>NW_018164444.1:14657605-14765356 GCF_001263595.1 Phalaenopsis equestris
TTTACTCATGGGTCAATTAAGTAATTAAGACATCAGAGGAGAAAATTTGATTTTTCAAATTTTAATGTAATTTATATATTTATTTATATGCAAGAATAGGATTTTTCATATATTTTTTTTTTAGAACAAAAAAAGTTATAACTTGACCAAGGCAACGCCTAATCACTTGAATTTTTTATTGGAGTAGACTTAGACTAGGGAATTATTGGGACAAAATTTCATGATTTTTTGAATTTTTTTTGAATTATTAGAATTATTTTAAATTTTGAAGCATTTATTAATTATAAAATATTTTAAATATGGAAAATTAAGTTTCACATTTTTACTAAATCTCCCTAAGTTCAAGAAACCTAGATAAATAAATTTCATATTTTTTTTATTTTTCTTTAAATTATTATAATTATTTTAGTGAAAATCCATTTTTAGCCTTTAAAAATTATTTTAAACTTCAAAATTTAATATCTTCATTTAGAAAATCAGGAAAAAATATTCCAATTATTCCTAAGTGCTTAGGAAATAATTTAGAACATTTTCATTAATTTTATTATTTTCGTGATTTTTATCATTTTTTAATTATTTGAATATTAAGGAAAGGCTTAAAAATGGAATTTTTATTTTAATTACAAATTTATTTTTAGAAAATTCCTCTAATCACAAAGAACTCCTAAAACCAATTTTTATAATTTTTTTAGTTATATTTTAATTGTTAAAAATCATTTTAGTTTTAAAAATTTCATTTAACTTAGAAAATCATTTTGAGTTATCAAATGAGCTCCAAATATTTTGAAATTTTTATGGGGAGCTCTCTGAACTTCAAATTATAGTGGAGGTTAAAAACCAAGTCATTTAGATGTTTGTGTTTTCCAAAATTAATTTTCTTTGCATTTTAGGGTTTGTGAAAATTAGGTGCATTCTTAATGACTTAGATCATGAATCATTTTCCAAAAGTTTCTCTGGCCATAATAAACCTTTCAAAATTATCTTGGAATTTTTGAACAACATACTAATTATTATGATTAATTTATGTAAATAATAGACGTAAACTTGAAAAATATGGATCTCTGTCTAGAGATGTCCTCTGACTTTGGAAAAATCAGAGAATGTTCCCTAAGACAGAGGTAACAACATGCCAAAATTTCAAGTCATGTTAAAATGTCTACATGTATGGAGAATCAAAAAACTCAAAACAGTGTTTAATTAATTAAAAATAAAATATCAATCACATAAACTTAAAATTATTTCCACATTGTTCTCCTTTGTTCATTAAGCAAGTGGGTATTTTTATTTTATTTTTGTGATTTTGCGACACCAAGATATGGATTTTTGAAGTTAGAGATCATATTCTGATTTATTTAATTCCCTATTTATCTATTTAAATGTGCAACGCCGCCTCATTCTAGGCAGCTCCGAATGGCGATGCGGCGTGCTCCCACGCTCCCATTCGTTGCGCTTTCAACCTTCGCATGCCCCGTGACCCGCGGTTCACGTATTAAGAGTTCATCCGGCTAGACACCAAGATATGGATTTTTGAAGTTAGAGATCATATTCTGATTTATTTAATTCCCTATTTATCTATTTAAATGTGCAACGCCGCCTCATTCTAGGCAGGTCCGAATGGCGATGCGGCGTGCTCCCATTCGTTGCGCTTTCAACCTTAGCATGCCCCGTGCGCGGTTCACGTATTAAGAGTTCATCCGGCTAGGTCTCATCCGTTGATGAGTAAACGCGCGATCGGATGGGTCCCCTTCATTGTCCTCAAATAGGCTAACGCGAGAATCGTCCACACCCACCATCTTTATTCTTGCCTTTGATTATTCATCTAGGCTTCTTAATTAGCTCAATGTGAATTCTCCTCATACTTTATATAATCACAAATCCAACAATGTTGTTAACCATTTACCATTTGTTGATGATGTTATTTAATTTGCTAAAGCTACTAAGCCAGCTGTAAGATAGATTTTTCATTGTCTGGATAAGTTTCAATCAAGCTCTAGAATGCAATTCAATTCCCAGAAATGTTTGGTAGTCTTCAGTAAAAGAATTAAGCCTAAAATTAAACATTGGATCACTGACCTTATTGGTTTCTATACTATTCCCTTCCTTTAAAGTGTCTGGGTTCTTATTTGCTGAAAGGGAGGGCTAGACAAACTCAATTTGATGAGATAGTTGTTAAAATACAAGAAAAACTTAACTACTGATCTACTTCCTTTCTATCTAATGCAGGAAGAATTACACTTCTTAGAACTGTCTTGGCAGCTCTCCCTTTATTCTTATCTCAAGTAGTTGTCATGAAAAAGTCTATCCAGAACACTGTTGAAAGAACATTTAATTGTTTCTTGTAGGCTGGTCAAAGAAAGCAAATGCATTGGGTGAGATGGCAAAAGGTCTGGAAAACTACCAGAGCTGGGGTTTGGGCTTCAAGAGCTTTCAACAGATCACCCAAACCGTTATTTGTAAACTTTGGATAATGTTCAGAGCACAATTTTCCTTATGGGCCAAATTTATGAAAGGTAAATTCTGTAAGGACCAACATCCCTCCTTAGTGTCCAGGAAAATTGGTGATTCTAGAGCTTGGGTTAATATGTTGAAAGTCAGATTAAAGGATAAAAATCTGTTCATATGGGAATTGGGGGAGGGCAAGATCAATTTCTGGCTGGACAATAGGAAAGGAGAGGGAAACTGATCCCAAATTCTCATCAATCTACTGATGTCTCACTTCAGGTAGCTGATTTTTGGATTGATGACAATTGGAACCTGCAGGCTCTTCAGATATTCTGGACACCACTCAAATCAGCAATGTAATGAGGATACCAATTGATTCTTCTAAGAAAGACAAAATTGTGGTCAAAAAGGGCTTGTCTCAGACCCTTTCAGCAGCTATTTCCAAAATATCTTTCCCTCAGCAGGAGGTTCAATGGGGATCTATGTTCTGGAGTAAATTCTTGTCTCCTTCAATGTCATTTTTTCTGCTGGAGACTCCTCCACAATTTGCTACCCACTAATGATATATTGAAATTTAAGGGACTGAGGGGCCCTTCTAGGTGTGTTCTATGTAGATCTGAGGAGGAGTCAATTCAGCACATCTTCTTTAACTGTGCTTTTAGTCAGCAAGTATGGTGTCTTATAGTGCCCAAACTAACGATTCAAACCATTTAGCTGTCCTGGCTTAATTTTTTTCAGAGCTGGTAGGATTGGCTTGTTCAATCCTTACCTCCTGTACCTTGTATTACTGCTTGGTTCTTGTGGATGGCTGGAAATTACATCAAGTTTGATGATTCTAAAATGGAAGCAACTGCCATTGCTACTAATTGCTTTAGTTATTTTCAGAAACTCCCAAGCATAAGAAACTTCCTGACAATCTTTGTCAGCCAGTCCATAACAATCCAAGGACTATTTCTTATACTCTTATCCTTTGGAAGTCCCCTCCTGCTGGTTGGATTAAAGTTAATACTAATGGCAGTTTTTCAGCCCTTCATGCTGGAGTGGGAGGTGTATTCAGAGATTATAAGGGCAACTTCTTGCTTTATTTCCGTTCTCCTACCTGAGTTGAAGATACTTTGGAAGTTGAAACTCAAGAAATATTTTGGGCCATCTTCATTGCAAAGAGGTGTGGTTTCGATCAAGTTCTGGTTGAATCAGATTCCTTGACCCTATTCAGCATTTTAAATGGAAGGATGACATGTCCTTGGAATCTTCAGTATTTGTATGATAGCATTTAAAGAATGAGTCTGGGACTCAGGTTTATTTACTCTCATATTTATAGGGAAGGCTGCAGGTTGGGCTCCATTCTGAGAATATTCTGATTAGTAAATTTTCTCCTCCTTTAAATTTTCTTTTGAAGGGAGACCTCTTGGCCCTCCTTTAAATTAGAGTTTTTGCTTAGTTGGGGTTTTCTAGGAGGTCCTCCTTCCAGGTTTTGTAAACTCTTTCTTTTGGTTTTAATGAATTTGGAGCTACATAAGCTCCTATTATACAAATATATAAATATATATATACTAATTTATTATAAAGATCACTAAAAGCACAATTTTTATCATCACAGATTATTCTCTTAGAATACCAACGAATTGTTTTATATTTTTTCTAGTTCTCCAAGTATTTACATTTAAATCAATTTTCCTAACATAACTTGTTATATTTCATCTTTTCTTGCCTACTTTTATTCAACCACCAAATATTTTTATTCATAAAAACTTTTTTTTTGTTTTCCAAGTACATTTTTTGCCACTTGTTTAACAATGTTTGTTACTTTATCCCACATTGAATTTGTTTCTTCATGAACATCCCTATTCTTGAAATCTTCAAGTTTACTCATAAAAAAAAATTATCTGTATTTTTTAGGTGCCTCCATCTAATTCTATGATAATAGTTTCTAGTATTCTTTATTTGACAACTCTTCATCTTAAAATACAAAACTAATAATCAAGGTTGAGTATTTAAATTCTCACTTGAATTGGCCTTATAATCTTTACATTTTTGACAATCTCTTCTTCCCCTAAGAAAACAACCAATTTTTGTTTTATTAGATCCACTCTTATAGGTAATAATTTGTTCATCTCTTTCTTGAATAAAATATTAGCAATAACAAAATCATAAGTTAAAGCAAAATCTAATATGGTTCTACCATCTTCATTAATCACTTCAAAATCATAGTCACCATGAATGTTTCTAGAATCTTCTACCACTCTACCAATATGTCCATTTAAATCTCTTCTAATAAAGATTCTTTATTTAAAAGGTATCATTTATATTAATTCTTTTAGATCATTCTATTTTTTTTTTTTTTTGGAATTTTGTCTCATAATACCTTGTACTAAATCAAATAAAATATAATTTTCATTATTTTGAACTCCTTAAAAATAATTTTAGGGTCACATTAAAGATTCTCATAACTATCAAAAATTTCAAACTAACATTTTTTAAAATATTGGATGTAATCAAAAGTATAATTACTATTTAAGTAGTTCTGAAACTAACATTTTTAGTAGTCAAACACAAGCAAAAACATAAGTAAAAAATGAAAGTTTCCTTAATTTTAAAATTAAATTTAACTAAGAAAAATTGAATGGAAGTTCAACTCATGATTGGCGAAACATCCAAATGCTTTAATTAAAGTATTAGTTTTTTATGGTATTAGTTAATAGATTCCTATCATTATTACACAAAAAGTAAATAAAATAAATAAAATATCAGATAAAATAAACCAATAATTATAGAATATTTAGATATAGTTAATATTTTATTTTGTTAACTTTAAGAAACTCAAATGAAGCTTTAATTAATTAAATTGACTATAAAAATTTATTTTTATTTGGTTAAAAAAACAATATTTTAATAATAAAAATTGCTTTACATGATGCACATACATTTATTATGTATAAAATTTAAAACAAGTTCTCATACAATGAATCACTTTAGAAATTTTTTTTTCTTGATATTTTCCTAAGTAAATGCTAGAAATATAACAAATATAAAGTTTTCAAATATCCAAAAAATGAATTTTTGTTAAACATTCAAGATGAAATCATGCATGAATGAAATCATTAATACTCAAAATTTAATTTTTCTAATTTTCCTAATTTCAAAATATTAGAACAATAAAATTTTTAGTTTCAAAAATATTAAATTAACAATGATAAAATAGAAATATACTTGAAATTAAAAAGCAGATATCTCAGCCACACTAAATTTTCCATAGTTAAACAAAATCATTTTTCTATATTTGTTAATTAAAATTGCTGATGCTCCAAACAATGACACTCTAAAACTTACCTAAATAAAAATTAAAAAAGTTGGGCACACCCAAAAGCAAAATAATAATTTAAATTAGAATAAATTTCAACTTGAAAATATTTATATTCAAAGAGCAAAAATCTTAAAAAAGAATTCTAGGTCTATTAAAATTTCAAGAACAAAAAAATAATAATTTTGAAACTATCTTTGAAATAATTATTTTAGTATGATGATTAAAGTTTCTTTGTGCTCTTGAAATTTTAAATAATATTATTATAAATACAAGTAATTGGTTTTTATTTTTGCATTCATTGTTATTCATGCAGTTGCTAAAAAAGAAAAATATATATATATTTTCTTCAATCCCCAAAGTAGATTTCCGTGGCATAAAACACAACATAAAAAGAGATTTACAATCTTCCAAAAGTAAACAAATCTTCATGGTGAACTTTCAGAATGATACTAGCGATAAGAAAGAAGAAACAAGCGTGTGCTATAGAAGTATAGCCTTAGCAATCATAAGTTTTATAAGCCATCTTTATATTCATGTCAAGAACAAGTTCCTGATCCTGGGCAGGGCACATTTGCTTGCACCACGTAGATTTATTTAACAAACTAAGTCCCAAAAGGAAGAAAGAAACAAAAAAGTGCAATCCAAACTATTAGATTCAAGGTTGAAATAACTGTTTAATGTTGGGGGAATGAATCATCCAGAAGCCGTCTTTTTCTGCTGGAAAATAACGGCATAGACAGGAACACCAACGCCAATGCTGAAGGCTGTCAGAACGCCAAGAGACACTTTCAGTTTTTGATGCTTCATGCGGTCCAGATTATACATGTGCTTGGCATGAATATAGAATGGTTCGTCGTGGCCATGGGCTCCCATTTTCTTCACTCCAGTCGCATGAAGTCCTCGAGACACTGGAAAAAAAAAAAAACAATAGTGGTAAGCATATTGGAATAACTCTGCAAGACAATAATCAGTAAAAATCATTAATTTCTCTCCAAATTATTCAATCAGCACTTCCCCTCGCCTCAATGTGTTTGAGCAAAAGCTTCAGAACACTGATATGCCATTTGTTTTTTTAAATATTTACGTCATGGATGCCAAATAAGAACTTCCTTGGCCACACAAACTCTATAATCAGACAATTCATGAGTATTCATGAAGGTGCAACGATGAAATTAACATTCTGTACTGGAACAAACCATTCCAACAAAGAGCTGAGAAGCGCATTAAGCCAATTATGGAAACATGAACGCTTGTCTAATAAGGGAAACTAGGTTTCTTTCTTGCGTTAATACCGACATGGAGATCAATAAAATACAGTTTATTAGTAGGAAATCAATTTTTAAGGATGATTCCTCCTCAGTTAATATATAAATAAAATTTATATGCCAAAGCTTAAAAATAAAGAAAACACATAAGAAAGCGTACCCAAAATGGTAAATATAAACAAAAACAAGCAAATGAAAATGATAACGGAGGTAGTATTATACCTATGATTCTAAGGCAGTTTGAAAAGCTTCCATACATTCTAAGCTGAATTTTTCAAGCAAACTGGAAGATAGGTGAAGAGCCACGTGAGCAATTTTTTTATTTGGAAATAACAAGGCTACAGAATAGGGCAATTTCATGTGTAAGACTCAAATTTTGATTAGTCAAAGAAAAGTCATAATTATTTTTATGTACAATAATATCCCCTGATCTTGAAGATCACAACAGAACTAACAATTTTCTTTCTCAATAAATTGTTAAATTCTCAAGAATTTGAATGTATTGCCAGCAAAAATATACTTTGCTAATTCGTTTTAAATCGGTAAAATGCTTAGGTGTTAATTTTGTACGATTTCAATGGAAAATATGTAAATCCCCCTTTCATAAAATTACTGCATGGTAATCCCAATACTTTTCATGTTAACTAGCCTTATTTGCGGATACTATATCCTTAAATCTCATTCTAATATCAATCAGCTGGAAAATTTGACCTTTCCACATCTTAAGAGCTAGTTTCCCTTGTTTATTTGTTTGATGACTTTATAATATATTACATTATGTATTTATTTATTATGCTCTTCTAAGAAATAGTCCTAAACAATCTAATTTAATAATTTCTTAAACTATCATGTCCGCATTTTATTTAAACATTACAAAGCTATAAAAAGAAAATAAAAAAATTAAACATAAACCTATGAATTGATTAACATTCCCTGACCAATATGTAAAAAATATACTTATACAAGGCAATACAGAAATAATAATGATTTATAAACTGCCATGCTAGCTGCTTGTATTCCAGCCACACCATTTTCAAAACTAACACTTCAAAACTCCCACGAAAAAGCAAATGATGTAGCCCATGAATGAGGCATTTGCCTATGCGAGGTCTTTGGAGGATTGCCGCAGCTAATACAAAGCAACAAATCCATGGCTCCAAGCCTCTCTTAACCTTTAAGCAAACTCATTAAGCTCACCAAGGTGAATCAGGATTCTATTTGCAAGTAAACCCCCATTAAACTTCAAAAGATTGTAAAGAGCAATCATGGATGAAAAACAAAAGGAGCTTGTTAGCTTCAAGAGGCTCTCCAGCCAATTGGACCAACTGACCAACACTAGTTTGGGTCAATTCAAGTTGACCACTTTGGGCTAGCCGGATAGTTTGGTTATTCTACATTGAGCTCATGAGCACATATGAAGCTACATAAAAGGTTGCATGACAAGAAGCTGCAAGGTAACAAAAAAGATACATGAATGATACAAGGAGGTTAAACATCAGCAGTCTCGCTCATCAACTAGGATAAATCACCATGTCATGTCATCCATTACATGGACAACTACCATTCTATATTCAAAGAAGTCAGTTATTTATACCCCTAGCATTTTTATTTGTCCATCATAGCTAATTAGAAAAGTCATCCTATCAGGTGAGAAACTAATCGTTATCCTTATTGAATTCAGACAAAAATTGTTAGTAGAAGCTATCCCGTCATTATGAAGAGAAAATTTCCGTAAGCACAATTTTATGCATTCCTAAATATATTGCTTCAAATTTCGTCCTCTCAAACTGGCTGCCTATTTTTTTCTCACTAGAAAACAAGGCTTTCCCTGTCTAGCCAAGTCAACTCTTCATATTATTTCTCTAAAAGACGAACAACAATTCAAAGAAGCAAGTATCAAACTCAAGCTAAGAAGATCCGACTCGACAGCTTCCCCTTGCGATTATAAGTTTTCCTAATTTAAATGCAGAACAGCTGGAGCCCATAAAAGGACATGAAGGATCAAGTGACGAAGTAGTATTTTGGGAGACAAATCATCTCAAAAGGACAACTTGCACTAACCCCATCAACTCAGCAAGATTTTTCAGTTTCCCTTTGCACTTCAACCTAGGATTTACAAATTTTAGGTAAGCAATGCAATGCACTGACAAATCTTTTCAACAGCATTTAGCAGCTCAGAATCTAAGCCCTTTCTCCCAAATTGTAAGACTCTAGTAGCCAACCACGCAAGCCCTTTCTAATCACAAATAAGCAAAAAAGGGTTTCCCAGTCTTCTTAGCCTACAACCTGAGTAGAAATTTCTCAATAGAACCTTTGGTACTCCATTAGGCTAAAACAACCACCTCAATCTTTTCTAAGAGAGGTTACAGTTGCTTTTGCAAGTATCCCTACTATTTGAGATTTGCTTTAACACTCCGCTTTCATTTATTCGTATCGAGTATTATTTAAAGCATTAAATATATTATTGGCAAATCATTTTAATTTAAATCTAGTCAATTTCATCCTACTACTCTTAACACTAATTTTAGATACCTGTCTAATTAATGTATTTTCAATCCTTAGTTATGCTCAAAGTAAGTAAATTTTCAAATACCTCGTTTTTAAAAAATGCTACTACAATCATCCCAATAATAAAAACGTCCATTGATTTATCATCCTACTTTTGTCACATATTATTCTTGTCATTCACATTTCTGTCACATTCAACTTCTCTATCAACAACCTTTTAGTGCCCAACACACATATATAAATATATTTGAAAAGCCCAAGGGCTGATTTTATTGAAATAGTGAAGATACATGAAGGTTGTATAAGAGGACCCAATAGAGGCACCCTACTCATATGATACCAAGTAAAGTAATATCCCAACTAAAAGATACAGATAGACTCAAAAAATTAAAATTTGCAGAAAACAAGTAGCTAGGGACGAGCAAGTTTAGTCATGTGTTTAGTCCTGCCTCTTCCTCTAGTTTTAGGAGCGGAGCCAGATAACAAACTTTGAAGTGTCGTGTCATTGTCAGGAGTAAACAAAGTATCATCCATTAAGTTTTAAAGTTGGAGTGTGCCCCCAGCCTTTTTCTTACATCGAGAAGTGTAAATCTGTCATTCTTCATCAGAAGACTGGCTCATGTGATCCTCGGTTTGATTAGTTTGATTAGATATTAGAACAGGAAAGACAATCGTTGCTACAACGATAGGTTCCAGTGTATGTTGTCAGTAAATTGTCACCTCTGCACCTGATGCTTCCTGAATCGAAGCTGTGTGGCTATCTGATTTTCGGTCTGAAGATTATCAATTTTAGTATGGTCGGGAGAAGGGTTCCTAGGGGCAGACACCAAATCTTATCATGTGGTGATTCCCTCCTCGAGTTGTATATATATTAAAAAAAAGAATGGAGAGTTGCGTTAGGTAGTTGACAGTCAACGTTAAACTTATCAAAAAAATCATGACATGAATCCTTATGATCATTGTGTAAGTGTTAGGTCGTCCACTGAAAGCAATGTGTTGTATGACTAGAATACAATAAAATGTGTGCAAGGGCCGCTGCACCGGCGCCCGGCTGTAGTGTCAAATAAGCATGGGTTCCCACATTACGGACGGATGCGGGTAAAGAAATTAGGATCTTAGAATATAGGTACTCCCAATGGTAAATTAATGGAATTAGTTGATATTATGATTCACAGAAAAATAAATATCTTATGTATTCAAGAAATTAAAAGGGTTGGAGAAAAGGAAAAGGAGATTGATAACTTAGGTTTTAAACTTTGATATTCTGGTAAGAGCCAGACTAGAAATGATGTAGGTGTAATTATATATAAGAGTTTGAAAGATAATGTTGTAATATTAATAAAGTTGGACATAGAATTATAGCCCTTAAGATTATTATTGATATTAAGATTTTTAATATTATTAGTGCTTATGCTCCTCAAGTAGGTTTAGATATAGGTTCTAAAAATAAATTTTGAAAGGATTTAGAAGACTTAATACAAATGATGCCTCTTGAAGAAAGAAGATGAGATTTAAATGGACATGTCGATAGAGTGATATAAGATTTTAGAAATATTCATGGTGGCTACAGTTTTGGGGTGATTAATGAAGATGATAGAGCAGATGATAGAGCCATATTAGATTTTTTTTAGTCTATAATTTTATTATTACTAATACTTTATTCAAAAAAAGAGATGAGTATTTTATTACTTATAAGAATGAATCTAATAAAACAAAAATCGATTATTTTCTTTAAGAAGAGATCGTCGAGGTTGTAAGGATTGTAAGGTCATTTTAGATGAGGATTTAAGTACCCAACATTGATTATTAGTTCTGAATTTCAAGATGAAAAATTGTAAAATAAATACTATTAAGATTCGTCATCGTAGAATTAGATGAGGGTATCTAAAAGACACAAATAAAATTATTTTTATGAATAAAATTCAAGAATCAAAATTTGGGATGTCCATGATGAGGCAAATGCTGTGGGATAAAGAAACAAACACTATTAAACAAGTGGCAAAAGATATACTTGGAGAATCAAAAGAAAAAACTTTTATAAATAAAAATAGTTGGTGGTAGAATAATAATGTGCAAGAAAAAATAAAATATAAGAAATTATGTTATTGAAATTGGTTTAAATGTAAAAGCTTTGAGAACATGGAAAAATATCAAACAACCCGCAAGGAGGCTAAAAAAACAATCTGTGACGCTAAAAATTCTACTTTTGGTAATCTTTATAATAGATTATATACTAGAAGGGTGAAATATATGTATAACTTGCCAAAGAAAGAGAAAAGAAAAGTAAAGATTTAACTCAAGTAAAATGTATTAAAGATGAAAATCAAAAAGTGATTTTCTTAGAAAAATATATTCAACGTAGGTGGGTGACTTATTTTGATAAACTTCTAATGAAGTTTCTGAAAATATAATCGACCTTTGTGATCTTAATATCGTTAATAATAATAAAATGTTTCATTTTTACAGTCGCATTAGTAAAAAAAATGTTAAGGAGGCTTTAAATAAAACCAAGGGTGAAAAGTCTGTTGTACTTGATGATATCCCAATTGAAGTGTGGAAATATTTAGGAGATTTTGGAGTTTCTTGGCTTACTAAACTCTTTAATATTATTTTAAAAACTAAAAAAATGCCTGAGGAGTGGAGGAAGAGTATTTTAGTCCCCATTTTTAAGAATAAAGAGGATGCATAATAGTGTGCAAATTATAGAGAAAATAAGTTGATATGTCATACTTTAAAATTATGGGAGAGGTCAATGTCCTTTTTTGTGTTGTAGTTTTGCAGGCGTATCACAAAGATTTCTCATAATTAATTTGGATTTATGTCAGGCAGGTGTACTATGAAAGCTATACATTTATTGAGAGGTTTGATGGAGAAGTTCAGAGATAATAATGAGGATCTACATTTGATTTTCATTGATTTATAAAAAGCTTATGATAAGGTTCCAAGATATATCATTTGGAAAGTCCTTGAGAAGAAAGTTGTTGATATGACTTATATTCAAGTCAGTAAAGATGTGTATACTATAGTTGTTACTTGTGTTGGAACTGAAGGAGGATTACCAAATATTTTCTTATTTCTCTTGGATTACATCAAAGATGGGCTTTAAGCCCCTATTTTTTTGCTTTAGTTATGGATGGTCTTACTGGACATTTATAGAAGGATGTACCTTGGTGTATGATTTTTGCTAATGATAATTTTTGCTAATGATATGTATGCTTTTTGCTGATGATATTCTTCTCGTGGATTAGAAGAGAGAAAAATCCCAGAAAAAACTTGAATTATGGAGGTCTACATTGGAATCTAAAGGCCTTCTTTTGAGTAAAACTAAAACTAAATACATGGAATGAAATTTTAGTAGTAGTAGCTCTAGTAACAGAAGTGCAACTTTGGGTGATCAAATTATTAAAAGGTGTGAACAATTTAGATATATCGGGTCTATTGTTCAAAGCGATGGTAATAAAGATGGGGATGTTAATAGTATAATTCAAGTTGGTTGGTTGAAGTGGAGGAATGCTTCGGGCCTTTTGTGTGATAAAAAAGTACCGCTTAGACTGAAAGGAAAATTTTATAAGATAGTGGGGAGACCTACAATACTCTACGACATTGAATGTTGGAAGCATAATACTAAGTTAAGTGTTGCCGAGATGAGAATGATTAGGTGGATGAGTGGCTTTACACTTAGAGACAAAATGCACAATGAATATATCCATGATAGGGTTGGTGTAGCTCCAGTGACGGACAAAATTAGAGAGAGTCGCCTTAGATGGTTTCGTCACACTAAACGTAGATTATCTGATGATCAAATTGGGAGAATAGATGTTTTAGATTCGACTCACGATAAGAAAGGCAGAGGTAGACCTAGGAAGATTTGGGCTTATTGTATAAAAAATGATCTTAATTTATTAGAATCAAATGGAAATATGACACTAAATAGGATGTAATGGAGAAAAAGGATTCATATAGCCAACCCCACTTAGTGGGATTAAGGCTTTGTTGTTGTTCTTAAAAAAAAGAATGGTCGGAGGCTATTATACGAGCCCCTAGTGACCCTCATGTGCTTAACTATTCGAGGATCGCCCTCACCATCGGCAAGTGGCCCGTGGGGGAATCGAACTCGTGATCTGAGGAGAACTACGACCTTCAAAGAGGCTGCTCTACCAACAGGTCACGGCTGACGACACAAATATATACATATATGAGTACTCAACACTAAATATATATATATATACAGTAACGCCACCCATCCTTCAAAATTCCCATCGTGGGATTTAGGTTCCAACCTCCCTGCTATTTCAATGGTGGATTCCGTTGTTTTACGATGGTTGATCTTCAATGATGCTCTCAAGCAGTCTATTATAAACAATGGGTGAAGCAAGAGAAAACGATGCCTACGAGGAGGAGCTTCTCAACTATGAGGAGGATGATGAGAAGGCCCAAGACTCTGTTGGGGCGAAGGCCTATGTTGATGCGGCAAAGGGCTATGTAAGAAATCACAGCTCCGGGTTTAGTAACTTTTTGTTAAAGCCAGAGCTTTCGTGTGCTATAGTTGATTCTGGATTTGAGCACCCTTCAGAAGTACAACATGAGTGCCTCCCACAAGCCATTCTGGGAATGGATGTCATCTACCAAGCGAAGTCTGGAATGGGGAAAATGGCTATACTTGTTCTATCAACCCTTCAACAAATTGAACCAATTGATGATCAAGTTGCGGCGCTTGTCTTGTGTCACACTAGGGAACTAGCATACCAGATATGTCATGAGTTTGAGAGATTCAACAATTATTTGCTTGATATCAAAGTTGCAGTATTCTATGGTGGCGTTCACATTTTAAAGCACAAGGATATACTTAAAAATGAATGCCCACATATAGTTGTTGGCACACGAGAAAGAATTCTTGCACCAGCTAGAGACAAGGACCTTTCTTTGAAGAATGTGAGACATTTCATTCTTGATGAATGTGATAAGATGCTTGAGTCACTTGACATGCAAAGAGATGTTCAGGAAATCTTCAAAATGACTCCACATGCTAAGTGATGATGTTTTCAGCCACACTCAGCAAGGAGATGCTACCCGTTTGCAAGAAATTCATGCAAGATCCAACAGAAATTTAAGTAGATGATGAGGCCAAACTGACCCTTCATGGTCTAGTACAGCACTACATCAAACTTAGCGACTTCGAGAAGAATCGCAAACTAAATGACCTTCTTGATGCCTTGGACTTTAACCAGGTTGTCATTTTTTGTTAAAAGTGTGAACAGAGCAGCAGAACTGAACAAGTTGCTAGTTGAGTGCTACTTCCCCTCAATCTGCATCCACTCTGGCATGTCACAGGAAGAAAGGTTGACAAGGTATAAGGGCTTCAAGGAAGAACATAAGTGGATTCTTGTAGCAACTGATTTGGTTGGCAGAGGAATCGACATTAAGAGTGTCAACATTGTCATCAATTATGTCATGCCAGATTCTGCTGACACTTGCATCGGGTTGGCAGAGCTGGTAGATTTGGAACAAAAGGGTTGTCATAACCTTCGTCTCATCTGCATCTGATTCAGATGTTCTTAATCAGATCCAAGCTCGATTTGAGGTTGACATCAAATAGTTGCCTGAACAAATCGATACTTCCACGAACATGCCGTCTTAAGGCTCTAAGAAAGTTAGAGGGAGGTAACGGCTTTTCCAGCTTATGCGCAAGGTGAAAATTAAAAGCAGCATGAAGCACTCTAATGGACCTATGAATCCATGAACTACAATTAAAAATACTCAAAAAGTAGAGCTATTAGGTTGTGGAACTGAGCCTTCTAAGCAGTCAAGCTCATATTTTTTATTTTATCGGAGATGTTCCTGTATTGTTTTAAATTAGATTAGAACAAAATTGTGTTTTATATTTGCTTATTTTGTTTTTTTTTAATATATATATATATATATATATATAGTAAAACAAATTATGAGTATCACCCACTAAATTAAGCATTATATTATTCTATAATTATAAGCCATCTGACTTCTAAACAATTCCCCTTTATTCAATCTATCTAGTAATTTTAGCAAGGCTTTCACTGTCTAAAGCTATGAAACCAACGAAAATATATAAACATGGCACACCATTTGGAATATCAATTATTTATATCTTTAAATATAATATATATATATATATATAAACTCAATGATGCTACTTTATGTAATTTTATTGTAATTTATAACCTTTTGATAATTCAACCACTTATTTGCAATAATACATGCTCCATAAAAATCTTTAAGAATATTAATATACCTTTCGACATATTTCTTCTTTGATGCACATCAAATTATATCCATGATATTCAATCATAGGCCTTCTATAAATCAATAAAAATCATATGAATGTCATTTCTTGCCCTCTATACTTCAGGAATTGTCTTGTGGCTGCAATGATAAATCTCTTTGACATGAAAGTGAATCAATTCTCTAAAGAATAATATAATTTTTTTTCAAAACCTATTATAATTTATTAAGAGTCTGCTTGGAAGAATATTTATAAAATGAATAAGTCTAAATGAGATACTTATTTAGGCTTAGACCATTGTGGGGTATATTATTCTTGCCGATTAACAAATTCATTTTATTTTTTTTCTTAAAATAAACAAAATAATAAGAAATATTAGAGATTAATCTAAAAAGCGAGTGGGGTTAGCTTGGAAGTAGATGCATAAAATTAACATTTTAGGTCTACATGAGATAATTCTCGATTGCAAAATGACTACGTTGCATTCCTTTTGCACTGCTTTTAGGATTTCAAGTGTTTGGCATGGAGAATTAAAGATTCAATGTAAAATAAAAATAAATTTAGAAATCAATCTTTAGTTCACTTTCATTGTATTTGGATTTCAATTGATTTGGCCGAATTTGAAATAAATAGCTCTATTCAAAGTGTTGTTGACCACCCGCCTCCGCACCCAGTCATTGGCCACCTATTGTCGACCACCCGCCACCAGCAGACACCACCTCCGACCATTGCTCTTGAACAATCCCCACCGCCCCTGTCCACCCGACCACCCGCCGCCGACCCGCCACTACAACAGCGGCAGCCATCGCCAACCCCCACCACCACCTCCTACTGCCAGCTGCCGACGAGGACGATAGCCACCACTGCCATTGCGCAGTCTCCATTAATTTATAAAAGGCCTCATATACTTTAAATTACAATGCTTTCTATTTACATCAAGCCAAACAAAAAAAATTCATATGTTTATTTTACTTCAAATCAAACAATTATAAAATATTTCAAATATAAAATATTACTTCTGCATTGTATCATTTTGCACTGCATTATTTTTTTAGCCTATCAAAGAACCCTTAAATTATCAACCTAATATAAAATTAAAAAAAAAACATATTTTGTATTCAAATTCTCAATAATTTGATCATGGCAAAACACAAATACATCGGTTCTTCAGTTTTTTATTTATTTCTTTTTATTTATTTTATAAAAATGTTAAATTTCAATTGCATGTGGTACTTATAAGTCTCCCGTAACAAATGGGTTCTCAAAGAAGCACCTCAGACTTCCATTAATTTTCTCATCCTTAACTAAGATCTTAGTCTTTGCTTCTAATGGATATAACTTGATCAAAATTTTTAAATCTTTTATCACTTTCCTTAATTATTTTATGTATCTTTTTTAATCTCTCCTTAGTAGCAAGTAATATTATAAATCATAAAAAATTATAACTTTTGTTTTGCTCATATGCATCTACGCAAAACATCTTCCGTATAATATATTTATAAATCTCAATAGTTCTAACTTTTTTTCACTCATTGCTTGTGTGTACCCATTTACTCCAACAAATCTCCTTCAGAATGATTTTTCTTTTGGAACTAGTTATGTTATTCAACATTAACTCTAGTTCAACTAAAGAATTCTAATTTGCATCTCCATCTTTCAAATTCCACCAAATTATCTGAAGGCAAATATTTTATTTGATTATTTTCCTTTTAGTTCTAACATCACATCCAAAACTACTATCTTATATTGTGATTGAACTATCTTTTATAAATTACTTTACAGTCTTTATTAAAGAATTTTTTCCTTCAAATAAAAAAGAAGAATTGTGATTTAGTGACTCCTTTCTTAAAACAATTAACAATGTTATTAAAAGTGGGCTTCAAAGCATGTTAAATAGTGAAGTGCTACATATTGCTTACATGCAAAGCACAAGCTTGCAGCAAAAAGCACATTTTGCCGCTCAATGTGTTGCTTTGCAACATCGTGTATTCGGATCCAAATTGTAATGAAATCTTGATTCAACTTTCATGGTTCATTTCAACATTAGTCTGATAACTAAGCATGATTTTTCACATATCCTCAGTATTTCTATTAGCCAGTGACTTATTTCTCATCTATTCTCCATTCATTCTTACTGAGACCTAAAGAAATTCTTTTCTTGGTGATTATTCATATCACTCTTTCTTGCCCGCTAGTTTTTTTACATGCTCACTGGTTTATGTCACAACCTTTAAAAACTTCATATTACTTTTGAATCATGGAACAGGAGTCAAATTCATAAGAACGAAAAATCTAAAGATTTATCCAATATAAAAGAACTTGTATCTTTCATAGATACTTCATCTTCACACAAGTAAAAAAAACAGATTTAGGAAGTATAAAAAGATGGCAAAATAACTCTCCTTTCCCTGCCATTTGGCAGGGTTTTTACAAACTTGACAGATGGAGACAAGAATCATTCTTCTAAGGCCACATCATATAGTTTTGATGAATTAAACAATAGACGTGATGAATAATGAAGTGATTCCCTCCAACGTGAATGTTGAATAAGAAGAAATTATTTAAAAAGAAAAGAGTAAAGTGTTAAAATAGTCCCCAACTATTTAGTAGGGTTATTATAGTCCCAGAGTTTATCTAAGTGCCAAATTAGTCCCAGGCCCCATGTAAATAGTCAAGGGACTATTTTGGCACTTTGCTCAAAAAAAGAAAAAAAAATCCTTGATGGATGAAATTAGAGAGTTTTGAAACTGCCACTAAAAAATCAGATTTTTCATTTCCGAATTTTTTAACTAAAGCTTATTGAACGATCAGAAATGAGCCATAAGTCAGCTTAGTTTGCTTTTATTTTTTGATTTCAATTGAAGTTGAGAAAGCATGGGTTTTGTATAAGTTTAAATTATTCCCTTAGTCCCTGTTAAAGATTATAAGAACTGTGAACATCAAGAGCTCAGAATTGCCCAAGTACTCTTTGTCGCAAAGATTTTTTTTAACTCCAATTAATTCGGTTTTTCTTTTTTTCACTTCTTTCAGTTTATTTTTCATATGATAGTTGTAATCTTTTATTCTACATACCCTTAACTCTAATTGATTATCAATGGATTTAACTAGCAACATCTTGAATCGCTACTTAAATTTCACAAGATGAAACCACAAAATTTGAATTTCAGTAGTCATGTAAGTCTCATGTGTTAGGTTTTTCCTCCATTATGTTCAAAATGCTTTCGTTTGAGTAGATCAAAAATTGAATATATGGAATGTAATTTTAATAGTAGTAGATCTAGTGGCGGGGTTGTAACAATGGGTGATTAAGTCATTAAACTAAGTGAATATTTTAGATATCTTGAGACTATTGTTCAAAAGTTATGCTGATTCAGATGGGGATTTTATTAGTAGAATTCAAGTTAGATTGCTAAAGTAGATGAATGCATCCTATCTATTGTGTGATAGAAAAACACCACTTAGACTCAAAGGAAGATTTTATAAGATGGTGATGAGACCTGCAATGTTTTATGGTGCATAATGTTGGCCTTTAAAAGAGAAGCAAAAAGTTAAGTGTTGCAAAGATGAGAATGCTCAAGTGGATGAGTGGCTTGGAGACAAAATGTTAAAAGAATTTATCCGCGAAAGGGTTGGAATAACTCCAATGGCAAACAAGATTAGAAAAAGTCACTTTAGATGGATTGGTCACATCAAAAGTCGATCATCTGATTACCCTATCAAGACAGTAGATGTTTTTTATTTGACTTATTTTAAGAAAGGTAAAGGCTAAAAGACTTGGGCATGTTGTATAATAAAAAATCTTAATTTAATAGAATTACATGAAACTATGACAGTCAATAGGACACAATGAAGAAAAAAGAATTCATGTAGCTGACCCGACTTAGTGGGACAAAAGCTTCTTGTTGTTCTTGTTGTTGTTCTTGTTCTATTGTTGTAAATTGCATACTAGTCTTTTTGCAAAGAATAACCTTGAGAATGTATGTCTTTTTAACAAAATAAATGAGGTTAAATTTCCATCTTATTGTAGATGAATGTCCTGTTGAGTTCTTTCCAAATGTTAAACACTTCAAGGATGGGTTTAACTCTTCCCCTTTCCTTTGCTCACGTTGACCTTCTTCATCAACTTAAACTTGTTCCTACACAAATTACCTGATTTTTCTTTTTATATATCATCTTTTGCTCAATTTCTTGAATTGACACATCTATTACTAGAGAAATTTTTTTTTTGCATTTATTGCAACATAGAAACAAAAATTATTTGAACATTTTTCTTTGTCCATCTCTTGGCTAAAATGAGCCTGATCTTATTAATATTTCTTTATCCATTAAATGGTGAACCAGGAGATTATTCTTTGTTTCCATTCAAGCAAGTGACCATAACTTTTTCAGGCCAGCTCCAAATTCCTTCCCAAAGGACGAAAGTGGATGTGGTAACATTCAAGGAGATGGAATCATCTAGGGAGATTTCTCTCGTAATCTGATTTTAATAGCCATTCATAGGGCTCAAAATAGATGCATAAATACGCCAAATACCAAACTCAAATTAAGCTAATTGCGTAAAGAATATAATTCATTTTGAATAATTTATTTTTGCAAGAAGGCTTGGAGTTGAAGACCAAGCTAACAACCACTTAGTGGGAAGTAGCAACCTAGTCTTTTTATCTTCAAATACCAAACTGATGTAGTAGCAGTCACCTCACCTAACCACCCATCCTAATGCCAACTCAATTCCCTATGCACAACTCAAATTAAGCCAATTGTGTAAAAAATATAATTCATTTTGATTAATTTTTTTTGCAAAAAGGCCTGAAGTTGGAAGACCAAGCTAACAACTACTTAGTGGGAAATACAACTTAGTCTTTTAAACGTCAAATACCAAAACTGATGTAGCAGCAGTCACCTCACCTAACTGTCCATCCTAGTGCCAGCTCAATTGCCTATGCACAACTCTCTTAGTCCCTCTACAGGATTCTCCCTATTTTTTCCATTTTCGGTTCAACAACTTTCTATAATTTTTTACTGCTAATTTCCTTTATCATGTTGCTTATCCACTAGCCAATGGAATATAGGTGCAAGAATAGAAGAGGGTAAATATTATCTTTCTTTAGCAAAGAAATAGATAAATATTCCATCCAAGTGCCCTGTTTCTTATTCTTTTTGTTCAGCACACATTAAACATCCTCGTTCCCTTTTGGCTTGCTAATTGATTCAAGATAGTCTTAGAGCCCGGAATTCCTGCCAATGGCCGATGGAGATATTGCTACTGTAAAGCAGACGTGGAACTTGTTGTGTAGACTCTTCGAAGTGTCCATCACAGCATATGAGAGAAAGTTCACTGCCTTATTTTTAAAGATTTAGAAGATTCTCACTGCAGTAGACGGAGAAACTATTACTAATCAACCTCCCTGAGAAGCCACCATAATGTTAATCGAATGCGAGAAGCCACTTTCCAAACATAATGTTCACAGACCGTGAGTTCAGCGAAAAAATTAATTTAATGAATCTCAAAGTTCTAGTTCTAACTCATCACTGCGACATCAAAAAGATGAAAGCTACTTGGGTTGGATACCAATCCCAAGCTGGACGCGTAGGTGTATAATGAGCCTAAATAAGCTCGCCACCCAAATCCTTATATCCAAGATCAACAACAGTACATGCTCAAATTCAACATTCCCCACTTCAATGGTCATCTGCACCTTGAAGAATGTTTTGCTTGGCTCAAATTGATGGAAACCTTTGAGCATATGGAGACACCTAGAAAAAGCAAGTTAAACTCAAAACATACAGGTTTAAAGCTCAAGCAACTGCATGGCACAAACAACGCCAAACACACCGGTGGTAAGAAGGTTAACTCCAGATTCATTCATGACCCATGAATTTTGAGGTCGTTGAAGAAGTGGTTCCTAGCCACTAATTAAGATTCAATATTGTGCAGTCAATAAAAGCAATACATATAACAAGGCCGCCCAGTCAGCAAATACAAAAATGATGTATCACCTCAATGCTCATGTTGGCCTCCATTAACCTGAGTGGCACTAGGTATCACATTATCTTAGCGAGCTACAGGAATCCGTTGGTGACCTACTAACTCTTCAATCCATCCAAAGGCTACAACAAATCTCAGAGCTCTAGTAAAGTTTCCACATTTCACCAAATCATTGACCAATAGTCTGTTTGGGGCAGTTGCAGATTATTTATAAGCAGATTATCCTGACAATCTGATGATAATCTACAGATTAATTATTAGGATAAACTGGCTTGTTGTCTGAGGGATCTTATTCAGAACAGCTTATTTGCAGCTGTTACTGGATAAATGACCATTCTGCCCCTCTTTAGTGATGTTGTTTGCAATAAAGCTGTATGAGGAAAATAATAAATAAAACAGAAGCCGCAAACTGTTATAGAACTTTTATCCCTTCTCTGCAGAGCTAATGGACCCTATATTAGTAATTCCAGCAACTGGAAACAGGGACTGGCTGTTCAGACAGGGAAGCCTATTGCAGTTCTCTCTTGGCATCAAGAATGACTTTGGGTGGGTATTCAGGGATGCTGCAACCAACAGCGGAAATTCTAGTGGCACAACAATTCTATAGGAAAAGGAAAAACTTCAAAAACGGCAATTTCCACTCTAGGGAAGCGACCAAAACTCTGGCTGCAGTAGCTGGAAATGAACGCCTAAGCAGGCCAAAACTGAGGAAGAAAGAAAGCAGGGCTACAACCACTGATGGAAGTTACAGCAGTCCTGAATTGGTTTCCATTGTCTTAATCGTTCTTTTAATTTTCTTGCAGGTATTCTCCTGCATGTCTGGTGGCACAAGCTTTGGATGAAAGTTGAATAATTGGATATGCAGAGGAAAAAAGTAGAGTGAAAGAAAATGATTCTTTTAAAGAAGTAAATTCCCATTTCTTCATAAACATTAGTTTCTCTAGTTCTTTTTATTTTCTTGCAGGTATTCTCCTGCATGTCTGGTGGCACAAGCTTTGGATGAAAGTTGAATAATTGGATATGCAGAGGAAAAAAGTAGAGTGAAAGAAAATGATTCTTTTAAAGAAGTAAATTCCCATTTCTTCATAAACATTAGTTTCTCTATTTTCCGTTCTCTCAATGTTTTATCTGTTTTCTTTGTATATGAAACACTAGATCTGATTGCTTCTTAATTTGTGTCTGAAGTAACAGGAATTTCCAGCCATCCTGAGCTTCAAAACCAATTGATGACGGGTAGGGAGTTCACCGTAGAATAGAAAAAGGTTTATGGAGGTTTAGATTGACAAAGGGCGTATCTCCAATAACTTCTCTGGCTATCCCTTGCTTAAGCCACAAATGGTGCTCTTCCTCGGCATATGGAGGAAAGTAGAAAAGAAAAGCCATAAAAAAATGCGTAGGCAAGAGGCCAAAAATGCTTACAGTGGACGGGGAAGGTGTTGAGAAGAGAAGGGCTGAAGGAGAGCTTCCATCCTCTTAATCCCTGGAGCCTTATGTCTGCCAAGGATACTGCGGTTCGAGTGTTGGAGAGATTCGAGCCCTCTTCCTCTCCGCCTTGGACCGCGATCAGAACGAGCTGGGAGAAAATCGCGAGAGAAAGGCGGAGGAGATCGAGACGTAGAAGATTGAGACGGGATTGGGGAAGAAATCGAGGGCTGGAGGTAATAAGCGCGAACGAAAAACAGAAAGCAGGGTCCAAAACGCGGCCGCGAATAATGAAGGAATGGCGTCGAGCGATTTCCTAGCATCATCCATATGCGCAAAACAAAAGCTCGGTGGCGTTTTTAAAAAGCTGTCGCACCCCAATAAGCTGCCCCAAATGAGCCCCAAAATATGATCTCCAGGAAAATAAATACCAACTCTCTTCAAATCAAACCATGCTGACACAAGCCTGTGCGAGAGCAACTGCTAATGTACCTAACATGAACACTTCTTAGCAGTTCAATCACCGCATCCAAACTCAATGCAAGTCCAAAAGTCACTCATTACTATCAGTTCAATCACCACAGAAAAAATAGAGAATCACCAATGGAATAACTGAATCATGTGATTAGCAAGTAATTTTAATGAGAAAACTGATGACATGTTTAACAACAAAAAACCAATGGTCAAGCCATTGATTAAGAGTTAGGACCGTCGGACATCCTACAAGGAATAGTCAACAATCAAGAAACCAAAATTTGTAATGGGCATAAATGTGGCTTCGTAAATTTGAAGGCAAAGCTCATACTCTAGTTTCTTGAAGTTTCAATTTGTCATTTCATACAACAAAATATCTAACTTTTTATTTTCAATTTTACTGCAGAGTTCAAATTTCAGGGCTTGATTTATTAAAGAAAAAAATAAATTTTCAAAGAGCTATTTTTTATTTTTAGGTTAGAACTATGTTTTATTTCATAGATTGTATAAATTTTGTGTCAGAATAGTTTCACTGTTGTAAATTGAAACAAATCACAATTTTGATGTTGTCAAAATATTAAAGCGATGACCAAAATTAAATGATTTGTGAGTTTTAAATCTAACCAAATTAATAAATACAATCAATTTAACTAATACTTTATGTTAATTTTAAATTGTGTTAAATTGATAATAATAATTTATAAGAAAACTAGGTTTGTGCTTGGCATATGATTTGAATTATATGATTTCATTATTAATCAAATTAGATGGATTTAATGAAAAAGATCAATAATTTACATTTATCGAAAATACCTTAACTTCATAGAACATATGGATATCTAAAATCAAGGAACATGGATGTCTAATAGACTCCTAGACAAAAAGGATTAACTGAAAAATTTAGCATTAGAGTTGAATATTTTGTGTGTGTGACTTTTCAACTATCTATCTATCATTCCAAGCAAAAAATTTAGATGTTCATATGCTAAACATAAAAATCAAGCATACTAAACACCAGATGAAGTTCAGGTTCATCTATATTAAAGCGAATTTTACCGAATTATTAGAGTTGGACTTTATAAGAGTACGAGCCATCTATCATGTCTCATTGTGACCTTCAACAAAGTTCAGAGCATTAAACAATAATAAAAGATGGAGCTACAAGGAAAAGATATTCAATGTTACATATACTCAATTTACAGAAGCTAGGAATGAGCCTCCTAATGATAAAGCTCAAAAAATTTATAAACTATTTAAGGCAACTTAGCAACCCTTGTGGAATAATTACACTAAGTACTTTTAGCTATATATTACAATGAGAATGCTTAATATTAAAATAGAGTTCATATGCCCTAAAATTGTTTTAATCAGTTTAAAGGATGATAATGAAAGGAACTAACCTAAGCAATAACTTAAGTGCCGAAGGACCTGTATAAAACTAAGAAATTGGTATTCATACTGAATTTAAGGGTGAAAAAATATACTTATGAAGTAATGAATGCATGCAATTAATATTGATTACAAATTTTGCATGGCATCATAATTTAAGCCATAAAAAAAAACATGAACATAAGATGTTTCGCACAAGAGGTAATTTTTTCTCATTTCACAATTGAAAAAAATTTACACATCCTTACGTTCTATTAAACATATGAAATTGCAATACTAAACCAAATGTTTTGAGCAATCTAATAGATGGACGCATGAAAACACTCCAATCATACATATCTTGAGTTTACTTCTGAGCCACAAAATAACACGCCTGAATTATGGGCTAGTAATTTCACACAATAATCAAAATTGTCACACCTTACTCAAATTGTTCAGTGACAATAATATCATAAATTTTATTTTAAATGATGTGCATAACTACTCCTTTTTTACCCTCACAATACTCCACACAGATGAGTCAATCGAGCGTGACGAAGCTGATGAATGAAGAATGCAACACTGCACAATATAATTTTGAATGCCTCGATCATTCTTAAAATTCTCCTCAAATAATCGTTGATCGCAAAACGAACCATGTGAGTGCTTTCCTGAATATCAAAATTGCCTAAGAATTAGTCTTCTACGATCAAAAAGAGCAGGCACTACGGAATTGATGAATTGACGACATGAAGCATGCAATTCGGACAGGACTCATCTAGACAAGCCTCAAGTCACACAAATGACTCCTAATTGTAAAAATAAATTGTATGAGCGCGTCCGGAATATGAAATTGCCTGAGGAAATGTCCTATGTGATTAAAATGAAAAAACATAATGAAAACGACAAACTGCTTGCATGTCGTGCGCAATTTAAGCTTAAATTATCTTGATCGTCAATGAAGTCACCTAAATGATCTCCGATCACAAAATGGAGTGTGTAAGTGTGTCTGAAACATCGAATTTAGCTAGGAACAATGCCCATAATATTTGAGCCATGCATATAAATCATCGTCACAAATTTCAAGACAACGGATGATTTAAAATAACAAATTTTATTTAAAATATATCTGCCATCGGAAGCCAAGACACCGCCATTCACATTTGTTGCCCATGTCTGCCCCGTTTACTTGCCCACTATGAATGAGCCAATGCAAATAAAAACAAACATATTATAATAAAATTAAAGCAAAAGCAAAGCAAGGCAGCAGATCCCCAATTTCTTTTCCTTCTCACGCATGCAGGCCCAAATCCCATATTCTCTCACAAATCTCCCCTCCAAGACCTCACCACTACGCCTCCTTTCTCCTCTCTTCACACACCAGACTGAAACTTTCCCATCCCCGCTGCCTCAAGCTCCGGTTGCGACTGCACTAGCTCCAGCAACCCCCTCGTATACACGACGTCTCATCTCCTTTCAAAGCCATGAAGCCCCACTCCTTCCTGCTCTCCCCCCACCATGAGCAATCGACAACTACCCTCCCTCACCATCCCAGCAGCCACCTTATTCCCTGTTACCAACTGAAGTCTTTAGCCTTCTCGGCACCCCATGCAATTTGTTGTCTGCTCCGCCACCCACACCTCCCCCAGGCCGCCGCTCCAGCTGTGACACCTATTCCAAAATCTCGGATACGCCTGTCCCAGCTCGTGAAAAAACCATGGTTACCTCTCCTTCTGCCCACACACAAACCCAAGCCACAGCTCCCAAACCTACAAATCTCTCCAGCAAACTCTATACTCATGCCTAAACTCGCCTCTCCCTCTACGCTTAGGCAAGAATCTGACCTCAAGCTGTACACCAAACCTTCCAACTTCTCGAACACACCCCACAAATCCCTCCCACACAACCTAAAGAGAGCTATCTTCTCCATCTTTCCTTCATAAGCCAGCCCATCTTTGCTTAACTCTAACCTCAACAGACATCAAGGTAAGTGAAACAAAAATATGATTCAATATTTTATATTGTTTATTTTTGCCGTTGCTGTTTAGAAAAATTAAGTTAAGTGCTATTTGAATACATCAAACAGCATGTTTACTGTAAGATTTAAGGCAAAACAATGAAGAAAGCAAATTTCAGGATTCTGTTAGGATGAAGTCGTCATTTTTGCTTGTGTTAGTGCAGCGAAGAGAAATATAATTAAAGATTTTATGTGAAATCTATTTTGCTGTTTCTACACACACACACACACACACACACACACACACACATATAAGGGGGAAGAAAGAAATATGTTGTTTTGAAATCCCGGCAAGTTCGACAATCACCTCACTTCACAAAGGTATAATGCAAAATATAAGTACCCGTTCAAGTTGTTCCAGGCGGGAAAACTTGCTATGGCTTTTAAATATGTATTTGAAATGCGTCTTTTAGCCAAGTGGGATTGAAGATTTATAACCTTAAATGCCGCCCATGCACGTCATTTAAATGGGTGGGATCAAAGATTTACGGCCTTGGTGTTTAACACCAACCATACACATCTTATAGACGGGTGGATATGGCCCAACACTCTCGAGGTAGCCCCCAAGCAAGGATGAAGCCGGGAGGCTGTCAAATTTTCAATTGACAGGGGGACTTAAAATAAGACTTAGGGTATGTTTAGTATAGCTTTCTGTCTGCTTTGCATTTCATACCGTCACCACAACTCCGTTTAGGAAACTACTTTCTAGAAATTTCTGTGGTGGGAAGTTTTTTTCAACTTGACCAGTTAAAGAGCAGTGGCTGTAAGAAAGCAATTGTATGATTTTTTAGAAAAATACATATATATATTTATAGTTTCCAATGCAGCTTTCTAAGAAGTTCATTTCTCCACTACAGCTTAACAACCAAAGCCGTATACCCTTAAAATGAACCTAACCAAAACTTAAATAGATTAAGTAAATAATAGATAAAGCTTAAAAGACAATTATATATACTTAAATTAAAAGACGCAAAAAAGTGAACTTGAAAATTTGAAACGTCACGTTAAAATACCGTCAGAACCTACTTGCACTGAGAAAATTTTTTAAAGCTGAAAACTAAATTCAGAAACTGAATGAAATGTATTGAAATTGTCCGCTATTTATAGAGGAAAAAAAGATGTCACGTAGGCCCGCTTAAATTTGATAAACTGAATAAAGAAGAATTTCGCCACCCAAAAAAAGACAAATTTCTAAAATGACATCTGGCTAAAGCATATAAACAAGAATCTAATTTAAAAACTACAATTGTCCTCAAATAATGCCCCTTGACACAGGCTCGACAACCCTTTACATAAGCGAACAGAAGGCAAAATTAAGAACTTAAATGAAATTATTTGCACTCATATCAATAATAACAAACCCGTGCAAATAATAATAAAATCCCCCTAAAAATCAAATTAAGCTAACAAATATAAATGCCCGCATGTGCTTCGACTAACATTTTAAATATTCAATCACGAAATCCGAGAATGTTGCACGAGCTAAAATGTATGCTTAAGCTTAAAGGTAACATGCTCCAAAATATGTGCGGAGCCATTTAAACATCGATTCAAACCACGAAACATAAAATCTCCTGCATATGCTTTGATTTGCTCCTAAAATTGCTTCCAAAAATGTGTATAAATTCCAAAGCTTTTTAAAAATCTTATTTTTAAATACTGTATTAAAAATATTAATTATGCATGATTTTAAGTGGATCGCCTTACTTATAGGGCAAGTTCATAAGTCCTGCATGTTGGCCAATATGATCCTCCTCCATATAGTGACTGAAGTTAATAAGATTGAGCTCCCACTGAGTAAGTTTGATCCTACTCACATAGATTTGAGCTGACATGACTAATGCTCTTAATGATGTCTAACTAATAATTCTCTGATGATAGCTGAATTAATAGAATATTTCAACCAAATGGATCTACTTTCAAAATTAAACTTCAAAATATATAATAAACATTGAACCTAGTTCTCTGTAAGCGGGATCGAGTCGACAGAGTTTAAAAACACTGTTCCCCGATGATGACCAAGTTGATAGAATATTTCAACCGAACCACTCATCAAATTAAAAGATTTTAAATCATAAAAAATTATACTTAAATGAAAAATTATGTCACCAATGCTTAAAGCAAGATACATCCATGCATCCATAAATTTCTGTCGAGGCGAACAAATATAATATTGACTCGATCTCACAAAGAGTCTATATCATCTTAAATATGTTGTTAAATTCATGCTCAAAATGATCTAATGACATGCCATGAGTCCTCTGCCTGTGTGGTTTTGTCGTCAAATTGCACCAAAAATAGTTATGATCAGAGCCATCTGACCAGATGGTTTACCACTAAATGACACCATTATATTACGATCATAGCTATAGATCGTATGTTCCCTAATGACAATCTGTTTTTTTGAGTATTGAATCATAGGGTATATTTAATAGGACACGAAACGCTCGATAAGCTAAGGTGGATTTAGATTATTCCTCTTAAACAAACATTCACCCTAGATATATAAGGTCCTCTAGACGAAGCAACCCATGGTTGTTGGCAATGATCTTTATGTCAAGTTGGGTTGACCACCACCGCTGACTAAGTAGACCTAGGACCATAACAACCTGAGATGACAGAAACATGGGATCTCAATTGGGTTCTTCATCATTTCCCTGACCATCTACTTTGAACTCACGGTGAAAATTTTATAATTTTAAAATCTAAATTTGTTTGCTACTATATGTTAAGTCTAAATACTTAAAATCTAATGATTAGCTTTAATAAAAAAATGCTTTCCAATTATCGAGAAGAGTAATTAACCATAGGGGTTTGTGCCTATGAGAAACCTTGTACCCCATATCTTAAAGTCCTTGCAGAATGAGGGTGAAATCTCTACGTAATGTCTTATCTACTATCCATCTACCATCTAAATATTAAACTTGGAATTGAACAGCTTAAGCTATCAACGAGAGTTTGGTGTTTTTCGAATTTTGGAGCCCACGCCCCTTATATCTTTCTCGCTATTAATATTCTTACAGCATAGAGCCCAAAAGAAATAAATTGAAAATTATTTACAACCACTGATAAATAATCAAAAAATTTTATGAAAGATGGTGTGTTCATACATGATATCTATAAAAGAAAATAATTTCAAATGAAGATGACAACAATGTGAATTATTAATAATTTCCAATCTATGGCATCTTATCAAATTGGAGCACTATAAGAAAACTAGCTTGCTTAAATTACATTGAATCACTAAACGCATTTATATTGAAAAATGGTGGAAATAACTTAATATGTCACTGCCTACCTATCATACAGACCATAAAGAATTAAAATGCGTTCCTATCATACAATTCAGAAAGAATTAAAGGCATTTCATGTTTCTGCCTACCTATCATACAATTCAGAAATTTAAAATGCATTCCACAAAAAATATAGTTAAAAATTTTCAGCTCCCACCAAAACTGAGTGGAGATTAATTATGACAAAGGGCTGTCTCAATATCAAAGATTACCAACTCCCTCATGTTATCGAATAAAGAACTCTATGGTGTTGATCATAATTGAAATGAGACAAGTAATATTTTTAGATCTCTCATATTGAAAGCAAAAGTTAATATAACATAATCTCGATATTATACATTTAAAAGAAATAGATTATATTTAACACTGTGATGGATATAAAAATAAAAAATGAAAAATAATTTAAAAGCAAGAATAGATTAGTAGAAGTACTACAGAAGAAGAGAGTTAAAACTTCAATAAAGAGAATACAAAAAAAAAAATTTAAGAATAAAGCCAAATATTGCCTCACGTTAAATTAGAGAATAGCAATGTGAAAGTTGGTACCATTACTAAAAATGACAGATGACAATACATTAAATTTGAGTAGTTACGTTAACATATCAGAAAAAAATAACTGAAATGAAAAGTCAATTGCAATATCCGCATAGAGGGCATTTTACCAAAATTCATTCTAAATCTTTTAATTGAGTTAATCTTATTCTTTAAGGATCTGTTTTCAAGACATTTTAACGATGACTCTATTGAGGAAACTTTAACTGAATATTCTAATCAAATGCATATTAGAGGATATTTTCACCTAGCTTCATTGTCTCAATAGTAAATTTACTTGTCTAGTCGATGATTCATTCCAATACCGATAAAAGAAGCAAATATCAAAACTTGCTACCACAAATGCATTGCTTCGACCGAATTTGTCGCCTCGGCCGGCTCTTACCTTTTGCGGGACTTAAGTGAATCTTTTCGCTGCCTTCGCGAGGATAACCGTCGAGACTCGCTACTGTGGTGATTTGCGTCTTACCATTCACAGAGCTCGTCGTTGTTGGGCAGAGAACCACTTCATGTCCTTTATCCACATTGAGCTTTGATATTGGTTTTTTTATACTTGGTGTTGTGGGTCGAATTTGCTGTTAAGAAGCCAATCGGACGATTATAATATCGTTGTCGATCGCCTTCTTTTATGTTTTACCGATCGGACGTCTATGGCGTTGTTGTCGCTTAATTTGTGATATTACCGATCGGCTCGTGTCTTATACTTTCTCAAGTCTCAGTTATTTGTTCGTATCGTCCCCCCGGTCGGGCCTCAACTTTCATCAGGACTTAAGCGGATCTAGTCGTTGCCTTCATGGGGGTAACCATCGAGACTAGCTAATATGGTGATTTGTGTCTTACCTTTCACGGAGCTTGTCGCTACTTAAGAAACCATCTCTAGAGCTTTATCCAATTCAAGCTTAGAGACCAAGATTTTCGATGTGGGTGTGTTGTATGCTATTATGCCGACCGAACCTCTTGGGAATTGTTGTCGGTGTTATTCCTTGGATTCAAGTTCCCTAGTGTTAATTGGACCTAGGAAGAAATTAAGATAATTTTGTCATAGCATCAGAAAAGTTTTTTGAATTTATACTCCTTTTATCACTAAGTAGTGTGTCAGTCGCCTGAAATTGATTGAGCGGTGTGCAAATACGATCAGTCGGCTCATTGCGATGGTTGGGAACCAGCCATTAATTTTGTGGTACTCGTCTCCTAGTCAAAGCCTCTAGAAAGGCGACAAAAACAGCATTTTCAGCTCCATATATGTTATTTCATGAACTCCTTGGCATGCTTCTTGTTTAATAGTATCTTTGAGATACATTTCTCCTCGTTGGTATCGCTTTCCTTCTTGTTGGTAGCATGCTCTACGCTCATCCGACATTTTAAGATGTTAAATCCAAATTTGCCCTATAAGCATGCCCAAGGACCAGAGCCGTGGGAACCTTGATGGAGAAGCAGAGAGAAATAAATAGAAGAGCACACGTAAACTTGCCTCGTAAAGGCGAACTAGAATAATCCAGGTCTCTGTGACCATTTTATATATTGAAAGTGTGGGTTACTAGAACGGAGAGAGTTTTCTCTATAGAGCATGGGTCTGATATAAGAGCGAAAAAGCTCCTAATACATGCTATAGACCTGCTATTTATAGAGGATAGAAGGAAAAAAAAAGGTGAAAGATTACATGACTGTCATTGTTTTAATAAGAGTATTATAGGACATTATTGTCCTTTATATTGCCTTTTTGTATTTGTAACTGACCCTTGTACCTTTTCATCTAGCCTGAACCTTGGTCGGCAAATCTGGTGTTGGTTGGCTATTTTGTCTAATATCAGTTTGTTTTTGCTCTAGGAAGTCGGCCGACTTTGAGAGAAGTAGCCAATCAGCCCAAATGAGGTCGATCAGTGTGTTTGATTATAATTCCTTTCTGATTTCAAGATATCCTTGGGGGAGTTATTGAGAGAGCCTCACGTTGATAGTTGTGAGAGTTTGTTGGGGTTATTACACGCTTATTTGTTCATTGTCGTGAATATATGTTTCTGCTCAGCCTGGGTGGCCATTTTGGTTGTCAGACCGGCCTTGAGTTGCTCGTCTATAGTTAGTCGCCAGCCCTTTGGATGGCTAAACAACGGGTCGGGTGGTAGTTTTTCAACCGATCGACTTCATGAGTACTTGCAGTTTTTTCGTTAAGTGGTGATCTTTATTTTACCCTTTTGATATGGACTGCTAGATTGTCTCAAGATTCATACATATCATTTTTTGGTGTACACTCCTCATATAATTTTGGATATAAGTACATGAAAAAAAAATTGAATGATTTAGAAGAATTAATTCACATAATACCTCTAGAAATAAGATTTTTTATTATAGGAGATTTAACTAGACATACTGGTAGAGTGGTAAAAGACTTTAGAAGCATTCATAGTGGCTATGATTTGGGAGTGACTAATGAATATGATTGAGTCATATTAGATTTTTTTTAGTTTATGATTCTGTTATTGCTAATATTTTATTTAAAAAAAGCATGAGCATATTAACAATGATGAGAATAAATCTAATAAAATGTAAACTAATTATTTTTTTGAGAAAAATAGATCGTCGAGCTTGTAAAGATTATAAGATCATTCAAAATAAAAATTTAAGTACTCAACATCAATTATTAATTTTTACTTTTAAAATAAATGTTGAATGATAAAAAATAAAATGAAATATTGTCATAAAATTAGACGTGGGCAACTAAAAGACAAATAAAATTAATTTTATGAGTTAACTTTAAGATTTTAAGATATGGGATGCTCATGAAGAAGTTAATACAATATATGATGTATAGAACACTATTTAGCAAGTTATAAAATATGTGTTTGAAAAATTAAAAAGAAAAATCTCATGAATAAAAATAGTTGGTGGTGGAATAAAATGTGCAAGAAAATGATAAAAAAATAAAAATATATAAAAAAATTTAGTATATATGTAAAAATTTAGAGATTTGGGAAAAAGGCAATAAGATGGCCAATAGGGAGTCTAAAAGAATACTTTGTGATGCTAAGAATTTTATTTTAATAATCGTTATGATAGATTACATATTAAATAGTGTGAAAGATATATGTATAAACTCATTAAGAGACGATAAAAGTAAAAAAATTTAGTTCAAGTAAAATGTAGAAGTCAAAAAGTATTTTAAAGAGACGATAAAAGTAAAAAAAATTAGTTCAAGTAAAATGTAGAAGTCAAAAAGTATTTATCTTAGATGAGTATATTCAACAAAAGTGGCTGAGATATTTTGATAAACTTTCAATGAAAACTCTGAAAATATGATTGTCTTTAGTAATCTTAAAATCGTAAATAATAATTTTTTCGTATTTTCACCATCGCATTAATGAAATAGAAGTTGAGGAGACTTTATGGAAAATGAAGAATGAAAAAATAATAGAACCTAATAATATTCCAATAGAAATGTGAAAATTTTTAGGAGATCTGGGCATTTTTAAACTTACTATTTTTTTACTATTATTATAACAACTAAGAAGATGTCTAATGAGTAGAGAAAATTTAATTAGTTTCTATTTTTAAGAATAAAAAGGATGCACAACATTGTGTCAATTATAGATGAATTTAATTAATATCATACATTAAAGTTATCGAGAAGAATAATTGAAAATAGATTAAAACGCGATATAAGGATTTCTCAAAATCAGTTTTAATTCATGTCGGGCAAGTCCAATATGGAAGTTATAGATTTATTGAGAGTGTTGATAGAGAAGTACAAAGAGAATAAGAAGGATCTACGTATGATTTTTGTTGATTTAGAAAAAAACTTAAGAAAAAGTTGCAAGAGAAATATTTTGGAGAATTCTAGAAAAGAAAGGAGTTGATATTGTTTATATTCAAGTCATTAAAGATATGTATACTAGAATTGTTACTTGTGTTTGAACATAAGGTGGATTTACCAAGTATTTTCCTATTTCAGATGGATTACATCAAGGATAAACTTTAAGCCCATATCTTTTTGCTTTAGTTATGGATGTTCATACTGGACATTTACAGGATGAGGTATCATGATGTATGTTTTTCACTGATGATATCTTTCATGTGGATAAGACTAGAAAGAGAGTTCAAGAAAAGTAGATTTATGGAGGTCAACTTTAGAATCTAAAGGCTTTCTTTTGAGTAGATTCAAGACTAAGTACATGAAATGTAATTTTAGTAGTAGTGGTCGGGTGGTGGGATTGTAACAATTGGCAATCAAGTCATTAAAATGAGTGAAGGTTTTAGATATATTGGTTCTATTGTTCAAAGTGATGGTGATATGGATGGGAATGTTATTAGTAGAGTTTAAGTTGGACTGTTGGAGTGGAAGAATGCATCGAGTCTATTATGTGATAGAAAAGTATCTCTTAGACTTGAGAGAAAATTTTATAAGATGGTGGTGAAACCTAGAATGTCTTATGATGCAATATGTTGGTTGTAAAAGAGAAGCATAAAATTAAGTGTTGATGAGATGAGAATGCTCTGGATGAGCGGCATTATACTTAGACATAATGTGAAACGAATATATCTGCGAAAAGGTTGGAATAGCTCCGGTGCAAACAAGGTTCGAGAGAGTCATCATAGATGGCTTGTTCATATTAAATATTGACAATCTGATGACCCTAATAGGAAAGTATATATTTTAAATTTGACTTATGTATAGAAAAGTATAGGTAGAATTAGCATTTTGTCTTAAAAATAATCATAATTTATTAGAATTAAATGAAAATATGACTCACAACAAGAGACAATGGAGAAAAAGATTCTATGTAGCCGACCCCACTTAGTGGGACAAAGACTTGTTGTTGTTGTAATCAAATCCAAAGCCGATGCAGCCTCAAGAAACATACATTTTGAGATAAGGATTTTACCCCTACATGTCAAATTACATAACCAAAATCAAACACACTTAATAAAGTAGGCTGTGAAAATTGGGTTATACACGCACACCCTAATAACAACCAAGAAGGTTGTTAATCCAAAACTAAAGTTTTCTTCTGGTGAAAGCTTCTTCGAAAACACAAACAGAAAACCAAATTGAATGACTCAAAACTACCATCAGGTTGTTATCAGGTAGTGGCAGCATGAATACGAATCAATCAAACCAACGTCAATACCAGCTACACATTATATTGTTACGCAATGTAAAAGATCAACTGCCTCAAAGAACGTAGATAAGCAATGCATCGGACGGCCACTGGAAATGCAAAGGCATACGCAATCCCAAATACTGAAAAAATATGCAAATTTAAGGGAGAAAAAAAAAAGCTAGAGATGATTAGCAATGGCTGAATTGCAGCAGTTGACGAAGGAAAGAGAATGGTTGCCTGATTTTGATAACAGTGATTCATTTGACGTAATAAGCTTGAGACCGGATCGGATTCCGCCATTCAAAGCCATAGCTGCCCCTCTTGAACCCTGCTGCCTCTTCTCTTACCTGCCACGGGGATTTGCGTGCCCTAGATAGAAATTACGGGTAGGGCAATCGATTTAGCTCGAAGATCCTAAATCGCTCGAAATTGATTCTAATTTTAGAAACGGGTAGCCAAAATTTTGTACGAAATTTTTTCCAGCCATATTTTTACTTCCAAATTTCCAATATAAAAATTTGATTCTAATTTTTTCCAGCCATATATATATATATATATATATATATATATATAAGAGTTACAATTCGATTTCAATTTGAAAAGATTCAGAGCAAATTAATTTCAGCTATCTTGTTTCGATTTTGAGCTGGATTGAGCTGATTTCAAATTGAAAAAGATCCAAATTACTCAAATTTGAGCTAGCATATTTCAATTTCAAGCCGGATCGAGCTCAATTCAATTTCAAGTCGAGCTGGCTCAAAATCGAACATAACGACTCACGAGCTGATTTCGATCCAAACTCAATCCATTCGAGTAAATTTTAAACCAACCCTAGCTCGGCTTAAAATTGACTTAATAATAGCCCTAGTTGACTTAGTGGTGAGGAATGGGAACTTTGAGTAACAAAAATTTAAGAAATTTTAAGAACAGCGGGCCGTGCACAAGACCAAGACTAATTTTTATGACTGAGTTGTCACAAGACCTTCCATGAAATGAGTGGCTTAATTTTCATATGATCACATCCACCCATAAAATGTGTTTGATTGCCCATAAATAATAATCTTTTGTTTTACTAAAAAAATAATTAATTATGTTTCATTCAAATTTTTATATTTAATCTCAATCTAAATAAGTAAGCTAGTAAATTTATATTTTGTACATATCACTACTGAATAATTAATAATCTTCTAAGAATTAGATGTATGTATTGTAGTTTTATTACACTTATTATTGCTTATGTCATGCTTTAGTATTCGAGTGATATTATCATTGAGTGTTGGTTGTGTAAATAGTTATGATTTAAATATTACACATTAAACTGTTATCAAAATAGAAAATTTTGATTTTATGTGCCTCATAATAATAGAGATTGGAAAGATAAGTTTGTAAGCTCAAAAATTCCTTCCAGACTAAAATAATCATTTTGACCACATATTATTTCGATTACGTTTTATCTGTTTCTAACGACGACGGTTTCGAAAATAATCAATTTGATTTCGATCCCATAGACAATTCTCAAATTGTACACAATCTCGATGGGTTCAGCGATAACAAAAATAGTAATAATAACAATGACTATGATAACAGCAATCAGATGACAATATTGTTGCACTTGAATTACAAAGAGTGCTAATTTCCATGAAGTTGGAATTCTCAGACTCTGAAATGGCTTTAGAAAAATCAATCGATGTATCTCCAAAAGAAACTCTAAATTTGGCACAAAAGCAAGAAGAGATAACTAAGGTCAATATACGGAGCGGAAAAGTTTTACCTTCAAAAATAGCTCCTAAAGATAAAGCAAAACAAATGGTCGTACTCAAAGAAGTGATTTCGTCGGTACAAGAGAAATTAATTCAAGAAAACATTACGAATCTTATATAAAGTGAGCAACAATGTTTTAGCCCATCTTAGAAAAGTACTAACAAAGTTGAGCATTTATGATGCCCTGATCTTCTCCAAGGAAGTGTGTGAGTTATTAGTAAAAGCTCTCTTGGATTCCAAGATCAACTTAGCTCAACTTGCTAGTGCTTCCTCAGATGAGGCTTATACGTTGAAGGGACAGTCCAAAGTCACATTTTGTATAATGATCTACTGTTGGTAACAACTGAACATAACTGTCTGTTGTATATCTCGGTGAATGTTAAAACACCATGCTTTCAAGTGTGCTTATTGACCTGGGTACCTTTATCAACATTGTGAAACTGAGGACACTCGCATATCTGGATATTGATTCCTGTAGGCTAACAACAAACAAAATGATGCTACGTGACTTTAATAAAAAAGGAGAAAGTGTCGTGGGTTCGATATCACTACTCTTAAAGATCAGCGATTTAGTGCCAACAACAAAATTTTATGTCATAGATTCTGAAACATCTTTCAACGCTCTGTTAGGTTGACCATGGCTATATGAGCACAAGATGTTCCCTTCATTGCTGCATCAATGCATTAAATAACCTTATGAACGACAGAAGTATTACATTAAAGGAGACCTACAATCATTTTCAGTACATGAAATCAAGATACATGAAGATGCTTCCAGTTAAACTCTGTTGAAGATAATGGTATTCTCCCGAGATATGGTGGCAAGTGCAGAAGAAAAGGATAAAAATAGGGAAGTCGATAAAGAACTCAAAAAAGAGATCAAAGAAGAAGAAAAGAAATTCAACAAATATCATGCCCTTAAACAACAAAGGGGTAAATTCTCAAAAACTCACATCTGAGGTCAAGGCTAGGGATAAGGAAAAGGGAGAGAAAACCCATCCTTTGATATAAAGAAAACTTTAAGGATTAACATTAACTTGGATTCTAGTTCCACGGAAGAAAGAGAAGAAAAGATCAATGATAATAACTTAGGAAAAATGACAATTCAAAATAACAGTCGAAGATGAAGAAGAAAAAGAAGAATATGTGTCAATGTACGAAAGAATTAATCACTATGTACAAAATATAACCCTAACTTTGATTTCTTCATACAAAATTGAGGGTTGGGTGGTCAAAGTGGTATGTAGTGAGGGTATGAAATCCATTATATTTCGTCTTAGATCTTCTTTTTCTAGTTCTGAAATAGATGTAAGTTTGGAAGAAGATAATTTCTTAAAATTAATGGAACTTCCTATTGAACACTATATGTCAACGTGGTCTGATACCAAAATAGTGATTGACAGATCAACCCCACCTCCTTGAACAACTATAAAATAATAAATACAATGATTGTAATTCGAATGAGGGTGTTGGATTCAGCACGATCGGGCCTCTAAATAACACAAAATTTTGTCTAATTGTGTCGAAGAATCTATTACAAAATGTGCAGAAGCATCCAACAATTCTGAAGAACCTCCGATTGAAGATGCACCACTAAAATTTAAGGAAGAAATCAAATTAACAATAGATGAACTAACAAAGGTTAATTTGGGAACCGAGAAGGTCCTAAAACTAACATTCATTAGCTCACTACTCAATGATACTGAAGTAAAATAAATAGTCTAAGTGTTGAAAGAATATAAAGATTACTTCGCCTGGACCTATGACGACATGCCCATACTTGCTTTGGAGGTTGCATTCCACAAACTTGGATTTGAACAAATTGTAGTCCCAGTGAAGCAAGCTTCAAGGAAAAGGTGTGTACAGATAGAACAATGGGTCATAGATGAGGTTAAGAAATTGATCGATGTCGGCTTTGTCCATGAAGAAAAAAATCCAACTTGGCTAACCAATGCAATGCTTGTAAAGATGAACAATGGCCAGATCTGATTTTTTGTCAACTATAAGGATCTAAATAAGGACTACCCAAAGGATGAATTCCCCTTACCAATTCCATAATTGATGGTGGACATTGCATCAGCACAGACAATCTTCTCGTTCATGGACGGATCGCCAAGCTAAACCTAGTTCAAAATATCTGTAGAAGATGAACTAAACATGGATTTTAGAACACCCACTGGGATCTACTTCTATAAAGTAATACCCTTTGATTATAAGAATGTTGGAGCAACATACTAGTGAGCTATGAAACGGATCTTCGATGAACTCATCCACAACCAAGTCGAGTGTTATGTGGATGAATTAGTCGTCAATAGAAGACAAATGGACGATCAAGTGTAAGATTTAGAAATCATCTTTTAACAATTATGATGATTTAATCTTAAGATGAATTCCTTAAAAGTGCGTCTTTGAAGTGCGTCTTTGATGTCACCTAAGAGAAATTCTTAGGATTTGTCGTTTGTCATTGAAGGATTGAAATTGACCCTCTCAAGCTTAAAGCTACCTTAAATATGTCACCATGATGCAGGTGTTCACAATAGGCTATAAATGTCTTTAAACAATACAATACACTAGCAGCTTACTATAGGAAATATTAATATCAGTCATAATAAATCTAACTTCAGTTTAATTAGTTTTATCTTAAAGCTGCCACTCCTAATAAACTAAGGCTTTTTGATAATTTTTATATCATTACTATGATGCAAACAAAAGTATACGTATCGCTCAAGTAATAAAGGGCTTTAACAAAGTTCTAAGTATCGATCCCACAGGGAGGCAATAAACTTATGATAGTAGCACAAATACACCATATTCAAACTATGTAAAAACTCCATTAAGAAATACAAGTCGATGGTGTTTTAATGTAACTAATAGAACTACATTTTCTAAGCTAATTTCTAATTTTTGAAGTTAAATTTACTAGATTAAATTAAGTTTTAGTAACAAAGAGTTCAAATTTAAGAAAGTATCATTCCCCTTACAATGAGGTTATGGTTAGTGAATGATTCAAATTGTCCAAAATTGTATTTTACAAAATAGGAGCATTCCTATTCTTTCTCCTCTTTATGAGTGAAAAAGAATATTGGCTAATCCAAGTTTTGATCCCTAAATTTGCAGTTAGGCTAGGAGGATACTTGCTCTCACTCTAAAGCTCCCATGTTCCCCTCGCCTGAGGATTAACATCTCGCTTTAATTTTCAAATGCTTAGACCAAATTGTGGATTTTAGTCTGTTACCCCAATATCTCCAATTCTACATGCATCAAAGTATATTTTCCTATTTACTTGCACTCAACCCCATGGACTACATTCTCATCCATGAAATTTAATGTGATTCTCACTTTGTTGTAGAATGCATAGCCCTTCCAAATCGTATGTTTCACAACAAATTTTAACATTTCAATTGATCAGATCGAAAAGTAAACGAAGTTCTAAGTTTAAATTATCACAATTATTATCATTTAATTATTACACAACAATTTTGATTCATCACAAAAATATATCTCATTTTAGGGAGAAGGACAAAGAAATCTACTCAAAATTAATGGGTAAGATAAAACAAAACATAGATTTTATATGTAAAAACAAGTTCACAACAAAAAAAGTAAGAAGCACAACTTATCTCAAGCACTTCCCCACACAAATCCCTTGAAGTTCTTTTGAATCTCTTTCTCTTTTAACAACACCACTCAAATCTCTTTAAAAAGGTAAGAAAGAATCAATCTCTCACTTTCCCTCTTCTACTACAACTCTTAAAGAAAATCCCCTTCAAATCTTCACATGAAACTCTCTCCAACTCTCAATAACTGACTCCACCCTCTCACACACTTTATCCTCTTTTTTCTGACATAAGAAAACTCCTTTATAATGTTGGGATGAATTTCTCAAGAGTTGCCTCCAAAAATCATCCAAATTCATTGAATATAGGGAGTAATCGTCTCTTCACTGCGACGCTAAAATCTGGCACCATCGACGCCATCAGTCTTAAATCTGGCACCTTTTTCCTCTAAATGTTTAAAATCATTATACCTAAAACAAAATATCAAAATACATTCCTTTAAAGTACAATATCACAAAAAATTAGCATACAATGTATATGAAAAATCAAACATTTTTTGTGCATCAAAATTCCCCAAACATAACTGTTACTTATCCTCAAGTAACTCTTTTACTACATAAAAATTATGACTTATGGTGTTGAAATATACTTTAACATGACTATAATTTTTGTTTTATAAATATGACAATAAGATTTTTTGATAAGTTTTTAATGACTTTGGTCAAATATATAAGTATAGGAATATTTAGTAATCAAGCATAAGAGTTCTAATTTTCTATCATTTCAAGAATAATTGTAATTTGTCATATTACAGATGCTTGAAGTACCATATGAAAAGAATTTCATGAGACTCTATTAGTAAAGATGTTAATTCATAAATATAAATTCAGAAATATCGATAAGTTCTTTCTTTTAAGTAGATTTAAGTGAAGCTAATTTTTGGTTAGGCATCTCCTCAGGCTTCTCTCACGTATATTTTCTTTTCTTTCTTTTCTTTTTCTTTATGATTTTTTTTTTCAATCCTTTCTTTTCTTTTATTTTTCTTTCTTTTCATGTGAGGATTACTATATCTGGATAGCCTTTAATGATTTTGAACTTCAACGTCCTCTCCCTAAAGTAGAAACTTATGACATTCATTTACTTTATAAATATATTAGTTTTTTAATGATTCATCATAGGGTCTCAATCTTTTCTTCTTATATGTATCCCTAAGACACTTAATATTTCAAAAATACAATTTCCTCTACTTTAAATAGTAAACTATAGTCTAATACTCTTATATTAAACATCTTAACTCTAAAGTTAACATTCATTATTAAAAACTTTAACTTAACTCTACAATGATATTTAAATAAAATAAAAAATATAGTTTTCTAAATATAAGTTCTCATACCAAAAGTCATGTTAAAATAATTTTTAAAGACATAGTTCATTGAGGAAAAATGAAATTTAGTCTCTTTTTTAAGAAAAGTTTTTATCCCCCCCAAACTTACTTTTTTCAATAAGTATGTTTTTAGTACTAAGATGTAGGTGGAAAAAAAGCATTAAATAAATTCAAAAAGACTAACTTTCTGTGCCAAATTTCTGAAATTGAAACTATGCAGGTTTCAATTTGAAAAGAACAGGTATATAGCAATGTAGAAAATTTACTAAACATAGTACATCAAAAGATTTGCAGGGCAAACAAAAATTAAACATAAACTTTAAAAATAACTAAAAATCCAAGTTTAACATATAGCAGAATAAAAATAACATCAATCCAAAACAACAAAACAAGTTCAACATTCAAATTTAACTAACAAACATAAACAAAGTTTAATTAACTAACAACAATAAAACAAACTACTAAAATAACAAAAACAAAGTTTAATTAACTAACAACAATAAAACAAACTACTAACAAAACCAAAGTAAACGGTGATCACACAAATAGCCATAAACAACACATCATCCTCCTCTACAACATCATCTTCCTCTTCTTCTTCATCAGCTTCATCTTCCATATCATCGGGCTCACAAAGAGTGAATCTAGGGCAAGCAAGGAATTCGACTTTATCTCTTAGTCTAGAGGTAGGAGATGAGCCAAGCAGTAAAATTGGGGATTTACTGTACAGCTTCGTAAATTTAAGGTGTGCTGGGGGTTTCGGTAAACTGGCGTCGTCGGCACCAGGCCAAAAACTTTCCAGATTTCAAATATTTCATGAATTCAGTCATTTCTAAGTCACGCCATCATTTATCTAGCCTAATTTAGCCCTAATTTTTATAATTAAATATTCTACACAAACAACACAAAACTAACATTTACTTATAAAATCCAACATATACAAACAAACATTTCAAACCACACTTACACAAGTTTTGCAAATCACACAACATAAAATTTTAGCATCGAAATCACACCACACCAACTTAATGTTAAAAACTAAATACCTAACACAAACACCAACATATAAAGTCTCAAATCGAAACTTAAGCAAGTTCAAACCAAACATACATAAGCTCACATAATATAAAGTTCCTTACTTTGGAGTCACTACTCATCGTCGTCTTCCATGCTATCTTCTCCTCTGATATCTCCAATGGATTGATGGTGCACATACAAGTTATAAAAAGGATGGTGGGAAAATTCATTTGTCAAATCTTCTTCAACCCAAGCATTTCTCTTAAACATATGCATCATACCTTCTTTTAAGCGCCCAATATGATCAAATTGCTCATTCATCCTCTAATCCAAATGATCAAACAAGTAAGAAATATTGTTAAGTGCATTCATGATATTTTGTACCTCTTTCTCCAATTTCTTGATTCTCTTCAGAATAACATGTGAACTATCAGAAAAGCAGGGTTGCATAGGTGATGAATTTTGAGATGATTGATCCATAAGAATGTTCATATCATTTACCTCCCCATTTTCTATGTGGTTACAACTAATAACTGGGTCCATGGGCTTCCATGAAAGAAGCACTTTTTCCCAACTTTCATAAAGTACTTGTGACTGACTACATACCAGGAATATGGTAGATTGATGTCCCAACCCATAAGTAGTTCCATTTATAATCAAACCCAAGACAGATTTTACAATTATAGCACCCACATCAATAGGTCTTCCCGTTTGAATACAATAATTCAAGATAGCACTTTCCTTTGTTACTTTACTGATTTTCATGGTAGGAAGTAATTTTGCTGAAATAAAGAATTGTCATTGCTTCAACACAAAATTTAATAATGAAGAAGGAAAAACTTACATGCCCATTATCTCTTGTCTCCCAACCACCTTCATTAGTTAGGAATTGATAGACTTCATACACATCGTCTCTTGTAAGGGAAAAATTTGTGTAATGGCAAATCAGGATGCTTTCAATCATAAGAAAATCATTTATTCTTGAAGGATTACATTGTACCCACCTACCTTAATCCTACAAAGATTTGCATAAAACTCTTTTACTACGGGAACAACTACTGGAACAGTTGTGTAGCACAACACTTCCCAACTCCTCTGCATAATAATCTCCTCCAATTGAGAACTTAGAGTGTTGAATTGTCGATTCACAAAGCCTCTTTCCTTGATCAATATCTTCTTCATGAGAATCCTATCATATAATTTCTGCGCATCAAAGTTGTTGAACTTTCTTCTATTTAAAATTTCATATCTAGAAGTTCCTTTAGAGTTGGAAGCCATGAGATTCAAAATTGGTGAGTTTATTTCGTTTCACTGACTTAAATAACTCCAAAACATATATTTTGGGAGTTACAGGGAAGAAAATCAGTCCAAAAATGCCAAAAACCGCCTTAAGAACCTTCCAAACTATCATTATAACTGCAGCACCGTCGGCACCGAAATCTAGCATTGCGGCCCTAAGGCTCATTTTGCACCGTTTTGCTTTTAGTGCAAATAATTCCCAAAACTTACTTAAAATCCAATAATTACCGTGATTTATGCATTTTAGAATGTGTAGGACTCTAAAGTACAGTTAACTCATAATAATAAAAGCTAAGATATCATCATACTATATATAAATGTAAAAACTGATTTAATTTATTAACAAATGTAAATATGGGTTGCCCCCTACAAAGCACTTGGTTTAATGTCGTCAGCCTGACAATTCCAATTTTTACTTTGGGTGACCCAACATTAACATCTCATTAAAAATTGGTCTATGTCCCTCAAAATAAGGTTTCAACCAATGCCCATTAACTTTAAATATTTTTCCAGTTCTCAAATCTTCAATATCTACAACTCCATATGAGTAAAATTTAATAACAGTTAATAGCCCTAACCACTTAGACTTTAATTTTCCAGGAAATATTTTCAATCTTGTGTTATACAACAAAATTTCTTGTCCAAGTTCAAATTTATTTTTTATTATCTTTCGATCATGCCATTCTTTCATTTTCTCTTTATAAATCTTAGCATTGTGATAAAATTCATTTATAATTTCTTCAAGTTCTTGCAATTACAATAATTTTTTCTCACCAACATCTTTTAAATTAAAATTAAATTCCTTAATAACCCAATATGCTTTATGCTTCAATTCTACTAGTAAGTCAATTCTACTAGTAATACTAGTAAGTGACAAGTCTTCCCAAAAATTTATCTATATGAGGACATTCCTATAAGAATTTTGTAGGTTATCCTGTAAGCCCATAATGTGGTATCTAATCTAGCAGACCAATCAAATTTGTTGGGATTTACACTCATTTCAAAAATTATTTTAATTTCACGATTAAATACTTCTACTAGACCACTAATCTGGGGATGATAAGTAGTAGAGATCCTATGCACAATTTTTTATTTTTCAACCAATTTCTCAATTTTTTATTTCTAAAATGAGATCTTCCATCAGTAATGATTACTCTAGGCATTCCATATCTTGTAAAAATATTTTTCATTAAAAATTTAGAAACACTCCGAGCATCACATCGAGGTAAAACAATAGCTTCAATCCATCTTGATATATAGTTTACTGCAATTAATATATATAAATTCTTGAATGAAAGTATAAATGGTCCCATAAAATCTAATCCCCAAACATAAAAATTTTAACTTCTAAGGTAAAATTCAAAAGCATCTCATTTCTTCTGAAAATATTACCTACTCGCTGACAACGATCACAAGTTTTAATATAAGCATTACCATTTCTAAAAAGAGTAGGCCAATAAAATCTAGATTATAAAATTTTATGTGTAGTTCTATCAATTCCAAAATTTAAAATCAGGCCATTTTTGAACAATTTCTTCAGTTTCTTCATAAGGTACACATCTCCTAATAACATGATCTTTGCATTGTTTATACAAATATGGGTCATTCCAAAAGTAAAATATCGCATTGTTAATAACTTTCTTTTATTGTTTCTTTGTCAATTCATATGGTAAAATGTCACTCACAATAAAATTCGTAATGTCTGCTTACCACGGTATACACCATTCATTAATCATATACAATTGTTCATCAGGGAAGACTTCATTAATTTCAATTTCAAAATCAGATGATTATTCTTGTTCCAACCTCAATAAGTGATCGGTTATTTGATTTTCAATTTCCTTTATGTCTACTATCATAAGATCAAATTCTTTCATCAGAAGTATCCATCAGATTAATTTTGGTTTCACAACTTTCTTTTGCATTAAATATCTTATAACAGAGTGGTCGGTATACACCATACATTTAGTCCCAATTAGACATAACCTAAGCTTATCAAAAGTATAAACAATTACCAATAAATCTTTTTCAGTAGTGGTATAATTAATTTGAGCATCATTTAGAGTCTTACTAGAATTATATATAACTTTAAATATTTTGTCATATCTTTGCCCTAGAAAGCTCCAATGGTGTAATCACTAGCATTGTACATTAACTCAAATGGTTTCTCCCAATCAGATGAAACTATTATAGAAGCAGTGATTAATTTTTCTTTTAGTAATTCAAAAGAATTAAGGCACTCCTTATTGAAATCAAATTTTGTTTCTTTTTCTAAAAGTTGGCATAGAGGCTTAGTAGTTTTCGAAAAATCTTTTATATAACGCCTGTAGAAACCATCATATTCTAAAAAAACTTCTAATCTCTCTCACTATGGTAGGAGGTGGTAGCTTTGCAATAACTTGAATTTTTGTCAGATCTACTTCCATAAAATATTTAAAAATTTTATTCCCAAGTACAATTCCTCATACAACCATAAACTGACACTTCTCCCAATTTAAAACTAAATTCATTTTTTCACATCATTCTAGAACTTTCTCTTAATGATTTAAACATGATTCAAATAAAGTTCCAAACACCAAAAATTCATCCATAAAGACTTCTATTCCTTTTTTTTATTAAATCACAAAAAATTGACATCATGCATCGTTAAAATGTTACAGGTGTGTTACATAAACTAAAGGGAATTTGCTTAAAAGCAAATGTGTCATAAGGACTAGTAAATGTTGTCTTTTCCTGATCCTTAAATTCAATTAGAATACAATGATAGCCAATATATCCATCCAAAAAGTAAAAATATTTGTGCCCAGCCAACCTATCCAACATTTGATCCAGAAAAGATAAAGGAATGTGATATTTCCTAGTGGCAAAATCTGATTTTCTATAATCGATATAGATTCTCCAACCTGTGACTTGTCTTGTCGGTATTAATTCATTTTTCTCATTTATTTCTACAATCACATCCTCTTTCTTTAGAACACAATGAATTGGACTCACCCAAACAATGTTTAAAATTGAATATATTATTCCAACATCTAACCATTTTAAAATTTCTTTATTAACCACTTCTTTTATCATCGAATCTAATATTCTTTGAGGATCAACTTTAGGTTCATGATGTTCATCCAACAAAATTCTATGCATAAAAATTGAAGGACTGATTCCTTTGATATCAACTAATATCCATCCAAAGGGTTTCTTGTATCTTCTTAAAGTTTCTAATAGTTTTTGCTCTTCTAATTCAATTAATTCCAAGGATAAAATAGCAGGTAATGTAGATAAATCTCCCAAAAAGACATATTTTAAGTGTCTAAGTAGTATTTTCATTTTAAGTTTTGGAGGTTTTATAATCAAAGGAATGAGATTATTATTATTATTTTCTGTAATATCCAACATCTCGAACCTTTCCTGAACATAATCTAACTTTTCATTGCCAATTGCTCTTCTAATTCAATTAATTCCAAGGATAAAATAGCAGGTAATGTAGATAAATCTCCCAAAAAGACATATTTTAAGTGTCTAAGTAGTATTTTCATTTTAAGTTTTGGAGGTTTTATAATCAAAGGAATGAGATTATTATTATTATTTTCTGTAATATCCAACATCTCGAACCTTTCCTGAACATAATCTAACTTTTCATTGCCAATTTCAATAGACTTATCTTGCATTCCATCCTCATCTTCAAGTTTCAAGTCTTCTTGATCTATTTTCTCTTCAAACTTTTCTTTGAAAAGATCATTACTCAAGTAATCACAAATTTCCAATATGAAGCATTCATCATCTTTTCTTTTTGTAATGTATTTCATGGATTTTGATATATTAAATGTTACCTCTTGATCATTAACTCTCATGTTAATTCTCCTTTTTGAACATTTATCATAGTTCTCCTAGTAGCAAGGAATAGTATTCCCAAAATAATAGAAGTTTTTTTATCTTCCTCCATATCTAAAATAATAAAATCCATATGGAAGATAAACTTATCAACCATAAATAACACGTCTTCTACTACTCCTTTAGGATAGGTGATCGAAGGATCAGCTAACTAATGAGTTATAGTAGTGGGGGAAATCTCTCGTAAACCCAACCTTTTAAAAATATATAGAGGCATAAGATTTATACTAGAGGCATAAGATTTATACTAGCTCCCAAATCACATAAAGCTTTTCTAAAGAATCTTTCACAGATTGCAAAAAGAATGGTAAAACTTCCAAGATCTTTTAGTTTTTCAGGAAGATTTTTCTGAATAATTGTGTTACACTCCTCACTAAGTGTAACAGTCTCATTATTTGTAAACTTCCTTTTTTTCATTAAGTATATCCTTCATAAACTTCACATAACATTTTTGTCAAGGCTTCAACAAATGAAATATTTATGGTTAATTTCTTAAGTGTTTCCTTGAATTTTGAAAATTATTTATCTCTTTTTTACTGTTTCAATCTTTGAGGAAATGGAGGTTGTGGTTCTTCTACAGTAATTTTCATTGGTTTAATGGGATATTTTAAATATTGATAAATATCTTCGTCAGACTTTTCAATTTCCACCCCTTCTTTTTCAACTTCAATTTTATTTTGAAATTTCATTTCCAATTTTCTTCCACTTCTAAGTTGAATAACATTAATTTGCTCTTTATTCTGATCTTTCAGATTAATTTTGATATTACTAGGAAGAGTTCCTAGAGGTCTAATGCTAAGTGCAGTAGCAATATGTCTCAATTAATTTTCAATGTTTCTAATTACAGCTCCTTTACTTTGCAGTTGTGCTCCTTAATTTTGCAATTGAATTCCTAACGATAATATCAATTCTTCCATAGACAATTTCTTCTTCTTAAATTGTGAGTTACTATTAAAATCTTGAGGCTAAGAAGGTCTATAATTTGTATTTCCCTTATTTTTTGAATTTCTAACTAGATTCACCACATTAGAGATATTATTATTGCAACTAAAATTAGGGTGATTTTTCCAACTAGAATTGTAATAATTAAAATAGGGATTAATAGTTCTATTATTTATTGCATTCAAAGGCTCATATGATAATTGTGAATCTATCATCTGTCATAATGAATTTTCCTTAAACACAGGAGGTGTTTGAGAGTAGTTCATTCCAAACTAATATATCTTCTTTGATAATGCAACAATTTGAGTAGCCAAAATAGATATTACATCAGAATCATGAATATTAGTGACTCTTTTTGGATTTAACCTTTCAGTAGGCCATTGAAAATTGTTAGTAGCCATCTCTTCTATTAAAGAATATGCTTCATCGAATGGTTTAGACATTAATGATCCACCTGCAGCAGCATCGATAACTGATCTAAGAGATCCCACTAATCCATTATAAAAGTTTGAATTATTAACCAATCTGGTAAAACATGATGTGGACACTTTCTAAGGAGTTCTTTAAATCATTCTCATGCTTCGTATATTGATTCCCCTTCAATCTGACAAAAATATGTAATATTGTTTCCAAGCTTAGAAGTCTTTGATGGTGGGAAATATTTTGTTAGGAATTTCTGAGATAAATTGACTAATGTTCTAAAAGATCCAGGCGTTAAAGAGTTTAACAACATCTTAGCTTTGTCCCTTAATAAAAAAGAAAAAAGTCTAAGTTTGATCACATCTTCTGACACTCCATCATATTTAAATGCAGCACTCAGTTCTAAAAAACCAAAAAGATGTAAATTAGAATCTTTAGTCGGTGATCCCCCAAATATGTTATATTGTACCATTTGGATAATAACAGGTTTAAGTTCAAATGAATTAGCAACTGCTGTAGGGTTTTGTACCTCAAGTAAATTTCATCTATTGTAGGATTATCATAGTCTCTTAAGGGTCTATGATGATGTTCACTTTCCATCCTTTGGTTATCTAAGTTATTCGTCATTTTGTCCAAATTTTTTGATTTTTTTTGATTTTTTTGTAATAGTACGTTCTAACACTAAATTGTAAGGTACTAAATCTTTGGATTCTAAACTACACAGACAAAACAATCAATAAACTTAAAAGTAAGCAATCACACAAAAATATATAATAATATTTTTTATGCTAAAATATTTCCTAATATAAGTTTTCTAGTTCACACAAAGACTTTCAAAATGCTACAAAATTCATTGTTACCTCCTCAACAATGGTAAAAAAAACTTGACGCGGGTGTTCACAACATGCTATAAATGTCTTTCAATACAACAACACACTGGGCAGCTTAATGTAGGAAATATTAATATCAATCATAATAAAGATCACTTCAGTTTAATCAATTTTATCTTAAAGGTTCCACTCCTAGTGAACTAAGGTTTTCTGATAATTTTTATATCGTCACTAGGATGCAAACGCAAGTATACATATCACTCAAGTAATAAAGGGCTCTAATGGAGTCCTAGTATCAATCTCACAGGGAGGTGATAAATCTTATGATTGTAGCACAAATACACAAGATTCAAACTATGTAAAAACTCAATTAAGAAATACAAGTCGATGGTGTTTTAATGTAGCTAATGGAACAACGTTTACTAAGCTAATTTCTAAATTTCAAAGTTAAATTTACTAGACTAAACTAAGTTTTAGTAACGAAGAGTTCAAATTTAAGAAAGTGTCCTTCCCCTTACAATGAGGTTATGGTTAGTGAATGGTTCAGATTGTTTAGAATTTTATTGTGCTAAATAAGAGCATACTGATCCTTGATATTTATGCTTACGTTTTATATATGAATTTATAATTTATATTTCCTTTTAATTATATCTCTTTCTTTACAACACCAAAAACTTGATGCCAATGCAAATCAGTGTTCAATTGTTATTATTATAAAATGAGATTCTATGCAAATATACATATCGTTATCAAGTAATATAGGACTTTCTGATTAAGCCCCAAGATATGGAACCCACAGAGAAATTTTTATATTCTTAACAAAGAGAACAAAAAAAAAAGACTTTTACTTTTTATAAACAATCTTACTCAAACTAAAGATAAAATTCTAGGAAAGAAAGTTCAATTTTTTTTGTAATTTAAAATAAAAGCAAATAACTAAATTTAACTAGATTTTTGTAAGATGAAAGAAAATGCAAATAAAATATCTTTTTCCTTATTATAAATCAATAACAAGTCATGGAATTCAGTTGTGGAAGTATCTAAAATGTGTTGTGCTAAATAGAAGCAATTATATTCTTTACCATTCCTAGAGATTCTATAAAGAACATAGCTTAATCTAATGCTTTAGTAATCTTGAAGATGGGCTAAGAAGAAAAGATACTAGCTCACACTTTAGAGTTTCCTCTTCTCCCTCCACCTGTGGACTAACATCACGTATGAAGAAAAAAAACATTAAATCGAATTGGGGGCTTTAACTTGTCACTCTAAAGTCCTCTAATTCTACACCCATCAAAGAATATCTCCCTATTTATTTGCACTCAACCATATGGATAATATTATCACCCATATGATCTCATGTGATTCTTACCAATTTTTTATTAAGACAATACCATTCCTATTCTTACATGTTCTCATAACAAATATTAACAACTTAATTGGACAAATCAAGAAGTAAATGAAGTGCAAAGTTTTGAATCATCACAACTTCTTCCAACATTGATTTTCTATACTTCACACAACTTCCATCCATAACTTAATTACTTAATCATTTTAAGGAAAAATATAAAGAAAACTACTCATAATTCATGGAGAAAATACAATCACAACTTGGTTTAAAGTAGAAATTAGAGTGAAAACACAAGAAGTTTTAATTAAAAACCAAATGTAGATACAAAGATAAAAAATTATCTGAAAATCCTTTCCACAAGACTTTGAAGTTCCTTTGGAAAACTTTGCTTTTCCTTATAATCTTCCTTGGAGAGTCGCGCCAAACTCTAAGGACTCTAAATCTCTCTTCTAATCCTAATACAATCTATACTAAAGTAAGTAGATATGGTGAAGTGGAGTGGCGTGATACTTGAAGAGCTATCCTACACTCACTATCCTACACACTAAACATAAACCACATGCCCTCCAACAACAACTAACTTCTGAACTTCAAGTCTTCTTTATATAATTTTCCAATGGGTGCTTTGACGTCTCTTCAAATTATGTCTAGATTCAATGAATCCTCCAAGGGATACATCATTTCAAGAGAAATTTAAATTAATTTTTGCGTAAATAGGAAGTTATCCACATTTATACCAAAGGATGCCTCAAACACCCCTTCAAAATGGTGCCAAAAATTATTTAAATTCTCCAAAATAACTACCGCGCTTAAGTACAGGGTCTCGACGCTTGGCCAAAAGGCTCTGGGCGTAAGCACCAAGTCTGGGCGCTTAGCCGACACAAATCAGTTTTGCACCTTTTCATCATTCTCATCATTATCTTCCTCGCTTCATACATGTGTAGGCTCGTATGGGGTGTAGTGTGGATGCGAAGGAAACACAACACTATGATCTTCTCTAATCCGTTGTCCATATAACTGTGATAACTCTTCTCATACTTACTATGCTTCTGTAGATAATCCCCTAGACAATCTTCTTTTTCTTTAATATCATGTACAATTTGATTATCAACACCCTTCCTATCTATTATTTCAAAGTCAAATTCTTGTAAAGAATAATTCTTCTTATCAGTCTTGGTTTTGCATCCTTATTTTTCATTAAATATTTAATAGCAGAATGGTCAATATGCACTACACATTTCGTTCCAATTAAATATGATCTAAATCTATCAAAGGCATATATTATAGCTAATAACTTTTTCTCAGTGGTGGAATATTTAATTTTAGCTTCATTAAGAGTTCTACTAGCATAATGGATCACTTTGAAAATCTTATCATGTTTTTGTCCTAAAACAGCTCCAATAGCATAATCACTTGCATCACACATTAATTCAAAAAGTCTTTTCCAATCTGGTGAAATAATATCTAGTGCAGTGATTAATTTATCTTTTAATAGTTCAAAAGCTTTTATACATTCCTAATTATCTTTTTCCAGTAAACATCATAGAGGCTTAGCAATTTTCGAAAAGTCTTTAATATAACACCTGTAGAATCTGGCATGTCCTAAAAAAAACCTAATCTCCCTCACATTTGTTGGGCAAGTTAAATTAGTGATCACTTGAATTTTTGCAGGGTCTACTTCCATACCTTTTTCTGATATATGATGTCCCAAAACAATTCCCCCTATTAACATAAATTGACATTTTTCCCAATTAAGGACTAAATTTGTTTCTTCACAACGCTTAAGAACTTTAGATAAATGTTCTAAACACGATTCAAATTTAGTCCAAACTCTGAAAAAATCATCCATAACACTTCAATTCCATTTTCTATTAAATCACAAAAAATCGTCATCATACAAATTTGAAATGTAGCAGAGGCATTACATAAATCAAAGGGCATTCTTCTAAAAGAAAATGTACCATAAGGATTGGTAAACATTGTTTTCATTTGAACCTCAAGAGCAATTTGTATTTGGTGATAACCAGTATATCCATCCAAAAAACATAAGTATTTATGCCCAGCTAGTCTATCCAACATTTGATTGACAAGATTTTATTTTCTATAATCAATACATATTCCCCACCCTATGACTTATCTAGTTGGTATAAACTCATTATGCTCATTAATTTTCACAGTAACCTCTCCTTTCTTAAGAACACAGTGAATAAGACTAACACATTACTATCTAAAATAGGGTAGATAATTCCAGCATCTAATTACTTTAAAATTTCTTTCTTGATAGTCTCTTTCATAATAGGATTTAATCTCCTTTAAGGATCAGCCCTAAGTTTGCAGTTCTCTTCCATAAGGATTCTATACATACAAATTGAAGGACTGATTCCTTTAATATCAAAAATAGTCCATCCAAATGCTTTCTTAAATTTCTTTAAAGTTTCAAGCAAACCCTCTTCTTCTTCTACATTTATTTTTAAGGACGTTATAACTAGTAAAGTTCAAGAATCACCTAAAAAGACATATTTTAAATGTGCAAGAAGTAACTTTAATTCAAGTTCAGGAGGGTTTTTAATTGATGGACTAAAAGATTCATCTTTCTTTGTCATGTCTAAAACCTTAAAACTTTCTCGAACATAATTTAAATTTTCATCATGAAAATTATCAAAATATTGTAATTCCTCTTCTTGCTCGTGTTCCAACTTTTCACTTTCAGATTTTTCCTCATAAGTTGCTTTGAAATGACATCCACTCAGATATCTTGTAACATCCATCCTATAACATTCATCATCTTTACCTTTTGCAGGATATTTCATTGATTTTAAAATATTAAATATAACAATTTGATCATTGATGTGCATAGTTAATTTCCATTTTTGCACATCTATCATTGCTCTTCCTGTAGCTAGAAAAGATCTCCTCAAAATAATAGGTATCTCTTTATCTTCCTCTATATCTAGCACAATGAAATCAATAGGAAGATAAATTGATCTTCTTTTACTAAAACAACTTCTATAACTCCTTTAGGATATGTTATCAAACGATCTATTAACTGCAGAGTTACAGTAGTTGGGGTTATTTCTCTTAATCCCAGTCTTTTAAATATAGATATGTCATAAGGTTAATGGTTGCACCTAAATCACATAAAGCATTCCCATAAAATCTATCTCCGATTGCATATGGAATTGTGAAGCTACCAGGATCTTTAAGCTTTCAGAAAGCTTCTTCTGAATTATAGCACTACACTCTTCACTAAGTGCAATAATATCATTATCTTCAAACTTCCTTTTTCTATTGAGGATATCCTTTATAAACTTCACATAGCTTGGCATTTGTTCTAAGACTTCAACAAATGGAATATTAATTTTAAGTTTCTTAAAAATTTTCAAGAATTTCAAAAATTGATTATCCAACTTTTGTTGTCAAAGTCTCTGAGGAAATAAAGGTGGTAGTTTCTATAAATCAATTTTAGGTGGAGAAATAGGTTTTTTCAAACCTTTCGGAGCGTCCTCTTTTGGTTCTTGAATTTCTTCTTTCTCTACTCCAATCTCTTTTTGAACTCTACCTTCCAACTCTCTTCCACTCTTAGTTGAATGACTTTTACTTGCTCTTTATTTTGTCTCTTGGATTTATCTCTATATTACTCGGAAGGGTTCCATAGGATCTATTACTTAATGAATTGACTATTTGTCCCAACGGATTCTCAATATTTCTAATTGTAGCTCATTGACTTTGCAATTGATTTTCCATTTGTAACACCCCATTTGTAACACCACTTCTTAACACCACTTCTTCTATAGACAACTCCTACTCAAATTATGAATTATTGTTAAAACCTGAATGATAAATGGGTCTATAATTATAACTACCTTGGTTGATCCAGTTCCCAATGGGTTTACTTGGCTGTTCCACCATTGTTGATTACTACCACCCAAATTATTGTTATTCCAGTTAAAGTTTGGATGCTTCTTCCAACCTGGTTATAATAATTGAAATATGAGTTATTAGGCTTGTTAATGGCATTCAAAGTTTCTAATGATGTTTGAGAATCTAACATTTGGTCTAATGAATTTTTTCAGTCATAGAAATTAACTGAGAAAAATTCATTCCAAATTGGTTTATCTTCCTTGAAATTGCAGCAACTTGATTTGCTAGCATTGCAAAAGTATCAGATTCATGAATATTGGCTGCCTTCTTAGAATTTACCCTCTCAGAAGGCTATTAAAAATTATTAGTAGACATTTCTTTAATTAAAGTATAAGTGTCATTAAATTGTTTAGACATCAATGAACCACTAGCAACGACATCGATAATAGATCTAAGAGATCCAATTAATCTATTATAAAAAGTTTAAATTATTATCCAATCTGGTATCGAATGATGTGGACACTTTCTTAAGAGATCTTTAAAATGTTCCTATGCTTCATAAATAGATTCTCCTTCAAATTGACAAAAAGATGTAATATCATTTCTAAGCTTCGCAGTCTTTGATGGTGGAAAATATTTAGCAAGAAACTTTTGCGCTAAACCACCCCAAGTTCTGATGGATCCAGGTGCTAACAAATTTAACCACATATTAGCTTTATCCTTTAATGAGAAATGAAAAGCCAAAGTTTAATAGCATCATCCGAAACACAATGAGAAAGGAAAAGCCAAAGTTTAATAGCATCATCCGAAACACAATCATATTTAAATATAGTTCATAATTCTATAAAATTGGTAAGTTGTAAATTTTGATCCTCAGTTGGTGCTACCCCAAACTGATTATTAGATACCATTTGGATAATAGCAGGTTTAAATTCATATGAATACTACCATGAAGTTCATACACTGTAGGGTTAGCATAATATCTTGAAGGTCTAAATTCTTGATAAATTTCAGCATTTTGATTGTTTTGATTTGTCATTTCTTGAATATTTTTGTCTTTTTCTTTATTTTTTATTTTTATGATTTTTATAACAGTTCTTCCCAATTCAGAATCGTAAAGTACAAGTCCTTCAGAGCCTGAACTATGTAACCACTATTATTAAAAAAATAAAAACACATAAATAAGAAGTTATATAAAAACAACACAACAGTTTCCAAAAATAAATCTAACTTGTTTAAATAAGACTTTAAAAAGTAAAAATTAGTTTTTTTAAAATTTCTTCAAGTATTTTTTTTGACTGTTTTTCCCCGACAACGGCGCCAAAAACTTGATCCCCGATATTTATGCTTACGTTTTATATCTGAATTTATATTTTATATTTCCTTTTAATTATATCTCTTTCTTTACAACTGCACCAAAAACTTGAAGCCGATGCAAATGAGAGTTTAATTGTCATTATTATAAAATGAGACTCTATGCAAGTATACGTATCGTTATCAAGTAATATAAGACTTTCTGATTAAGCCCCAAGATAATGAACCTATAGGGAAATTTTTATATTCTTAACAAAGAAAATAGAAGATTGACTTCTTACTTTTTAAGAACGATCTTACTCAAACTAAAGATAATATTCTAGGAAAGAAAGTTTGATTCTTTTTGGTAATTTTGGTAATTTAAAATGAAAGCAAACAACAAAATTTAACTAGATTTTTGTAAGATGAAAGCAAATGTAAATAAAATATCTTTTTTCTTGTTATGAGTCAATAACAAGTCATGGAATTTTGTTGTGGAAGTATCTAAAATGTGTTGTACTAAATAAGAGCAATTATGTTCTTTACCCTTCCTAAAGATGCTATAAAAAACATAGGTTAATCAAATGCTTTAGTAACTTTGAAGGCGGTCAAGGCAGAAAAACTATTAGTTCTCACTCTAGAGTTTCCTCTTCTCCCTCCACTTGAGGGCTAACTCCATGTATAAAGACATAAAACATTAAATCGAATTAGGGGCTTTAACCTATCACTCTAAAGTCCTCTAATTCTACACCCATCAAAGTATATCTCCCTATTTATTTGCACTCAACCATATGGACTACATTCCCAACCATATGATCTCATGTGATTCTTAACAATTGTTGACTGAGACAATACCATCTCAGTTCATACATGCTCTCACAACAAATATTAACAACTTAATTGGCCAAATAAAGAAGTAAATGAAGTGCAAAGTTTTGAATCTGTACAACTTCTTCCAACATTGATTCCTATACTTCACACAACTTCCATCCATAACTTAATTACTTCATCACTTTAAGAAAAAAGATAAAGAAAACTACTCATGAAGAAAATATAATCACAATTTGGTTTAAAAGTAGAAATCATGGTGAAAACACAAGAAATCTTAATTAAAAACTAAATTTAGATACAAAGATAAAAACTTATATGAAAACCCTCTCGACAAGACTCTTGAAGTTCTTTTGAAAACTTTGCTTTTAATTACAATCTTCCTTAGAGGGAGGCATCCAACTCTAAGGACTTCAAATATCTCTTATAATCCTAATACAATCTATACTAAAGTAAGTAGATATGGTGAAGTGGAGTGGCGTGATACTTGAAGAGCTATCCTACACTCTAAACATAAACCACACGCCCTCTAACAATAAACAACTTCTGATCTTCAACTCTTCTTTATATAATTTTCCAATGGGTGCTTTGGTGTCTCTTTAAATTACTTTCAGATTCAATGAATCCTCCAAGAGATACATCATTTCAAGAGAAATTTAAATTAAATGTGGCGCAAATAGGAAGTTACCCATGTTTATACCAAAGGATTCCCCCTTTCAAAATGCCACCAAAATTTATTTAAATTCTCCAAAATAATTGTTGTTCTTAAGCGCGGGGTGGCTCTGGCACGTAAGCACCAGGTCTGGGTGCTTCGCCACGATAGATTAATTTTGCACATTTCTTCATTTTGCTCCAAATTTGATCTTTTTTACTCATTTCATCACATTCATCCATTTAATCATATCTATAAGAAAAATACACAATACCTTCCATTAAAGTGCAATATCATCAAAAATAGGTATAAAATGTGTATAAAAATACTAAATATTTTTGGTGTATCACATACTTATTCATTCTCCTTTTTACGAGCAAAAATGAAAATTGCCTAATCTAAGGTTTAGTCCCTAAATCCACGGTTAGGTTGGGAGGATACTGGCTCTCACTCTAGAGCTCCCACGTTTCCCTCTCCTGAAGTGAAAATATAACAAAAAATGAACATAAAATGGGTATGAAAAATCAATCATTTTTTTGGTGCATCACACCCCTAAGGAATTTGACCAATTTACAGTCCTTCCTAGGTAAGTTGGCATATATAAGATGTTTCATATCTTATTTTTAGGTAGGTGTTAACTACTCACTGCTTTGACCAAAAAATATGCTAAATTTTGTGGGATGACAAATGTTAACACACTTTTGAATGCCTCAAATAATATATACACTACAACTTTAGAAGACTCCCTAGGAGCCTTGCTAACCCAAGTCAATGACAAGGGTAAGGGAAACACACTATACTACCTGAGTTGTTATCAAATCCCAAATAAAATAAGATATCCCTCTATTGAAAAACATTAAGTAGCTTTAATTTTGATCGTTCCAAGGCTTAGGCATTACATGTTTTCTTAAAAGGCAACTCTTGTTTTGAGGATCAATCTTCTACAGTACTTGATGAATCAACCAACATTGTCTAGAAGATTAACAAGGTGGGTGATTATACTACTTCAGTTCAACATAAGTTTTGTGCCCCTACAAGCCATAAAGGGATAGATACTAACAGACCTCCTAGTAACACACCTATTACCGACAGGGTCACATCTCAACGAACGACCTGCCCGAAGAACAAATATTAGAGCTAAAGGTTTCCTGCACTCAACATTGGGAAATGTACTTTGATGAGGCTTCATCTTCTTACAAAGACAATGATACCCAAATAATCATACCCAGTAAGGCTGGAGTTGTACTGATCTTCATCCCTCTAGACTAAGTGATGATGCCTTTCTCTTGGCATTTGATAGAGCCATCTACAACTAATGAGGTTAAGTATGAAGCGCTCATAACTGGGTTAGAACTAGCAATTCTAATCAAGATCAAGAACAATAATGTCTACATTGATTCTCAATTAATAATAACCCAACTCACTAGAAAGAACAAGGTTCTAATGTCAAGGCTCGAGCAATACTTCGTTACACAATGAAGTTGTTGGAACAAATTCCGAACATTGCACACCTTAGAATTTTAAGGAAATAAAACCCGTTAGCAGATGCTTTGATAATGCTTGCGAAGAATTTTGCATGTTTGGATGAGGACCACATTCCAATCTCAGTACAAGGGCAATAAGTTCTCTCACAGGTAGACATGAAAATTTTCACAAACTTGGTGTCGATACAATAATAGCAACTAACGAAGAAGAAATGAAGACTTGCGATAACCATTTGTTGAATATTTGCAAACTTGAAAATTACAAAAAAATAAATCTACAACAAATCAGATAAAAAAATGAACACTGTCCAAGCTTTGGTAAGCAATGTCCACTCTTGTAGTTTCTTTGACCAAATGTGGTTGTAATTTTTTAGAAAAACTAAAACTCAAAACATTGTTAAAGAAGTTCACTCTGGCCTTTGTGGTGCACACTAGTTGGGGTCAAAATTAAAGATGAAAATTAAATTAATTGGATACTATTGGTTTGCAATGATGATAGATTGTTTGAAAACTGTAAAAAGATGTCACCAATGCCAGGTGCATGAAGTGGTCTTTGATCCCCAAAATTATAGTTGTGTACAATTAATAAAATTGACTCTGCTTTGCAGCAATGCCAAGAACTTGGTTTGTTATTTTATGATTAAGAAATTGAAACAATTTATGTTGGGATTCTACACAAGTATATGTATCATTATCAAATAATATAAGACTTTCTGATTAAGCCCCAAATTTTGATCCCACGAGGAAGGTTTAAATTCGAAATGGGAATTTAAATTAGGAAATTCACAATAATAAAGAAAATCTACTATACTAATTTCAAATATTTATGGTGCTATCAGAACTAAATTATCAACTATTAGCAAAATTGTAAAGCAAAGCTAAACAATAACTACCAAACTATGTTTTTATGATGAAATTATCTAATATGAGAAAGCATCTTTCCCACTACAATGAGTTTTTGGTTAAATGAGAGAGATAAATGATTTGAATTTGTATTGTACCAAATAGGAGCAATTTTAATTCTCTACCCTTAAGTGTTATAGAGAATCATTGGCTAATCTCAGGTTTAGTCTAAATCCATGGTTAGGCTGAGAGGATACTGGCTCTCACTCCAGAGCTCCCACTTTTCTTCTAATGAAGGATAACTCTCTCTTTAGTTCTTAAACACTAAGACCAAATTGGGGATTTTAGTCTGTCACCGTAGAATCTCCAATTCTTCGCCCAATAATATATATTTTCCTATTTATTTACACCCAATTCCATGAACGAAGCACTCCTTCATGGAATCAAATGTGATTCTCACTTTGTTGTAAAACTCATACTCAATTTTCAGGATAATATGTTTCACAACAGATGTTAAAATTTCAATTGGCCAAATCAAAAAATAAATTAAGAACGGAGTGAAAAATCATCACAATTTATTTTATATTTTAAAATTGACACATCCAAGTTATCTCTTCATTTCACCATATCTCAGAGTAGATAGAAAAACAAAGAAAACTACTCAGATTTATGAGGAAAATATAACAAAATACAAATTTCATAAATAAAAGAATGTTTATACAATAATAATGAACAAACACTGATTATCTTTAACCCTTCCTAAAGCAAATCCCTTGTAACCTCTTTTGGACACTTTCTCTCTTTATAACACTCTTGATTCTCTCTTCAAAGATGTAAGGAAGAAGAAATCTCTCACTTCTCTCCCTCTCTAACAACTTTTAAGAGAAATCACAAGAGAAATCACACTTAAATCACACTTAAACTCACCACCTTAAACAATACACACAATGGAACACTCAAGAAAACTCAATGACACACTAGCCCCCCTCTTTTCTGATCAATTTTTGCTCTAAATAAAGCAAAATGTTAGTTTTCCAAGAGGTGTATCCAATAACTCTTCAAAAATCATCCAAATTCATTGATTCTTCTAGAAATTTGTCCAACACTGACATTTGCGTTGTCGGTGCCTGTGGTCTGATTTATTCCTTGTGCACTCTGTCAAATGGCATCGTCAGCGCCCAGTCTGGCACCGTCAACGCCCCCGCTGTTATGGACTCCTCCTTCATGCTGGCGTCGTCGGCGTCCTTGTTGGCATCGTCGGTGCTGAGTTTTTCTACCAAACGCCATTTTGACTCCAAATTCCATCCTTTTTGCTTTAAGTACTAAAAATCATCAACCAACAATAAAACATAAAAAAACCTTTTTTTAAAGCACAATAACCTTCTTTTAAAAGTTAATATGATAAAAAATGAGTATAAAATATAGGTCTAAAAATGCATATATTTTTGGTGCATCAAAATCACCCAAACATAAATGTTACTTGTCCTCAAGTAACTCTTTTACTACAGAAAAATATGACTTATAGTAAAGAATTTAACTTCTAGAGTTCCATATTTTGGTCTATTAAATATCATAGCATAACTTAAGAAAAATTTTAAAATAACTCAAGTTATTACTAGAGGTATAAGAATATCTAACAGTCAAATCTAAGATTTCTGATTTTCTATTCTTTTTAGGAAAAATTGCAAATTGTCATATTAAACCCACTTAGAGGAAAAAATGCAAATTGTCATATTAAACCCACTTAGAATATCCATATGAAAAATAACTCAATGAAAACTTTATTAGTAAATATGCTAATACTTAAGCACAAGTTTAAAGAATGTAGTCAAGTCTTCTTCCTTAAGTTGATTTAAGTGAAGCCAATTTTTATTAGGCATCTCCTCAAGTTTCTCCTCACATTTTTTTCTTTTATTTTCTTTTTTTTTTCTTTTCTTTCAGGATCATTTTCAACCCTTTCTCCTTTTTTTTCTTTTTTATGTGAGGATTACTATATTTGGATTGCCTTTAATGATTTTGAACTTCACTATCCTCTTCTTAAAGTTAAAAACTTTTCACATTCCTTCACTTTATAAATTCATATTAGCTTTGAAGATTTTTCATAAAGTTTCATTCTTTTCTTCTTACATGTAACTCTAAGATTTTTAATACTTCATATATACAAATTCCTTTACTTATAATAGAAAAATATAGTCTTATTCTCTCATACCAAATACCTTAATCTCTAGAATTAACATTTATTATTGAAAGTTTTTTACTTAAGCTTACTAGAATTTAGAAACAAAAATATAGTTATCCAAAGTTAGGTTCTACTACCACAGGTCATGTTAAATTAAAAATTTTAAAATATAGCTCATTAAGGACAAATAAAACTAAGTTTATTTGTTTTAAAAATGAATTTTTCTCCCCCTCAAACTTAATTTTTTAAAATATTTAGCATGAAAAATAGAAATTACAGGGTGAAAGAAAATAGTTAATACATAAGAAAAGACTTACTTGTTGAAGGTTTTTATTTTGAAACTTAACATTGAAATATTGCAGGTGCTATTATGAAAAGCTAAAAGACTTAAAATATTAAATAACACATAATATATATAAAAATATTTGATGAGAAAGAGTTAACTAAAAATAAATACAACAAAGTACTAAAAACAAATAACAGTGCTAAAATAAATTTCAATTCAACATCTCTACAGATTATAGTTCCAAACACAACATTCAATACAAATCAAAGTTTCACATTTAACAAACTAAAAATTAACAACAACAAAAAAATACAACAAACAATAAACTAAATAAAAGATTAGAACTAAAGTTAGACTCTACCACTACAGATCTTGTTAAATTAAAAATTTTAAAATATAGCACATTGAGGACAAATAAAATAAATTTTTTTACTTTGAAGAAAAAATAAAATTTTCTTCCCCTCCAAGCTTAAATTTTTAAAAGATTAAGCATGAAAAATTGAAATTATAGGGTGAAAGAAAATAGTTAATACATAAAGAAAAGACTTCCCTGTTGAAGGTTCTGATTTTGAAACTTAACTATGAAATATTGCAGGTGTTAACATGAACAACTATCTCAAAGTTTCACATTTAATACATAAAGAAAAGACTTGAAACATTAAATAAAATATAATATATATAAAAATATTTGCTGAGAAAGAGTTAACTAAGAAAAAAATACAACAAAGTACTAAAAAAATAACATAACTAAAATAAATTTCAATTCAACAACATCTCTACAGATTATAGTTCACAACACAACATTCAATACAAATCAAAGTTTTACATTTAACAACCTAAACAAGAATAACAACAACAAAATGCAACAAATGATAAACTAAATAAAAGATCAAAACTATGACTAAGCAGACATCTTCACTCACCCTCTTCTTCTTCTTCTTCGTCTTCTATATCAAAGTTCTGCTATTGATAAGGGGTAAGGATAGGGTGATTAGGAAACTGTACTGAGTGGTAACCCCTCATTTATCTTACCATAACATCATCATATGCAACATCATATTCAAATTTTTACGTTGTTAAATTATCATTATGTGCATTCTTGCATCCAAATTTTCAATCCTGCTCTCCATCCTTAAAATATCTCCTTGTTCGATCATCATCTGTTCCATAAGTTCCTGAAGGGTGGGGGTGCTAGAAGTAGAAGGCATATCCCTAGTCCTACTTCCCGTTCTCCATCCAAAATGAGATTCATAGGTTTTAATGTTTGCTGGCCCAATAAGTTTAAGAGGCTCAACCTTTTCCTCGTAAATTATAAAATCAACACCTGACTGCTCATATAATGGGAAAATCAGGGCAGGGTATGATAATCTACCAGTCGTCTCACTCATAGCAACAGAATGAATGTTTCTATGGATTATAGATCTAACATCTAAACTGCCCATCTGTTGGATACAAAAGTTTAGGATAGCTCTATCCTTAGTAACTTCACTATGGTAATTCGTAGGTATCATTCTAACAGATATAAAGTAATGTCAGGCCTTGGATATCGCATTTAACATAAAAGTAGGGAAGTTTACCTTAACATTATGATTCACTTTCCGAGCGCCTCTTCCACCAATAAGAAATGAAATAACTTCATCCAAAGCCTCGTTTGTAGTAGAGAATGTGTTGTACTTACAGAGAAATGCTTCTCGCAACTGATAAAATTCATTAATCCTCCTCGAGGTGAATTCAACCATTTTACCATGAACATAGACGTGGTCATCAAAAGTCTCCTTAAAATTGACATAGATTTCCATGACTATACCAACAACAGGCTCGATAGTAAAGTAATAAAAATTCTTCCACTGCCGAGCAACAATTAATCTCTTGACTTCACCACCCAAATTTTTAAAAGCTCGATTTGGAATTTTTTTCTTTGTATTCAGTAGACTATTGAAATGAATGTTAGCTTTGTAGTTCATAAATTTTTTGTCATCAAATTCCAATTTCCTCTTTCCTTTGATCATCCTTGGTGCCATTTTAATGTTCAAAAGAAAGGAGAAAAAATGATAAAATCCAAATAAATTTTGAAAATTTTGAAAATCACAAAGTGGAATGTTTTAAACTTAAACCCTCTAAGTAAGAGTTCTTCACCAAAGGATTTTCTCAAAATCTCCTTAAAAATTTTAAAATTTTGGATCTCGACAATGTAGGAGAAATCCTTGATGGAAATAAAAAATTTTTAGTTTAAAGTGTAGCTCTTACCGAGAGAAGATGAAATCCAAACTCCTTTTGTCTTCTATTCCCTTTAAATCTAAGTGTTTACAAGCCCCAAGGGTGTAAATCGAAGGTTGAAGGTGACCAAAGGGGTAAAAATGGCATTTTGCAAAAAGTTCAAGGTAGTTGGAGATTTTTGGGTCTCGGGCGCCATCGGCGCCATTGCTAAAAAAAAAATTTCCATAATTTTCGTACATCAGTTATTTCAAATTCCCTTCAATGTCTAATTAGTTTTTTTAAACAATAATATTCATCCTTAAATAGTCTACAAACAAATATTTTTACAAACAACACAAAACCAACGTTTATATATGAAATTCTAATTTTTTACAAACACTGATTTTTAATCACACTCACACATACATAAAGCAAATCACACTATAATTCAACGTCGAAATCAAGCCACAACGCTAGGATTCTTAAAAATAAACTATACATACAATTAAAGTTATAGGATTTTTGAAGCAAAGAAAATCAAACACAACTACATTAAAGACATAATTAATTTTAAACAATAGAAAGTCCAAATTATTCAATTACTCATCTTCATCTTCAGTATTATCTCCTCCTCTAATTTCTCCCATAGATTGGTGATGGACGTACAATTTGTAGAAAGGTTGGTACGGGAATTGATCAGTTGAATTTTCATCGATCCATTCATTGTTCTTGAACATCTACATGAATCCTGCTTCAATTCATCCCATATGATCAAAGTGTTCCTTCATCCTTCGATCTAAGTGATCAAAAAGGTAAGTAAGATTTCCTATTGCATCCATGATATTCTAAAGTTCTCTTTCTATTTTCTTTATTTTCTGCTCCAAAACTTGTGAACTTCCAAATGTACATGGAATTAAGGGTGTCGAAGCATGTGATGATTGATCCAAAATAATATCCAACGCTTCATTTCCATTCCCAATATAGTTTCCATCAATAGGATCCATGGGCTCCCAGGGTAATAACACTTTCTCCTAACTTTCATACGGTACTTGAGATTGACTGCAAAGTAATATATAGGCCCATTCATTATAATACCCAAAATAGATTAAAAAATAATTGATCCCACATCAATGGGCTTTCTCATTTGAATGAAATAGTTTAAAATTGCACTTTCTTTTATAACTTTACTAATTTTCATTATAGGGAGTAGTTTTGTAGAGATGAAGAAATGCCATTGTTTAGATATTGGATTTAGCAGTGAAGCGGAGGAACTAATGTACCCCTCATCTCTGATTTCCCAATTATGACTTTCATCAATCAGAAATTGGCATACATCATACATCAAATCCTTCGTTAGTATAAAGTTCATATAATGATAGATCGACAAGCTTTCTATCATAAACATATCGTTAATTCAAAGTAAATGGTATGTCCTTACCTCGAATGAAGATGACTCCTTGGTTAAGTCCATGTAGGTTAGCGTAGAATTCTTTTACCATTGGAACAACTACTGCAGCGATAGTGTATCATAGAACTTCCTAACATCTCTGTACTATGATTTTCTCAATTTGCAAACTTAGATTACTCAGTTCATGATTGATAAAACCTCTCTCCTTGATAATTCTATTCTTAGTGATGACTTTGCTGTATAATTTCTATGCGACAAAACTTATGAACTTTCTTTGATTGAAAATCCTATATCTTGAAGTATTTTTGGAACTGGAAGCCATGGATTTCAAAATCTGGAAGTATCTGGTCATCCAAAATGGTTTTCAGGCCTTTAAAAAAACCTTTAGGGCCTTTAAAAAAACCTTTAGTTTAGGCAATTATTTTGAAGTGAAATCCCGCAACAGTCCTCCAAATTCTTCCTGAACTGCTGAAATTGCACTGGGCATTGTTGGCACCCCCGATGGCACCGTCGGTGCCATGACTCTGTAAAAGGGCATCGTCGGCAGCCATGCTGGCGCCATCGACACCAAAATCATAGTTGCATCCGTTTCAACTTTGGTTCAATTCATTTCCAAATTTTCTTCTAATACCAATATTTGTCTTGATTTATGATATGTAAGATTGTGTGGGATTCTAAGGTATTATTATTTCCTAATACTTAGAACAATTATTAAACAAAATGATAGACTTTGATCACATTAAATGGTCCTAACCATCTATATTTTAGTTTTTTCTGGAAATAATCTCAATCTAGTATTACATAATAGAACCTCTTGCTCAGGTTCAAATTTCTTATTTATAATCCTCCAATCATGCTATACTTTCATTTTCACTTTATAGATTTTTGGATTATCACATGCTTCATTTCTAGTCTCATTAAGTTCATTGAGTTGCAATAATCTTTTCTCACCAGCATCCTTTAGATTAAAATTAAATTGCTTAATAGCTCAAAATGCTTTATGTTCCAACTCTACTGGTAAGTAGCATGTTTCACCAAAAATAAGTTTATATGGGGACATTCCAAAAGGAGTCTTATAGGAAGTTCGGTATGCCCATAGTGCAGTATCTAATCTAGTAGACCAATCCAATTTATAAGGATTTACAGTTTTTTCTAAAATTTGCTTTATTTCACGATTTGAAATAACACTTTCTCCTCTAGTTTGGGGATGTAAGCAGTATATAATCTATTCATAATATTATATTTCTAATCAATTTCTCGGTCCTCTTATTCCTAAAATGCGATCCTTCATCCACAATAATCACTCTTGGCATTCCATATATTGTAAAAATGTTTTTATTTAAAAATTTTGAAACACTTCAAGCATCACATTTAGGTACAATAATAGGTTCAATCCTAATAGGTTCAATCCATTTGGACTCCATTTGGACGTATAATCAACAACAAGTAATATGTATAAATTTCTAAATGGAGGCATAAATAGTCCCATAAAATCTAATTCCTACACATCAAAAATTTCAACTTTGTAATTCAGAGGCATTTCATTTCTTCTAGAAATATTTCCTACTCGCTGACATCGATCACATGTTTTAATACATTATTCATTAACATTTCTAAAAAGAGGAGGCCAATAAAATCCAGCTTGCAAAATTTTATGTGCAGTTCTACTAGCTTCAAAATGGCTTCTTCGCAAGGCAGCCTCTAAATTCAGAATCATGATATCATTCAATAATTTGTTCAGCTTCTTCGCAAGGCATACACTTTCTAATGATCAAATCAAAATGGCTTCTTCGCAAGGCATACACTTTCTAATGATCAAATCTTTATACTGTTTAAATAAATATGGGTCATCCCAAAACAAAAAATTGAATCATGAATAAATTTCTTTAATTGTTGATTCTTTACATCTGGTGGTAGAATATCACTCACAATATAATTTACTATATCGGCATACCACGATATATTGTTTATATCAATATTATACAATTGTTCATCAGGGAGTGTTTCCAAAATTTCATTTGCAAAATTAATTAATATTTTTTGTTCTAATATAGAAAAATGATCAATTATTTGATTATCATTTCCCTTTTTATCTACTACCACAAAGTTGAACTCTTGAAGCAGAAGTATCCATCTAATTAATCTTGATTTAACATCCTTCTTTTGCATCAAATATTTGATAGCATAATGGTCTGTATGCATTATACATTTAGCTCCAATTAAGTATTAATTAGGTAAGGTCTAAACTTATCAAAGATATAGACAATAGCTAATAACTCTCTTTCAGTAGTGGTGTAATTAGTTTGAGCATCATTTAGAGTTTTACTAGCATAATATATTACTTTAAGAACTTTATTATACCTTTATCCTAAAATAACTCCAATAACATGATCACTAGCATGACACATTATTTCAAATGGTCTCTCCCAATGAGGTGGAACTATTATAGACCAGTGATTAATTTTTCTTTCAATAGTTCAAATGCTTTTATGCATTCCTCATTAAAATTAAATTTCGTATGCTTTTCTAAAAGTTGGCATAAGGGCTTAGTAATTTTTGAAAATTTTTTTATATAATGCCTGTAGAAACTAGCGTGTCCTAGAAAACTTTTCACCCCTCTAACCGTAGTATGAGGCGGTAATTTCATAATAACTTGAATTTTTGCTGGATCTACTTCCATGCCATTTTCAAAAATTTTATGTCCAAGTACAATTTCTCTTGCAACCATAAATTGGCATTTTTCCCAATTTAGTACTAAGTTGATTTTTTCACATAGTTCCAAAATTTTTTCTAAATAATTTAAACATAATTTAAATAAAGTTCCAAATACAGAAAAACCATCCATAAATACTTCCATTCTACGTTCAATTAAATTACAAAAAGTTGACATCATACATCTTTGAAATGTCACAGGTGCGTTACATAATCTAAAAGGCATTCTACAAAAAGCAAAAGTTCCATAAGGGGTTGTAAATGTTGTTTTCTTATGATCCTCAGAAGCAATCAAAATTTGATGATACCCAGTATATCGATTTAAAAAGCAGTAATATTTTTTTTCAGTCAATCTATTGAACATTTGATCTAGAAATGGTAAAGGAAAATGATCTTTCCTAGTGGCTATATTTAATTTTCTATAGTCTATAGAAATTCATCAGCAGTAACTTGACTTATTAGAATTAATTCATTTTTCTCATTTACTTCAACTGTCATTCTCCTTTCTTTGGAACACAGTGAATCAAACTTACCTAAGCATTATCTGAAATAGAATATATAATTCCATCATCTAACCATTTTAATATTTCTTTTTTAACAACTTCTTTCATTATTGGGTTTAATCTCCTCTGAGGATCAGCTTTAGGTTCATATTGTTCATTTAATAGAATTCTATGCGTACAAATTGAAGGACTCATTCCTTTAATATCTGCTAAAGTCCATCCAAATGCATTCTTATTTTTTTTCATTATTTCTACTAATTTTTGTTCTTAAATTTCAGTTAAATTAGAAGATATAATAGCAGGCAATGTAGATAAATCTCCTAAAAATACATATTTTAAATGGGCAGGGAATACTTTCAGTTCAAGTTCAGGTGGTTTAATACTCGAAAGAACAAGATTTTTATTATCATTTTTCAAACAGTCTAAAATTTCAAATTTTTCGTGAACATAATATAAATTCTCATTTTTTATTTCATTCTCATAATACTCTTCTTGCCTTAATTTTTTCTTCAATCATTCCGTTGAATCGCTCATTACTTAGATAATCAGTAACTTCCATTCTAAAACATTCATTATTTTTTTATATTGCATGATATTTCATAACTTTTTCTATATTAAATGTTACTTCTTGATCATCAACTCTCATTATTAATTCTCCTTTTTGCACATTTATCACAGCTCTCCCTATTGCAAGAAATGGTCTCCCCAAAATAATATGAATCTCTTTATCTTCCCCATATTTAATACAATATAGTCTACAGGAAAAATAAATTTATCCACTTTTACTACTACATCTTCTATAACTCTTTTAGGATAAGTTATTGATTGATCAGCTAACTGAAGAGTTATAGTAGAGGGAAAATTTCTCCTAAATCTAAACATTTAAAATTGATAGAGGCATAAGATTGATACTCGCTCCTAAATCACATAAGGCTTTCCCGAAAAACACTTTTATAAAACAAAATTTCACCAATAGCACAAGATATAGTAAAACTATAAGATCTCTTAACTTTTCAAGAAGATTTTTCTGAATAATTACACTACACTCTTTACTAAGTGCAACGGTCTCATGATCTGCAAACTTCTTGTTCTTTTTTAGTATATCCTTCATAAATTTCACATAACTTGGCATTTGTTCTAAAGCGTCAATGAAAGGAATATTTATCGTTAACTTTTTAAGGATTTTCAAAAATTTTGTAAATTTTTTAACTTTATTCTTCTGCTTCATTCGTTGAGGAAACAGAGGTGGCAGTTTTTCTAAAGAAATTTGTATTGGTTTATTTTCATCATTGTCGATTTCAATTTCTACCTTCTCCTTCTCAATTTCAGTTTCTCTTTAGATTTTTGTTTCCACTTCTTTTCCACTTTATAATTAAATAGCTTTAATTTGCTCCTTATTCTAATCTTTTGGATTAACTTCAACAGTACTAGGAAGAATTCCTGAAGGTATGTTGCTAAGTGCAGTAGTAATATGTTCTAATTGATTTTCAATATTCCTAATTGTAGCCCCTTGATTTTGTATTTGATTTCCCATGTTCCACATTACTTCTTCCATAGTCAACTTCTTCTCCTTAACTTGTGAGTTATTGTTAAATCTAGGAGAATAATAAGGTCTATAGTTAAGATTCCTTTGGTTATTTAAATTTCTGGAGGGGTTACCGAATTGTTATAATTATTCAAACTAAAATTAGGGTGATTTTTCCATCTAGGATTATAATAATTAGAATAGGGATTATTATTTTTATTATTTATAGAATTTATAGTTTCATTAGATGATTGAGTATCAATTATTTGTTCTAGTGAATTTTCCTTTAACACTGGTGGTATTTGAAAATAGTTCACTCCAATTTGATCTATCTTCTTTGATATAGCGGCAATTTGAGATGTCAAAATAAACATTGCATCAGAATCATGAATACTAGCTACTCTCCTTAAATTAACCTATTTAGAGGGCCATTGAAAATTATTAGTAGTCATCTCCTCTATTAAAGAATATGCTTCATCAAAAGGTTTTGACATTAATGATCTACCTACAGCAGCATCTATAATAGATCTAAGTGATCCTACTAATCCATTTTTAAAAGTTTGAATTATTAATCAACTTGGTAAAGTATGGTGTGGACATCTCCTCGGGAGATCTTTAAATCTTTCCTAGGCTTCATATATTGATTCCCCTTCGAATTGATAAAAAGATGTAATATCGTTTCTAAGCTGTTTCTAAGCTTTCTCATAGGTTAAAAATATTTAGCTAAAATTTTTTGTCATAGTTCTTCCTAAGTTCTAATAGATCTAGGGTTCTGTTAATTTAACCAAGCTTTAGCTTTACCCCTTAATGAAAAAGGAAAAAGTCTAAGCCTGACAGCATCATTAGACACTCCATCATAGTTAAAAGTAGCACATACTTCAGAAAGCTAGCAAGATGTAAGTTAGGATCTTCAGTAGGTGTTCCTCCAAATTGATTATTTTGTACCATTTGGATAATAGTAGGTTTAAGTTCAATTGAATTAGCAACAATATCAGGATTTTGAATAATCAAGTGAAGTTTATCTGCTGTAGGATTAACATAATCTTTTAAAGGTCTTTGTCGATTTTCATTTATTTGATTATCTAAGTTTTTTACCATTTCGTTCAAATTTCTAATTTCTTTTTTGTTGTTTTCAAAATTTTCTAATAGTGCATTTTAATTCTGAATCATAAGGTACTAAACCTTTTGATCCAATACTACACATAAAAAAATATAATAAGCAAAGAATTTTTTTTAAATTACTCTTAAATTTTAAAAAAAATTAAATATATTTTTTTATGATTTATGATTTTTTTGATTTTTTTAATTTTATTATTTTATTGTTAAATTTCCTAATTTACCAAATCTATTAAATTTAAATTTACCTTCCTCGATAACGGTGCCAAAAACGTGATCCGCAAAATTATAGTTGTGTAGAATTAATAAAGTTGTCTCTGTTTTGCAGCAATGCCATAAACTTGGTTTGTTGTTTTATGAATAAGAAATTAAAGCAATTTATGTTGGAATTCTATGCAAGTATATGTATCGTTATCAAGTAATACATGACTTTCTGTTTTAGCCCCAAATATCTATCCCACGAGGAAGGTGTAAAATTGTAATGGAAATTTAAATATGGACATTCATAACAATAAAGAAAATCTAGTACACTAATTTCAAATTCTTAGAGTGATATCAGAGCTAAATTACCAATTATTGGAAACGCAAAACTGTAAAGCAAAGATAAATAATAACTGCTAAACTATGTTTTTGTGATGAAGTTATCTAATATGAGAAAGCATCTTTCCCACTACAATGAGTTTTTAATTAAATGAGAGAGATAAATGGTTTGAATTTGTATTGTGACAAATAAGAGAAATTTTAATTATCTACCCATAGTCAAGTCTTATAGAAAATCATTGGCTAATCTCAGGTTCAGTCTCTAAATCCATGGTTAGACTGGGAGGATACTGACTCTCACTCCAGAGCTCCCACTTCCCTTCCCATGAAGGCTAACTCTGGCTTTAGTTCTTAAATGCTAAAACTAAATTGGGGATTTTAGTCTATCACCCTAGATTCTCCAATTCTTTGCCCAATAATATATATTTTCCTATTTATTTGCACCAAATTCCATGAACAAAACACTCCATGTAATCGAATGTGAATCTCACTTTATTGTAACGGTCATACTCCAGTTCCCAGATAATATGTTTCACAACAGATGTTCACATTTCAATTGTCCAAATTGAAAAGTAAATTAAGAACGGAGTGAAAAATCATTACAATTTTTTTTATATTTTAGAATTTACACATCCAAATTATCTCTTCATTTCACCATATCTCATAGTAGGAAGAAATACAAAGAAAACTACTCAGACTTCACGAGGAAAATACGAAAAAATACAAATTTCATGAATAAAAGAAAGTTTCTACAACAATAATGAACAAACACTACTTATCTTTAACTCTTCCTCAAAGCAAATCCCTTGTAGCCTCTCTTGGACTCTTTCTCTCTTTAAAAGACTCTTGGTTCTCTCTCCAAAGATGTAGGGAAGAAGAAATCTCTCACTTCTCTTCCTCTCTAACAACTCTTAGGAGAAATCACACTTAGACTCACCACCCTAAACAATACACACAATGGAACACTCAAGAAAACTCAATGACACACTAGCCCCCCTCTTTTTGATCAATTTTCACTATAAATAAAGCATAATGCCAGCTTTCCAAGAGGTGTATCCAATAACTCTTCAAAAAGAGTCCAAATTCATCAAATCTTGTAAAAATTCACCCAGCACCGCCATTGGCACCGTCAACATCCGTGGTTCGATTTATTCCTTGTGCTCTCTGTCAAATGGTGTCGTCAGCGCACAGTCTCGCACCATCGGTGCCCCCTTTATTATAGACTCCCCCTTCATGTTGGCATCATCGACGACCTTGCTGGCGTTGTCGGTGTCCTTGCTGGTGTTGTCGGCACTGAGTTTTTCTTCTAAAACGCCATTTTGACTCCAAATTCCATCCTTTTTGCTTTCTTTTTGCTTCAAGTGCTAAAAATCAGTAACCTGCAATAAAACATGAAAAATACCTTCTCTTAAAGCACAATAACACAAAAAATGAGTATTAAATATATATTTTTGGTGCATCAGTCTTACGCCAACCTCTAAACATGTTACACCTAAGAATTACGTTGTGGTCATTTCAGTGTTGGGGCACCTGTATAGTGAGCCCTATAGACCCTCCGTCCACAAAAGGTCACCAGCTTATTCTCACAGATATAGACTACTTCTCTAAATGGGCAGAAGCAATACTTCTTAGAGAAGTAAACGAAAATCATGTACTACATTTTTTTAAGAATCAAATCATCAACAAATTTGGAGTTTCTCGAAGGATAATTTCAGACAATGGTACAACCTTCAAGAACACAAAAATAAACAACTTTATTTGAAGATACAAAATAGATTGAAGATATTCAACAATCTACTGCCTTGAGGCTAATAGCCTGGTTGAAGCCTTCAATAAGATTTTGGTTTAAATTTTAAAAAAATACTTTGATTGGAAGCACATGACAGTGGCATGAGTAGTTGTCAGAAGCTTTGTGAGTCTACCGTATGACCTTTAGAACACCAACACATTCAACACCGTTTGCTCTAGTATATGGGTCTAAAGTCATACTTCATCTTGAAGTTCAACCCCTGATCAATAGGAGGTATTTGAAAAATTATTATGAAATATGAAAATGCCCATTTATAAACTGGGTCAAGCCAAAATAAATAAATAATTAAAACACAAAATTATGATTCAGACTCTTTTCTCAAACTCTTCCTTTAAATTTTTGATTTTATATTTAAAAACCTATGTTGTCATTTGTGCTACTGTCAAACAAATTTCTCTTCTTAATAATAATAGAAAAACCCACAAATGAGAAGTAAAACAAAATACAACAAGACTAAATATATTCATATACATATAAATATTTGATAACAAATAAAATTTAAATGATCATAATAGAGTTAAAATCAACACACTGATATTCTACCTATTATTTGCAAGCAAATGTAGGGAAAGAGTTTGATTTTCACCTTCCCCAGTGGTGTTTGCTTAGCATTTGACCCCTAGTGTGTGGAGAAGGGCACTGTTATTCACTCTGATGAAGACATGGATCAGGTGAAATTACACTACAATAACTTACTTCTCCCAATTATTGATCAAAATGAAGCCAGGGGCAGAAAGCCTATGTTACTATTCCACTCCCGACAAGGCAAAGTAGTCAAAAGAAAAAATATAGACAATCATGTCAAGACCTAAAGTAGCACTTTAAGGAGCCAAAAATGCAGTGGCTCAAGTCAGTACTTATAGCCGCTACCGAAGGGATAGTTGATGCCTTCATGGCAGGGTTGTCTAAAATAAGAATCAGGCTGACCATGAGAAAGAACATAAATAAGTAGTTGAAAATACTTGAAGAATAAGAGAAGTAAGAAAGAAGTGTCATAATTTGAATTCAAAATACCTAAATACGTTACCAGGGAGGCATACCCCATCCTCCGGATGAAGAATTATGATCTAGAAGAAAGTAGTCTCGCAAGGTACATTTTTGTGTCAGACCTTTACACAACATAATATACCAACCCGCATGCACCGCGAGAGGTTCCTTATTGGCAAATCATTTTAAAGGAAGAATTGGAGCACCTGTAGAGAGTACACCGCAAAGGCTTCTACCATTTACAGAAGGCAAACAATCAACATATCAATATTCTAGAGGGATTACAACTATTCTCAAATGTATTCTCCAAGGATGAATAAGGTGTGATAGTTAAAGACATTCTAGAAGCTAGAGAAAGAGCAAGAGTTAGATATCTTTAGAAGAGGACATACTCTGAGCCGAGCCATTGCAAAAGAGGTAAGGGTAGAATAAAAATTCAATATGGTTGTTGTTAAAATTTCTCTATGAATAGGGAAGGGAATTAATTGGGGATTCTTCAACGTGACAGGGTTGATCCAATGCCTCCAATAATCATATAAGTTTTAAAAAGACTAGTAGTCTAGCATGTGTTCCTCCCTAATTGCATTCCAGATAGTTGTATCATTATTATTTATGAAAAAACGCTTGCATTCCCCCCTCCCCTTTAAATATTGGCCGTTTTGATCTTGAGATGCCTTTTTTATGATCTCGCTCATTAGTAAATGTTGCATTATGTGTGCAATTGAGCTCCAGTTTGTGGGACTAGAAGAGTTCAGAGGACCAGTGCAGATCTCTCTTCTGGTTGGCTCTATTTTAATCTTCCTAGAGAATGATGTTGATTTGGTGAAGCACTGAATACCTAGGGTGCCTAGCAAAGGATTTCAATCAAATTGAAGAAGTTGCGCCTTGACAAGAAACTATTCGACTTTTGTCCATAGCTTAGCCTTCAAGGGCTACAACACCTTGAAATACCATGACCATGTGCTACCCTTGCACTTGTGAGTACTTGAATGAGTCAACTTATGATAGTACCTTATAGTGTAAGGTATCTACAACAAGACTCATGGCATGAAGAATAGAGGAATTTATTCACTATTAAGGTACATCTAGATGGGAGTACAACATGATTTAGTGTTTATTTTGACAGTTTCCCTGGTGTGAATTTTGTCATCTTTGTATTATTGACATTCAAAAATGTGAAAAATGCAATTTAAACTTTTATTGCTATGTTTAAGATTTTGTTGAAAATGCTTCCGAAGAGATTCCCGACAGGTCTGAAAAGCTGACTTAGACACCATATGGCCGCGTTCATCTCTAGAAAAAAACTCAAGGGAAATATTCCACCAAACAACACACATAAAATAAAACATCTTAAACAAAAGAAAAAACTAAATGAATCTTGGGCAAGGTGAAATTCCCTCAGGATGAACTATACCCAATGAACATTCATAACAATAAATAATTTCAAACCAACGTTAATTAAATAAAACCCATAAAAAACTTTCACATCAACTTCTCCTTTAGCTAGTTTGTAAGCTGGTTGTAAGGCCCTCCTTGAATAGAATTATAGTTTTCCACTTTGGACTAGCTAACCCGTTTTCCTCTTAGATATTATGTAAATCCATCGACATTTCTTTCTAATTAAATAGGTAAATCACATCAACCTTTTAGAAATGGTATAAAACCTCCTTTAATGGAATACAACATCCTTTAACCATAGATAATACATAAGCTGGACATAAGGCTCTCCTTGAATGGAATCACAACTTTCATCTTTTGACTGGCTGACGTGTTCTCCTCTTAGATAGGATGTAAAGCCATCGACATTCTTCTCTAATGAAATAGGGATATCACATCATATTCTTATACTCTAGTTTTAGTCTGATTCATTTGAACTTCTTCTAGGTTGTACTACAACATTCCTGGAGCAAAATTGTAGGAAATCATAAAAAACCCCACTACCTCAAATTAATATATTCGGTTTTTAAAGTTGTAGTGTTACTTGAGAAAAAAGTAACGTTTAAGTTTGAGGGAATTTGATATGTCTTTGGATATACTTAATTTCTTCTTTATTTTACACCATTTTTTGCTGAAATTGCACTTTAATGGAAGGTATTTTTATGTTTATGATGTAGGCAAAATAGATAGCAGCATTGGAATTATATTGGACTGAATTGAAGCAAAGTGGAACCAAATGGAGCAAAGGTATTGATCTTGGTCTAGTGCCTAGGCTCTCACTTTTAGGCGCCAAGGTGTTGCATGAAAACCTTAGCACCAGGTTCTGGGTGCCTAGGCACCCAAGCTTTTCAAGCAGACAAAAAGCATGACACTTAGGCATCTCAGATTGGGCACCTAGATGTTGTAGTTCAGAAAGTTACTTTCTGCATGACTCAAGGAGTTATTTTGTGGGTGCTGCAAGTTCAGACAAGAGTTTCAACAATCTTAGGAGTAGAGAAGAAGTTCCAAGTCTTCGAATTCTCTAAGGATAGCGGGTAAGAGTAGGAACTCTTGTTATAGAGAGATTTGAGAGGGGAATTTAAGAGAATCAGCAAGGGATTTACGACAACATCTTCTGTGGCACTGTGGAAAACATCGTCCAGTGGACTTTGCTTCTCTTTTCAGAGGGCAAAAACTAACTATCATGTGTAATATTATTTGGTTATATTTGTAAACACATATTTGGTGAATTTGCTTGGATTGAATGAAGTTTTATTTGGTGTTCATCATGTGTTGTGAGTAGATTTCTTATATTTTTCTCTTGTGATAAACAGGTTAGATTTGTAGGATAGTTGATCTTTATTTTCATGTGATGAGTATATCTCTAGACTTAGTTTACATGTTGTACTGGCCATATAACTTGTTAAAATTTGTTGTGACCCCTTAAAACTCAAAGGAGTGGTGGCAAAACAACATAGAATATTCAAATTGTGCCAATGAATATGAAAGATGAGTCATGAGGCAATGCAACTTAGGGAGATGCATACTGATATGTTTGAATTAGGAGTTTCATGGGAGACAGACAGAAACAATTACCTAAATTTGAATCATACTCATTTATGCACTTAAAAGATGGTAAATGATTCTTATGCTCCTATTGTCACTACCACATTGCAATTCTTAGAATTAACACCTACAATCTACCTAGGAAATCACAAGAGAAAAGTACCTTTATCAATCTTGAATTTCAGTTGTTAATTGATCTAGGAAAGATTAACTAAGGGGTAGAAATATACTTAGAAGTAGTTATTAGAAAAACCATAATTAGCAATCTTCCAAACTAGGACCTGAAAGTAATAAGCTAGAATTTACCCTTAGATTGTTATTAATATGAAGCCTCTACCACCTTCCCTGTAGGATCAACATTCCAGATTCAAGTAGAGCCCTATATTTTGAAAGGGTTATGTGCACTTGCGTAAGAACCCTGAAACTTAGGTGGTGATTGTGAGTTAAAGTAATGTTGACCTTACTTCTGGTTGAGGTTTAATTTTCCCTCTTTAGTAGCCTAAGGTCTAGCCATAGGAATTTCCTATTGACTATTCCTAGAAAACTAAAAAATGATCCCTCACCATTAGAATCTCTAAATTCCTTTTTGTTCAACTTGAAGTTCCACATAATGGTCCTAACCTCTAGCACTTAGTAGGTGGGGTCAGTATGGAGGATCTCAAGGAGAGTCCCCATAGGACTGTTTGACCTTAGGGCTGACTCTAGGTGTTGGTCTGGAGCTATTTCACTCACCTACACTCGGTATCACCTATCCCCACTCACAACCTTAAACCCAAATATGTTGACTTTGATCTTTTGATCTTTTGGAAGACTCATATAGATGGTCCCTTAGACCCATTGGCCTTATGCTAAGGTTAGCTAAAACCAGTACATTGACAACCCAAATGGGGATCTAATTGGTCCAAAGCTCATATAGGGTGGTTGGCACCCCAATTCTACCTAAATTTTCAACTTGGACCTTTTGCCCTTAAATCCACCCAATACGTAAATGTCATTGAAACCCTAAATCTAACCAAAATTCCCAAATTCATCCAAAATTCCCAAATTTGTTTGAAAATCATTGTTTGTTCAAAAAATCATTTAAAACCATTTAAAAATAACCAAATTTCCCAAAACCACCCAAAGATTCTAAAATTACCAAAATACCCTCAAATTTGCCAAAATTACAAAAATACCCTTAGCACCCCAAAATTTCGCAAAACATCCAAAATCACTTCAAATGTCTCCAAAATCAATTTGGGCCCTTCAAACGAACCCAATTTAACCAATTTGACCCTTTTGACCAAAACCCTCAAATTGACTTTAAAGGCCGAATTTTCCTCAGATTCATCCTAAATGTCCATTAATTTTGCCCAAATTTAATTTCAATCCTAAACTCAAATTCACTTTCACATGATCAATCCAAAAATCCAAGCCTAATTGACCCATGCTTTGAGGTCAATTTTGATCCAAGTCAAAACCCCTAATTTTGACTATATGACCCAATCTCATTCAATTGAAGCCCATAGCCCACTCAATTGCCTCACTTTGAATCCTGAATTCTTCCTAACAATCCTACACATCAAATTGGACTCTCAATTGGCCTTGGTCAAGCCTCAATTTACCCAATTTCAACCCACATTCAAAATCCCCAAATTTTCCCCAAATTGGCTATGTACCTAAATTCCACCAAATTAAATACCCAAACCCCAAAATTGACACCCAATTGATGTTGAAAACTCTTCATGACATTTCTATAGACCATTTTCAATCATAAATTTGGAACTAACAGAATCCTAGCCCAACCTAGACTCAAGTTTAACCCAACACCCCTAAATTGACCAAAATCCTAAAATCTTTCAAATTGAGCTTCCAATTGAACTCAAAATTACTTCAATCCTTCACAAAAAACCTTCATGATAATCATCTGCATAATTTTGATCAATCAAATGAATCATGGCTAGACTAAACAAAACCCAACTTCTAGCCATTTTGACTCAAATTGAACCCATCACCAAAATTGACCTAGTCATGCATAAGCCACCAAATTAATGACACCACAACCACCAAATACACCCTTTGGACCATCATAAACCATATTAAACCCACCTAAGCAAGCTATGGACCAATGGGTCCCTAAATTAAGGGATTTATTCTCATTTTTTAGCCATATTCAAAATATCTTCCCCATCATTACTTGTCATTGGGGGTAAATTATGATTAAGCCTCCCCTTGGCTCACCTGACCTTCTAGCCACCACCCTTGGCCTTGTTGGCTAGCCTAGTGGCCATAAAACTCCAAAAATGAGAGCCACCACCTATAAATCAAACCCAAATGAGAGCCACCACCTATAAATCAAACCCAATTTCAACCCTAGAGGCTAGCTCACCTGAATTGCTTCTTATATCTCCTCAACCCTCCACCTAAGTAGCTCTTTGCACCCATTAATTGGCTCTGAGCTCAACCCTAAGCTCACCTATTTAAATTCAACCTCTCCACGACCAAAGAAGAAGAGTGCCAAAACCTTGTGGAAACTCTGCCCAATTTCTCTCAGACACTCTCCAAGAACTCCTAAGCTTATTACCACCATTTTCCCCCACTAATTCCCACTGTGGAAGTCCAATGTTAAGCTCAAGTTTTTTCCTAAACTAAGACAGAGATCTCCACAGCTCCACAGTGCACCAAAATCAAATTAATTGTGCACACACCATCACCACGGTGAAAGGAGTTGATTTGCCCTAAAAGCCCCTTTCAAACCTACACGAACCTAGCTCTAGACCAACAACTGAAATTGAGCTTGATCAAAATCACACCTAGACAATTCACCAAGGCTTAAGACTTCATTCGGAGGTTCCTTGGGTCCAATTAAAGCTACCACAACCATCTAATTGAGGCCTCCCCCCTCAGACAAAGGTATTGAATCCCAACCCTAATCTGAACCTTTTTTTATTCTCCATATGTATTTACTATATTTCATACCATATAAACCATATAAATGTGTTCTTCTTGAGTAGATGAAGGTTTAGAAGTAAACCCCATGCAATTTGGTTGAGTGCAATTTGGTTGAGTCTACTAAGTGAAGATCTTAAGATTTTAGTGTGAATGGCTTACAAGATAGGTCACTTAGGGATGATGAATGGATGTTGTCTGATCACGCGCTTATCCATGAGATGGTCCTGATGAAGTCGAATGAGGATATGGTTCGTAAACCATGGTCCACATGGAAGATACATGGCTAGCAGTGTCAAATAATGGAGCTTCGAGTGTTCTTTTGGAGCCGCCTAAGATCCAGTCGCGTGTTCTTTCAAAGCCGCCTAGGATCTAGCCAATCGAAATCCCATCGGTGCCCCCTCTATTCTAGAGTGAATTTTGAATTATTTTAAATACCTAAACTTTAAAAATATATATATTTCTCTAGAAAAATCATAAATAAAATAAAAATACCCTCTTGCTCAGTGAATAGAGGAGAATAATGTGGACTAAAAATTAAAATTATTTTCTTATTTCTTGATTTTTAATGAATTCTTGATTTTTAATGAATATTAAATACCCTATGTGTTATTTCAATTCTCCATGACTAAATATTACTCACAATGGCTTGAAATTTTGAGGGTTCATTCCTCATGACAGAGGCCATGTCTTTTGATTTTTCCAAGGATAGAGGACATCTCTATGCTCCTAGCCCTAATTTTCAAGCTAAGGTGACCATTTTGGCTATTTTAATTATATAAATCAAAATATCATTTAGAAAATCATGGGAATAATTTTAGTAGGTTTCATATGGTTAGAGAAGTCTACGAAAAATATCATGATGCTCTGAATTATCCTGTAAATTTCTATATTTAATTAGATATGAATATTATGTGTCAATATTTTTAAATTATATACTTATAAAAAATCAACAAAATCAATTTCACATTGTTCATAGAAATCATTTTTATTTACTGTAAAAATTTGAAAATTATTTGATTAAGTTCAAGTATTATAATGGATTTTCTAAGGAACCTTATATTTTTCAACAAAAATAGTTTTAATAAATTAAATACACTTGGAAAAATTATAAAAAATAATTTTCTGAGTTCCTTGTGATTAGAGGCTCTTAGGGAATATAAAAATTATTTTTTAGAAAATACTTAATTTTTTAGGCTTATTTTGAATTTAAAATAATTGAAAATAATTAAAAATCTCAAAAATATCAAAATATTTGAAAATATACTTAATTGTCCTCTGATCACTTGGGACTCATTAAAATATTTTTCTTAATTTTCCTAAGTTAAAAATAAATTTTAAAAGGCTTAAAAGTGGATTAGTTAAAAATAAATTTTAAAAGGCTTAAAAGTGGATTTTCCTTATTTTCCCATTAAAATAATTGTAATAATTTAATTCAAAAAATTATGGAACTTTATCTAAATATTTTTATGCCCTAAGGAAACTTCTAATAATTTTTTCATAAATTAGAACTTTATCTTGGAAGGCCAAATAAATAAATTTCTAAAAATCCTATTTTCTAAGCTTAAATGAATAGTTAAATCAAATTAAATTTTGAGAGGTCCACATATTCTCCTCTAGATACTGTAACTACCTGATATTGTATACTGTAACTACCTCATGGATATGACACTCTAAACCCTCAATGTCATTTGAGTTGTGTTTAGTGAGTTATGAGGTGAAGTGTTCCTATGGTGAAATACTCATTTTAGACTTTGGTGCCTTAATTAAAATTTAGGAATAACCAAGGGAAAGATGGGTAATTTTGAGCTTAATAAACATGTTTGGATGATTGAAATACAATGGGGTTAAAAGATAGAAACTCACTTACCACCCGTGCACAACATCAACAAAATTATAATCCTCTAATCTTCATGGATTGAAAGTCAATTAAGATCAAATGATTCTTAAGTGATGGGCTTAAGTGGGAAAGATGATAATTTACTTCTCTTAACCCCAAAGTTTAGGATGATGTGATCACTCAATAAGGATACATATCACTTAAAATCAAAACTTTGATAATCACCATTTCACCTATCATGATTATTTAAGGCTTAGTAGTGATCTAGGCTCAACATCGAAACTTACTTGATTGGTTTAAAAGACAACATGATTGGTGATTAACATATTTAAACACTACTAGGCTGACCTTAAAAGGAACACCAATTGATTGAATAAGTACCCTATCATGGGGATCATTAAATTATCAAGTTTCACTAAGCGACGGGGTAGTCACACTTCAACCTCGAATGATTAATGAAACCATATGATAAGTCCAAAATGAACTCGGAATATTTCAGGAGATCTTCAAAATGGTCCAGGGCCATGCCTCAAACATTTTAAAATCTATTGGACATTCTGAAGGGAAAATTGGACTTGTCATATTTTTTTCTAAAATCATCCATTAGGATCTTCTAAGATTCAATAAAATCATAACTTGGGGTTTGACAGCTAAACCTTCATCTACTCCTGCAATTTAAATTCCCTGCAAAATTATATACATGTCTTGCAAGTACTGACCTTTCAGGTGGTGGAATGAGAAGAATCAACAGATACACTTTTAAATTAATGCATTTACCTTTCTGTACTTCTTATCTTAAGTTTGCATGTTAAACAACGATGTTTCCCTGCATGAAAACCAAAATTGCTAGGAAAGCTGTAAAACTAAAATCAAAACTAAAATCAATCAAGATAAAATTCACTGCCATAGCATTCAAAATATAAGACAACTCAAAATTTAATCACAAATATCATAACAAAACAACAATTGCAACTAAATTAAGACGTCTCTATCAGTTGATCGAGAATCCCTCGGAGGAGGTAACCTACGGTTCCTAACGGGACTTCCCACGATCTAAATGAAAGTATGGAACTCATTAAGTTGAGTTTAGTAAATTCATTTGGACTAAGTGAATGCGATAGAAAATAGTGGTACCAGAATGAGGGAACCGTAGGATCCTAACCGGTGTCGCTCTAATCAACTTTAATATGCCACATAATATTTAAAAAATCATAACCATAGGGACATTTAATTTGAAATTATAACCTTACACATTAGAAAACATAACTCCTCGCGATGAGTAGCTTGGAGGTAGCATTGTGGGAAGGCTGATCATCTTCAACAGCAAAAGGATCTACAATAATATATCTTTCCTTAGAATTAAACAACAAGCCATAGGACTTTGAGGTTGTTTGCTTATGCAACATAAATCCTCAACATTTTCTTTAGGCTTTTGTATAGCTCTGCTGTACAATCTAAGCCCTGACTCGTCTTAGGATTCCGAGGTTATCGTTTGTCACGACCTAAATCCTCACATCTTCCAAGCTATTTGTGTGATCATTTCACACGGATGTAAGCCCTAACAAATAAAATCGGTAGGATGAAAAATTTAAATATTTCTCCTTTAAACTGAAACCAAACAATAGAATAGCTTGGAAGTTGTTTGGTTCTCCTCTAGATCTATGACATCCCCTAGTTCTTCCTCCTTGGATTTCAAAAACAAAATGTTCCAAATTTGAGTCATTCCCCTTTCACACCTCTATGTTCTATTTTGTTGAAAAGTCCTATCCTTTTGACCTCTTTGAAGATAACATTTCTTGATTTTTATCGAGAGTTTTCTTGAGTGACCTCGATCATCTATGATTTAATTAACTATAGGGGCTTGCCCTTATATGAAGTTTTTCTGAACATAGCTTAATATAAACCCTATTTAATTCTTTATATTAAATATGGGAACTTGTCGACAAATAAAATGGCTTCGCGAACCAAAAGGATGTCATATATTTCTTAGTTTATTTGATGGAGCCTCATCCTCAAATCTTGTGTTTATCCTTCGGGATAGATACAAGGTTTGAAATATAGTGCTCTTTCATTTAAATTTTGGAAAATTCGAGGTCAATTTGATTTCATATTTTTCTAAATTATATATATTAAATGTCTTTTCGAAGTGGGCGACAGGATTTCGAGTGCGACGACCGACAGCTTCCAACGGGCAACTCCACACCCAATTTAGTACCGACAGCTTCTTGTGCCAACAGTTCCTGGTGACTCTGTTGGGGAAAAGCTTCTCTCTCCATATTAATCAGGAAATATTATCTTCATACATCAGTAATGTATCCATGTCACTCTTGGACCAAATTACCTTTCTTCTATTGGCATGTTTCACCCATTTCTGTCTTGTGTAAGTACGGTTAAGGTTAACTCTTTTAGACTTTAGGACCGTCTGTTCAATCACCTTTGAATAGAGAGGTTCAAGAGGTCATTAAGGACTTTTTAATCTTCATGTGGAGTCGGACTCTCAATAGGTGTGTTGGTGGACTAGTTCCACCCAGGCATTATCTGTTGTAAAGTCGGTCCCACACTGGGTCCTGAACTGGACTGTTTCCCTTTTGAGTTTGATTTGCTATTTTGCAAATTAAATTGAATTATGTCGTGTTGTGCATGCTCTCTAATTTTTCTTATATTAATTAAATCTTTCTACTTTCAAACTATTTTTTACTAAGTTTTAAAATTTCCACAAATTAAATAAAGACTTACCTGGTCTACTGATTGACCTCTGTTAATTTGTAGTGCTATCACTAAGATTATGAGGTTTTGGCCAAATAGCTAACCCCAAAGGTTTCTTTTTTTGAAGCTGCTACAATGGCATGCCCAATGCTCACCTTTTCGTGTAAACTGCCGATGAGCCATGATGCCAGCAATGTCGCTTCCACCATCAAGTTTGGAGTCAGATTTGAAGATCTTGAGGTCATTCTCTAGAAAGCCCCATTTGTCATAATGAAGGTCACCGCTCCAGAGGTTCAAGAACCATCTGTTAAGTTTAGCCTGACCTGCCCTCAAAACTTCCCTTCTTACAAGAAGGTCAAGAATACTGTCACTACGACCCCTAACAAGCCTGTTGTTCCCATCCTTGCTAAGGGAAAAGAAGTTATGATCTTTGAAGACCCGACTGAAGGATTAGTTGTCCCACCGTCAGTATTTGAAATCAGATAAAGTTCGAGGACTGCACCATTAAATCAAACTCAAAAGAGAAGCCACGGTCGGAAGTTTCAGAAGGCTACTGAAGCCCAGATTTCCGAGGAAGTACCTGTTGATGAAGTTCCTCACCAGGATGGACAACTATCCACTTTTTCAAGGGAGTAGGTTTTGTCCCTTAATGTACACTAATGGGTATGAAAGTATCCAAGAGATCACTGCTACTTTACCATCACTCCATGGACAAGGTGGGGAGAGGAAGAAGCCTACTCCTATCACCCGAATCTGTTCAGTTTTTCTAAAACTAGCTGCCAAAGAAGGTTATTCATTCGGTGGGTTACTCAAACGAGTGGAGTATGCAATATCCCTGCGCATGAATAAGGAAATTTTAAGGGACATCAAATCTACCAGACAATCTCATAAATCAACTGAAGATTTACCTGCTCGCACTCCCGTCTGGCTCTACTTGAGAAACAGAATTGATACCACCATTATTGCTACTGATTCTACTGCCACTAGACTCACGGGTCGTCGACCGGTTAAGTTACATCTAGGTCTGAGAATTCTACAAATTACCAGTCACAACGATGTTCTTAAAGTTTCAAAGGAAAAGACGAAGAGGTTGCCTGGTACCGTATCTGGTCTGCGCCATGGGCATCATACTTCTCTTCGACATACCAATGTTTCTCCTAAGACACTCCATCTCAATACATCACCATCAAAGAAAAAGGTATGGGTACCGAAGGTCACCGTACCGATACGGTTCAATAAGCCAACAGGGCAAGATCCTGGAATGAAGCAAGGGTCTAAAATATCTGACATTGTCGCAGCGATTGCTAGCGATTTGGATGAGCAAGTAGAGGATGTTCAATAGAGTTGTCTAGATCTCAAGGTGCTACAATAATCAATAATCAAAGAAAAGGTTGAAAAGCTCAGGGTCGAGATTTGCGAGTTGGCCTGAGAACATGGAGTTTTCATTGATGATGACGAAGACTTTGACTTCAATGATTACCTTGAGGAAGATTTCATGGATATCAATGTCATCGAGACCAGAGCAGCTGCATCTGCGCGTGATGCTAAACCTCTCATCGAAGAGAATGTTGTAGAAGAGTTGGGTAGGGTTGTTTTCCTAAGGGACGAGCAAATCAGCCAAATGTAGAAAAGAATGGAAGAGATGGCCACTGTTATGACCGCCATGGCTATAGTTCAGGGACAGTCTCAACCCCCATAATTAGCTTTTTTTTCCAGAAATTAATTAACTAGAGACTATACAAATCATAGATGAAAGGAGAGAAATCACCTCAAAAAATAGAGATGATCAACTAAAGAAAGATTCTCCAGCAAGCGCCATGCCAGAAAAGGAAATTAAGCAAATGGTCGAGCAAGTTCGGGAGGTCTTGGTCCAATCTAAGGGTGGTGCATTGACTTTGAAGGGTAGGACTTACCCGAAAGAGTTCAATGTCGTACCCTACCCTAAGGATTTTGTTCCACCAAACTTTAAGATATTTGACGGGACTAGAAATCCCAGGCAACATATAACACATTTTCGAGCCAGTTGTGGTAATACAGGAGGAAATGAAGCTTTACTCTTCCGACAGTTTGTCAGCAGCCTGTCAGGGATCGCTTTTGATGAAGTACCCAATGGATCAATCAAGACATTCACTAAGTTAGAACAATTGTTCGTGAAAAGATTTGCCAGAGTGCAGCATTATGTGTCTATTAAAGATCTTGTAGTGGAGAAGCAAAAGCCCAACGAGACTTTAGTAGACTATATTTTGAGGTGGAGAAACCTTAGCATGAAATGTGAACCTCAACTACAAGAATATCATAAGATTGAGATCTTACTCAAGAGCATCCATGGCCCAGTAGCTTTCATGCTCAAGGGACTCACCATTAAATCCTTTGAGAAGCTACTCAGTAAATCTTCAAGAAGAAGTCAAACAAAGAAGTCAAACATATGGATTCTCATGAGAAGGCCGAGAAGTCCAGGATGACTAGAGTATTTGAAAAGAAATTTGAAATAGTAGAAACGATTGATAAAAGAAAGCAACCAATGAAGATACATGCGGAGAATTCTTGTCAGTCATCATCACAACATGCTCAACAACTAACACAACAGTATGACCAGTCTAGCCAGTAACCGCCTCAGGGAAGATCATACCGAACAAAAAATAAAAAAATGACCATTGCAGAGTGAAGGAAGGTGGTGTACTCCTTCAAAGAGGAAGCCATAACCAAAATGTTTAGAATTATGATGAAGAGGCTTGAGTTCAGATTACTAGATCCAAAGAAACCCGAAGAGGTCGACAAGAAGGATCAACCTAATTATTGCCCATATCACAAATTGCTTGGACACACCATAGAGGAATGTTTTGTCTTCAAGAATTGGCTCAAGAAAAATCTTAAAGAAGTAAATATAATGATTCTGAAAGAATTTAAAAGAACCTGAAAAAGGTTCTATATATATGATTTTGGCTGAGCCAATCTTTCCATTGACTAGTATACTAGAAAAGATGGATGGAGTACAGTCTGGAGCAAGTCGTCCTTAAAAATACTAAACCAAATCAAGAATGCATTAACACAGGCTTTTATTCAAAGTCTTCAGCTTGCCAAGCTTGAGATGAAGATTCCACTAGAAGAACTGTCACCGTCAAAGAAGAAGAAGAAGAACACCACCACGAAGACTGATAACATGGGGGGTAGGATAGGGGCTGCCTCTGCTAGATTAGTTGTCTCGAATTTAGGGAATAAAATCCTCAAACCCCTGACCTTGTATGATTATCTACCTTGTATGATTATCTTTTTGCCCCTCTGGGGTTTTATAAATATAATGATTATTATTTCGGCTATGTTTTAACTATTTCTAGTGATAAAGTAATCAATTAGGACCAATCTAGCCTCGATCTTGATTCTCAAATTGATCCACAAATCATACTTGAGTCCGTTGAACTCGCTAACAAGACCTAAGGAGACATCGACAATACGGATTAAGACAACGTCAGGAATGAGGAACCAATCCTCGAGCGCCACGACGCACCACTTGCCATCAACTTAGATCTTTCCGACAATCAAGAAACACTGTAAGTTTCTCCTACAACATCTCAAGAAGAAGAAATTATAGAAGTGAGCTTAAGGAGTGGGAAAGTGTTAACGTCGAGGTGAGCTTCATAAAAGAAAGCAAATAGTAACTTGAGAAGAGCTACCTCCACCTCCGCCGATGGAATAACCACATAACCAAGTAAAGATTGGAGGATCATACAAAGTGGATTACAATGTGTTAGCTCATTTTAGGAAGTTGCCGACCAAATTAAGCATTTATAATGCTCTAATCCTATTAAAGAAGATGAGAGAGTCTCTGGTTATAGCTTTGCTTGATCCAAAGATTTGCTTAGCCTAGTTGGCCAGCACATCCTCGGATGAAGTTTACTCATTGAAAGAGCATTCTGGGATAACCTTCATAGATGAAGACTTGCTACTCGGTACCACTGACCATATTCGTCCACTCTATATCTCCGTTAACATTGGCAGATTGCATTCTGGGATAACCTTCATAGATGAAGACTTGCTACTCGGTACCACTGACCATATTCGTCCACTCTATATCTCCGTTAACATTGGCAGATTTGTGTTGTCCAGGGTTTTTGTAGATCCTGGAGCATCCCTCAACTTGATGAGTCTACGGACATTGGACTATTTGAAAGCTCAGGAGCTTATGACCGATAAAATGATTCTAAGAGGATTCAACCAGAAGGGAGAAAGAGCCCTTGGATCAATCACATTAGTTATGAAAGTTGGAGAACTAGTAACAATCGCTAAATTTCATATCATCAATGCTGAGACCTCTTTCAACGCTCTATTGGGTCAACCATGAATTCACAAACACAATATGGTTCTGTTGTCTCTACACCAGTGCATTAAGTACTACAAGGAAGGACAAGAGCATTTCATCAAGGAAGATTTACAGTCTTTTTCAGTTCATGAGGTTGGCATTCATGAAGATGCCTCCTAATACACGCCTCCAAAGAAAAATATCTTCTCTCGCAAAGTTGTGACAAATAAAAGTGAAGATTCAAAAGAATTACAATGGCAAGGCTATTCAACTCTGCTTTAGCAGTCTTCCACCACTCTTTTGCAATGAGTTGATGGGGGTTCTTTTAGTTCGCACACCCGAGGTCAAGGCCAGGGACGTGGACAAGCAAAAACCAATTTAATTGTTGAACGGACTGGGCTGACCATCAACATTGATGATGAAGAAAGTTCTGAGGATGAATAAATGATGACAAAATAGAAGAAATCTCAGTACGAGATATCCTTGAAAGACATGGAGAAAAGCGAATATGAGACAATGTATGATCGGATCAACCACTTTGTGAATTCCATGACCCTTACCCCAATTCTCCCTCAAATTCAACAGGTTGAGAGTTTAGAGGTCAAGGAGGTCTATAGTGCTGGTTCAAAGCCGATCAGATTTTATCGTGCTTTTACTTCTACTAATCTTGAAAATCATGTAAGTTTGGATGCAGATCCTAAAATGGAGTTACATTTTGGCTACTTTTCATCTTATGTTCAAAAGTTAATTCAACAGGGACATTTGCCAAAACAAATGCCAAAAGATAAATTAACACTTTTTAAGAAATTATGGTATGTTAAAATTTAAACTCCTAACTCGAAAGAGAGTCTCGCATTTGGTTCAATCAAACCAGTCGATGATTTAGAATTTTGCAAGGTTATTACTAATGAATCGAAAGAGGATTACCTCGATGTGGAGAATGACTCTATCGATCAGCTGATGGAAGAAAATATGCCAGAATTTGAAGAAGAAATCATGTCAACCATTGATGAACTCAAGGAAATTAACCTCGGGACGGAAGGGCAGCTCCGACCTACATTTATAGGTTCTCTACTCAATGATGAAGAATCTTTAGAATTGATCAAACTGTTAACAAAATTCAAATATTACTTTGCATGGAGTTATGATGAAATGTCAGATGTCAGGAAATGTCAGGACTATCAGCAGAGGTTGCAGTTCATAAACTCGGGATGGACAAAGATATGACCCCAGTAAACCAAGCTCCAAGAAGAATGCTCCTTGAAATAGAGCAGCAAGTCATTGTCGAGGTGAAGAAATTAATAAATGCTAACTTCATGCGAGAAGAGCAATACCCCACATGGTTAGCTAACATTGTACCTGTCAAGAAGAAAAATGGACAAATCCGTGTATGTGTCGACTTCAGAGATTAGATTTGGTTTGTGTCAACTTTAGAGATTTGAACAAGGCATGTCCAAAAGATGAGTTTCCACTGCCAATACTAGAAATGATGGTGGACATCGCTTGGACACATGAAATTTTCTCATTCATGGACGGATCATCAGGATATCTTCATGGATGGATCATATCATCGGGATACAACCAAATCAAGATGACTCCCGAGGATGCAACACTTACAACATTTAGAAAGCCTATTAGAATTTTCTACTACACAATAATGCCATTTGGGTTGAAGAATGTTGGAGCAACATACGAACAAGCTATGAAGAAGATCTTTGATGACCTCATTCACAACCAAGTGGAATGCTACGTGGATGACTTGGTCATCAAAAGTAAATAGAAAATAGACTATTTGTATGATTTGAGGATCATGTTTGAATGATTACGACAATATGATCTTAAGATGAATCCCTTAAAGTGCACCTTCGTTGTTACCTCCGAGAAATTTCTAGGATTCGTTGTTCGTCATCGGGGAATCGAGATCGACCTAGATAATATTAAAGCTATATTGGAAATGCCTCCTCCCAAAACCTTAAAACAACTACGTTACTTCCAAGGAAAGTTTGCATATCTGAGACGCTTTATTTCTAATCTCTCATGTAGGTGTCAGCCCTTCTCGACGTTGGTTAAAAAGGACTCCAAATTCGTTTGAGAAGAGAAATGCCAGCGGACTTTTGAGGACATTAAATAATATTTAATGACACCTATTTTGGCAGCCCCTATCCTGGGAAAACCTTTAATGGGAAAACATTTAAATCTTTATATTATGGCTTTGATGACTCTATTGGAGCCTTCTTAGCCCAAATCAATCACGAGGGTAAGGAAAACACACTCTACTACTCGAGTTGTCGTCTAATACCGATGGAGATAAGGTATCTGCTTTTTGAGAAGAATTGCCTAGCTTTAATTTTTGCCGCCCAGAAGATCAGGCATTATATGCTTTTTCATAAGATTACCCTAATTTTAAAAGTTAATCTGTTGTAATATTTGATAACCTGACCAACATTCTCTGCATGTCTAGCCAGATGGTTGATGTTTTTGTTGCAATCTGATATAACTTTTGTTCCCCCCTGTGCTATCAAGGGACAGATTTTAGTATATTTTCTCGCAGCACACCCACTGCCCACTTCCAGCTGGGTTCCCTCTTAATGACGAATTACCAGATGAACGGGTATTTCAAATGAAATTCTCTAGTGTGCAACACTGGGAGATGTACTTCGACGGAGCTTCGTTAGCCAGAAAAGACAAAGGATCAGGCACAATTATACCAGACAAAGCAGGAATTGGTTTGATCTTCATCACGCTAGATAAGGGTATGTTGAGATTCTCCTACCACCTGACAGAGCTGTGTACCAACACCGAAGCAATATATGAAGCCTTAATTACTGGGTTGGAATTAACGATCTTGATGGATATAATGGATATTGTTATCTATGGCTACTCACAACTTGTCATCTAATAAGTCGCCGACAATACAAGATTTTGAAGCTGATGTTAGCATAATAGCACCAGTACACAAAGAAGCTACTCGAGCAGATTCCTAATGTAACTTTCTACCGGATTCCTCGGGGAGATAATGCCCGTGCTGACGCTCTAGCAAAACTTGCTAAGGAATTGGCGTGTCCCCCGAAGTATTCCATTGATACCATAGTACAAGGGAGATAGGTTTTGTCTTGAGTCGACCTTGAAAATCTACACAAGCTCAAAAAAGAAGAAGAAAATCTTGAGTCGACCTTGAAAATCTACACAAGCTAAAAAAAGAAGAAGAAACGATGATTGCAGTTATTGATATCAATGAAGATTGGCATAAGCCAGTGATGGAATATTTGCAGACTAGAAAGTTGTCGGAGGACAAGTCAGCAGCACACCACATCATAAGAAGGGCTATATCATACGCTTTAGTAGGAAATGTCCTCTACATAAGATCATTTGACCAGATGTGGCTATGATGTTTGAGCAAAGCAGAAGCACAGAATATTGTCAAAGAAGTACATGCTGGATTGTGTGGTGCTCACCACTCAGGGCTAAAAATGAAAATAAATATCAAGAGATTCGAATATTATTGGTCGACAATGATGTTCGACTGCATGGATACAACCAGTAGATGTCACCAGTGCCAAGTGCATGGGGTAGTCTTACACCAAACTCCAAATGTGCTACTCCCAACCGTTGCCTCATCGCCATTCGAGTGTTGGAGCATGGACATAATAGGTTCGACAAACCTTCCATCCTCTAAAGGACACAGATTCATATTCACCGCTACAAATTACTTTTCAAAATGGGCAGAGGTAGTGCCGTTATGAGAGGTTACAACGCAATACACCCTTTAATTTTTTTAAAAGCCAATTTGTCTATAAATTTGGAGTTCCGCGTAGAATAATTTCCGACAATGGGACGGCCTTCAAGAGCACCAAAATCAACAATTTTATCAGACGACATGGGATAGAATGAAGATACTCTACAATCTACTATCCCAGGAAAAATGTCCTGGCCGAGGCCTTTAACAAGATATTGGTATAGATTTTGAAGAAGACATTAGACAAAAACAAAAGAGATTGTCATAATAAATTATTAGAAGCCTTGTGGGCCTACCAAACAACGTTTAGGACTCCCACTCAGTGTACACCCTTCATGCTCGTATATGGGTCTGAGGTCATACTACCGTTAGAAGTCCAGAGGCCATCTCTCAGAGTCGTTGTTGCCAATCAACTTACAACAGAGGAATGTGCAAAACTCAGACTTGAAGAATTGGAAAGTCTCGAAGGAAACAACAACACCTGGAGCTTTACCAAGCAAAGATGGTACAAGCTCATGAAAAATTGGTCCGCCCAAGGAAATTCAAAGTTAGTGATCTCCTACTTGTTCTCAAAAGACCTATTCTTGCACGCCACAAGATAGGTGGAAATTTTGAGCCAACTTGGGAAGGACCATTTGTCGTAGAAAAGGTATACTCATGAGGAGCCTACCAGCTGGTGGATTTCCGAGGTGAAAGACCCATGTTGCCGATCAACGGATAATACTTGAAAACATACTATGCTACTTGACATTGTTTAAATTGAAATTTTGAAATTTTGAAATTTTGATCGTTCTAGGGTTATTTATTTGGCCAAATGCCTGTAACCAAGTCCAAAATTTTGTAATAAAATTAACCTCAATAAAATGAAAACTTTTGAAATTTACATACTTCAATTTTCTTCTTCCTACTTTTAAGTCTGATATTTTACTAAATTAAACAAAATATATGCATAAATAAATGATTTTCTCACCAACATAAACTAAAATTTTGCTTAATAAACACTTTATTTTGTTCTTGTTCTTGCTAAATTTCAGCACACTGATGTTTTTTCTGTCATCTGCAGAGAAAATGTCAGGATGGAGGCTGATTTTTTGTTTTCAAAGATGGCTGGAATCTCGCTCTTAACGAGAAAAGGGCACCACATGGTGGCATCATAGAATTTGACATAGATTTCAATCACGTCGATGTAGACTATGGGGTCCCCTGATGGACACGGTAAGCCGTCAAGAAAAAGAAGGGCTACCATCACTATTGAAGGTTAACACCAAGGAAGATTGGAAGAAAGTGATAGTGCAGCAAGATTTGATAGTGCAACAAGATTTGATGGAGGGGAGTAGTCGCTTACCATCTATGATAACTGCACCGACTAGGGGCCTAGTCACTACTGACAATGAGAGACTGCCAGACGCAGTGCTACAAAGTACGCAACGTCAAAATGCCAGTCGTCGAAAACATAGAGCTTTCCTGCGTGAAGAAAGAAGACACGAGAAGGAGGCAGAGAACTTGCTTACCCCAATTCCTGAGGGGAAAATCTACGATCCATACATGAGATAGACTTCCTCCAGCTTGCCTGCCACAGAGGATGAGTCCGAGTTCACTACAGTGCCGACGATACCAGAGATTCCAGATGAGCTTTGTGCGGGTTTCCTGACATGCAACGTCAAAATTCCCACGTGGATACCAGCTACAAGGGCATTTGTGGAATGTTTAAACTACAACGTCCTCCACCTAGAGCGCTACAGTACTCTAGAAGAGTACACATTCGCGAATGATGGATTTCAGATCACTGATCACTTAATGGAGGAATCATATAGTCCGCTGAATGCAGAGAGAAGACCAACATGGGTTCTTACTAATATTGAAATAAGTGGGCATCCTTGATAGCCGCTAATCATCACTACGGTAGAATACTATAAAATGAGTAAAGTATGCAAAAGGGAATTTGAATTTTATGAAAAAGTTTAAGGAAGATTCGTCAACATACTAGAAGGCTCGGAGCTATACACCAGAGTCTTCTCTGAAAGCGATAAAAGAAGCATTCTCGACAATATATTTGACCTAAGGGACAGGGGTCGAGTGGGACTTTTGATGGAATGAACCTATTCTGAACCACGGAAATGGATGCGTGGAAAATGCAGAATCATCATACAATGTGGTTGTTGTTATAATTTCACCAAAGACAGACAAGGAAATCCCTTAGGGATTTTGAGACATGATAAAGTGGATTCATTACCTCCTATAACAAAATGAATGATTAAGAGGATGGTTCAATGGAGCATACTTCCAGCCGATTGCATTCTTAACAGCTGCATCATCAACATCTACGATGAAGGCGATTGCATACCCCCGCATATAGACTATCATGATTTTGTGAGACCTTATGCACGATCTCCTTCATGAGTAAGAGCAACATTCTGTTTGGGAAAGAAATAGATGTCATTGGCCCCAATGAGTTTAGAGGATCTGTGGAGATTCTATTACCGGTGGATTTAGTACCGATTCTTAAAGGAAATAAAGCAGACATCACCCTGTAACTTTCAGAAGGATGGACAACAGCAAGTTACCATATGAATTCCAATCAAATCTGGAATTAGGAGAGCTACAGCCTTACGAGCTATGAGAGGGTAGCACCTCTAAGCACATGTAAAAGGAACTCTTGTCCAAGAGTGTGGCTTAATAGGTCAGCTCAATCAGGAGCTCACTCCACTTAGGATAGACTGTTAAGGGAAACCTTTTTATACTATGCTTTGACACAATTGATATGATGATATATATATCAGATATGCTCAGCTTATGACATGAGATATTTTCAGATGTACTTTTGATGCATTCAACATATTATACTTCTTTTCGATGCTTCAGCCTATGTTTAATCTATAACTCTTGTTTGAAGCAGATTAATGAAATATCTTTCAGAATTTAGTTTGTTTGTTCAGTTGCCCTTTTGTATGATGGATAAAGAGCCACAGAACTATACGTTGGTTCAGAACTACAATGAGCAAAGAACAAAACAATAATAAAAAAACTCGATAACATTAAAATTCAAATAATATACTCTCTTTTGAAAACCAACCAACAAAAATTGAATTTTAAAAAAGAAAAAAATAATATAAAATATATTTTTGATAATTAAATGCGATAAAAACAACAAAAAAAAATAAATTATTGAATTGATTCTCTCGATTTCAATGTCTCTTAGACTTTGCTCGCGCAGCATGACTATCTTTGTCTACACTAATCTTCTTCACATCCCCATGGAATTTCATATTATGCACTAAATCTCACAAAATTTCATAAATTTTCCTCACCAATACCTATCCCCACATGACACACATCTTCAAGATTGGTATAAGACCCCCTTTAATGGAACACAACATCCAATTCTCTACACACATCCAATTCTCTACACACATCTCACATCTTCGAGATTGGTATGAGACCACCTTTAATGGAACACGACATCCAACACACATCTTTGAGATTGGTATAAGACTCCCTTTAATGGAACATGGCATCTGATTCTCTACACACATCTTCGAGATTGGTATGAGACCACCTTTAATGGAACACGACATGAGACATCCTTTAATGGAACACGACATCCAATTCTCTACACACATCTTCAAGGTTGGTATAAGACCCCCTTTAATGAAACACGACATATAATTCTATACACACATCTACGAGATTGTTATAAGATGCCCTTTAATGGAACACGACATCCAATTCATTACACACATCTTTGAGATTGGTATAAGACGCCCTTTAATGGAACACGACATCCAAATCTCTACACATATCTTTGAGATTGGTATAAGACACCCTTTAATGGAATACGACATAAGACCCCCTTTAATGGAACGCGAGATCTGATTCTCTACACACATCTTCGAGATTGGTATTTTCATAAATTTTCCTCACCAATACCTATCCCCACATGACACACATCTTCAAGATTGGTATAAGACCCCCTTTAATGGAACACAACATCCATAATTCTACACACATCTTCAACATTGGTATGAGACCACCTTTAATGGAACACGACATCCGATTCTCTGCACACATCTTCAAGATTGGTATAAGATGCCCTTTAATGGAACACGACATCCGATTCTCTACACACATCTTTGAGATTAATATAAGACCACCTTTAATGGAACACAACATCTGATTCTCTACACCACACATCTTCGAGATTGGTTTCGAGATTGGTATAAGACCACCTTTAATGGAACACAACATCTGATTCTCTATACACATCTTTGAGATTGGTATAAGACCCCCTTGAAGACTCTGAGATTGATACCTAAACTCCAATTCTCTTTCCGGGATCAGTACCTAAATTTTGATTCCTACCTTTTGAGGTTAGTACCTAAATTCTGACTCTCTCTTTTGGGATTGATACCTAAATTTTAATTCTCATCTCGGGATCAGTACCTAAATTATGATTCCTACCTTTCAAAGTTGGTACCTAAATTACAACTCTCTTTTGAGATTGATACCTAACTTTCAATTCCCATTCCGGGATCAGTAGCTAAATTCTGATTCCTATCTTTCAAGGTCAGTATCTAAATTCTGACACTCTCTTTTGGGATTGATACCTAAATTTCAATTCTCACATCTTTAAATTAGTACTTAAATTACCTAACATTTGATTCCTACCTTTTGAGGTCGGTACCTAAATTTCGGCTCTCCCTTGTTGGAATTGATGCCTAAATTTCAATTCCCAGCTCAGAGTCAGTAGCTAAATACTTGATAGTTTCAAACCCACTCTCCAATCCCCAACGAAAGTTCTGACTCCTTGATTTCAATCAGATATTCACTTGTTAATTCCTCAGCAGGAATATCTAGCTCTTGATTCTACACTCTTTTCTAGGTCTATTGACTTAAAAGTCTGCATTGGTTTTGTTGATCTTGTCGGTCAACGCCAATACGCGCGGTGTGCTTGCTCAGCACATCACACCTATAGGGGGGTCCATTTGTTGACCGCACTTTTGTTTGAGGTTTAGTTTTCCCTCGTTAGTAGCCTAGGGTCTAGCCATAGAACTTTCTTGTTGACTATTCCTAGAAAACTAGAAAAAGATCCCTCACCATTAGAAACTCTAAAATCTTCTTTACTCAACTTGAAGTTCCACATATTGGTCCTAACCTCTAGCACTTAGTAGGTGGGGTCAGTATGGAGGATCTCAAGGAGAGTCCCCATAGGACTGCTTGACCTTATGGCTTACTCTAGGTGTTGTTCTAGAGCTAGTTCACTCACTTACACTCACTATCACCTATACCCACTCACAACTCTAAACCCGAAATTGTTGACTTTGATCCCTTGATCTTTTGGGAAACTCATTTAGATGGTCCTCTAGACCCACTAGCCCTAAGCTAGGGTTTAGCTAAGACCGTTACATAGAGGACCCAAATGGGGATTTCATTGGTCCATAGCTCATACATGGTGGTTGACACCCCAATCATACCATAAAAATCCAACTTGGCCTTTTGCCCCTAAATCCACCCAAATTACCTAAATGCCCTCGAAACCCTAAGTTTGGCCAAAATTTTCAAATTCACCCAAAATACTTAAATTTGTTCAAAAATCATTTAAAAACATTTCAAAATACCCAAATTGCCCAAAACCACCAAAAAATTATAAAACCCTCAAATTTGCCAAATTACAAAAATGCCCTCGGCACCCTAAACTTTTTCAAAACAACCAAAATCACTTCAAATGTCTCCAAAACCAATTTCGACCCTTCAATTGAACCCAATTTGACCATTTTGACCAAATCCCCCAAATTGTCTTTAAAGGGCCTTTAAAAACCTAATTTACCCAAATTCACCTCAAATGTCCATCAATTTGGCCCCAATTCCCTTCAATTTCAATGCTAAACTCAAATTCATCTTTCATATGATCAATCCAAAAATCCAAGCCTAATTGACCCATGCTTTGAGCTTAATTTTGATCCAAGTCAAAACCCCCAATTTTGACTATATGACCCAATCTCATCCAATTGAACCCCATAACCCACTCAATTGCCTCAATTTGAATCCTAAATTCTTCCTAACAATCATACACATCAAATTGGACCGTCAATTGGCCTTATTAAAGCCTCAATTTCACCCAATTTCAACCCACTTTCAAAATCCCCAAATTTTGCCCCAAATTGGCTATGTCCCCAAATTCTACCAAATTGAATACCCAAACCCCAAAATTGACACCCAATTGATGTTGAAAACCTTTCATGACATTTCTATAGACCATTTTAAATCATCAATTTGGACCTAACCCAACCTTAGCCTAACCTAGACTCAAGTCTGACTCAAGTCTAACCCAACCAAGTCTAACCCAACACCCTTAAATCAACCAAAATCCCAAAATCTTTCAAATTGAGCTTCCATTTGAAGTCAAACTTACTTCAATCCTTCACAAAAAAACCTTTATGAAAATCATATACAAAATTTTGATCAATCAATTGAACTCCATTTCATGGCTTGCCAACTTCTAGCCATTTTGACCCAAAATTGAACCCATGCACCAAAATTGATATAGTTATGCCTAAGCCACCAAATTAATGACACCACAGCCACCAAATACACCCTTTAGACCAGGCTAAACCATCCTAAACCCACCCAAGCAAGCTATGGACCAATGGGTACCTAAATTAAGGGATTTATTCCTATGTTTGAGCCATAATCAAAATATCTTCCCCATTATTACTTGTCATTAATTTGGGGACATAGCCAAATTGATCCTAGAGCTTCTTCATATGTTTGAGCCATAATCACCTGACCTTCTGGCCGCCACCAATGGCCCAGCCAGCCAGCCTAGTGGCTGGAATAATTGAGAGCCACCATCCATAAATCAAACCTAATTTCAACCCTAGAGGCCAGCTAACCCCAATTGCTTCTTAGGGCTCCTCAGCCCTCCCCTTAAGCAGCTCTTTGCACCCATGGATCTGACCTTAACCGTAAGCTCTCTTATTTAAATTCACCCCCTCCATGGCTTTAGGATAAGAGTGCCAAAAACTTGGGGAAACTCTGCGTAATTGCTTTTAGACACTCTCCAAGAACTCCTAAGCTTATTGCCACCATTTTCCCCCACTAATTCCCACAGTGGAAGTCCAATTTTAAGCTCAAGTTTCTGCCTAAACCAGGACAGAATTCTCCGCAGCTCCATAGTGCACTAAACTCAAATTAATTGTGCACACATCATCACCACAGTGAGAGGAGTTGATTCCCCATAAAAGCCCCCTCTCAAACCCACGCTAACCTAGCTCTAGACCAATAACTAAAATCGAGCTTGATCAAAATCATATCTAGACAATTCACTAAGACTTGAGACTTCATTCAGAGGCTCGTTGCATCCAGTTGAAGCTACCACAACCATCTGATTGAGGCCTCCCCTCTCAGATAAAGGTATTGAATTCAAACCCTAATCCGAGCCTTTTTTTATTCTCCAAATGTATTACTGTTTTTCTTACCGTATAAACTATATAGATCTGTTTTCCTTGAGTAGATGAAGGTTTAGAAACAAACCCTATGCAATTTGGTTAAGTCTAAGCGAAGATCTTAAGGTTTTAGTGTGAATAACTTACAGGATAGGTCACTTAAGGAAGATGAACGGATGTCGTCCGATCGTGCGTTTATCCATTGGACGGTCCTGATGAAGCCGAACGAGGAGATGGCCCATAAAGTGCGATCCACATGGCAGATATGTGGTTGGTGGCATCAAATGGTGGAGCACTACGTGTTCTTTTTGAGCCACCCAAGATCCAGTCAGTGCCGCACTAGATAAGTGGAAAAATAGAGATTTTTAAATTATTTTAAATGCCTAAAATTCAAAAATCCATATGTTTTTCTAGAAAAATCATAAAAATAAAATAAAAATACCCTCTTACTTAGTGAACAGAGGAGAATATTGTGGACTAAAAATAAAAATTATTTTCTTATTCCTTGATTTTTAATGAATGAAATACCCTCTATGGTATTTCAATTCTCAAAGACTAAATATTACTCACGATGGCTTGAAATTTTGATTTTTCCAAGGTCAGAGGACATGTCTTCTAATTTTTCCAAGGTCAGAGAAAATCTATATGCTCCTAGCCCTAATTTTCAAGCTAAGGTGACCATTTTGGCTATTTTAACTATATAAATCAAAATATTATTTGGAAATCTATGGTAATAATTTTAGTAGGTTTCCTATGGTCAGAGAAGTCTATGAAAAATATCATTATGCTTTGAATTATTCTGTAAATTTCTATATTTAATTAAACATGAATATATTGTGTCAATTTTTGTAAATTATATACTTATCACAAATTAACAAAATCAATCCCAAATTATTCATAAAAATCATGTTTATTCATTGTAAAAATTTGAAAATTGTTTGATTAAGTTCAAGTATTAAAATGGATTTTCTAAGGAACCTTGTATTTTTGTACAAAAATAATTATAATAAATTAAATACACTTAGAAAAATTATAAAAAGTGGTTTTCTGAGTTTCTTGTAATTAGAGGAACTTAGTAAAAATAAAAATTATTTTTTAGAAAATACTTAATTTTTTAGCTTTATTTTGAATTTTAAAATAATGAAAAATAATTAAGATCTCAAAAATATCAAAATATTTCAAAATATGCCTAATTGTCCTCTGATCTTGGGACTCATTAAAATATTTTTATTAATTTTCCTAAGTTAAAAATAAATTTAAAAGGCTTAAAAGTGGATTTTCCTTATTTTCTCATTAAAATAATAATTTAATTCAAAAAATTATGAAACTTTGTCTAAGCATTTCTCTGACTTAGGGAAACTTCTAATAATTTTTTCATAAATTAAAACTTTATCTTGGAAGGCCAAATAAATTAATTTCTAAATGTCCTATTTTCTAAGCTTAAATGAATAGTTAAATCAAATTAAATTTTGAGAGGTCCGGATATTCTCCTCTAGATATTGTAATTACCTCATGAATATGACACTCTAAACCCTCAAAGTCATTTAAGTTGTGTTTAGTGAGTTATGAGTTGAAGTGCCCCTAGGGTGAAATAATCATTTTAGACTTTGGTGCCTTAATTAAAATTTAGATTAACCAACATAAAAATGGGTAATTTTGAGCTTAATAAACATGTTTCGATGATTGAAATACAATGAAGTTAAAAGGTAGAAACTCACTTACCACCCTTGCACAACATCAACAAAATCATAATCCTCCTAATCTTCATGGATTGGAAGTCAATTAAGATCAAATGATTCTTAACTGATGGACTTAAGTCGGAAAGATGATAGTTTACTTTTCTTAAGCCCAAAGTTGAGGATGATGTGATCACTCAATAAGGATACATATCACTTAAAATAAAAAACTTGATAATCACCATTTCACCTATCAGGATTGTTAAAGACTTAGTAGTGATCTAGGCTCAACATCTAAACTTACTTGATTGGATTTAGAAGACAACATTATTGGTGATTAACATATTTAAACACTACAAGCCTGACCTTAATTTTGGGCACCATAAGCTTAAATAACCTAAACTTGCCTTAGGGGCATCCTCTCACTTAACACTTAAAAGGAACACCAATTGATTGATCAAGTACCATATATTGAGGATAATTAAATCATCAGGTTTCACTGAGTGACGAGGTAGTCACACTTCAACCTCAAATGATTAATGGAACAATATGATAAGTCTAAAATAAACTCAAAATATTTCAAGAGATCTTCAAAATGGTCCAGGGCCATGCCTCAAGCATTTTAAAATCTATTGGACATTCTGAAGGGCAAATTGGACTTGTCATATTTTGTTCTAAAATCATCCATTAGGATCTTCTAAGATTCAATAAAATCATAACTTAGGGTTTGGTAGCTAAACATTCATCTACTTCTGCAATTTAAATTCTTTGCAAAATTATATACATGTCTTGCAAGTACTAACCTTTCAGGTGGTGGAATGAAAAGAATCGGTAGGTACGCCTTTAAATTAATGCACGTACCTTTCTGTACTTCTTGTCTCGAGTTTGCATGTTAAACAACGATGTCACCTTGCTTGAAAACCAAAACTGCTAGGAAAGCCGTAAAACTAAAACCAAAACTAAAATCAACCAAGATAAACTTCACCGCCACAACATTTAAAGTATAAGAAAACTCAAAATTTAATCACAAACATCACAACAAAACAACAATTGCAGATAAATTAAGACGTCTCTATCGGATGATCGGAAATCCCTCAGAGGAGATAACCTACGATTTCTAACAAGACTTCCCATATTCTAAATGAAAGTATGGAACTTATTAAGTTGAGTTTAATAAATTCATTTGGACTATGTGAATCAGATAAAAAATAGTGGTACAGGAACGAGGGAATCATAGGATCCTAATCGGTGTCACTTTAATCAACTTTAATATACCCCATAATATTTAAAGAATCATAACCTCATAACCATAGGGACGACATCTGATTTAACATCATAACCTGACACATTAGAAAACTTAACTCATCGCGACGAGGAGCTTGGAGCTAGCATTGTGGGCAGCTCGACCATCTTCAAGAGCAAGAGGATCTACAACAACATATCTTTCCTTAGAATTAAACAACAAGTCATAGGACTTTGAAGTTGTTTCCTTATGCAACATAAATCCTCAACCTTTTCTTTAGGCCTTTGTATAGCTCTTTTGTACAATTTAAGCTTTAAATTGTCTTAGGATTTTGAGGTTGTCGTTCATCACGACCTAAATCCTCATATCGCCCAAGCTATTTGTGTGATCATTTCACATGGATGTTAGCCCTAAAAAATAAAATCGACAGGATTGAACATTTAAATATGTCTCCTCTAAACTAAAACCAAACAATAGGATTGCTTGGAAAGTCACCGAGATTCTCCTCCAGATCTATGACATCCCCTAGTTTTTCCTCCCTTGGATTCCAAAAACAAAATGTTCCAAATTTGCGTCACTCCCCTTTCACACCTCTTTGTCGTATCCGTTGAAAGTCCTATCCTTTTGACCTCTTTGAAGATAACATTTCCTGATTTCTATCGAGAGTTTTCTTAAGTGACCTAAATCATCTAAGATGTAATTAATTATAGGGGCTTGCCTTTACAGGAAGCTTTTCCGAACCCATCTTAATATAAACCCTATTTAATTATTTGTATTAAATAGTGGAACTTTTCGGCAAATAAAATGATTTCGTAAACCAAATAAATGTCATATATTTCTTAGTTTATTTTAGGTACGCCTTTAAATTAATGCATGTACCTTTCTGTACTTCTTGTCTCGAGTTTACATGTTAAACAACGATGCCACTTTGTGTGCCAAAAAACAAAACTGTTGGGATAGCCTCACAACCAAAACCAAAATTTAAAAATTAAACAAGATAAAATTTATTGCCACAACATTCAAATTATAAGATAACTCAAAATTTAATCACCAACATCGCCAAACAAAAATTGCAACTAAATAAAAGCATCTCTATTAGATGATCGAGAATCCCTCGGAGGAGGTATCCTACGATTGCTAACAAGACTTCCCACTGCCTAGATGAAAGTATGGAACTCATTAATTTAGGTTTAGTAAATTCATTTGGACTAAGTGAATCCAAAGGAAAATAGTGGTGCCAGAAAAAGAGAACCGTAGGATCCTAACTGGTGTCATTCTAATCAATTTTAACATCCCCCATAATTTTTAAATAACTATAACCAATATGAAACATTTTATTTGAAATCATGACTTGACATATTAGAAAACTTAAACTCGCCACGATGGGGAGCTTTGAGCTAGCTTTGTGGGAAGCACGGCTATCTTAACAGCAAAACATATCTACATTAGCTAAACCATTCTTTCTTGAGAATTAAACAACCAAGCCATAGGACTACGAGGTTGTCCGCCTAGTGCGACACAAATCCTTGACTTATCTTTAGGCATTTGTATGGCTCTACTATACAATATATACCCTAACTCAATTTAGGATTCCGATGTTTCTGTTTGTTACAACCTAAACCCTCACATCTTCCAGGTTATTTGTGTGATCGTTTCACACGAATATAAGGCCTAATTAATAAAATTGGTAGGATGAAATATTCAACAATTATATTCTCCAAAATTGAAGTCAAACAGTAAGATAGCTTGAGAAGTCACCGAGACTCTTCTTCGGATCTATGACATCCCCTAGTCTCTCCTTCTTTGAATCCTATAATATGTATTCCAAATTTGAGTTATTCTCCTTTCACACATCTTTGTACGATCTCTTTGAAAAGTCCTAATCCTTTGACCCTTTTAAAGATAATATACCCTAATTTTTATCAAGAGTTTTCTTAGGTGACTTCGGTCATCTAAAATGTAATTAACTCTAAGGGCTTGCATTTATAAGAAACTTTTCCAAACCGAGCTTAATAAATACCCTATTTAATTTTTTTCATATTAAATAGGAGAACTTGTCGGCTTATAAATTAAATAATTTTTGAATGTCATATATTTCTTAGTTTATTTGATTGAGTCTCACTCTTAAGTCTTGTGTTTATCTTTCGGGATAAATACATGACTTTAGGCATAGTACTATTTCATTTAAACTATGAAAGATATGGAATGAGTTTGATTTCATAATTTTCTAAACTTAATATATATATATA
>NW_018164444.1:14765560-14779237 GCF_001263595.1 Phalaenopsis equestris
TTTTTTAAATATATATATATATATATATATATATATACATATATATAAATTAAATGCCTTTTCGAAGCAGGAGTCGCGATTTCAATTCCGGCGGCCGACAGCTTCCAACGGGCAACTCCACGCCCAAAAATAGTGCTGACAATTAAATTATCATTAAAGTATTGGTAGATGTTGGGGCCAATATTGTCCAAGTGAGGGACTGTTGTCTAGGCACTTAGGGTCCGGTCCTCAATAAGCTCCTTTTACTTTAAGTCTCCTTCACGTTTCCTCACTTCCATTACCTATTGTACCGGCAAGAAAAAACATAAAAATACATTTCATTAAAGTGCGATCTCATCCATTTAAAAGTGTAAATCATAAGAAAATTTTAGCATACTTATCTACACATCAAAATCCCCTAAACTTAAAGGTTACTTGTCCTTAAGTAACACTATAGCTTAAATACCAAATTAATGAATTTATAAGAATGGGTTTCATAAAAACATTATCAACAATCATGCCTTAAGAGATTCATAGTGATAAAAATAAAATTCACTAGCAAATAATTCTAGACTAAATGCATAAGAAATCTTACATTGAATTATTACATAAAAAAGAAGTAAAAAAAATGTTAATTAGGATACACTGGATTGTAAATAGATAGAATTTAATTACTCCTTTTTAAAAAGTTTACTAATAATCCCTAAAAATCAATCAAACTTAGGAATGTAGTGAAGTTTAAAATTAAGAAAAAATCTAGTGAAACCAATTTTTGAAAGGCTTCTCCTCATATTATATTTTCTTTTATACTCTTTTTCTTGCTTTAGGATGAATGTTTCAATCCTTAACATAACTTTATGATGATTACTATATATAGATAGACCTTGTAATATTATTGAATTCCACTATCATCTCTTTAAATTAAACACTCCACATTCCTCTACTTTTTAATTTTTAAAAAGTTTTAGAAGTATTAGATGAAAATACAATTTTAGGGAGGTTCAATCCTTATTAAGTATATATCTAAGTGCACCTAATTTAACAAATGTATGATACTTTTTAAAAATAAATATTTTAATCATTTTTCTATATGTTGAAATGCAAAATGTACTTAACACTAGTCTAACTTAATTTACATTGAGTTTAAGTAAGTTAATTGTGTTTATATTTCCTGATGATTGTGATAGTTATAAATTTATCCCCCACTTTCCTCAAGTTAATTAAAAATAACAATTCAAACTTACTTAGGACAAATAAATTTAAGCTTTCCCTAAACCCTAAATTCTAAATGCTAACCCCCCCCCTCAAACTTAATTTCAAATATTTTGAGCAATATACAACATGATTTTAAATGGAGATATAAAGTTACAGAACTACTTCCTAACACATGTGTATAGCAACAAGATCAACATCCATAACCAGAAATGAACATGTATTCAATAGAAAACAAATCAAAACTAAACATGATACTAAATAAAATTAGCACCAGAAAGTCTGAGTATTACAATAAGAATATAAAAATAGTTCCAAAGTATAGTACACAAAAATCCAATAAAAATACAATCAATGGTAGCAATTGTGAATAAAAATAACATCCTAAACATCAACATAAAAGAAAATAAACACTACTTCTCATCCTCATCATTATCCTCCTCATCTTCATCTTCATCACCATCCTCTTCTTCCTCCTTAGATTCCTCCTCCATTGGTTGTGTATGCTCATTAGGCTGATAGGGAGAATACAAAGGGAACTCAATGGGATTGTCTCCTCTAATTCACTGATTGCTCATAGACATTGCTAGTTGGGAAGCATGAAAATTAGTAAATTAATTGCATTGAATTATATTTTGTCAATCCATGTGTGACATATGGGCTGGTAGATCATAAACTATCTTCTGAATAATAAAAAAATCATTCTCCATCTTTACCAATCTTTCTGACATAGAAGCCAGAGTTGTGGGTGTACGAGACTGGGAGTAGGAAGTAGAGGGCTAAGAAGAACTAGCTTCACACCCAAAAATAATGGTTTTATCATATAAATTTAATTTTTTTTTGGAGATAGGTTTGAAAAGATCAAGCTTCTCCTCCAAACTCCTGAAAAACACAGCTGAATTTTTGCATAACAAGAAGATCCTCCTCTTGTGGTATTAACTATAGAATGGTGGATAAGGTACCCAATACAATATATTTCATGTTTTGAATGCAACAGTATAAAGAGGCTCTATCTCTGATGACCTCACTCAGATTGGTAGAGGGAAGTAACTTGGTAGAAATGAAGTAATTCCAAACCTTTAAGGCTGCATTTAGCTTGGGTGAGGAAAATTGATTTTATGATCATTTTTGATTTTCCAAGCCCCCTACCATTAGTCAAAAATCTCATAATTTCATCTAAATCAATATCTACATTAGTAAAATGAGAGTAGAAATCATTAGGGATATCTCTCAAGGAAAATAAATCATTAAAGTAGGAAGGAGAGATGTCCACTTGCTTCTTTCTCAGATAGAATTACTCGTTAGAAGCCTCACGAAGATTAGCATACAACTCCCTAATAACTAAAATCACAGTTGCACCAGTATTGCAACATAAAATTTTCCAATCTTGATTCACTATCATACTCTCAACGACACCCCCAGGGATGATGAATCCCTGTTCAACAATCAACTTCTTTGATGACAAGAAGTCATTGCAACTCTCCTCAACTTTGGAGCTTACAAATTTCTTCTTGTCAAAAAAAGATTTTAATTTATCACCCTTAATTTTAGGATCCATTAAGAAGTATAAAAAATTTAAGTAACAAGGAATAAGGATTAAAAGTAATGTGGATGCAATCAAGATGCAAATTAGGAGTTAGATCAAATTTTTCCTTGAAATCTTCAACCCAAGCTCTCTCCAACAAAAAAATTTGAAAATCTAAGATGAGAATCAAAGGAGAAGGTTACAGGAGTGAAATTTACCTTATAGGAGAGATTTCCACTCACTAAAGCCTCTAGGATCAAGAGAAATTAGAAGAAATTGAGGAGCCCTAATTTTTGCCTCTCTATCACCGAAGAAGAAAAGGGGGAAGAAAATACATGAAATGGTTGAAACAGGTCAATTTTCAGCTTAATAGTCGAAATAGTCAAGGTGGCACCTAGGTGTTGCTTATCCATAGAGGCGCTTAGAAGCCCAAGTGGGCGGTGCTTAGGCTCCTAGACCAAAATTATCTATGGTCACTTGATTTGCAGTATTTGTCCCCCCTAAGTTCTAAATTACACATAATATGTATACCAAAAATACCCTATAACTAAAGATAAATAAGTTCATTCATCCTCCTTCTCATCACATCTCTCTCCTCCTTTCTTAATCTCCAACAAAATCCTCCTTTATTGACTGTCAGATGCTTTCCTGTATTTGATAAAGAAATATATTGGGAACTCAATCAGATTGTTATTTTCAATCCATTGGTTTCAACAATATATCTCCAAATGGCCGGCTAGATAGCTAGTGAACCAATTGAATTAGCTTCTATTTTACCAATCCTCATGTGTTACCCCTGCCAATTAAAATATACACCTCAACCTGTACAACGGATGAATGGTCCACCATCCCTTCTAACATCTGAACAATAGATACCATCTTAAAAGTAGAACAAGGTCAAAAATAAGAAGTAAGAAATTGAAATGGACCTATCCCATATCTTAACTTAGTATGTCTTCTGTATATCAAAACATTCAATTAAGAAGAAGGTTGTAGAGAATACAGTTGATTCTTCTACTACAACAAGACATGTCAGAGTTCAGAAATAATGAGAAGATTAAGGATAAATGCCCTGACCCAAAAGTAATTCCCCCTCAAGTCAAACAGTCCTAAACACAAAAAACAATTACCAAACAAACACAAACACAAACACATTAACATAGATTCAAACATAATACAAAACACTAACATACAAATACAAACTTGGGCTGCCTCCTAAGGAGTGCTTAGTTTAATATCCTCAACCCAATGATACCAGATATATTACTCAGGATGACATTACATCAATACCTCTTTTACCACAAGTCTCTCACCACCAAAGTATGGTTTATGTATTTTTCAATTCACTTTAAATACTCTACAACTCTTAAGATCTTTAATATCAATAACATCAAAAGGATAAACCTCACTACAACAAATGGTCCTAACCACCTGATTTAGGTTTTTTTTGGAAGTAGTTTCAATCATGTATTATACAATAAAAACTTCTGTGTAGCCTTAAAATTTTTCTCAAGAACCTTTTGATCATGTCATTTTTTCATTTTCTCTTTATAATTTTTTACATTTTCATAAGGTTGTTATCTAATTTCATCATGTTCATTTAATTGTAGCAACATTTTCTCACCTACTTCCTTCATTTTATAATTGTAATTTGTGGTCCGCGTGAAGCAAGCTCCAAGGAGAATGCGTGTGGAGAAAGAAGAACAAGTCATAGATAATGTTAAGAAATTGATCAATCTCGGCTTTGTCCATGAAGAAAAATATCCAACTTGACTAGCAAACACAATGCCTGTAAAGAAGAACAATGGTCGGATCTGATTGTGTGTCAACTATAAGGATCTAAATAAAGCCCACCCAAAAGATGAATTCCCGTTACCAATTCCATAATTGATGGTGGACATTGCAGCAGCACATGCAATCTTCTCATTCATGGACAGTTTTTCAAGCTACAACCAGTTCAAAATATCTCTAGAAGATGAACGAAGCACGACATTTAGAACACCCACTCAGATCTACTTCTATAAGGTAATACCCTTTGGACTTAAGAGTGCTAGAGCGATATACCTGTGGGCTATGACATGGATCTTAGATGACTGCATCCAAAACCAGGTCGAGTGTTATGTGGATGACTTAGTCATAGATAGAAGACAAGAGGAAGATCAAGTGTAAGATTTGGGAATCATCTTCAAATGATTATGATGATTTAATCTTAAGATGAATTCCTTAAAGTGCGTCTTTGGTGTCACCTCAGGAAAATTCTTAGAATTTGTTGTTTGTCATTGTATGATCGAAATTGACCCTCTTAAGAATAAAGATACTTTAAATATGCCACCAATGAGGAATTTGACCAATTTATGGTCCTTCCAACGTAAGTTGGCATATATAAGATGCTTCATATCTTATTTTTTAGGTAGGTTTCAACCCTTCACTGCTTTGACCAAAAAAGAAGCTAAATTTGTATGGCATAACAAATGTCAACATGCTTTTGAAAGCATCAAATAATATCTAATGACATCACCTATTATAGTAGCCCATATCTCAGGTAGGCCTTTAATCCCTTACACTGTCGCTTTAGAAGACTCCCTCGGAGCCTTGATAGCATAATTCAATGACGAGGGTAAAGAAAACACGCTATAATACCTAAGTTATTGTCAAATCCCAACTGGGATAAGGTATCCCTCAATTGAAAAGCATCACCTAGGTTTGATTTTGGTTATTCCAAAGCCTAGGCATCATATGTTTCCTCATAAGGCAACTCTTTTTTTTGAGAATCAATCCTCTACAATACTTGATGACTCAACCAGCATTGTCTAGAAGATTAGCAAGTTAGGTGATGATGCTGCTTCAATTCAACATAAGTTTTGTGCCCCTACGGGTCGTAAAGGGATATATATTGGCAAACGTCTTAGTAGTGTACCCAATACTGGTAGGGTACTCTCTCAATAATGACCTACCCAATGAGCAAATATTGGAGCTAGAGGATTCCTACATTTTGCATTAAGAAATGAACTTTGATGAGGCCTTATATTCTCATGAAGACAAAGATGCCCAAATAATCATCCTAGTAAATATGGAGTTAGTTTGATCTTCATTACTCCAGAACAAGTGATGCTTCTTTTCTCTTAGCACTTGATAGAGCTGTCTATAAATAATGAGATTAAGCTTGAAACGCCCATAACAGGGTTAGAACTCACAATTTTGATGGACATCAAGGAAACCTACATCAATTCTTAGTTAATAATAAGCCAACTTGTTAGAAAGTACCAGGTTCTAAAGTTAAGACTCAAGCAGTACTTTATTGCACGATAAAGATGTTAGAACAAACTCTGAATATTACACTCTTCATAATTACGAGGCACGAAAACACATTAGTAGATACTTTGACAACTCTTGCGAAGGATTTTGCATTTCTAGAAGAGGACCATATTCCAATCTTGGTACAAGGACGCAAGTTCTCTCATAGGTGGATATGATAATATTCACAAAATTGGTGTCGATACAACAATAGCAGCTAACGAAGAAGAAAATGAAGACTTGTGACAACTATTTGTTGAATATTTGCAAACTTAAAAAATACAAAATAATTAATCTATGGTAAATTAGATTAAGCGAGCATTGTCCTACACTTTGGTAAACAATGTCCTTTATCGTAGGTCCTTTGACCAAATGTGGTTGTGATGTTTGAGCAAAACTGAAGCTAAAAACATTGTTAAAGAAGTCCACTTAGGTATTTACAGTGCACACCATTCGGGGCTAAAAACAAATGAAAATTAAATGAATTCAATACTATTGGTTAGTAATCATGATGGATTGTTTGGAAATTGCCATAAGATGTCACCAATGTCAGGTGCATGGAGTGGTCTTACACCAACCTTCAAACACGTTGCACCCGATATCTATGTTGTAGCTATTTCAGTGTTGGGGCACTGATATAGTGAGCCTTATAAACCCTCTATCCTCCAAAGTTCACCAGTGTATTTTCACCACTAAAAACTACTTCTCTAAATGGACTAAAGCAACATCTGTTATAGAGGTCAAGGAAAACCATGTACTTCAATTCTTTAAGAATCAATTTGTCTACAGATTTGGAGTTCCTCAAAGGATAATTTTAGATAATGGTACAACCTTCAAGAACACAAAAATAAATAATTTTTTTTGAAGACATGGAATATATTAGATATATTAAACAATCTACTGAACTAAGACTAATAGCCTGGCTGAAGCCTTCAATAAGATTTTGGTTTAAATTTAAAAAAATTTGTTGATTAGTAGCAAAAGAAAGTGACATGTACAGTTGTTAGAAGCTTTGTGAGCCTACCGTACGACCTTTAGAATACCAACATAGTCAGCACCGATCTAGATGTCGATCATTAATATTGACAGTATAATTAGGGTGTAGATTAAACATAAGGGTTTGGTAGCATAGATTTCCTTGTATTACTCATAATAATGTGTATTTTTTGGAGTGTATAATTCTATCATCATATGTCCATATAGTAATTGGGCTATTGATACACCTAAAATATATAGTATTTTAATACACATTTTTATACCTATTTTTGAGATATTGCGCTTTAATGAAAGTTATTTGTGTGTTTTTTATCCAGGTGCAATCAAATGTAAGAAAAATGCTAAAAGGAGTGAAAAAAGGGTAAAATTTGGAGCAAAAATGAATTGGGGCACCTAAATGCCCAAGACGGACGCATAAGCACCAGAGGGTCGCGCTTAAGCACTTGGTACCCCTCGCTTAAGCGCGCCAGAAGTAGTTGTTTGATGATTCATTGAAATTAGATACATTTTTGAAGAGGTGTTTGAAGCAACCCTTGGTTATAACATGGGAAATATCCCATGGACACAAAAATTCATTCAATTGGCTTTTGAGGAGGGAACTTTTTGAAGATTCATTGAATGGAGACACATTTTAAAGGGACACCAAGACACCTTTTGGATTTTTATCAGAAAAAACTTGGATCATCAAGACAAGACACCAACCACCCATAAAATTTATAGCCATCATTCATCCAAGTACGCTGCCGCCACCATCAACCACTTTCTTTTTATTTTATTGTGAGTGTTTAGTTTGTATTGTGAGTGAAGGAAGAAAATTCAAAGGAACTTCAAGACATTTGGTGGAGAGGGTTTGAGATAAGTGCTTATCTTTGTGACTACACTTGGTTTTAATTTAGATTTCTTATTTGTGTGCATGATTTCATCTTTTAAACTCATGTGTGGTTGTGTTTTCTCCATGAATTCTCAGTAGTTTTCTTTATCATTTTCATTAAAATGATAAGTGATTAAGTGTTGAAAGGAAGTTGTGTGAAGTATTAGGCTTCAATGTTGGAAGAAGTTATGATGATTTGAAACCTTGCACTTAATTTACTTCTTGATTTAACCAATTAAGATATTAATACCTTTTGTGAGAACATGTAAGATCCAAGATGATATTGTCTTAATCAACAAATTATTAGAATCAAATATTTATTTCATGAACGAGAATGTAGTTCATGGGGTTGAGTGCAAATAAATAGGGAAATAAACTTTTCAAGGGTGTAGAGTTAGAGGACTTTAGAGTGACAGCCTAAATCCCCCAATTTGATTTATAATTTTAGGTTTTGATACAAGATGTTAGCCCCCAGGTGGAGGGAGAAGAGGGAACTCTAGATTGAGAGCTAGTTTCTTCCCTACATAATCGGTCTTCAAGGCTATTCAAACTATATATTAGCGAATGTTCTTTATAACATCTCTAGTAAGGGTAAAGAATATTATTGCTCCTATTTGACACAACACATTTAAAATACTTTCACAAAAGAGTTCATTACTTATTAATAATTCATGATAAGAAACAAGATATTTTACTTATACTGCCTTCATCTTGCAAATATTTAGTTAAGTTAATTAGTTAGTTACTTTATTTTCATAAACCAAAAATTACAAAAAGAATCAAATTTTCATTCCTATTTTAGCATTTTATGTTTAAGTAAGAATATTTTGCTAAGTAGATTTTTTTATGTTTAAGTAAATTTTAGCATTTTATGTTTTGCTAAGTATATTTTGCTAAGTAGATTTTTGTCATCTCAAATTTTGAGGCTTTCTAGTTTTTTAAAGTGCATATTACTAATCTCCCTTTAGATTCAATATTTGGGGCTTAATCAAAAAGTCCTATATTACTTGATAACGATACATGTACTTGCATATCAACCCATATTTAAATATTATAATTGTATTCCTATTGGTTTCATAGTGGAAAACTTAGTTTTTTTCTTTGGATCAAGTTCTTGACTTTGTTGCGAATTAAGAATAACTATTAAGAAAATTAAGCATATAATCGCATACATCACATTTTACATTTATATAGAAAGTCGGGATCAAGTTTTTGGCGCCGTTGCTGGGGATAAGAAGGAAAATTATTGGGCTTGTTAAGAAAAATAGAAAAATTTACAAAAATTTACAAAAATTTTCAAAAAGAATTTTTAGAAAGCAAAATTTCTATTTAAACTTTAAGATTTATTATAAGAATATTGTAGTGTTGTATTTATATAAAGTTCTTATTTGTGTGTTTTTATTTTTATTTCATTTTATTTTTTTTATGTATTTTATAGTAATGTATGCATGGTTCAGGTTTGATGAGACTTGTGCCTTACAATTCTAAATTAGAAAGAACTATTAGAAAGATTAAAAAATTAAAAATTACTGAAAATTTTCAAGAAATGACAAATCAAAATAATCAAAATGTTGAAGAATTTAGACCTTTAAAAGATTATGTAAACCCTATGGTGGATGAAATTCATTGTAGTATTCAAAAACCCACTGAAGTGGCTAATTCATTTGAACTTAAACCTGCTACTATCTTAATGATATCAAATAATCAGTTTGGAGTAGCACCAACTGAAGATCCAAATTTACATCTTGCCAATTTTCTAGAATTGTGTGCTACATTTAAATATGATGGTGTATCAGATGATGCTATAAACTTTCTTACTGAGGGATAAAGCTAAGATATGGTTACATTCATTATCACTGGGATCTATCAGAACTTGGTATGATTTAGCGCAGAAATTCCTTGCTAAATATTTTCCACCATAAAAACTGTGAAGGATAAAAAATTACATCTTTTTGTCAATTTGAAGGAGAATCTATTTATGAAGCATGATAATGATTTAAAGAACTCTTAAGAAAGTGTCCACACCATGCTATACGTGTCCATGTCCACACCATGCTATACCAGATTGGTTAATAATTCAAACATTTTATAATGGATTAGTGAATCCCTTAGATCTATTATCGATGCCACTGCTGATGTCAAAATCACTTCATGAAGCTTATGCTTTAATTGAAGAAATGAATACGAATAATTTTAAATGGCCTTCTGAAAGGGTAAATCTTAAGAAAGTAGCCAATATTAATGAAATTGGTGCTTTTGCCATGTTAACAAGTCAAGTTGATGCAATTTCAAGGAAGTTACACAAATTTGGAATGAAATTTTCTCAACCAATTTCCATGATTGAAGAAAATTCATTGGGCCAAATGGTAGATTGTCAAGCATCTTTAGAGACTTTGAATGCCATAAAGAACAAGCAAAATAACCCATATTGAAACTATTATAACCTAGATTGGAAGAACCATCCTAACTTTAACTGGAATTATACTTCGGGTGGTAGTAAACAACAATGGGGGAACAATCAAGTAAACCCATTGGGAAACTAGAACAACCAAGGGAATAATAATTATGGACCAACTTATCCTCCAGGTTTTAACAGTAATCCACAATTTAAGGAGATGAAGTGGTGTTATAAATGGAGAAATCAATTACAAAGTCAAGAAGCTACAATTAGAAATATTAACAATCAACTGGAATAAATAACAAATTCATTAAGTAATAGATACCAAGGAACACTTCCTAGTAATACAGAAGTAAATCCAAAAGACTAGAATAAAGAGCATATAAAATCCGTTCAACTCAGAAGCGGAAGAGAATTGGAAGGAAGAGTTCAAAGAGAGACTGAATTAGAGAGAGAAGAGATTGAAGAACCAAAAGAGGATGCTCTGAAAGGTTTAGAGAGACCTATTTCTCCACTTAAAGTTGATTTAGAAAAACCACCACCTCCATTTTGTCAAAGGCTTCAACACAAAATTTGGATAAGCAATTTTCAACATTTCTAGCAATTTTTAAGAAGCTTACAATTAATATTTCATTTGTTGAAGCTCTAGAACAGATGCCAAGCTAAGTAAAGTTTATGAAGGACATTCTTAATAGGAAAATGAAGTTTGAAGATAATGAAATAGTTGCACTTAGTGAGGAGGGCAGTGCTATAATTTAGAAAAAGATTCATAAAATGCTTAAAGATCCTGGTAGCTTTATAATTCCATGTGCAATAGGAGACAAATTTTATGAAAAATCTTTATGTAAATATCCCCTACCACTGTAACTCTGCAGCTAGCAGATCGTTCAATAACATATCCTAAGGGAGTTATAAAGGATGTCCTAGTGAAAGTGGATCAAATTAGATTTTCTGTTGATTTCATTGTGCTAGATATGGAGGAAGATAAAGCGATACCTATCATTTTGGGGAGACCTTTTACTAGCCACTAAAAGAGCAATGATAGATGTGCAAAAAGGAGAATTAACTATGCACGTCAATGATCAAAAAATTGCATTTAATATATCTAAATTAATGAAATACCCTGCAAAAGGTAAAGATGATGAATGCTATAGAATGGGTGTTATAAGATACTTAAGTGAATGTCATTTCAAAAAAATGCATGAAGAGAAATCTGAATTGAAAGAGTTGGAAGACAAATAAGAAGAGGAATTATATCAATATGAAGATTTATATAAGAAAGAATCAAAGTATGTTCAAGAAAGTTTTGGACACGATAGAAAAAAAATACTTCTTTTTGTCCATCAATTGAAAATTCTATTGAGCTTGAGTTGTAGTTGCTTCCTAAACATTTGAAGTATGCCTTTTTAGGTGGTTCCTCGAAGTATGCCTTTTTAATTTCCTCAAAATTAACTATAGAAGAAGAAGAGAGTTTGATTAAAATTTCCTCAAATTCCTCAAAATTAACTATAGAAGAAGAAGAGAGTTTGATTAAAACTTTAAAGAGTTATAAGAAAGCCTTTGATGGACAATTTTTAATATAAAAGGAATCAATCCTTCAATTTGTATGCATATAAATCATATGGAAGAGAACCGTAAATCCAACCAGAGCTGGTCCTCAAAGGAGATTGAATCTTATTATGAAAGAAGTTGTTAAGAAAGAAATTCTAAAGTGATTATATGCTGGAATTATCTACCCTATTTAAGATAGTGTATGGGTTAGTCTGAATCAGTACGTTCCTAAGAAAGGAGGAGTGACTGTGACTTTGAATGAACATAATGAGTTAATACCAATAAGACAAGTCATAGGATAATGAATATGCATTGATTATAAAAAATTAAATCTTGCCACTAGGAAAGATCATTTTCCACAACCCTTTCTAGATCAAATGCTGGATAGACTAGCTGGGCATAAAAACTTCTATTTTCTGGATGGATGTACTGGTTATCACTAAATACAAATAGTTCCTGAGGATTAAGAGAAAATAACTTTTACCAGTCCTTAAGGTACATTTGCTTTTATAAGAATGCCCTATGGTTTATGTAACGCACCTGCTACACTTCAAAGATGCATGATGACTATTTTTTGTGATTTAATTGAAAAAGAGATTGAAGTTTTTATGGATGATTTTTTAGTGTTTGGAACATCATTTGAATCATATCATGTTTAGAACATCATTTGAATCATGTTTAGAACATCTATCAAAAGTTCTTAAGCGTTGTGAAAAATAAATTTCATCCTTAATTGGGAAAAATATTGATTTATGGTAGCGGAGGAATAATTTTAGGACATCAAATTTCAAAATATGGTATGGAAGTAGGCCCCTGCAAAAATTCAAGTTATCGCTAATTTACCTCACCCAACAAGTGTGAAGGAAATTAGGAGTTTTTTAGGACATGCTGGATTCTATAGACGATATATTAAAGACTTTTCAAAAATTGATAAGCCTCTATGCCATTTACTTGAAAAATATGTAATTTTTAATTTTGATAAAGAGTGCCTAAGTTCTTTTGAATTATTAAAAAAAATTGATCACTACACCAATTATTACTTCACCAGATTGGGAAAAACCTTTTGAATTAATGTGCGATGCTAGTGGTTATGTTATTAGAGCTTTTGTTATGCTATTTGAGCTGTTTTAGGACAGAAGCATGATAAGATTTTCAAAGTTATATACCATGCTAGTAGAATTCTTAATTATTAGAACTCTTAATGAAGCTCAAATTAATTATTTAACAACTGAGAAAGAGTTATTAGTAGCAGTATATGCTTTTGATAAATTTAGATCATGCTTAATTGGAACTAAATGTATTGTGCATATAGATCATTCTGTTATTAAGTATTTAATGAAAAAGAAGGATGCAAAACAAAGACTGATAAGATGGTGTTGACCTCACTTTTGGTTGAGGTCTAGAAACTTCTTTAGTAGCCTAGGTCTAGCCATAGGATTTTCCTACTGACTAGTCTTAGAAAACTAAACAAGGTACCTTCACCATTAGAAACTCAAAACTCTTTTCTTTTCTCAACTTGAAATTCTACATATTGGTCATAACCTATAGCATTTAGTAGGTAATATCATTATGAGGAAACTCAAGAAAAGTTCCTATAGGGCTACTTGACCTTAGGATTGACCTTGGGTGTTGGTTTGGAGCTAAGGTACACAATACCCTCACAATACCCTGGATAAGACCAATACATAAGAACCCAAAATGGAGATTTCATTGGTCCATGACTCATTCAAAATGGTTCTCTACCCAATTGCACTTGAAATACCCAACTTGGTCTTTTGCCCCAGACGCCCCCAAATTACCTAAATGCCCTTGGGACCCCCTCCTTTAACCCAAAATCCCAAAAATTCTAAA
>NW_018164444.1:14779337-14782025 GCF_001263595.1 Phalaenopsis equestris
CACAGTTTTCTTAATTTGGTTGGATATCGCAGAAGGCTTGTTAAAAAATTTTCATAGATAACTGTCGACATTCAATTTGAGATGAATGCAAAATGTGAGCATAGTTTTCAAATGTTGAAAAAATTTGGCTACAACTCCAGTATTGGCTATTCCATCAAGAATATAAAGATTTCAAATTTACAGCGACGCATCATTAAAAGGCTTGGATTGTGTTCTAATGCAAAATAAAAGGATAATAGCTTATGCATTCAAACAGTTGAAGCCACATGAAATGAATTATCTAAAACATGACTAGAGTTAGTTGTTGTAGTGTTCGTTGACAAAATTTTGTGGCATTACTTATATGGTGTGAAGTATTCACAAATCATCAGAATTTGAAGTACATTTTCACACAAAAGCTAAATTTGAGGTAGCGAAGATGGCTACAGCTAATCAAGGACAATGATCAGGATTATACAGTATTGTCTTGGCCAAGCAAATGTAGTTGTTGATGTTTTGAGCTGCAAATCCACATGTAGTGCAAGCTGAATTATTACTCATGAGCTAGAATTAGTTAAAGAAATAGATGCATTGCAGTTGGAAGTCTGAAGCTAGAAGATAGTAAGTATTTCCATCAATTGATAGTGCAATTAACTTTAATAGATAGAATTAAGGCAACTCAAAAAAATAATAGTGAATATTTGAAACTTCTGAAATAATTTCAGTCGAGAAAGAGGTCGAATATGATTGTTGATGAAAATGGTGTTATCAAAAACAAGCTGCAATTATGGGCACATAGTGATTCTGATTGGAGACAGAAAATTCTACATGAATCGCATCATTCAGGTTATACAATTCAAACATGCAGTACTAATATGAACAAAGACTTGAAATTAATCTCCTAGTGACCAGGTACGAAAAAGGATATCGCTGAATATGTTTCCAAATGTCAAGTTTGTGAGATTGTAAAGCCTGCGCATCAAAGATCGAGCAAATTGCTACAATCATTGTCTATACCTAGATAGCAATAAGAAGAAATTGCTATGGATTTTGTTATGGGTATTCCCCAATCCATGCAGAGTAACGACAATATTTGGGTCATTATTGACATGCTAACAAAATCATCTCATTTGTTACTAATCAGACAAACAGATTCAATTGAAAAGTTGGCAAGATTAAATATCAAAAAAATTATCATATTGTACGGTATTCCAAAAGTTAATATCTCTGACAGAGATAGAAGATTCACATCCAGGTTGCGAAAAGACATTTAATAAAGTTTGGGTACGCAGCTGCATTATAACACGGCATTTCATCCACAAATCGACAGGCAATCAGAAAAAATAATTCAACTATTCGAAGGCCTATTAAAGCTTTATGTTCTTGACTTTGGAGGTAGTTGGGAAGATACATTTCAATGATTAGATTCGCCTACATTAATAGTTATCAGTCCAGTAATAAAATGACTCCTTATGAAGTAAAATATGACAGGAAGTGCAGAACTCCATTAAGTAGTGTTGAAGTTTGTAGGTTTTGTTAATCAGTGACATTGAAATCTGCTCAAGTTCAACAGCAGAAATACTATGGCGCAAGGCACAAACTAGTAGAAGTTGAATTGGTGATTTTGTATTTTGAAATGTCAAGCCAATAAAAGATAAAGTTAGATTTGGTCAAGGAAGTAATTTGAGTCTAAGGTACATTGGTCTTTTTGAAATTATCGGTCTTGTTACTTACAAACGAGCTTTAACTCCTGATATATCATATATTCATAATGTGCTTCGCATCTCAATGCTGAGAAAATGTGTTACAAATTCATATAAGAGGATTTCACATGAAGACATTGAAGTATGTAAAAAATTTAACTTATATTGAAGAGCCTGAAAGCATTTTAAAAACTTTTGTTAAGAAGTTGAGAAAGAGACCAATTCCTTTTGTCAAGATAAAGAGGAAACATAGGCCTGAAAAAGAAGCCACATAGAAAAAAGAAGAAGAAATGCGATAGAAATACCCCTTTATTCTAGTAAACTCAGAAATTTCGGTGACAAAATTTTTATGACGGGGAGAGTTCTAACACCTAAATTTTAAAAAACTGGGTAAATTTTTGGCAGCTTTAAAATATACATCAAATTTTGCATCCCTCAAATTTAATCAAATCAATTTTATAAAATTATACCCATTAAAATGACCAATTGAATATATAGCATTATGATTGATTTTTTAATAGTTGGGAAGATATAGAATTATAAAGTTATAAGTTTAATTAAACTTAATTAAACCTTAATCAATCTTCCTAACCTCGTTGTGGCAATGTAGCAATCCTGTAGTTGTACCTTATTCAGCATGAACGGCTTAATCCAACCGAACGGCTGAGATTAAAGGAGATATCTAAAGTGTGGCACCTTCCTTCAGTTCCTCCTGATTCCTCTCCACTCGTGAAGCTCCTGCGATCAATCCCTGTAGCAGGCGTGAACACAGACGACACGAGCGGTGGGTCTGAGAGCCATGGTCCACAATCCAAGGCTCTGATATGAAAGCGATGACTAGGAAACCCTTTTTCACACTAATTGTGATATCCCTTTTCCTAAAATTTTCATTTTGACATATTTAAAAAAATAGTGCATTTTTTGCATTTCCGACAGTCGCATTGGAAGAAAAACTTGTGTCGGAAGTGAAGAAATTGGTTTGTGGGCTTCTGTAGGATAAATTAAC
>NW_018164444.1:14782125-14784554 GCF_001263595.1 Phalaenopsis equestris
AATTCATATCTACATATTGTTTCAATTTGAAGGTTTGATGTGAGAAATAAGATTTTTTTTTTGTTTTTTTTCCCATCTTAAGTCTTCTTTCTTTCAAGAGAAATTATTAGACGCAAATATATGTAGAATTCTAGTAAGAACATTATGCATATAGTATTGTACACTATATTTATTGATTTTAAATACACACATAGTAATTTTACTTCATTTAGTGCTCGAATGTGTAGCACTTTGATATAGATAAAGTGAAAAATCGTAATATGTTGGGTTCAAGTGCTTACCCTGCCCTAAAAAGGGTCATCTCACCCACTTTCTTACGAGTTATTTATAGATAGAAATCCTTTGCCAATTTTCTAGATGAAACTTCAACATCTTGTTGACGAGGAGCATCATTTTTAAGACTAGGTTATGTTGAAAATTCATAGAATCTTATACTTACAATTGTCTAGTTTTCTAAAGTTATATTATATAAATTATTTTGAGGGGAAAATTTATTATTTGTACATGTATATTATTGTAACCTTTTATATATTCAAAGAGTTTCATATCTAATAATTTTACTAAAAAATATAATAAAATTCATGTCATTATGAATCTATGATATCTAATCTCTAAATCAAATGAAATCCATTTTATGTGATATTCTTAGGAATATTTTAATTCTTTTCTTTTCACATTTTTAATAGTTTATGATTACATTGTTGAGATTTATGTTTGGTATGTCGGGTGATATGATCAAATGCATTGAAAAAAACAAACATGACCCTCACAGACGGAGGCTAGTTTACTTCAAAGTAGGGTAGATGTGAGAAATAAGATTTTTTTTTTGTATTCCTTTTTCCCATCTTAAAAGCTCTTTCTTTCAAGAGAAATTATTAGATGCAAATATATGTAGAATTCTAGTAAGAACATTATGCATATAGTTATGTACAATATATTTATTGATTTGAAGTCCACACATAGTAATTTCACTTCATTTAGTGCTCGAATGTGTAGCACTTTGATTTAAGATAGAGTGAAGAATCGTACTATGTTGGGTTCAAGTGCTTACCCTGCCCTAAAAAAGGTCATCTCACCCACTTTCTTACGAGTTATTTATAGATAGAAATCCTTTGCCAATTTTCTAGATGGGGAACATTATTTTTAAGATCTTGTTGGTGAGGAACATTATTTTTAAGACTAGGTTATGTTGAAAATTCATAGAATCTTATACTTACAATTGTCTAGTTTTCTAAAGTTATATTATATAAATTATTTTGAGGGGAAAAATTATTATTTGTACATGTATATTATTGTAGCCTTTTATATATTCAAAGAGTTTCATATGTAATAATTTTACTAAAAAATATAATAAAATTCATGTCATTATGAATCTATGATATCTAATCTCTAAATGAAATGAATTCCATTTTATGTGATATTCTTAGGAATATTTTAATTCTTTTCTTTTCACATTTTTAATAGTTTATGATTACATTGTTGAGATTTATGTTTGGTATGTTGGGTGATATGATCAAATGCATTGAAAAAAAAACAAACTTGACCACTCACAGACGGAGGCTAGTTTACTTCAAAGTAGGGTGTCAAAAATTGACCCAACATGCCAACACGACTCGAACTTGACTCGAAAAGTTTTGGTTAGGGTTGACCCAAATATTTTTTGAGTCGGAATCAGGTCTGAGAATTTGACACGTAAGAATTTTGGGTCGAGTTCGGGTTGAACCCGAAAACCTAAACATGACCCGAATAAACACGAAAAAAAATGGTTGTGCAGTTAACTTTTCTATCATTAATTGTCATGTATAGAGAACTTTTTTAATTGAAAATTGTTACTTGTTAAATGTTTTTAAGTATAATTTATAATAAAAATCGAGCCGTCAGGTTAGAGCCGTTAAATGTTTTAAGTATAATTTATAATAAAAATCGAGCCGTCAGGTTAAACAAGAACCCGGGTTCGAGTTAATTGTGTTTGGGTCGAGTTGGGTCCGGGTCGAGTTTTTTGATCCATTTATTATTCAGGTTAGATTCAGGTTGACCCGATTTAGGTCGAATCATTTTCGGATCGGACGCCAACCTGACTCGCTGACCCGAATTGACTTCCCTGCTTCAAAGGCCGTTGAACATGATAAAATGTTGTTGGTTTACAAAATGGACTTTATTGTTGTGTATGAGGTCTCAATGTCTAGCAAATGAGATATTTTGAGATTAATTGAGCCAACTCTAACAAAAAATGAAGTCATGAGTGTGATGCATACAAAGCGGGCCAAACTTAGCCCGATGACCATTGAAATCACCGGAATAATATCTGACCACAAAATAGACCTGGTTGATGTGTTTGAAATATCAAAAATACCAAATTGTGTTCCTATTATTCTTGAGTATCAGCTAGAATGTCAAATGCAAAATTTACTTTATATATATATATATAT
>NW_018164444.1:14784635-14795081 GCF_001263595.1 Phalaenopsis equestris
CTATCTATATATTGTAACTTAAAATTCTTTATCTGCTTAAATCCCATGCGTGAAGTCCCTTCTATTCATGTCATCCTAAGAGGAAAAAAAAAAAGCCATCTCCTGCCTCATTCCGTTTCTGTCACCCCATTCCAGGCGTCTTATTCATCCTCTCTCACAAACGAGCAAAAATTAGATACGGAGTTCGCATGCATGCGGATTTCAATAAAATCATATTGTACACAGATTGTGTTCATGATTGTACTTGTGAACTTGTATACAATTAACAGCAAATCTCAGCCAACTCAAGAAATTCACAAGAGTAACTTGTATATAATTAAAATAAATGGTGAACATTATTTTGCCTCTAACTTTTCTTATCCAATTTTTTTGTAGGAGACTTTCCAAAAGCTGAATGAGAGCCGAACCCAGTTGTTGAGCGATATTATGTTTCCAGTTCATGATCAGTCTGAGCATGAGTTGTGGAGGGAGGCTGTCGGAGGCAAGAAGAAATGTCGGGTTTACGGGTTAGGGTAGCAGGTTTCGGCCTATGAAACTTATCCCACCTTTAGCACATTCGATGCATCCAGTTCTACCGCCTAGGAGGAGTTTCATAGGCAAGTTGTCGCATTCTTTGTAGACCTTGGGACCAGAGTTTCTGCCGAGCTTGACCAAATGAGCTCAAAGAAGAGCTCGGAGATGGAGCTGAAAATGAAAGTGGAGTTAGGTGAATTCCGGTGTCGAGTAGAGCTGAGAAGCAAGCAACCAACGATAGATGAGTTTAAGGAGGATGATGAAAAGATATTGAGGAAGATTAAATATTTTTTTTATTTTTATATGTTTATTTGAAACAATTTGAACAAATAACTTATTTTTCTATTTCAGTGTTTCATTCCATTGTTCATAATGTTGATGTGTGCTAGAAAATGCATGGGGGTAGAGTAACGAATTATCACTTTAGCGTTGCATGAAAATTCAGCACACACTCACATAAAAAAAAATAATCAGTAATGACACTATAAGTTTTTTACACGGAAATCCCGTAAAGGGAAAAAATTGTGGGGTCTGGTTTGGTGATTGATAACAAGAGGAGTGTTTGACGGTGGTCGATGGTTGTTGACAGCGGTCGACAGTGGTTAACGGCGATCATCGGCAGTTGATAATGATTGACGGTAATAGGGGTGGTGTTAGACTTCAGCTCATTCTCAAAGTTTTAAGTTTTCTCTTAAGTCTCAAGCTCCCCCTTCATAAGAGCGGCGTGGTGGGACTCTATTTATTATGTTCTGGGTGCAATGAAAGCAGAAATATGAATCACTTTGATTGGACGGTCCGAAGAGCTTCTTTCAATCATACAGTGTTTGATGGATGTTTGAGTGTTTGAATGATTTCAGAATTGAGCAATCTCGGGCGAGTTGGATTTGTCTTGTCAAAACACTCGATTCGATTATAGACTTGCTAGATTCTACATTTGTTTAATCTTCTAAATAAGTCCAGAAAACTTCCAAGAGTGGTTTAATGATTTGATCTGAGTTTGATTTAACTCAAATTTGACTAATTTTGGTAACATTGGGTTTTTCTTGTTGAGCTAGTTAGATTGGTTGTAAGTTTGTTGAAATCAGAGTTCTGGATGAGTTTTTATCAAAGTTTGAATATTTTTTGCTCAAAAAGTTGATTCGAGATCTATGTCATGCCTCAAGATTCGTACCGGATGATTGAGATTTGTTGGATATGTATCAACTATTATTTTAGTTTTATAAATGCTTGGATTGGTAAATTCTATTGTGTTATATCACATTGGGTTTGATTTTACGATTACAAATGTGGAAATAAAAATGATAGAAGAGGATATTTATTTATTTTTATGATTAAACAGTTTTCTGATAGCTTTCAATTGAAATTTTGATCGTTCTGTCGTGCAATCCTAATATCTATCGATTAGTATACTGACGACCAATCGATGGATCGACAACCCCTCGATGACCAATTGATGGACCGACGGCTCAGACAGACAACTTATAAACCCACAAACAATTGCTTATTTCTTCTTGAATTCCAGTTTATTGACAACTAAAACCATCGGTTGATACCAATGATTTATCAGCATATTACCAACTGTCACCGTTTTCCTAGTCCTACGGTTTTTGGTTCATTAGTTATGAGTATTAATGAATACTGACAGCTTACCAATATTTTTTTTTTCATTTAATAATGACGACCATAGTTTGTTGGTCAACCATCAGGAGATAAAATTCATCAGTAAATCTTTTTTTTTTTTCCAGTGATCAACAAGCGATTTACTTACGCCCAATAATCTTTCATGAATTTGTCGGAAATTTATTAACTGACGGTTGCATAATATTAACCAACGGCTTTGAACCGTCAGAAATAGGCTAAATTCATCTAGTGCATTCTCCTATGTTAATGAGCTTTAACCAAGTTCTTCCACTAAATATTCTTCCAAGATCACAATGAATTTTAACAACTCAATTAGCCAGGTTGAATGTCAATGAACTTGAAAGGTTAAAACTTCACCATAATAAAATTTCACACATGTCACATGCATAATAATTAAACCCTCAAACTTTAACTCCCCAAACCATAGAAGAATAGAGAATTAGTAACTAATCATACTTCCAAACAATAGGTAACACATGTTATTACTCAAAGTAAATATAATACACGAGTTTAGAAAAAAAAAATGTTAGGGAAGATTACACCTTGATTTACATTTTTCTTCTCGTTCTACTCTTCTTCCTAGTTTACTTAAGAGCACTAGACTCCCAGATAATCCTCTTGAATTATCCTGAGCAGAACTCTCACACTCACTCTCACAATCTCCCTCTGATGCTCTCCTTTACAACATTTTGCTCCCTTTCACAAACGACGAAGAACGCTGGATACAACCAACAAGCCATAATTTTTATCCCTCTCTACGGATCCCGCATATATGTCCATGGATCACCACACAAGAGGTAACTACATCGACTTCCTGGCCAGTGTAAGGATTCCATCAAGGTGGCATGAAAATGTTTATCATTATGTACATTGTCATCTTTAGACTTCAAATGTGACGCTAGGATTCTCAAAAAGCGGTGCTACCATTTCCCCCTCTCCGTTAGACTTGTGTGAGCGGCTTAGTTACGCCCAAGAATTCAATTGCCTGGCTTTGAATGTATATGGAAGGCGTTGGAAGGCATTGGGTGGTGCATATTCGCCAAAATAGTGGTGCCTTGGTGTCACTTGCTCTGTATGTGGGGAAAAATTATTATGTTCGTCGTACGGAGGCCGAGCTGCGTCCGGGTGACGGCCGTGATACAACAGAGGTCGGACCTCCGCTGTGCTAAGCGTTCGGACGACGGAAGTACTAATCTCTCATATGTGGGCACCACTGGGAGGCACATAGGCACCAATTAGGTGTCTCATAAGCACTCATGGCATGGATTTGATCCACATATACACGTTATTATTAATGCATCATTAAATACATGTATTATGCAAGCACACACGAAAGTACCTGAAAAAAACATAGAGAACAAATAAGAAAATAAAATGCAGAATAATATTGCCAAATTATCACATATTTCACACACATCGCATATTTTTTTTCAATTTTATGAAGATTGTTCAAATAAGATTCTTGATGGGAATGTTAGCTTGGGACTCTGATAGTTTGTCCATCGTAACTCTTAGAACATAAAATCTGTCTGACTCGAACAAGGGGAGGTGCAGAGCAATTAGGAATGGGAAGGAGTCCCATCGCACCCTATTTATAAGAATTAAAGGCTCCAAAGTCAAGAGAGTTCAATCATTGAATCACTAATTAAAATTAAATGAGATGTAATTTTACATTAAATTCACTTTTTTTATCATAGTATCGGTTTAAAGAAGAGAATTAGAGAATTAAAATATGTAAAAAAATGTCTGCACTGATCTTGAAGAGATCTAACGATCCAAAAGAGAAGAAAGCGATGGAGGTAGATCCATTGCAGAGAGAGATTGTGAGGCCCACCTGTTCAAACGAGTCATGCCACACGAGCCAAGTCAACTAGTCCAAAGCCAACCGAGCCAAATTGTGGACAAGAAAACAACTGGGAGATCCAAGCGCAAGCAATGCAACCGAAAATAAGATAAGAAACGTCCAAGCCATCCACAATAGGAAAGCCGACTCGATGCAAATAGCATATTCCACAGTAGAACCCACTCCATGGATGTATCAGTTCAAGAAAGTATTTCCGAGCATCACACACAGACTCAAAGACTCCTCACCATGGATCGAAAATAGTCAACCAAGCATTATCAGTTGATTGAACCCTATCGGTTAAGCTCAGCCGACCGTGCTGACCCTTTCAATCTGAGTCAACTAAGCTTAGTCGGTTGAGCCAGAAAGTACCCTCTCCAAATGGAGCTAAAGATATAATACCACTATTGTACTATCTTTTCTATAATAAGGAAGATGGGACACTATTCATCATTATGTTTTATTCTTTGAGTGTAATTCACGGACAATTGAATATTCAACAGTTAGATATGTAAATACATAAGAATTGAGAGGTATCTATTCAAAAAAATCAATAAAAAGAGACCAAATTCATGCACATCTACTCCCCAAGAAAACTTTACCATTCCGAAGACATTCCACCAAACGATACATGCATAAAAGGGCCATGTTCATCTCCTCATCATAAACCAAACAAAAGCCACTGAACAACTCTCACTTCTCTCTCATCTTTTCCTCCTTCCAAATATCTCCTCTCTCTCTCTCCAAAACTCCATTTCTAACAAAACATAAAAACCTCCATTGCTTCCTCTCTTTCCTCTTCTAAAAATGAGAAGAACATCTGATAGGTGTTCATCAAGACTAATCTCAAATGATTGGCATGCTTGTTCTTATTGCAGTAAGGTCTATTCAACGTTGCAGGCATTGGGAGGACATCAGACTGCACACAGGAAGGAGATAGAGAAGATGAGAAGGCAGAATTTACTTCGAGGAAGGGAGAAGGCAGCCATGAATGTGCAGGAAAGCTCCGTGAATCTGGAACTCACTTTGGGTACTGGTGACTGTGGGTTGGATTTGTCTTTGAGGCTTTGAGGATTGATGTTTGAAAGTGAGAGTTTTTATTGATTTAATCTTGAAAGAAATCATGAATCAATTTGTTTTTGCTAATGTAATATTATTGGTATTTTTGTAATATTTATTTGAATTTTTGTAGAGTGTGATGAGACAAATATTGATTTGATCCATGTTAATTGCATTTTAAAATCACTCGTTTTGTTTGAGAAATTACTATTTACAGGGTGGGTTCAGATTTGTATTTGGATTTCATGGACAACATTGTTGTATGTTGTCGTATGCATGTTGAACGACATCATGCAATAATGTCGTGCATGAAATTCAGATGTATCTTAACTTCGTATGTAATATTATCATCCTTCGTTAAGTGCATTGAAGCTTTCTAATATGGAATGAAGAGGTTGTCATGATTGGATTGATATTTTTTTTGCTTGCATTTTAATTTTATTATTATTTTTTTTATAAAGTTAGATTAATTGTGCATGTTAAGTGGATGTTTAGAAATTATTTATTTCAATATTATAAAATGCAACTAATTTGGGACTTATAAGCATAATAAAAATTTGTTTAAGTTATTAAAATGAATATTATTTTAAATAATTAAATATATTCACAAAAGGATGGATTTATCAGTACAATAAACCTAAAATATTCAATTGAAAGGCCCAATTGAAGAATTAAACCCACGGTGTGTGTGTGTGTGTGTGTATATATATATATATATATAGTATCGAAGAAATATGTTTGATCGAATCTTCTATAGAAGGTACGAGGCCAATCAAGCGGGCGACTGTTCAAAGACCGATTGAGCGGGCGATTAAGTGCTAATATCCGATAAGAAACTATTGATTAAGAGCCGACGATCAGAGGCCGGTCAACAAAAAAAATGGTCTGTCAATGATTGGTCAATTAGGAATAGATAGAAAAAAATTTGACTGATTAAAAGTCGAACAACTAAGCGTTATAAGTGTCATTTCACAATAATTTCAGACTCTTAAATGTAGTAGCTCTCCTTTTTTTTATTGAAAATTGAGATAGATAATTCTTTCCGGTCAACAAAAAAAATGGTCTGTCAATGATTTGTCAATTAGGAATAGATAGATAAAAATTTGACTGATCAAAAGTCGAACAACTAAGCGTTATAAGTGTCATTTCACAATAATTTCAGGCTCTTAAATGTAGTAGCTCTTTTTTTTATTGAAAATTGAGATAGATAATTCTTTGAATCGATCACATTCACTCATAGATAATTCTTTAAATATATTACTCTCACTCTTTTTTTAAGCTCTATATAGAGAGAGAGAGAACACACAAACACACAAACACACGGGCCCCACCTAAGCAGCAGAACTCCACTCCAAATCTGCGACGGTCACTTCACCAAGCTGCGCAGCCATCGTCTTCGCCGCCGACCAGACAACCATGATTTACGTCGAAGACCGTCCTCTGACCACCCCCGAGACCTCATCTAAGGTTCTTCTCTTTCATTTTTGTGCGTTCCATCAAGAAACGATGCACTTTACCCGCCTCAATTTGGTCATTTTCTTTCCTTTCTTGATTAGGGCAACGAGATCTTGCCCTTTCTACTCGAACATCCGATGCTGATCGCTGCTTCAAATCGCCTCAAGGAGACGCCGGAGGAAATGGTTTCCTTTTCAGAAGAGTCGCCGCCAGCCAAGTACGTGTACGTTTTCCAGCGAGAGTATGCGACCGTCGATCCCTCAGTCGTGGAGGTATAGAAATTGCGTCTGGTTGATACGCCTATCGTGTTTATTTGTATTTTGTTTTTTTTTTTTCAAGAGGCGCTGAGATTTAAGTTTTGTTCAGCGGGAGTTTGGATCTATCGTGGACATGGAGCAATGATTAGGTGTTGAGTTCAGACGACCAAACATTCTTGATAGTTTCTGGTAATGCTGCTTGCTAGGGTTGATAATTATGCCAGGGATTTGAAACTTCGTCGTCATAGATCGAAATTTAGTCGACAATAGGTTGAAATGGATTTGATCAGAGGCAAAGATGAATTGCGTAATGTTAGTTCGATTCAATTGAAATCGTCTTCACATGAGGGGGGGGGGGGGGGGGGGTGGGGCCGCTCCAACTAAAATCGAGCCAAAACCAAAATATTGACTAATTCAGTCAAACTGGACTCAATATTACCCGGCTACTTTGAAATACCTCTTGCCAGGAGGTATTTTGTGATTGTGAAGAGAATCTTGATGGAATTTGTTCTAATCTTGTTTTTCTTCAATTTTATGTGATCTTTTTTGTTTTTCGATGCATGAAGAATTTGGTCAGTGCATGTTTTATTTCAATTTAGATTTCAACTCCTTCCCTGAAACCCTAAATTAATTACTTTTGGTTTCGATGCTTGGTTGTCAATGAAGCTTTTTTTCCCATTACATCTGTTTATTTTGACATGTTGAGGCAACTTCATTGTTTGGTTGCTCTTATAATTGAGGAACCTCCTTGACAATTTTGATTATAGAAGCTAAATTTTTTCTAAAGTTGTTTTATGATGCATGGTTCTCTATTGATTTAGTACTCTTAATACATTTCTAACTGTTAATCACTGCTAATCATGATTATCATCATTTATTTTATTATAGTACTCAAAGTTGCAACCATAAGTTTACAATAGAAGTCTTTATAATAAGCTAAACATCATTAGGCCTATCCTAACTATTTAGCGTTGGGTTTATAAATTGTCATTCTCCATAAATGCAATGACCTCAAATTGGCGTTTTTATAGTTAACTTGAGCACTCATATTTATAAATCATATGTATGGCAGACATTTATTTAATCGAATGTAAATTACATCAAGCAATACTTCTCATTAAATATAGTGATATATTTAATAACAACTCTGAAATATGGAATATTTAATAATTGACTTAAAATTTGATATAAAATAAAAAAGAGATATAATGTGCATATCTAATTTGAAGACAAACATCAAAAGTAAACCAAAAATTGAATATTTTAACATTTTTTTATCATGCATAGGAATTATTAAAAGATTAAAAATAGTGTAGCAGTTTGATGTAAGATTTAAGAAACATTATGTTTGCATAAAAAAACGTTTTTGTAAAAATTAAAGCTAATTGCATAAATTCTCAAGTTTTATAAAACAAGTTGCAGGGGGAATTGTTAGTCATTTTCTTTTCTTTCATTCATATAATTTATTTTTAATTCAAGTAGTATTTTTTTTTGTCTTCAAAATTTTAATGTCCTTCTTTTGAGACAATCTCATATTCTCTTTCTCAAATGACAATAAAAGCGAATGAAGTTCAAAATAAACCAAACCCTCATTATGGATGTTTTTTTTTTTTTTTAATCTATTAAAACTTCTCTTTATAGTTTCAATCAACTTCTCTTAATACATTTTTAATTTTAGAAGTGCAACCCTATTAGGTGTTGTGTGCATGATTTTATCTCTTAAAACCTTATCTAAATTCTCTTTGATACCATTTATCTCATTTTTTTTTCTCTTTTGTTTTTTTGACATTTAAAGGAGCCTTCTTGCATTTAGTCATATTATGCCTTTTGGATGATCCAAAAGACAATTAAAGCGCTTCTTGGCTCAAAATATACCTCCATTTAGATCCTTCGTTGTCTCATAATATACATAAATGGCAATGAGTATATGGATCGTACTTCTAAATTAGATCCTTCTTCCACTTTTTAGATTCAGCCACGCCTTTCATACATAATAATTAGAAGTATAAAAGTTTGAATATTTAGTTACCATTTAACGGAAATATTTGACTATCTTTAAATAATAGAAATTTTCACCTTAAAAGAAATGTTCAACCAAATGAGGCCTATATATTTTGGTGCATTTTTTGTATTAGTTTTTATTTTTATTTTATTTTATTATATCAGATAGATTAAAAGATAGAAACAGAAATGACCTGGTTCTTATTGCTTATTCATACTAATGCAAAATGCCTTTTAATAATACCTTAGTTTTAGAGACCACAATTTAGAAACAATCAAAATAATGTACTTGGCATATATCTATCCTTGATAAGAAATGATGCCAAAAAAATTTATCCAGAATTTCTCATAAGAAAAGTCTAATTTATTTAGTAAAAAATTTAAATAAAATTTATGTGATATTTATAAAAAATATATTACTACAAATTTAGTAAATTATATTTTACCAAGCAACTCAATTCTTTTGCTTGACAATAATCATTTAAATGAAAATCTCGAACTAATGCTCATCAGAAGATAATAAACAAATAGGTGTTTTTTTCTGATCAAGTACTCATATTCATATGTTTTTTTTTTCTTCTATGATTACACAAACGCTAGAAACTTATTTATACAACTGTGATGCATAAATAAATATACCATTTATTTAGATTTATAACAAAATTACCTTATGAATTAGGAATTTTTATTCGGTACGTGCACCGCATGAACCCCTACATGCGGTACCGAATAAAAATTTGCCACGTGGAATGCGATTCCACGTGGCTTTACAGCTTAAAAATAAGCGTTTTTTATGCCCGACCCGACCCGATACTCATTTTTGAGGAAAATTTAATGCATAAGGCTCTTTCCCGGTTATAACCAGATTTAATTTCGCACTTTAGGGTTTGGAGCTGCCGAAAAGGACTGCTCTGCCGACGACGAGAACGACAACCTCTTCCAGATCTGTGCGAGTTTAGCTTCTTGTACTGGATCTGTACAAATTCTCTCTGCTTCTCCATTATGTAGTTTGTTGATCTGTGCGAGTTTTTGTAATCCAGATCTTAGGTATATCATAGGTTTAATAGTTTTATTTTTTGATTTGGAATTTTTATTGCATTCTTCTGGGTCTATCAGATGTTAGTTTTATTCAAAATTATTTCTGTGCTTGTGTTTAACAATCCAAATCTTGGCAATATTCTTGTGTAATTTTTGTTAATAAGGAATGTTGGACAGTATTCTCGTGTAATTTTTATTAATAAGGAATGTTGGGGTTATTGTAGGGTGATTGTGATATTTTTATGATTTTATTGTTGTGTTGTGTTGTTGTACTGTTGAAGAGACTTTTTTGCTGCAGCTTTATGGTTTTATTGTTGTGATATTATGGTGTTATTGTCTTTGCGGTAGTATCTCTGCAGTATTCCGGTGTTATTTTTTTTAACGAAGGATGTTAGTGTTATGATGGGGTTATTGCGGTATTGTTATGGTTTTATTGTTGTGTTATTGTACTATTGAAGAGAGTTTTATTATCGTGTGATTATGGTGGCATTATCCTTCCTATTGGTATTATTGTGGGGTAATGGTTTATAGTGTTAACTGGGTATTAACATTGCGGTATTCTCGTGTTATTTTTATTAACGATTGATGTTAGTGTTATTGTTGGGTTATTGTGATATTATTATGGTTTTATTATTGTGA
>NW_018164444.1:14795181-14902983 GCF_001263595.1 Phalaenopsis equestris
CCCCACACCAAAAATAGTGCCGACAGACATTTTACTTTCTCTTCAACTTTTAAATTTTCTATTACTTTCATATATGCTGACAATAGCGCTATTGTTAGAAAAGATCTTTGGAGTCCTATTGTTGATCTTCCCGGTAATATTAATGATCATTTGTTGGGTGATTTTAATTATATTCTTACTGTTGGTGAAAAAGTAGATGGCATTCCTCATATTCCATCATAACTAACTGAATTTAATAATTGTCTTCTCAATTCTAATATTTTTGAACTACAAAATAAAGGTCATAAATTTAGTGCGTATAATAATCAAATAGAGAATCATATAAGAAGCCTTATTTTTAGGGCTTTTTGTAATGCTTCTTAGGTGGATTTATTTTATCATTCTTTTCTTAAAGTTTTTGATAATTCCACTTCTGATCATTCTTTACTTTTTATATCTTCACGAGCTTCTTATTTTTTAAAGCATAAATTTTTATATGAAAATTGTTAGAGTAATTGTATTGATTTTTATGATATTATTCATGAAGGTTAGAATATTCATGTTAAAGGTGATCATTTATTTTCTCTTTGCAATAAACTGAAGAATGTCTATGAATCTCTTAAGCATTATAGTTGGAACATTTTTAATTACATTTCTAACCATATTAATGAATTAAAGGATCAACATGGAATTATTTTGAATAATTTGAATATTATTCATCTTTGCATTGATTTGCTTTATCAAGCCTCTATCAATCAAGACAATCTCCATAATGCCCTTTCTTGTAATTATAAATGGTTAAAACAAATGATTAAGTGTGATTGAATTTTTAAAGAAGAAGTTGTAAACTTTTTTACTAAAAAATTTAAATTAGTAATAATTCTACTTTTATTAAAGAAATTTTATTCAATGATGTTTACTTGCAACATCAACAAAACAGTACTAATGAAGTTGTTTCTTTTTTAAAAAATTTTGCTCAATAATTATGTTGATATTCCTTCTTTTATTTTTGATAAATTTCATGTTATCAATTATATTTATTCTTTGGATTGTGAAACTTTATTAAAAGATTTCTCCAATGATGAAATTAAAAATATTTTTTATTCTATTAGGAATTGTAAATTTCCAAGTCATGATGCTTTCACTTATAAGTTTTGTAAGGACTCTTAGATATAGTTGGGAATGATTATGTTCTTGATATAAAATAAATTTTAATAATGGTAATTCCAATAGAGTTACACATACTACTATCACTTTAATTCCAAAATCAAAATTTGTTCAATCTTTAAATGATTTTTGTCATATCTCTATATGTAATACCTTATATAAGGTTATTGTTAAGTTATTAGCTGACATAATTAAGGCTATTATGTGCAATATAATTAATCATATTCAACCTACTTTCAATGGAAGAGATATTATTCATAATATCAATTTGGCAAATGAGTTTTTTATAGGTTTAACACTATTAATTATGTAAAGAAATTTTATTATAAAATTAGTTTTCTTAAAGCTTTTCATAAATTTAATTTAAATTATCTTTATGATAAAATGTTTAGATCAGGTTTTCCTACTGGTTTTATTAAATAGAGTAAAGCTTTTACGGCTAATGTCTATTTCTCTGTCATTATTGATGGTGAAATGAATTGTTATTTTTCTTCTTCTTCTAGTTTGAGCCAAGGCTGTCCTTTGTCACCTTAACTTTTTGTTGTAGTTATTGATGCTCTCCCTCAATATTATATATTCAGGATAATTATATCATGCAAATGATTTCAATAAAAGTAATCATCTTATATATACTTATAATATATCATTTTTGTGAGATGTTGCTTCTCCTATTATGTTTTATCTTACCAATATTTTGAACATGTTTAGTCATGCTTCAAATTTTGCTGCTAATTTTTCTATGTCTGTGATTTGTTATTCAAAAATTATTGTTGATATTTTGAAGCATATTTTATGTATCATTAATGGTATAAATATCAAACATCTACCTTAGAAACACATTGATATTATTATAAATTGTTCTAAGCTTTATATGATTAATTGGCATATTATTGTTGATAAGCTTCAAAAATGGTTGACTAGCTCAAAGCAAAAAGTTCTATTTATGAATGGCCATTTTCAATTAACTAATTACAATATTAGAAGTTATATTTATTATCGGTTTTGTTTCACTTCTCTTCCTAAATGTATTAGAAAGGAAACTACTTCATTTATGGTTAATTTTCTTTTTTGTAATAATAATGAGAATAAAATGGCTATTATTTCTTGGAAAAGTACTTCTCTTTCTAAAGCTCTTGAATATTTTAGTATTCCTTCTCTTGATAATAACAATTTGATTTGTAAAGCTAAAATTATTTGAAGGCATTTCGACGTTAACTTTATCGAAGCCAAATGGAGCATGCATAATTATGACACTACTTGGATTAATTTTGTTTCTAAATTTTCTATTTTTTTGTAAAGATCCTATTAAAGGTTCTAATAAGGTTAGAAGATGTCTTACTTTTTAAGTTAATATTAATAGTAATCATATTTTTTTCCTTGATCCTTGAAGTAAATGATCATGTTTATTTGAACTTTATAGTAATGTGGCTTTTGAGTGATTTTTTTTACCTAAAATTATCAAAATTAAAGATGTATTTGTTAATGACCACTAGTTATTTCCTCAAGATTTGAATATTACAAATGATTGTTTACTTCATATTTATGACACCCTTACTATTAATTAAAAGTATTGGTTGCCCTTGGAAAGAGAATGATTTTTATATTTATAAAAATGTTTATTAATTTATTTATTAAATTTACCCATTAGAGTTTGGAATAGATTAGTTTGATATAAAGACTATTTTATTAATTTGATTTTATTTTCTTAGAAGAATTTTAATTTTGGTCTTAGAATTGGTGATATTCTTAATTATAGTGGTATCAATGTTAGTCTTAATTTCTTTCTTTGCCTTAATTAAGGAGGTGGGCAGCCTATTGATTAGATAAAGTATTAAAATTTATTTTTGATGTTTTTTTTCTTAAGTCTAAAGATGTGATGTGAATGTGTTGGTGGAAGGTTAAATATTTAGAAGGGAATTGTGGTGGTCATTAATTGAAGAAGGTGCTAATCACCTTCCTAATTTATTATGTTTTATGATAAGTTATAAGTGCCTCCAAATTTGAAAAATCAACTTTCTAGAAACTAAAATTAAATTATAATTAATGTAATACAAATTTAAATATTTCTTCTTGATATTTTTTTTAGATTGGCCATAAATGGGCTCTTAATTGAGCAGTTTCTTTGACTTCAGCTCTTGTAAGTAGACATTCAACTTCATTTACATAAGAGTTTGAATGTGTATCAACTTTCAATTGATTCTCATAACTTCTTTTTCATTTTTGACCAATTCTTATTGCGCCTCTTAATTCTTCATGATACAAAACATGATAAAAATAACCATATATTGTTCTGCATCACTTAATAATTTAGAAACTCATAAGCACTTATTTTTTGAATGTTTTCCTCACATAACTTATTGAAGAATTGTATTTCTATTGGGTTATTTTTATTATTGTCATTAACTTTTTCCAAGTTTTCTATCATGCCGAGAGCATTGGTTTTAAAATTCAAAATATATTTTACATGTTAGCTATTCAAAGTATTGCTTGTGAAATTTGGTTTGAAATAAATAATAATTTTTTTAATAATTACAGTGCTTCTCATGAGATTATTATTAAAAGTGCTCATTGAAAAATCAGGCCGAAAAAGTAGAAAATGAAAGTTCAAACATGAAATTCCCACCTTTATTAATGCTTTTTTTAACCTGTAGTTGTTTATTTTTCTTTGTTGCTTCTATTTTAAGGATTGTTGTGGTTTGAATCTATTTCATTATTAGCATTCTCTTTCTTTATTTTTCTTTAATTTGTATTAAGATTGGTTTGAAGGAGCTCTTTTTGAAAATTATGATGAGGTTAATTTGTTGTTTTTTAACTTTTGTTACTTTGCTTTGTTGCCTTTTTAGTTGGATTGCTTTTTTTTTATGTGTTTATTGGCTGATTTCATGGAGCCTCTACTTATATTTGTTTTGAGGCTGATTGGGTTTTTAGTTTCATACTTTGCTTTTGTTGCCTTTTTGTTACTGCTTCTTTTATCTACATATTGGCTGGTTCGATGGAGCCTTACCTAGATATGTTTTGTTGTTGATTGAGTTTTTGTGACGTGCCTTGCTCCCTTTTGGTTGGGCTGCTTCTTCTATATGTATAATGGCTGGTTTGATGGAGCCTTTACATGGATCTATTTTACGACTCCCGAGTCAGACTTGTCCAACCCAATCAACAATATATAATAAATTATTTTGTGGGAACTTTTACATACCAGTCATCCAAAACTTTAAAAATAACATTTTGGCCATAAAAAATTAAAATTTATATTTTTACCACCCAAAACTTTATTTCCTTTTGAAAAAGAAGCGATCAATTTGTTATATTTAAAGTTTTGGGTGGTGATGTGGGCAAGAATTTGTAGTGACAGAGTGCTTAATCAATCTTATCATTGAACGAGAAGACAACACACACTCAGGCAATAAATATGATTTGCAGAAACAACAAGAACTTCTTATGTGAAAAATCCAAAAAGAAAAAAAAATTATAGGGCATGACTAAGTTGAATAAATTCACTATAAACTATCCATTACATGTACGGTCTGTTGTCCCTTATGTGGGAAAGGGTTATACCACCTCTCAAGTTATCACGTTGGTGTGCGGAAGGACTTTTGGCCCCATGGTAGAGAGCAATCACAAGGAGGAGCAATAATCAAGGGTTTATTGAATCGTCTTCGGGTACATTTAGGATTATGCATCGCTTCATAGATTGTTGCCTGCCGTGCTTTGTACCAGGAGTGGGTGACAACCGATGGTGATCGACAGCGGCCGACGAGTGGCACTTGTCGGTGGTTGCAGGAGTAGGAGGCGCTCAAGTGATCGTCGGTGAAAAAGTAATGCTGGAATTCAACTCTTTATTCAAGCTTCAGTTTTCTTCAAACTTCAAGCTCTAGGTTCCTCTCTAATGTGGGGAGTAGAACTCTATTTATAGAGTCCAAATTACAAATAAATAAGAAATTAAGACCACTATGATTGGACTATTGGAAGAGATCCTCTTGATTTGACAACATCCAATGGACATTAATAGTGTCTTAATGATGTCAGAATTAGGTGTTCTTGGGCTCATTTATTCGTCTCGTCGAATTGTTTGATTCAAATATATGTTTGTAAAATTATAACTTCATTAACCTCTCAACTATAACAAAAAATGCTTCTAAAAATGATTTAATGGCTTAATCCAGGCTTGATTTGACATAGATTGGATCAATTTTGGTAGCGTTTGGTTTATCTCATCGAGTTGTCCAATTTGACTATAAATTTGCTGAAATCGGAGTTTTGTATGACTTTTAATCAAAGTTTGTATAGTTATTGCTCAAAAACTCGCCTTGAGATGCGCGCCATGCCTCGAGATTTATGTTGGATGATTTAGGTAGTTGAAATGTGAAATTTTATATTTGGATGATAGCTATATTTAGAATTTTAGGTGATTGATATATAAAATTTATTTATTTATTTATTATTATTATGATTTTTTTGGCTTGTTGGCAGCTTCACGCAACTATTTTCTAATTGGGACTATAGCGCAGGAGGAATTGAGTACGAGAGGATAGAATTAATGGACAATATGCAAGCGATCGATGGATGATTACAGCTCAAACGAAAAACGAGGAGGCGAACAAACAACAATAGGTAAAAAGTTAAATGCAATGCTTTAGGCGGTTGTTTTTGTAAAAACACCTATAATTCAAGAATATTGAACTATTTTTATTTATTGAGATGAATTAGTTTTTATATACACTGATTTATATACTTCATATACACGCATTTTGTAAAAAGTTTTTATATACACTCATTTATATATTTCGTAATCAAACTCATTATTTAATAATTCACCAAGTCATGGAACAAGATATTTTATATTTAAATTATTAAATAATGAGTTTATATTAAAATTAATTATGAAGTATAAAATTAGGACAAATAATAAAATCCTAATTAGAAAGTGTGTTTATAAAATCTACCAATTATGCAAAATTTTTGAACTAATGAAGCAATGTGCTTACGAGTGTCAAGATCAAATTATTTAGAACTTGTTAAAAAAGAAAAATATTAGCTGAGATTTTATCAAAAACTTTAATATTTGAGTGAGAATTTGAAAAATAAATGAAAATGAGAATTTGATATGTAAATAATAATGCTTGGGTGCTATGTATGCAAACAGCCCATACATTTTTTACTCATACTAATATCACGTGCCTTGCCACTTAAACTTTATATTGTACGACGAGTTCACCTAAATTAAGTTTGTTTATAGCTTACTCGCACAATTTAATTTTATGATTTTTAAATTGTTTAAAACTAATCCAGCTTCAGGCAATTTTTGATAAATATTCGTATGAATTGAACACGTCACTGTTACATTCCCCGCTTCTTACTACGAGCGGCAGCGACGGAGAAAGGAGATCGCAAGCGATCCATGGCGACCCTGCGGCACGAACCAAGTTGGAGCTCGATCCCGGTCGACATCGCCATCAAGATCGCCTCTTTTCTGGAGGTTGGTCTTCTTTTCCTTCTCTGCATGTCTTTTGCGCTTTTGAAGCTTTCAATATCTGAATTTTAATTTGGGCGGGGAAGAGAAGGCGGCGGATGTGTGCTCTTTGGGGAGTTGCTCGCGATTCTGGCTTGGTCTCTGCGACTCTGACTACCTTTGGATGGAGCTCGCCAAGAAGAGATGGCCTATAACCGATTTAGATTCAACCTCGACTGGATCTCCGCAGTTATTGAAGGTTTCGTCAAGGCTTGACGAAGTTGTTGGGCAAGAAGTTTCTGCTGCGTCTCGAACCTCTTTTCCTCCCCTACAGGTTAATTATTTTACTAGCATCTCTTTGAAACTTTTCTTGTATTGTTATGCTATTTTACGGAGATCCGTCGTTTTTCAGTGAATTCGTAAGATGGTTTCCGAAACCCTAATTTGTTCTGTGAGCATGGCTCAAGAAAGTCCTTGAGCTAAATACTATCGATAGGTAGCATTTGTTTAGTATTTTATTTAAAATTGGTAATCTCATAGCTAAACAATCTGCAATGTCAATTCTAATCGATAGTAAACAAAGTACATATTTAATTAGTATGTAGCTCAAGATATTCTCTTGAGCTAGACTCATAAAAATATCTCTTTTCCTACAGACTGCTTTATTCTGAAGGAATGCGCAAATTCTCAGAAACGAAGCTTTTCTTCTCAATGCTGTTATGATAGCTGAATTTTACTAGCAAGTTGCCTTATAGGATTCTATTACTCGGAGGACTTTGCTTTACTTCATCCCTTTTTATGATTCATGTGGGATGCATTCAATGTTGAGATACCGCCAGCAGTACAGGTTCCACTGGCTATAACAAAATTTTATCCGACAAAATTTCAAACTGCAATGCATGCAAAATAAAAAGGTTCCTATTTCATAAAAATAAATATATGATGTTGGTGATGACCAGTCTAACTGCATTTTGCGCTGTTCAAGACATTTACCTTGAAGTTTTAGTTACTCGACACGAAGCATTTATCACAACTGAGAAATTGCATCTTGTACATGTGGTTCAGCTTGCTTCTTTTTCCTCTAAATCTGCCATTTGCTGCAGGGGTGGAGAGAAGTTTACATTTATCGACACCAAAGTTTAGCTCGTGCGGTTTCTGCTGTCAAAGAATTTGTGGAACTATGTTCTGAAAATGAATCGCTTGAAGCTGGTTATTATTTAAAAGCAGTCAATGATTTACGCTTGTACAGGCTTGGTTTCAAGGATGTTCAAGTTTTTTTGTTTGCAAAAAGATGCAGTGTTCTTCTTAATTTGGTTGGATTACTTTATTGCTTTGTTCAGCTTGAAATTGCAGTAAGTTACGACCGCAAGTTCTTTCCTATTGTTTCGGACCCTTAATATTTTCTCTAGTTCCTTGCATTCATTTCTGTTTTGCATGCTTTCAATAAAGGATTCAAGCGATGAACAATTTATGGAATGTTATTATTGCTGCATCTACCAGAAGTATGCCTAATCCGCAAATAGAAGTTTTATTGGTGCCTTGGGAGACTCATACTCTTCTTTTTCTAATTTTGAAAAGAACATTATGCTGATGCTACCGTGAAACATATTTAGCACAGTTTTCAAGGGAGTCTTTTCTAACATTGCAGCCCAGTGAGGTGATGGAGGCCCTCTGCAGTAGTGAAGTTTCAGAACGACAAATTTGTGTAAGGTGGTTCAAGCTTGGGAGATGGTTCTATGGTTTCCGCCTTCAGGATGAGCACCACTCTAGGAAAATCTCTCTTGGGGAGCTTGCGATGGGCAAAGATGATGAGGTTATTGGTGTGCTGAACCTCGTGTTTATATTACAGGAGTAAATCCTGAAACTGCAGTTTCAAATTCAGTTTCAGGTGGAGAAAACTAAATTGAACTTCTTTGAGATGCAAAATAATCTTGTACATTTATTACATTAGTTTCTTAAGAGCACTGCTAAATAGTCTGATTATTAACTTTTGCTTTATTTAGATGTGGTGATGCTTTTTCTATGTTGATTACAGAGTAAGATTGTGGTAAACTTCATAAAGATGTCCAGCTGTTTATAGTAAGTGTGTTTTTTATTATTGTAAAGTTGTGCACCTGTTATAGCATTTTATGGTTTAATTTTTGCATTTTCTTATAACGAATTGTTGACGTGAGATTTTAATGTGAAGGAGTGTTTGGATAACTTGATTTCTTCTAGGCCCATAATGTCTTATCATTGAAAGTTGGATTATTATGTCGAATAGGATATTAATAGAAATTACTGGATTCAAGTCCAAAATGATAAGTGTTTTTGACGTTTCTCCTCTAAACGGCGACAATGGTTACACTTTCCTGTTATCACCAAATTGGCAAGAGATGATCAACATGCTTGATTAACCATGTAGATGGACTGATTAGGTGAGCTCATGGTGCCAACTCAACTGCTTGGAAGGAATGGTTGTCTGTTGACCCGCTGCAGTTTTAGCAGATGGAGGTGGTGTTATTGCCACTCTCTCACTCCTTAGGTGCAATGAAGGAGTGGTCACAAGTGAAGAATTGGGAGATTTGAAATCATTTTTCAGGATTTGATTTTGGGGAACTGTCAATTGACTGTTGCTTTAGTATTTGTCATAAATCTGAAAGACTGTGAAGCATTATTTCGACAATTGTTAATTGTTGCTTAAGTTTTTCTAGTTTTTGGGCTTTTTAATTGAATGAAAAAATAGCATCAGGATGTCTTGATACAAATTGTATTAGGACGGATTTAAAAATCATTGGATTTTTATTAGATTATAGGCATTTTAATGACCGAAAATCATGTTCGTTGTAGTCGATCGGCTACTTTGCTTGAAACGTTAAACAATAAGATGCTTTGTAATGGACAATGGTTCCATCGAAGTTGGGTTCTGTACAAAATATCCACTCTGAGCCAAGAATAATTTGGTTTGGTGGATATGGATCTAAAAGCCATGTACCTTGCTTTTGCTGAGTATAAAACTCATTGGGCATAGCTTGTCGCTAATGAAAATCTGATGGCTTGGGTATGGTGTGTAGAATCATTTTATGGAGTGAATTGTTGTGAGAGTTTCAGACTTTGAGTGTGTTTGGGAGAGCCCATTGATGAGCATTGGACGTGAGTTGGAGCAGCTAGAGATGGCTGTTATATGAGGGCACAGGGAGAGAGAGTTGTTCTGACGAGGAGGCTGATGAGGGAGTGGATTGTAATAGGGATGAAATCGGTGTTTGTTGAGTGGGTAGACATGGTAGCTGCAGAGAACTGGAAGTTTTGTGCAGTCGTGATAGAGATAAGAATTAGTGTTAAGGGAGATTGAATGGATGATGAGGTTAAAGATGATGTGGGATTGGAAGTGGGCATGTACGAGTTTGAGCGTTCATAGAGGACCACATGGAGAAACATAATGATCTTGTGGATGTTTGGATTATAGCATTTGTATAATTTATATTAGGTGATGAGTGGCCATGATAAATGCAACAGGCAGAGGGATCAGGTTGTTTTGACAATGCAATGTTGCTTTCTTTTGCCGACACTATTTTGCTTGGGAGTACAAGGGCAGGCGTATTGGTGATGCATACTATGATCATTCTGAGAATTGTGAATAGTGTTATTATGTTCACAGCAACTGTCAAAGCAAAGAATTTTGGTTTTTGCATTGACTTCTACCATGCAGTTAAAATTCATAAACTTATCCTTACATTGAATTAACTAGGGTTCTCAGACATCAGGTGGGTAACTTCCAGTGGTTTATATAAACGGTTGATGCATAGAGAAAAAGGCTTTGGGATGAGAGAACAACACATGTACGAGATGTAGTAGGATAAGCTTGAGGATGAGGTATGGAGATTTCATTGGAACTTTCATGGGCTAGATTAATTTCTTCATTGCATAGGAATGAATAAACCATCAAGGTTAATTGGGATGAGTTAGGTATGAATTGCTGTTTTGAAAGCTTGGTAGATGGAACGTAAACTATTGTCATGTAGACGGCATGTTTCTTGAGTGCTGGAAGCCATGATGTTGTTAGCTAAGGCTTTAGTTTGGGGAGTTAATGGGCCATGAATTAGTTTTTCATGGATATATGATTAAATTCATTCTTTTGTTGAATGGCTTGGGATTGATTTGTGGAATTTAATTGTTGTTTAATGGTTTAAATATGTCTGAATCAAGTTTTGAGATTAAGAAAATATGGGAGAACTGCTATTATAATGGTTGAATAAGGCTCTGTGGCCAAGTTTTCGAGGAGATCCTAGTTGTGTAGAGAGGGTTGGGAATTGTCTATCCGGTATCGTTGGAGATGAATTTATCTAGGCATGTTGCTATCATCAAGAAAACCGTAGAACTCCTTGGACGTAAAAATCCCGATAAATTGGGATCTCCTATTGAATAATTGTCATTAGATGAGTTGGGGGTTTAACTATGTGTTTTATTTTAAACGAGAGTGGAAGGATTGGAATTGGGCATGTTGGGAGCTGCTCTGTGTGGGCTCCAAAAATTCTGACTCTTCTCCGTGAACTCTCTTTGCATTTGGTTTTATTTTTATTTGTTTAGAGAGCTTTGAAGAGTCAAATTTTCAGAAGGCGTATTAGATTGTAGATAAGACACTACTCATAGATTTCATCCTCATTCTGTGAGGATTTTTTTATCTGGGATTTGAGGTTTTCCATAGGCGCAAGTCGCTATGATTAATTATCCCTCTCAATAACGAGAAAGCACTTTTGATTAAGTCTAAGCATCAAAAATTGAAAATTGAACATATAATAGCAACAAACTTAGGATTTAAGTTTTAGAATTCATCACTTAGCTTAAAGCGGATGATGGGGGAATGAAGACGAACCCCAAACAATATCCCATGGTTCCGTCATCTTGGGTCATCGTGGTCCTTAATCTACTTAGTCAGAGGAACTAGTTGACTCAACCCGACAAAAGAATTCTTATCAACAACTATGAGTTGTGTCATCCAAGACATTCTTGAAGATCTGAGTTGGATATTTGTCTAAGGGGATAAATTTAAGCGGTCTTAGCTAACATAAGGTTTTGTGTCGATCAATTGTACTCGTATGATTCACAACTCAAAGGATAAAAAAGTGTTGGGGAACATACAGATTGTTGTCGTGACCGTAATATAATGGTGTCATTTTGTGGCAACCTCCCGATCAAATGACTATGGTCTTAACTGCTACTTTATGAAGCATTTGGGTCAAATCACGCTGACAAAGGACTCGGGTCATGTACTGGCATGCAATTACTTTGGTTGTGAATATATTAATGCATTTGATTTGACATTCGCTTTTTGGGAGTTGAAATCAATCAGAAGTTTGTCACCTTCAACAAACTCTGGTAAAGGATGGATGAAATTTGTTTTTAGCTTGAATTTCAGTTGATTATTTTGAAATTCACAATTTAAAATTTTGATCCATCCAGTTGAAATCTTAAATCAATACGACTATCATCGAGGAATTAGCATTTAAAATATTTATCTTTAAAGTCGAATATTTAATTTTATCTGTTTAGAATTTTAGGGTATAAGTCATGTCGACTCCTATTCTTATAGATAGGAGGATCTGATCCTAGGTGATTTGGACTTGTTAATTCTTATTTTAGGATTTGGACATTTATTAGGGTTTAATAGACTCGTTAATTTTAGTCCTTACGAGGAGTAGGATCAGACTAGTTGGATGAAACTTACAACCATATCATATAGACAAGGCGGCCCGTTTAGCCCTCACAAGATTCTTGAACCTAATATTTGAGCATTCAATATGTTTGGTTGGAGCACATGCAGACTTGTAATTTCTTATGTTTGAGCATTTCAGTTGGAGCTCTCGGTATCTTAAGACAATTTATATGATTTAAAATTAAAGATTGCTTTAAATAACATTTTTATGACTTGGAATTACATACAATTATATATATACATATATATCTTTTGAAAACTGTCTTTTGTTCGCTAGCAAACAAGTTACGAATCCGGTGGCGGTGACGATTAGTTTTAAATTTTAGGAAAGCCGCATATTTGAATTATTTTTCTCCCCTAAAAGCCTAAATTCAAAAACACAATTTTAACTTGATTTTCAAATACTAGGAGCCTAAGTCTAAAGAGCTCAATTCTAAATGTTTTCAAATTAATGAACTTTAAAGTTTAAAATCCATATTTTAATATTTTTAAGCATTGAAAGGTTATTTTAATAACCTAGAACTTTAAAATTTTAAAAAACCTAAGAGCCTAAATATTGAAAAGCACAGGTCCCTGATATTTCAAACCCTAAGAGCTTAAATTTTAAAAGCCTGAATTTTCCAATCGCTTCAAAATTCAAATGAGTCAAATTTTATGCTATTTTATAATTTTAATTATTTACAAGTCCAAATCACCAAAGATTTCAGCAGCCTCTTGACACCTGTTAGGCGCCACAGAAGAATGCCAGCCTTCCCAGTCATCTCAAAAGAATCACTTGTCAGTCTCGTGAGACACTGTGGCCGAGAACCAAAAAAGAGCATTCAACCCACGATCTCAAAAGATGTGACAGACTTTCAATATACATGCAGAAAGTGTTAGGTTACAAATTAATATCCTCATTTCAGTAGCCTCCTGACATCAACCCCTACTAGGGGGCATTGGAGAGCGCCAACCTTCCAGCTATATCAAAGACTTGCTGGTCAGTCTCGCGAGACACTGTGGTCGGGGAGCAAAATAAAATATTTCACCTGCGATCTCAAAAGATATGGCAAGCCTTCGATATGGGTAAAAACTACCTTTGTCGAGCCCTAGATCATTTGGTTGATTATGTTTCCTTCCTCTGGCAGCTGCGACGAGAGCTGCTTCATACTTTCTCTTCCTTTTCTTTCCTTCATCATACGGTACCTTTAACCTTATACTTTTTACAGTATACGCTATGTCTGATTTGTGGTTCCTCTGGCTCACCAAGCTCTGTGGTTTTTTGCGATGGCCTTAGTTTTTTTGATGTGCATGCCTTAAATATTGTGGTTTTTTGCGATGCTTTATATTTTTTATGTGGTTAGTGCTCTTTGTGGTTTTTTTTTGTTGATGGAGAAATTGGATTTCTGTGGATTTTTCTATGATGAAGAAATTTTTTTTGCGATATTTGGAGAAATATCTTGAAATGATCTTGGTGATGACCATGGATTATTGTTGCCATTGTCTTCGAATTTTTTTTGATTGCCTTCGATTTCTTATGTTGCTTCATGGTATCTGTGGTTTTGTTGTGATTAAGAGATTTGGAGTTCTTTGGGTTTTTATGTGATGGAGAAATTTGGAGAATTTTTTAAAAAAAAAAAGTTGGGAAAAACATGTAGAAATGCCCTATCTCTGCTTTTTTGTACCTTCGTTATTCACTCTTCATTGCTTAGTCCATCATGCTTGCCACTGGTACATGTGGCTTCCTTTACTTTTTCTTGTTTGTGCATTGCCTCTTTTCTTAAGTTAAGTTGGATTAAATTCCTGCCATAGAACAATGCTTCATAACCAGAGAGTGATGTCATGAACATAGGACGTGGAACTTGTAAAAGAAAAACTGGGCTTAACTTGAACATGGTAGAAAAAAATAATACTGTGGTTTGCAGTGTTTTTTGCATATTTCACGATAGGACCATAGTTATTGGTAAAAATGTTACAAGCGTCCAAGGAATAAATCAGTGGAGGACTGTGACTTCTCAAATGGGCAAATAGCCTAGACGATTCAACCTAAGATAATGATCAGGCATGAAGAGTTTCTTTGAAGAAGAAATTCTCTCGCAAAATTGATCGTTTGCATTTTAAATTTAATATCATGAAAATGGTAATTGTTGTTTTAATAGTTTTATTTTTAATTTTGTTTGTTGTGTTACTCAATTTTTAGTGATATGTCAGGTTTTAGTTGTAAAATTCAAACTTGTGAGTTTTTTTGGGATTTTGAATTTAATTTTTGTTTTCGTGGATGCATTATTCAATCTGAACTGGTTTTGTTATAAACAACACAACAACACATGAGTGAAAAAATCTTCTCATCATAAACAGTTGTTGAATAACTGCACAAAACAAACAGATACAGTTTTCTCTCAGCAGATTTTGCGCAGTAGTTTCCTAACACAATGATTGTGTTACAGCTTTTCAAAAAGCTGCAACTACCCCAACCAAACCCTAAATAAGCACTTGCTTGACTTGCTTGTCTACAGTGTTCGTTAAGAGAGGATGCACAGTTGATATAGCTCAATGATTGTTGCTAAGTTGTGTTCATTATTATTCATTATTTTTATTTTTTTGACTTGTTAGAAACAATGGAAAAAGTATTCATGTGGCCGACCCCACAGTGGGATTAAGGTTTTGTTGTTATTGTTGTAAAAAAATGTTGTGGAGTTTAAAAAAGAGTTTCTTTTTTTTTGTTTTATGAGAGCATGATAAATCATATCAGTCATATAATAATTTTAAGGTTTTTGTTCCATAATTTCTAATATATATTTAAGCATCTGGAAAAAGTAGTTCAAACAAATCAATATTTTTCTAAGGATTTTGCTCCCTGAAATAGACTAATTTAATAAAATAGATTATATTCTAATTTTATGTATTATAAATAAAACCCAAATTTTCTTAATTCATCCAATGCGTTCAATCGTCATGTTATCCTCTTCAGTTTTCTTCCAACCCTGGCCTCTCCTCTCATCTCACAGATCCATTCAGATGTCCCTCCGCTTCTCCTCCCCTTCCAACTCCCATTTTCACTCCCACGCCAATTTCATCCCCCACCACTTTTACACTCCCATTCTCCTCTACGTCTCACCCAAATCCAAAACTTCGTCCCTAAAGGTCGCCGCCGCCGCTGCCGCCTCGCCGCCGCAGAAGTCCCAACCCACAACCGCTCCTTCCTTCCGCAGCAAACCGCCCCACCAAGTAAACATTCTCGTCGCGGGTTCCACTGGCTACATCGGCAAATTCGTCGTCAAGGAGCTGTGCCGCCGTGGCTTCAACGTCATCGCCATCGCTCGCGAGCGCAGTCGCGATGAAGCGATCCGTCAGCTCACAGGCGCCACCATCTGCTTCTCTGACGTCACCGATCCCGCCGCATTGGAGCGCTCCCTCGACACCCTCGCCCTCCCAATTGACGCAACCTATTCCGGCGGCATACAAGATTCCTGGAAAATCGACTATGAAGCCAGCCATAACAGCCTTGCCGCCGCCCGCCGGCATGGCGCCGGTCACTTCGTTCTCCTCTCCGCCATCTGCGTCCAGAAGCCACTGCTCGAGTTCCAGCACGCCAAGCTCAAGTTTGAAGCTGAGCTGGTCGACGAGAAGGCCAAAGATCCCACTTTTAGCTACAGCATTGTTCGGCCGACGGCGTTCTTCAAGAGCCTGGGCGGACAGGTGGAGACGGTGAAGGATGGGAAGCCTTACGTGATGTTTGGAGACGGCAAAATGTGTTCTTGTAAGCCCATCAGCGAGCAGGATCTCGCTTCATTCATCGCAGACTGCGTGGTGGACGAGAGCAAGGCCGGAAAGGTTCTTCCGGTAGGCGGTCCGGGAAAGGCATTGACCCCGATGGAACAGGGAGAGATGCTTTTCCGGCTGCTCGGCCGGGATCCCAAGTTTGTGAAGTTGCCCATAAGTTTGATGGATTTTGTGATCACGGTTTTGGAGTTTTTGGCGAAAATATTTCCGGCCATGGGGGATGCGGCGGAGTTTGGGAGGATTGGAAGGTATTATGCGGCGGAGAGCATGCTGGTTTTAGACGAGGAGACAGGCCAGTACAGCGCTGAGCAAACGCCGAGCTACGGCACCGATACACTCGAGGAATTCTTTGCAAGAGTAATTAGGGAGGGGATGGCAGGCCAAGAACTGCGGGAGCATAGCTTTAATTTGCAGGGTAAAAAGTCGATCGACACATCTTTAAAAAATTAATAATTCTTGTAACAAGAGGATTCCTGTGTCCTAATGCAATTACTTTTCATACAAATTTTTAAATTTTTGCTTCTGGGCGGCGTATATGGGACGTAGATTCGACCACTAATAAGGTTCATCTTCATATTGATTGATGAATGTTCAGTACCACGACAATCTGATCCATGAAATGAGTAATAATAAAAGAGGCAAAGCAAAATTATTATTTATCGTTGCTTGTAAGGCTTTGTCCACCCCAATTAAATACAGTTTCAAAAATAAAGATATGTGAATAGAAGAGAACAGTTTACTACTAAAATCAACGAACGTAGTTAGGTTCCTCGATCAGGACCCAGATGGCCATTTAAAATAAATTTAGCATATGTCAAGTTAACAAACATTGCAGCTTCTGCGGCAGTAACCAGGCAAATTAGAAGTTCCTACCATATACTCAGGGTTCTTAGTGCACTCTCCCAACGAAGCCCACCTCTCACAGCTTGGATTGCTATCTGTGCAATTTGCATGGCTTGGCAATATTTTGTCAAAAGAAGTTACATGAATCCACTTTGTTGCTGACCATTTCTCTCCTTCGATCACGGGACAGCCGCCGTGGAGACTATTATGGTCTGGAGAGGCATTGGGATAAAGATTGAAGAAGAGAAGAGCATCCCCTCTCCGTGGTTTTACTGAAATGCAGATTATAACATGAAGATTTAGTGGAAGGAACATAAGAGAACTATCAGCATCTTGAAACATCACCTGCAATTCCTCGTTGGGCACATTCTGACACATCATCATTGGCATAGGAATGGCGCTGAGATTCCTATATAACAATCATTACATTACTGAATGTCAGTACGCTGCCAGAAAATTTTCCAAACAAAATGGTGGAAAAATAGAAAAGTTTAGAAAGTTTTTATTTTGGTCTACTACAAATCAAGCAAGCTTAGGTCTTCATTCAAGAGGTGCAAGAAAACGAACAAAAAAGGCATGCTTCCAGGGAATCGGGTGTAGCAAATGAGCAAGTAGGTTCACCAACTGTACAGTAACTGGGTGCACTGAAATGTAAGAAATACACTAACCTTTGCCAGTGGAAAGACGGTTTCTCCACCCTTCTCAACATTACTAAGATACATTAGAACTGTGGCAATTCGATGACCGCCACGAGCAATGTTAACTGGGTCCGTGAAGAAATCATAATGAGGGTCATATTTCTGTCCATGCTCATACCTCAGGACTTGAATGTCCTCACCATTTTCTGAATAAAAATTAAAAAAAAAAATCAGTTTGCTATAAATAAACGACGTTCCGAAATGCTTAAATCAAGTTCAAACAAAGTTCAGGATACTCGTGTTACCTCGGAAGATATTGCAAATTTTAAGTGTAAATAATTGGGAAAACAAAGTTTTAAATGTCTAATTTATGAATGGTCAATACAGATCAACAGACCATACATAAGCACTTTAATTTTCAAGTATTTGACAAAAAAGTCTGAGCATTTCAATGTGACGCATCCACTCATTCCAATTGGAAATATCATTATTGCCCAGAACACCAGATAGCATAGAGATTTAGGTGGTCCAATTTTTACTCGGCTGCATGGGGCACGATGACAATAATATCTTGAAGTGATGAAAATCATGACATAAAGATGCCTCTTGCTTATTAGATGTAAGGATGAAAGAGCGTGTAACCGGGGAATTCAAGAATAGCCACCAACTTTCCCAAAGAGGAATGAAATTTATCCAATCTAATTTCTGTTTTATTTGAATGTTTATTTCTTATATATCACATGCTATTTAAAACCTTTGCACATGAAGAAACTATAAACATCACAAGGAATCTAAAGGATGGTCAAATTACAACAAATGCAACTTAGAACTTGCTTTAGCGTTTATAACTTCATCTTTATAATTCAAGTATTTTTAATTACATTAAAACTAAATGTTGGATGATGGAACATGATTAAATTATCGAAAGATGATTGGCAACATTTGCTTTGACTTGAGAGTTTGATGACTTGAAAAAGAGAGATATCAATGATGATGCAACATATTTGATTCCAATTTAGAGTAAAATACAACTCAATTTGAACTTAACATTTTTGACTCTCACCCAACCAACATCCATTCATTGCAAATGAAAATAATTTTTTTAAAAAAAAGATAATAATAATAACAATAATAAAATAAAATTACCTTTATAATTAAAAAATTTAAATGACATTTACTAGGCATAGATCTTATAATTATATTGTGCTGAATCTATCATGCATCATGTTAACCTAGAATCCTGGCTTCGAAAAATTTAAAATTTTTTTATAATTTGTTTGAATCTTTTAGGAATTGTGAATGCAGGATTCTTGCATGTGAGAATGCCGTGATTAAGTATCAAGAAACCAAATGTCATTTAATGTGAATATAAATAGTTGGAATCCTACTTCAAGTCCAAACTTTGAGAAATTAAGTTAAATAAGAATATTAATTTAAGATCAATCAAACCTATATCAATGAATTAATATTAAACAAAAATAAGTATAAACCTATCTTGAAATATCACCGGCAATGTTAATAAAATGAATAATATTAGCTATTGAATTTATATATTGTGAATAGAGCAAATTATAAAATATTTATGCTCTTGGATCAATATTTTTAATCTCGAGAAGGTACTCTTTGTTACCTGGACATTCGTAAATTTTAAAATGAATTTTTATCTTTGATAATTAATTTTTGGGATTATATAAACTTTATTATTTAGTATATTAATTTTATTTTTCAATTAGAATCTCTTGACTTATGAATAGGGCTGTAAACGAGCCGAGCTTGAGCGAGCTCAGGCTTGGCTTTCGAAATAGCTCGTGTTAAAAATCAGCTCGTATTCGAAATCGGCTCATGAACAGTGTTCATGTTCAGCTCGATTAAAAAATTCATGTTCGTGTTCGGCTCGTGTTGGGCTCGAAATTGACTCGCTAAACTTAAATTGAGAAAAGTAGATGTAAAGTGTGAGATTCGAACCTGGATCAAATATATACAAAAAAATACACTAACCACATTGCCACATGAGGTGTTATGTTTTAAACTTAGACATAAATATATATAATATATTATTATATAAATATAAAAAGTTATATAATTTTTTTTTCGAGCCATTTCGAGCCGAATACAAGCGAACAAACTGTTGTTCGTGTTCGGCTCGAAAATGAAAACAATAAAACAAAGACTAGGAGCCGAACACGAGCTGCTTAACGAGCCGAACACAAGTTGTTCACGAACAACGAGCCAAATTGACAACCCTACTTATGAAGTACCAAATGTTGGGACAAAGGGATGATAGAGAGGTCGTATAAAAGCTAGGCCACCCTCAAATTGCTACAAATGGTTTACACTTGTTAAGAAATAAATCTGTCCATTTATGTTTTAGGAGCACGTGCTTAACAATTGAAATAGGAATAGTCAATTTAGATATTATTCACGTGATCATATTAATTGCTAATAAAATTATCATGATTATTGCTAGAAAATTTTCGCATTAATGTTGATTATTTATCAATAGATTTTTTTAATAGCTTAAACAATAGTTGTTAACAAGTAATGGTACCTCATAATTGGTTTCACAACTTGCTTAACTGGGCAAGTTCCTTCCAGCTCAAAAATAATAGAGAAATGAAGCATCAAAAAGTAGATATGATAGGGCTTAGAAGGGATATGTGAGACGCCCTTATGATGGTCCAAAATTTTCTCATATTCACCAAGTACACGTCATACACGCATAAGAAGGAGCCACCAATGAAGGTTGAAACACCCAACATAAGCTACAAAAGTCCCTAGAGTAGCCAAACAAAGAAACAATGTCTTGAGATCTTAGGTAAAACTTGTCAACCCAATAAATTCACCAAATTAAGCATTCAACCAGAACTTTATGTGATTTCCAGCGATTTCACAAATGTTACATAGGAAAGATATTGCTCCTATGCATAAAAATTTCATAAATAAGATGTTAAAAGCATGCAAAAAGGATCCCTTTCCAGCCTGGCAGGTATGCTGTAATTTATAAAGAGTATTATGTTATGAAAGCACTTAAAGACAATTTAGTGTTTATTAGCCAAGGGACAATTTAAACATTTATCATTTATTGTTGTTTAGTACAAATAGGACTAACGTGTTTAGGATTGGCGTTATGCATTAGATTGTTGTCTTTGAGTATTAGTGTGAAGTTTTGTGAAAAATTTCCTACCTCTAGAATTGTAGGATTTGGGGGAGATCGTCTACTTCTCGAATTGTAGGTGCTCATCTTTATATATTTGTATTGTGTTGTTTGGTATTCGTGAAATAAAACTATAAGTTGCCCTAATTTCTATGAAAAATCGGTGCCATATCCTATTAAATGACATCAAAGCATCGATGAGAGAGTCTTATAAGAACAGAAGGGGGAACAACTTGAATAAAATCAAGACGTACAGACTTATGGGGTTCACAACATTCAGCAGTTTCACACCGAACCTGCGTAGCTAGTTGGGAAGCTGATGACGAGATTATGGCTTACGCGACATCTCCATCATGCCCTAATCTCGTGATACAGTCACGATTTGAGCTAGCTTGCAAGCAAGAGACGGGATCGCGACTTACAAAAAAGTTTCTATCGCGCCCTAATCTCACAATGCAATCGTGATTTGAACTAGCTGAGAAGCCAACCAGCGGATTGGGCGTACACGACCGAACCGCGGGATCGTAAAACAGAGAAGAAAGCGATAGAATCATGACTCCAACTTCGAGTCCGAAGTCAGACTCATTAATCCACTGCACCTTCGATATAGGATATCAAAAATCTTACCGGGAGTAATGGTGGCTAAGAAAGTGGACGTTTTGGAGGAGAAATTAAAAGGAGAGTTGAGCCGCATCAGATCCAAAATAGAGAAAAATTTCTTGATTGGAGCGAAAATTCATGATACTAGAAGAAATGATGAAGAAAATCACAATGTTTCACACAAATCGATGATGGCATTGAGAACAGACACGACCAACAGTAACAAGAAGAATTCATGCGACATCAATGCAGCATCACTGCTTTAGGTGGATCGGGAGCAACAACATCGAGCAAAGAAATTAGGAGCAGACTCAAGCGACATTTCGGCGGAATTGCACATCATCATCAGGGTTGGGATGAGCAGCAACAGATAGATCTGAATGACATGTGATTCAGGGTTGAAGAAGATCGCTTCAAAGAATGTTGCCTTGGGATAGGGAATTCGAGTGGGTGGGATTTTGATGGAGAGCTGCATCCAACTGCGCTAGCGCCTTTTATTGCAGAAGGCTTCCCGGTAAAATACAATTCAAGAGTAATGATAGGAACCATGGAGTTTGTAAGAGACTGCAAGTATTCATGAGGAAGATAAGATGATGATGTTTTGTTGTGACCCTAATTTGTGCAAGATGCGGGTAATGCTGAAGACGATGATGAGAGTGATTTAGGACGCAGGGCTGAGATTCTTGATCGAATTACATATCATGCAAGAGACACGTGATACAGAGTTGACAAAGATCCGAGGATTAATAAGCTAATGGATGAGTTCTTTGGGGTGACAATATTCTCCAAGATTGATTTAAATTCAGCGTACCATCATATTCAGATGCGACGGAAGGATATGCACAAAATGACATGTCGAGACCGTGTGGGTCACTACAAATTTTTTATTAAATGGAAATAATTGTTAGATGATGGTGTCATGTGGGAGTCATACGACATGATTCAACAATATTTTTTTCCACCTTGAGAAGAAGGTGTCTTCTTTGGAGGACAATAAGGTTATAACAATGTCTAAGAGCAATTTAGCCTTTATTAGCCAAGAACAATTTAATTATTTATGATTTATTGTTTAGTATAAATAGGGTTAATATGTTTAGGGTTGGATTTATGCATGAGATTGTTGTCTTTGAGTTTTAGGGTTAGGTTTTAGAAGATATTTCCTATCTCTCGAATTGTAGGATTTGAGAGAGATGGCCTACCACTTGAAGTGGAGTGACCCCAACAAAACTCTAGTCGAGTTGCTTAGGTGCGAAAAGGAAATAGGAGGAAGTAAGACGACCTCCCAAGTGTTGTGCCAGATCGAATCGTAATCGAAGGAAAGAGGAGAGGAAGAATTGTCGGCGTCGGGTTAGAGCAACTGACCGAGGCTTATTAAGGTGAGTTTTTTTTTTTTAAGTTTGATACCCGTTTTTATGGATTAAATTAATGTTATAGGTATTAAAGTTAAAGTTTATTAATTTATTTAAGAAATCTTAAATCAGGAAACGTAAGTTTTGGAGTCATAAATTATTGATTTCACATAAAAAAAGAAAAGCATGCGAGTAAGAAGGGAGATCGATTCGAGAGATTGAAAAAGTATTTGTTAATGTTATTATTGTTCTTAGAATAAAAAATATAATTAGTTAAATTAATGTTATTAAATTTTATTCAATTATAAAATGTGAAAGAAGGCAATTCATTATGAGATTGTTAAAAGATTGATGATATAGTAAAGTAGAGGTATAAACTTTTACGGAGGTCACTTAAAGATTAAGATAAGTAATTACTTTCTTATATGTATTAAAATGATGTTTTATTAAATATAGACGTTCATATACATGCTTTTATTCTTATATACATGTTGTAAGTTACAAGAATTATTGAAATGAAATGATAAAAAGAAAAAAATGATTGTTCAATGACTTTAAAAAGAAGGTGATTAAAAGAAATAAAATGTAAAAGCTTAATTTATATAGGATTACCTCCATATGATACTGACAAAGGATGTCATTTACCCTTTGTCAATCAGGAAGGACAGAAATGAAAAAGCTAAATTAGTAGTTTTCTATAATTAGAAGTTTCTTTATTTCCAATATCTTTATTCTGATTTATTTCTCTTTTAGCTGAATATTTAGATTACGAATATGTATTATTAAGTTACCTAAAATAGATTATGCACTTTATTTTGTACCTAAAATAGATTGTAAGAGTATTATTTAATGGAATGAAAGCAAAGAGAAAAGGCATCGAGTCTATTCAGAATTCAACCTATTTTTCTCAAAACTTTGACATAGTATCAGAGCCAAAATTTTGTCCTAATCACCAATAGTTATTGGAGGATCGTTAAAACTCCCTTCCCGCCATCCTTTTTTGCAGGAAGAGAGAAACTATTGATTTGCCTTGATTCACCCACCTCGCTTGAAACCATGGCCTTCTCCGCCCGGTACGTTCCATTCGGCCTCTCTTTCGACCCCGACCAGCGCTACTTTCTCGACGATGTGATCTACAAGAGCAGCTCCGGTGGCCTCCTTGATCCGCCATGATTTCTCAGCCCACACCAAGTTCCCCGGTTCTTACTGGCGTGATCTCTTCGACTCCCGCGTCGGTCGCACCACTTGGCCCTATGGCTCCAGCGTCCGGTCCAAGAAAGAGTTCATGCTCCCCGAGATAGATGTCGATCACATCGTTTCTCTCTTCGAAGGAAACTTCAATCTCTTCTGGGCTAAGCGGCTTGGTCGTGAACATCTTCATGGGATGTCTGATCTCTAGGTCAAGCATTGCGGCATCTCGCACACCGGATCTTTTAAGGATCTACGTATGACTGCTATTGTATCCCAAGTTAATCGGCTTCGGAGCAAACCACTTTCCCGCCCCATTGGGGGCGTTGGCTGCGCTTCCACGGGTGATATATCTGCTGCTCTTTCAGCCTATTGCGCTGCAGCGAACATTTCTGCTATTGTCTTCTTGCCTACCGATCGTATTTCATTGGCACAGCTCATTCAAACCATCATGGATAAATTAAAGATCTAGAAGCTGACTGAAATTATTGATGTGATGAAGCTTATAATAAATCCTCTTTCTGCTAATGCTGCCACCGTTTTGTCCATTGATACAGACTTTGATGGGTGCATGAGGAGAATTCGTGAGGTGACGGTTGAGCTTCCAATTTATCTTGCGAATTCCCTGAATTCGCTTAGACTTGAAGGCCAGAAGACAGCAGCAATTGAAATTCTGCAACAGTTTGATTGGGAGGTTCCAGATTGGGTAATTGTACCTGGAGGAAATCTTGGGAATATCTATGCTTTCTATAAGGGATTCAGCATGTGCAAAGAGCTTGGCCTTGGTTTTCCATAAGGGATTCAACAAGAAATATCGTGTAACTGGATCCTATTTGTGGGTTATGAACGATAGCATCTGGATCGTGTAATTGGAAGTGAATCCTTCTTGTGGCTATTATTCAAATTTCTGGACGACAATGATAAAGGATTTATTGCTTTTCTTTGACATTCTCAGGCTTCGACACTCTCGGGCTTCAGCCTCTCGGGCTTCGGCATTTTCAGGCTTCGGCACTTTAGGGCTTCGACACTCTGAGGCATCGGCACTCTCGGGCATCGGCACTCTCGGGCTTCGGCACTCTCGGGCTTCGGCACTCTAGGGCTTCGGCACTTTTAGGCTTCGGCACTCTCTGGCTTCGACACTCTCGGGCTTACTCTCGGGCTTACTCTCGGGCTTCGACACTCTTTGGCTTCGGTACTCTTGGGTTTCGGCATTTTCAGGCTTTGACACTCTAAGGCTTCGACACTCACGACTTGAAGATCTTTTGTCCTGACAATGTTATCAATTTCTTATTGGCAAATTTATGTTTTCTGATCAGTCAATATCAATTTAAGGGTGCATCAATTTGAGTGAGGATGTCAATCAGGAAGGAAGAAAATCAGACAGCTAAATTAGGAGTTTTATATAATTAGAAGCTTCCTTATTTCCAATATCTTTATTCTAATTTATTTCCCTTTTAGTTGAATATTTAGATTAGAAATATGTATTATTAAGTTATCTAAAATAGATTATGCACTTTATTTTGTACCTAAAATAGATTGTAAGAGTATTATTTAATGGATTGAAAGCAAAGGGTATAGGCATCAAGTCTATTCAGAATTCAGTCTATTTTTCTCAAAACTTTGACACCTGTGCATGAAAAAAGAAATGAAAATAGTAAAGGTGTACCTTTGGGTGCAAATTTTTTAGGGTGACTACGAATACATTTTTGATAATACCTTCAGTTATGAAGATAATCTTGATATGAATTCTTAAAGAGGTTAATAAAGGTAAATACTTAAACTAAAATTGGAATGATTAAATTAAAAATGAAAGCTTATAATTTGATTTATCAATAAATTGTATTTTTTTTTGGACATCATGTATAGCATTTAGATATTAATTTAATGCATAAGAAGATTATAATTGCTCACTTAGTGTAAATTATTTTTGAAAATTAATGATTGTTTTCAAAAAAAATATTAGATTGATATGACTGACAGGAGAGAAATGATTTACAGAAAAGAGACTACTCTTGATAAGTTCGATGTCGTGTGTTGTGATTATAGTTATTGTACTATTTAATTCTGAGTAGTGATATTGTTGTGCTGGTTTGAGATGTCTGTTTGTAGACTATGTTGTTACTTTTGGATGATTTCATGTACGTGTAACGTATTTTGTGATTTCTTAGTAACTCTTTTAAAAATTGAAAGTTATGAAAATTTACGAAAAAGTAAAAAAAATGATAATACCGTTCGACCGCGTTCCTAACTTAGTTAATGTTAAGCTATCAAGTTGGGTCGTAAAAAAAGAAATGCGATAAGTTTTCTAAAGTGTCATCATCTATAAACTAAGGGCTAAAAGGTTAGGCAATGCATTTCATTCATTATAACCGCCTATGTCTACATTAATCTTGTCCCAATCAATTTGCTAGCTCTATGAATCCTCATCTCACAATAATTCCACAAACATTGCATAAGAAGTTAAGCTTATTTTATCTAAATCATTTTGGTTGAATTATGCCATGTTATTCTTTGCCCTACACCTTTTCATTTCCTGATATCTTGCAAAAAAATTTATCCGCCAATTTATTGTTGCATTTTCTATCTTTAGTTGTGCATGTTCAATTAACCCAAGTTAATCATTCAATTTATTTAATAGTTGTTTCTATCAATATCACTTTAATATAATCCTTTCTCCATCCATCCTTTATAATTTTGTCAAGCATCGCAATGCAATTGAAATAAACGTTAATCCTGACAACAACTTCAAGAGCATTAAAGCAATATTTCTTTTGCTCGAGATTTTCTACCAATTTGACTTCTCGTTATAGTCGATAACTTTATTAGGACAAAAGGTTTGGAGAATAGCAAAAGCTTTTGGCAGATGGATGTGGATTGTTGGAAGCATACCATGAATAAGTACATGGCTGTAATTTCTGTGAGCATAGTTAGTTCATCAGTTAACAGTGGGAATTTAGTGATGATATGCGAGTAAGGTAAAAGTTTGTGCATGGCTTAGATCGTTTGCTAATCTCTAGTAGCATATCACATAATATCTTCTGTTATGAAAATATAATCTTAAAAACTAAAAGAGGTAAAAATAACCTTTTGGAAGAAAGGTCCATGCTGCAATTTTTTCCTCAATACCCAAAACTATATCGTCCTGCAAAGAGTAATGATTAGATCGAACATCGAGAAGCAAGAAGACGGAACACCTAATGATGCATATCATAACATCCTAGATGAGAGTAGTGGACTACAAACTGAGAGGATGGCAGCATGCATTTAATTTTATATCTAAGAAATTAATAATAATAATAATAAATAAATCAGTCTCCAAATACCAAGAACGGCATGAAATAAATAGAGCTTCAATGCATCATCAAGTATAAGTATAGACTGCTGCTAACCTAAGTTAAAACTCAAGTTGGTTAAAAATGAAACAATAAGAGCTAAAAACTCATAAAGGGACTGTTTAGTGTACTAGACTAGGTATAATAGAAGCAAGATTTCTCTTGAAGCCTTCCAAATAGAATTATAGGGATTATAAATTCAAATGTATTGTTAAATCAAATTTCAACATCATTATGAGTTACATCTAAATATTGTTGAATCCAGAAAGTTTTCAAATTTGTAATCCTCTCAATATTTACTAAATCTCAATTTATAGGATATACCAAATCCTATTTGTAGCCTAATAGCAGATTAAAATCTGGGAAATTGTTTGGCAAAGATAGGATCTCCCCTTAAATATGCTCGGAATTAGATTTTGATTAGCAAAAGCAACACAAAACAAACCATGCCCTTGCTGATGAACGTCCCAGAGCTAGTTCGGACATCACTAAGCGTGCTCTTTCCTGACACGTTATCTGCCACCGCCGACCTCTTCAGCTCTGATTTCGCCTATACGTGTTGATAGGTAGAAGTGAGAAGCCGGAAAATTTGAAGATGCAGCCATGTAATCGAACCCACTTTCCAAATCACAATGAAATAAGAAGATCAAACTCACAATGGATATCAGATGATCGCATTCTTTATCCGTCAAAAAGCCTTGGTAGACGAATGCTCTGCAAAAGGAGAAATTTGAGAAAATAGACCAGACAAAAGAGAGAGGAGGGGAGGGAAGAGATGGACTGAACCTGGGCGTTGACGAGATCTGCTTAGCTTTGGAGGGATTGACGAGTTGGGACGAATGACAGCAGATGAGAGGAAAGAGTAGGAGAAGAAGCGAAAACTTGTCCACGGGTCGAGGCATGGGATGGAGAGAAGAAGACGGAGCTGAGGATTCGAGCAAGAAAGATCTTTCTCAGAGTTGGCGATGAGCCAAAAAGAGAAGGTCGCAGCTTGTCATACATTTGCTGATGAACAATTAATTTTATATTTTGGATTTGTAGTCACAAATTAGCCATTAAAAAACAATTAAGATCATATAAATCATAAATGAATATATTTTAAATAATCATTAATTAAATAAAGAAATTGTATGTAAACTAAAGATTGTTTCGATGTAATTAAATTGAATTAAAAAATAAGTCTTTAATTTTTCTTGAATAATAATTGAATTATGGTCATCAAATCTTATTAAAGTGTAAAAATAGTGTCTGAAAACTTACATACTGTTGTTTTAATCCTATAAGTTATTGAAAGATTATAATTGTCATAAAGCAGACTTTTTAAAATGGGGTTAATATAATCCCCATCGAAAACTATCAGATCTAAATTTTAAAATAATTTTGGAATATTTTAGCACTTACATAAACTCTAGGACTAAAACAAACTCATTCATTGGTCAAAGACTATTTTGACATTCAATCTTATTCGTATCACTTTCTTAATCATAATTGAACAGACAACTACTTTTAAAAAATTCATGCTGCAAGAGTCCCAGAAAGAGTTTGAAGGATTGGATTACTTAATGCTTTTATGGCTCACAATTTTCTAATGACTCCATCAAAGATAAATTTATCTCTCCAACAACCATTACTAAACCAGGACCGGAAGATTCTTGTTAACTTCCACAGAATGCATCATCCAAAAAATCTTCGTGAACTAGAACAAAAGGGGTTAAAGTTGCATTTTGTGATCTTTGTGATTAAGATTTAATTGATCATTAAGTTACTTTATTGATTTTATGGTTGAAATGTTTTAGGTTGTTTACATCTCGTTGTCAGATTTTAAGTGTTTTATATTAGTTATTTTTGTTCACTTTTTATTACTTATGTGAAGTTGAAGACTTTGAAGCTGATTTAACCTCAAAGCCATGCTTGCATTTGGTTTGATTTAAGTTTAAGTTTGAATATGTTTTATGTAAATTTTACCCATCCAATTGTGTTTTATTTTATTTCTTAATTAAATTTCAAGTTGAGGGGTTTAGGTTTAACTTAGGTTTAAGATTACACATAAAAAAGATTTATTATGTTCAACCTATGGGTTAGGTTTTGACTTAAGGCCTATGGTAGGTTTAGCTTAAGGCTAAGCTATGATCAAGTTTGTTTTACCTAAAGATTAGAGTTTGATTATGGTTAACTAACTTAAGGTTTAGGTTAATTAATCCTATTGATTTAAGGTTAAGTAACCTAGGGCTTAGGTTAACTAATCTTATTGGTTTAAGGTTAACTAACCTAAGGTTTAAGTTAACTAATCATATTGGTTTAGGGACTAATCATATTGGTTTAGGGCTAATCATATTGGTTTAGGGTTAACTAACTTAAGGTTTTGGTTGACTAATCATATTGGTTTGGGGTTAACTAACTTAAGATTTAGGTTAGATAATCCTATTGGTTTCGAGTTAATTGACCTAAGGTTTAGGTTAATTAATCCTATTGGTTTAAGATTAACTAACCTAGGCTAAATAATCCTATTGGTTTAGGGTTAACTAGCCTAGGGTTTAAGCTTAGCTAATCCTATAAGGTTAACTAACCTAGGACTTAGGCTTAGCTAATCCTATGGATTAGGGTTAACTAACTTAGGGTTTAGGCTTAGCTAATCTTATGGATTAAGGTTAACTAAATTAGGGCTTAGGCTTAGTTAATCCTAAGGATTAGGGTTAACTAACTTAGGGCTTAGGCTTAGCTAATCCTATGGGTTAGGGTTGATTACCTAAGGCTTAGGTTAACTAATCATATTGGTTTAGGGTTAACTAATCTAAGGTTTAGGTTAACTAATCTTATTAGTTCAGGATGATTAATTCTAAGGTTTGGGCTTATCTACATTAGGTTTAGTGACTAAGTAATCAAACACTGAAGTTGGCTAACCAAGAATTGGGTTTAAATTGGGATAACCCTACGGGAAAGAATTCAGATCAGTCACATTGATGTTAGGAGACCGACATGAACCCTAAATAGGCTATACTAGGCTTAACTTTAGGCTTCACTTGAGCTCGAGTTAGGCTAACCAAACCTAACTCAAACCTACTCCCCTAATTAGTGAATTATGATTATTAAAATGGTTTTAAACATGATTTTAAGGTGTTCAATATATGTTTATACTAAAAGAACAAAATCAGGGGGGATTGGTAATTCTACATTTTTTATTTTTTCTTAATTATTTAAAATGACTCATTTCTTTAAAGAAAGAACTCTCCCTACAGAGGAATCAAAATGACTTGGAAAAATCATAGAAGATTGTTTCCAAGTCACTTAATATATCTGCCAAATTTTATATTTTTTCCATTTATATTTTAATTTTTATGATTTAAATATTCCAGAACTTCAAAAACTAATTTAAAAATATTTAATTGCTGAAAAATTGTGATTCAATTTTAAGAAAAATTTCTTCTTTCCCTGAGTTCATAGCATCTTTCGGTTTATTTTTTTGAGTTTTCTACCTTAATTTTTAAGAATTAAAAAAAATAAACTAAATAAACAATTGCTATAGGACCTCATTGTAGAGAGTAAACCGACAGCCGAAACTTCCCATGCTTCATTCTCCTCCGATTCTCAACCAAATTTCACATTCTTTGACTCGTTTTGTTCAGCTCGAAGAGTAGATCACATCCATACAAACACTTGGGTGTTTTGTGATCTATTTTTTGATATTAAATGGAGGATAATTTGTGATTATCATTTCGATTTAAGAGATATATTTGAGCCTAAAAGGTTTGCCCTCAATTATGTTTGAATAAGTAGGCTTCTTGAGTGTATCCAAGTACTTGCGGCATCGATTTGACATGATTTTTGCGTCGGGTTAGAAGTTCACCGGAGGAAGAAGAAAAAGAAAGGAGAGGAAATGAGGCTCGTCGGAATCTGCTTGGATGGAGGAGATGGAATGGGGGTGTTTGCTTAGATTTGGAGAAGAGTAGGGAGTTCACGGCAAGGTGATGGCTTGGAAGAGCTGGGTGAGTTGAATGCTTTTGGATAAAGTGGAAAGGCTCCAAAATCGTGAGATGTGGAGAGAAGGAATTGGGTTGTTATACAAGAGAATGAGAGAGAGAAATAGAGAGAGTGAGGCGTGCGAGAGGGAAAAAATTTGCGTACATAAGACGTACGCAGAGCTGCGTATATCTGTAACATGCAAACAGGTTACAGGGGATTTCAATAGGTTATAACCGCGTTATATCCCCTGTAACCTCCCTGTAACCTACCTGTATATCAAAACAGAACCGCGAAACTTACTAGAAGGTACATGTAGGTTACATGGAGGTTACAGGGGGTATAACGCAGTTACAACCTCTTAAAATCCTCCCTATAACTTGTTTGCAGAATACAGACGTATGTAGCTCTGCGTACGTCTTATGTACGCAAATTTTAGAGAGAATAGATAAGAGATTTTTTTTTGTTGGCTTCTTAAAATAAAGAGAGAGAGAGAGAGGAACGCATGTGTCTATATTTTTTTTATTTCTTTATTTTTTAGTCTTATATAATAATAATATTATTATTATTATTTTTCAAATCTCTCTGCGTATTTTTTCGCGATAAAATGAATGTCCTCCCTAGGTGAAATCAACGTTCCAGACACATTTGCGTCGTCTGTTTCGTCATCCAGGGTCGTTCGAACAACTTTTTCGGCGATCGAGAACAAAAATGCGTCAAATTTAATTTCGTCAAAATTTTGGTTCGCGATCGATCGTTTTGGAAATTGATCGTGATGAGGAAATTTGAGATCAATTGGAGGGCAAATTGGGGCGATTTGGAGACTTTATATACTTAGGGGCAAAATTGAGATTTTGGTCAAAATGTGTCAATTTAGTCAAGTTAGCCCCAATTGATGGTCAAGAATTAATTTTAGGGGTGTTTGAATTGATTTTAGAGGTTTTGAGAATTTTGGGCCACAAAGGGTATTTTTGTAATTTTGATAAATTTTGGGGTATTTCGGTAAATATGAAAATTTTGGAGTTTTTTTGGGTAATTTGGGTGATATGAAATGGTTTGAGGTGATTTTTGAATAAAATTGAGAGACTTGGACCAACCTTGGAATTTTGGGGTGTCAGACGTATTTTAGTAATTTTTGGGAAAATTTGGTATTTTTGCAATTTTTGGGTTTCAAATGATCTAAATGATAATATCAAATGGTTTGAAGTGGGTTTTGTGATTCAATGGAAGTTTTTGGGGAATTTTGAAGAATTAGAATATTCAAGTGGGGTATTTTAAGGGAAACTGAGTTCAAATAATTTTGGTCAACCCAATGAGTGTAATGATTGCAACATTGTTATATAAAAATGTAATGTTTATGATGATTATGAATGACAATGCATTGTATTGAAGTCCAAAAATGTATAGAACAGTGTCAAAATTTACTATGGTCCATAAGTCCTATAAAACTTCTTATCAGGGTTCCCTAATGTAATTTCTAATCTTTGTATTAAAGATTATTAATCACATAATGAACCAACATAGAGAACAAAGATTTGGTTGAAATGTCTAAGAAAAAGGTGGGTACTATTTCAAGATGCTAAGATAGACATTAGGAAAGACATAAAGCTAGATCATAGTCACTAAAGGAAAGACCCAAAATCCTCACCCAAAAGTGAGGTCAACAATTGTGTCGGTGGGCTCGCAGTAGAAGAATTAGAAAGAAATCCTTCGAAATATTACATTAAAAATTTGGATAATAAAAGAACAAATAAGTATTGAATAGTTACTTTTAACAAAATAAAGTTTAATATAAGTTGTAGTTGCGAGAAATTTGAGATGAAGAGATTATTATGTGTCAACTGCATAAGAGTTGTCAATAAAAAAAATGTAGCAAAGATATCTGACAATTGTTTGCTGATGTGATGGCCTTCAAGTGTCAAGCGAGATTTCTATTTCGAAAATGGTTATAAAAATTTCAAAACATTGCAACTGCGAAATGGTTCTTCAAGTGGTGTGATATGTCAGACCCACCTCCATAAATATTCGGATCAAATAAGCATCAAGGCCCAAGGCACTGGAGGCTAAAAAATATATGTTGGAGTCTCTAAAAAAATGTCTGTCAATGTTGACTCAATATTAAGCGGGAAATCTTCCACATTGAATAATAGCCTGAACAGGAAAAAGACCAAGAAGAAAGAAAGCATAGTGATACTAAAGGACCCAACAAAGAATCGTACAAAGGTATTTATATTGTCAGGTTAAAGGGACATTGTGAGAAAAAGAAAGCCAAAAGTAAATATTATACTACGTTTTGCAAGCGTTCATATGAAACTTTACTCTCTTATCAATATCACTGATGATGAATTAACTAGTTAATTATTTTATATCACAGAAAAGCAGAATAAACCTATATCAAATGAAGAATAAATTGGCTCCCCAATTGCTACACCTAATGGAGTAAGACCAAATTGTGCCATGGAGGTATGATATTAACACCATTTTTTAAACTCATTTTTTTATCCCTTATTTTATATAGAAAATTTAATTTTTTATCGATGAGTAATTTAAAATTACAAGTATTTTTAATATCTTCAATTGCATCACATCTAGTGAAAACTTATACCAGTTTAATGATGAATTTCATTGATTGAATGGGAGAATATGTTTTGTTGTTGGGAACAAATAATTTTGATTATGGGTTGTTGTTTAGAGGAAATAATTATCATATTCTTCTGTCGTTGAAAATAAATAACTTTGATGCCTTAAAATTTATAAATTTATTCGTGCATTGTTGTTAGAAAAAATTAATCTTGTGATATCATCAAAATACCACTAGAATACCGTCGGAATACTACAAATATAATACTAGAATAATATCATAATACCACCAAAATACCACCAGAAAACCGACAACAATACTAGTATTCTGGTGGTATTGTAGTAGTATTCTAGTGATATACTAGTGGTATTCTGATAACACCACAAGATTAATTTTTATGATGGTATTCTGGTAATTTTATGGTTAATTTATCAAACTATTGATATATAAGTAAATGAACTTAATTATATATCGAAAGATGAATTTATAAATATTAAAAGTTATGCACAAATCACACAATTATATATGAAAAAAACAAATCCCATAGCCTATATGCCAGTGTTTTGACCCATCCATTCACATCTAATTCTTAATATTATTCCAAGTACTCTTACAATTATTAAGCTAACTCTTCATGGCTCCCTACTCAAAAAACATCAAACATGATAATATATACATAAATTTCATAGAGTCTTGATGATTATCCACAATTTTCTAACAACCATACATAATGTTCGTAAACAAATTCTGCTCTAAATCGTGACATGTTTAGTTGTCATGCCTTTTAATCATCCCAATTTATTGGCATTATGCCCACCAATTTTTCTACGTAATTACAAATGAACATCCCACAGTCAATGTTATTTGTTTGTGTTGGTTGTCCTCTAAGAACAGTAACTTGGCACTTTCTTCAACAATGAGTTTGACATTCAAAACAATTAAAGACGTGTCAAGTAGTTTAAATTTAAATACTAAACAAATGAAGAACGAATCATGTATTATTGTATTTCCCCACAACTTCATGAAATATATCCTTGTGAGATTTTTTTCGGAAGTGAATCGTATAACAATCATTCTCTCAACGTTAACTCCCTAAACAATAGAGTTTAGTGTTGACTATGTACTATCAGAATCAATAAAATATTTGCTTTTCCAACTTTTAGTTTGGTTATGTGTATCAAAAAAATCTTACTCTCAATGTTGTGACAAAAGTAGGTATGCCAAATTATGTTTGTTTATGTTATTTACATAAAAATAAAAGTATAAATTTTATATGATTAATTAAAACTATAATGCAATGTGCATACTTACCCAATACATGGGTAATATATACAGGTACAGTTTGTAAAACTCAGAATTGTATTCCTTTTCTTCTCCAGCAAAAGTACAAATGCATCAATGTGTTCATTGGCCAATCATTGATTTTCCAGTGATTCATCAATCGGAGATCGTATTATTGCAAAATGTTTTTTGTAAATCATTGTATCACTCATGCAGTAACGACATACAAAAGAATTGATAGATAAATATATTTTTAGTTGGAACTAATTTGAATTTGGAAAAAAATGCTAACTTGTCACTGAACATTTGGGGGTGTTGATCAATGACCTTTTCCATACGTAAGGATATATCATCCCTTGCAGGAAAGTTCATAGCAGGTTGTGCATGTTCATACTTCATATTCAAACAACAAAAGTACTTTAGAATATAGTATGATGTTATGTATACTTAAAAATTAAAATAACTTATCTGGATAATCATCAGCAAAAATTCTTTCAATGAACTTCTCCTACTCCTCCTACAAAAGAATCGGGACCTTGTTCCCCTCCCCGATCACCATATATTCAACTCCCTTTTCTTCCTTTCTGGTTTCTTCCTTGACTGACATGGATTGAAGTGTCTTTCATGCCTTCCCGATACCCTCTTCCACTATTCTAGTTTCAAGTACTTCGAATAGCTTCTCGTCTGGTTTGGTTATAATGCCCTCAACTTTTCTTTTCTTGAATTGAAATTCTATGTAAGGGGATTCTAATTTCCTCTTATTTCAGTTTTATCTTGATTTTAATCTCTGGAAAATAATGCTCATTTAATATTTATAGATTGGTTTTTCCTTGTATTTTCTCTCAACAATTAATGCCCTTATTTCCAATTAGTTTATTTTACTTTGCAACTTGGTTTATTTTGTGATTATGGCTTCTCAGTAATTGAAGTCCTTCAATGTCAGTTTCTGATTCATGATTAGTTGGAGTTGGAGTTTGAGTTGGAGTTTGAGGAGTAGATGGTTCAACAGATTGTACAGGGGGTGAGTCTAGTCGAGATGTTAAACTCAGTTATGAAAGGGCTAGAAAATGGACTCGATGAAACGTGGGTTAGTGGAAAAAGAAGTACTTGTTTGTCGGTAGTTAAATCTACAAGAGAATCAAAGATCTATAATAACAAAAAAAAACTAAATTATCATGTTGTGTATGTAAATGTAACACCACCCAATTGTTTGGAAAAAAATGTTGACATCATTGTTACCCGTTCGGATGTAAGTCTAGAGAAAAAAATATCAATCATTCTTGTGCTCCAAGACCTCATTTTAGACCATTTGAGCATGTAATGCCTTGCGTTAGGTGAGGTTTGGTTAAGAATGGATACGTGCTCATAAAACAAAACTATAAAAAATAAATTCATTTTTTCACATGCCATAAAAAATAAGATTAATATATCAAACATATTAGTCATTAACAAGAAAACAAAACCATTTATGCATCCTGGAGCTTGATTTGCTCAACCAGAAAATGACATATGGCTCCTGACCAATTGAAGGAAAAGAAAGTGTTTGCATTTTGGCCAAAACTGTACAACCCACTAGGGACATTGTAATTACTTGATGGAAAAAATAAATTCTCCAACAAAAATTTATGAGCAACTCTACAAAAGGTGTTGAATAATGTCTTGAAGCAACTTCCAACAACTCATTCTTTTATTTGTATTAAATTTATAGTGGATATGGGATATTTATCCTAGTTCACAGGTTCTCCACCATTTAGCATGTCGATAAGAAGGGATACCTTGTCCAAATTGAAGCTTAAACATTTGCTACCTATTGTGAAAACCTTTTGTTTGATATCCCAAAATTTTAATATTTATAATGTTAGTGGATTTTACTGTTGATAAGGAGGCATGTCGAAGAACATAAGATGTAAATCTTTCATAGTAGTTTTAGTTTCTTCATTAATGCGCTGAAAAACTGAATCACAGACAGCTCTAACAGCATAAGACTTGCATCTGCAGGTCAACATTCTTGAGTTCATGACACTGAAAAAAAAATTACATAATATTTACATGGATGTTCTTCAAAGGCAGTGTGACATAACAAAAGATTTCTTCAAAAAAAAAATTAAACAATATCATCATTATATCATCAAAATATCACAATAATACTACTAAAATACCAACATAATATCACCATAATATCATCATAATACCACCAAATTACAATCAAATATCACTAGAATACTCAGAATACAACTAAAATACCACCAAAATACTAACAGAATGGCATTGCACAAAATTGGTGGCACTATGGTGGTATTCTAGTGGTATTTTGTTGGTATTGTCGTAGTATTTTGGTGATATTTAGATTGTAATGTGATGCAAATTTGTTGGCAGTATGGTAATATTGTGGTAAGTTTTTTGTAATATTGTGGTGGTGCAGCACTGGTATTTTGGTGCTACTTTGGTGGTATTGAATCTTAGGTGATATTGAGGTTTCATTTTGGTGGTAATTTGTTTGTATTATGGTGATATTCTGGTTGTCTTATGGTAGGACTCTTGTGATATTTTGGTGGAATTGAGGTTATAATGTGTTAATATTATAGTGATATTATATTGTTAATATGATGATGCTCGCGATGGTATAGTGAGGTATAATTGCAAATAATATTTACAAATATGGATATTTTTTGTTTTTCCAAACGCAATTGAACAAGTAAACCTCCCAAAGATAAAATGCATTGTTCTACAATAATAAGTCAAAAATAAATATGACTGTAAAAGGAAACTTGCAAATAGTACATTTAACAAATGAGACAAATGAAGTTTTGCTTTGAACAAATGCGTCCGGAGAAAAATGAGACAAATGAAAATCTCCGAATGCAATATTTTCTCGATTATATGCAGTTCACACAAGCAAAATATTATGCACTTGAAAATAAATATTTTCTCTATTTATCTCATCAGTTTCCTCTCTTTTTCTTTGTCGTTTTTTTCCTTTCTTGGATTCATTATTGCTAGTGTAAACCCTAAACCCTAAATATTGAACAACTACTTTAGTTTAGAAGATTTTACAACTCAAAACAACTTTGAAACACATAGAACAGATGACATTGTTTGTAAAAATTTAGGCGGAATCCTGAGCTAATATCAGGTCGTGCTTCCCAATGCCAATGTTGAGGACGCTAAACCGTCAACCACGCTTCCCAATGCCAATGTCGAAGACGCTAAAACCTCGAATGTGCTTCACAATTCCAATGATGAAAACCTAAAACGCTGGGCCTCTCTTTAAACAAGAGATTGTGGCTATCAAAATCACAAAAGAAAACCTAGCCCATCAAAAATGAAAATGATGCCGGTGTGCGCATTTTGTTTTCAATGCAAGAAAAATTTTATTTTTCGCGAGATCAAATCCCACCACTTTTACACATGACATTGTATTATTGGAATCCAAATGCAAAATTACGCCCAAACTTTAAACTCAAAACTGTGTCCAGAATCTGATGATCACCCTCCGTGATCATTGGGGAGAAAGGAGACAGATGGGAGCTTCTGAGATCTCTGTACGACACAATCACATCATTGATGCAAGCGCGAGGCGGAAGGAGGAAAAAATTAGGAGTTGTGCAGGTTTTTGTACGTCGCGATCCAATATCGCAAGCGCGGTGTAAGAAGAAATATGAGAGGTTCGGAGATCATTGTACACCGTGTATCTTCCTCGATGATTTAGAGCACCTTTCTCAATTGTTTCGAATAGGAGTAGGGTGGAAAGAGAAGGATTGTAGTTACAAACGGCCTTGTTCGCAGCAATCGCTTTTTTGCTTCGTAACTCTGGCAGCATTGCCAAAATCTAGGAATAGGAGCCGAGCAACAGGACAAAAAATATGAGAGTTTCGGACGTCTTTGTTTGCTGCAATCCCACAGACAGCTCTCCTCTAACAGATGTGTTAAGAAAGGTGCGAGAAATTTCAGATGTGAGATGCATAAATATGAGTGTTTTGGGGTGATATGTATGTAAAAATCTCATAAAAAAATATTTCGAGTGATGAATAATATTGAATAGACCTTACGATGCATAGAGGCATGTATTTGAGCAGAGGCATAATGACAAATTTGTTTCCTACAACTACAAAACAAGTGCTTTACACTATTAAAATATCCAAGCCATCGCTTCGATAGTTATAAAACCATCTCAGCAGGATTCAGTTTAGATTTATTTTAGAAATGATACAATTTTTTACCAGTCATTGTCCAACCCATTCAGCAATATATATACATTATTAACAACAACTGGAAAACTACTTTCCGAGATTTGAAATTAAAAAACAAAACAAAAACAAAAAAACAAAAGACTGGACTACCAGTACACCCCAAGATTGAATCTGACGATGTATTGCATTTGAGTGAAAGAGGTGCTTATCATGGAGGATTTGGGACCTGGTTAGCCTTGGCAAACCTACCCTTTATTCTCACCCTGCTGTCAGCACGAGCCTTTCTAGATTCGTATCGTACGAGTTTATCATATCTGCTTGGTTAACAGTACTATTTTGTTTTTAAAAATAGAAAAAAGAAAAAGAAAAACAGCAGTAAACATTTTCAGAAACTGTAGCTTAGAATTACCTTCTTGTTTTCCTCTTCTCCTTGTATCTCAGAATAACAGAGCTGCGGTCAAATAATTCATCTTTAGGAAGGCATGGATGCGATGCAGCTTCTATGGTTCTATCAGCAAATGTTTCAGCCGAGGAGGAGCTTCCAATCTGCTTTTCCTGTGATACTTCCACTGGGTTGCGGACAGCCATCTGATCATCGGTGAGGTTGCATTGTACTTTACTGATCTGCAACAAAGGAAACTCCACATATATAAAGACATTTACTTTCCTTTATCTAAGGATATGTTTGCTTTGAAAGAATGTAAATTCATTTTATAATTTCACCGTAGGATTTCGATATAATTCAATCATAGGTGATTGAGTTTGCCTTAAGAAAGGTCATTGAAGATTCCTTGCCCAACACTAATGAAGAATAGGAAGAAACTCTGATGGATTTTTTTGGTAATCATTTATCTCCCCATAATTAGAAATAAACACATGATTTCAAGGGAGTAAACTCGAAATTGACTCTAGATAATTTTCAATTCTGAAGTGGGAGTGAAGTTAAGCTAATTTTGAGCAAATCAAGCTTCATGTTTTTTGAAGTAGGCTTAGCTTCCACCTTTGCATGAAGAGGAAGAGCTATGTTCTAAAGTAATGAGTGCAACGCCTAATCCCCTCCAATTTTTCAACGTAAGAGGGGCAGCCACAATCGAAAAAGAGGCCAAAATTGAATTATCCAAAAGAGGAAATGATAGAATGCTTAATAAAATTAAGTCATTCACACAAAGATTTTATCAATCAAAGCCTGCTCGTCGCTCCCCACTTAAATCTCTCATCTCCAACTTCACAGAAGCGGGATTCAGCTTCCCTCTTCAGTGTTCGCGCTTCACAGAAACTAACTTCAGCTTCCCTCTTCGATCTTGTGTCTCCGCCATTGTTGAAGCTAAGGACTTCTTCTCCCCACCTTGATCCTGAGTATCCTCCTTGCATTGAAATCAGTAAGAAAATCTAGCATCTTCGCCCAATCTAAAGCACTTAAAGTTAGAAGTAGAGTATTGTAAGACAGCTAAAAAGTTAAGAAAATAGTTCTTTTGTATCAATATATATATACTTAAGACCTTTTGATTGAAATACAAAGCTCTCGACCACTAGGCCAAAATGCTTCCCATAAATATTATGAATGAAAGATGAAAAATGATATTAAGAGCTCCTGACCCTTTCTCTTTGGATCAAAAGTACAAATCAAAATAATGTTGCTATGATGTTTTAATTGAAATGATTTTCACTTTCATTCGTCTTTGAAATCTGAATTGGAAATAGGTAAGAAGCATTTCACATATTTTATCCAAAGAGATTTTAGTTTAATTAAAAAAAATGGTGTCATCTTAAGCATATGTTGATTAAAGTACATATTACATCATTTCAAAAAATGAGAAACAAACAAAGGAATAGTTGACTGCCTATCTTTATATCTTTTTTTCATCCACTCTCATTATTGCGTAAGCATAACATAAAACTACAAGCTCTGTAGGTAAAACGTAAGCATACATTTTACTTTTAATAAATATTTTCTCTTAAGGACATAACACAATGAAGTTGATACAATATGCATGCCCTTCACTTGAGAAGTTTAATAGTAAAAAGATAAAAAAATTATTATTATTAATAATAAAAAGTTTTAATCAGATGTAGCAATTATCATTTCTCAACAATATAACAACATTAGCACACATTAATCAGCGTTAGTTGCCACATCTTTTACCAATGTTTCCTATAAAATGTCAAAAATACTAAAAAAATAAACGCCCATAGCTTCTTCAAAATAAGTAAAATATACATATGAGTAATTAATGATAAATAATTAGTTGAAGATAGCGCATCTGATGTTAAGATCATCACTAGCACTAATATCTCTGCACTCTTCAATGGCATCGATACCGTCTAGGAAAAAAAAAATTCCAAACCTGGCCATCATGAGAGAGATTCAAAACTTCAGGCATCCTACTGTAACTATATTTAGATGTGTCAATATCGAACCCGACAAGAAAATTAAGATTTGAACCCCAGACAATAAATTCAAGTTCAATTCAAAATGTCTAAAGGTTTGGATAGAGATCTGGATTTAGCTTGAGAAATTTGAAAAAAAAAATCGAGAAAGTTTAGGTTGCATCATTACAGGTTTGGATTAATTAAAACTAATAAACTAACTATTTAGTGTTTTAATAAAAAGAATATCAAATTATAATTTTTTTTTAATATTCGTTGCGAGTTGACATCTCAAAATTGAGCAATCATGTTAATTTTGGGTATGGTTAACACAATTGATCTCTAAATTACAAAGTAAATGCACGTTTAATAGTTAACTTTTGTCAAGACATTTTACTCTTTCATAGATTAAAATCTTCCACTCTAAATAAATTTCACTTTATTGATAGATGGAATGTTTGAGTCATTTCATCAAAACCAATCTCTCTAGAATAGTGGAAACCTTTTTAAATGAGGCATCCTTCTTCACATGTTGATCATCTAAACCTATTTTTTCAAATTTTTTAAATTGTGCATCTTGTTTAAAAAGGCGTGGCGTCCATCAAATTGAGGCGTACAAAAAAATTCTCAAGCCTTACGCTTCACGAAGACTTGCACCTTTTTCGTTTGAGGCATACGCCTCGAGCCTTTATGCCTCGAAAAGTTTGAGGTAACGCCTCAATCAAGTTATGGAGAGTATATATATTATATTATATTATATTATACATATGCATTTGATACAATTTCTCATAGAAGTCAAAAGATAATTTAAGTATGATTATTTGACTATGCTATTAATTTATACCTTTATTTCGAATTTCAAATTAATGATAAGAAGAAAATTGTAGTGAATGAAAAATATTTTAAAGTTGCAAATGAGACATAATTAAATAATATAAATATAATAATTCTTTTGAAGATGATGAAACTAAAAATGAGTTGGCTATGGATCATGAACCACATTAATTATGTAAATTTTAAATGAATGTTTAAATAAAATCACATTTCAAATTTTTATTTATATTAATATTAAGATTAGAGTTTGTAGTTTATGTCTTTATGATACAAACTAAATGAACATATTAATGGTTTATATCATGTTAATGAATTATTTTAATTTTACAAGTTTTTTTTTCCTTTTTGAGGTTTAGACCTCGAGGTGCCTCGAGGCTTACGCCTCACCTCACTAGGAAAAATGCATCGGTTCCCAATTTCGCCTTTTTAAAATTTGCTCGTACAAATGTTATAAATGAACATGATCAGATTCATCCTCTAGATTGTTTAAGCAAAGCAGTTTTTCATCCTAAAATATGTTCATCGTCTAGATTGTTTAAGAAAGCAATTTTTCATCCTAAATGTCCCCTTAGAATATGCTTGAAACTGACATTGCATTTTATATTTCCTCCTATAGCGATAACACATACTTTATCAAACTTGGTCACAAAAATTCACAAAAGCTAATTGAAATAACCAAAGAAAAATAGCTCAACAATAAAAAGGAATTAAAAATAATCACTACATATTAGTTCACTAATCATAAATAATCTCTATTATGACAAGAAAAAAACACAAAAATATTATTAGCTTACCAGACATCGGCTCTTGTAATTTGAAAAAGAAGAATAAAAAATTAAGAAAATAGCAAAAAAGTGAAATTAAAAATTTCTTTGTTCGTCTAAATTATTTAAAACTAATATGTGTCATCTAAACTATCACAAGAATGTGTATACACAACTACAGTGGGTGAAAATTAAAAAAAAATGAACATAAAATATAAAAACAAGAAAATATTGAACATCCACAAAACAAAATAGCATTGGCCAGTGTTTCTACGTATTAAATGAGCAAAAGAAGAAAACAAAAGGTGTCCATTCGCTAAAGAATGCAATGGGTCAGTTACATTGGTCAAAGTTGGATGACGAAGGACCAAATAAAAAAAAAAAAAAAAAGCAGCCATGAAGGCAATGGAACCAAGGAGGAAGCCGACAATGTTGAACTAACAATTGAAGAGAAAAGAGAAGATGGCTATCACTGCAAACCTAAAGCTCCATCAAAAGGGAGACATTTGCTGCATTGTAAAAAAAATATGCGAGGACACATGGAGAAGACACTGAGAAAGCCACAAAGTGCAATGTCAAATAGACAATCAGACAAAAATAAATAAATAAAATAGAAGGGTTGTGCTGACAAACTCTTGAAATTTTGTCAAAAAGAAGACACTAGCTATGCTGTAAGTTGCCTGAGGGCAAAAAATATGAAAAAAGACGTCCAACACAGTAACAGTGAGAAAACTGAGGGTGGACAAAAATGCTTGTCTTGACCACACGCATAAATAATTGGTGTGTCATGGATGGGATGGTTGTCTCAAGCATGTGTCCTTTGCATGCATGCCATGTCAAATCAATATCTGTACCTAATTTAATCTTCAGATATTTCTTACACAATTTTGATTGTTGGACATTTTGGGGAATGTCAAAAGACATATTTGTATCCGACATAGATGCAAAAGGCATTTTGAAGCATCCATGCTTCATAGACCCCATAACACTTCAATCTCGTAAATTCAAACTAAGTTGCAGTAGGTTCAACATATTAAGTAGATAACTTATTTACAATAACTTGATATAGAGATCAAATACAAGAAGAGGCTTACCAACAAAATGAATGGCATGCTCTCTTCGCCACCTCTATTGCTTGCTTGTAAGTTGAACCTTCTGTGTCAATGAATTACTTAGTAGTAGTATCAAAATAGACCCTTCATTAGAAGGATATTGAAGGACTTGAACAAGAAAACTTCTTCAAAGTTTACTCGGAGATATTCTTCTTTGCAGAAGAGGGCAATTTTGCACACCAAATTCAATAGATCAAGTCTAATGGATATAGGAGGCACACACATCCAATGCTGCTTGACATTTTGGAACAAAAAATACATTGCAGAATTTACAATGATATGTTTATTGGCCAAACATGCAAAAATGAGGGAAGATGTATAATTTGTGGTCCCTCCAACCCTACAAATAGGAAGCTAGAATCGTATACAAACTAATCGTAACAAGTTGTCCATGGTAATCAAACTTCATGGATTTCTTGGCAACAACAAGAAGAGGCCACAATAATTTCTATATGGTCATGTAAGAATTTTCAAAAATAGCTACTCTAACCTCTCACCAAAAAAATAATTGAAGAGACGACTAGGCTCTTCTTCCACTCAACATGAGCACACCATGTATTAACCAACTTTCTTTGATCAAGGCTTCAGATTTAATTCTAAGAGGTCTTATAGGCCATAATGGATACTAGTTTCAAAGGGAGTGCAATCTTCCATCCCCAGATCAATGAATAGAAGGTAATGAATGGAAGCATGGTACATCTAATAAGGAGGTACAATAAGCATCCCCAAATTTAAGAAGACAGCCGGAAATACCTTCAAATTGCCCTTAGCAGAGTAAGGATTCCATTTGAGAATTAGTTTTCATAATTCTCTTTTATCTTCATTTTATCACACCCCCGCTACTGATGGTTGGTGTTGATTAAAAAAAAATGCTCAGGAGTAAGAAATGATCATCTCAAAGGAGAAATAAGTTGAAACCAAACATGTATAGGCCTTCAAAAATTTTTAGGAAGATTAAAGACAATGCTTGCCAATTAGAGCTATTGCCATAAATGGAGATGAATTATATGAAAGACTTGGAGAATCAAAAGCCATTAGAACCTTTCATGCTCTATGACAAGAAAAAAAAAATACTATCATCCATGGATATCTACAATTGGAATATGAAATACCTTCGTAAGATGTGTACTTATGATAATATTGACCTTATTCGTGATGACATTGTTCATCCTACCATTATCTCTTCTAAAAGCAACAAGACAATATTTCTTCAAAGTCTGACCTCCAAGTCGATTTCAACAGTTTTAATGTTTTTATATTTTAAACCTCATCATTTTTATGGGGAGAGTATTAACAAACACACACATATATTCCATTTATATTGAAAAATGTAATGTTAAGTTAGTTGATTTCTCCTGGTCGCATTTTTTTTTACTTTCCTTACACCCTCCTTTATATGCTTGTATATTGACTCAAAACAATAAGATTTAGTTCACCTGTATCCTTATTCTTCTTCCTAGAGTACAGTTAAATTAAACTTTTTCGATTAAATTTTAAAGTTAATAATTGTAAATTATTGTTTTAATTGTAATAATGAAATTAAATTCACAGCTAAATACATCTGATTTGCCAGTAGTTTAGTCGTGAATTTAAACTTAATAGTTGTTCGTTTTGGCAAATGAATTTAATTTCATTTGCCAGTAGTTTCTTTTGCATGAGACGCATGGTTGCATCTCTGCCTATCTAATTGTATGCCAACAACAACGTTTCCCGAGTTTTCCCACCTTTATTCTTCTCTCTCCCTCATTTTTGTCTGATTTCCCAAAACGAACATAGTTTGTTAGAGCTATGACTTCTATGTTAAGGGGTTTATCCATCAACTGTTACCCCAAGTTTAAGCCACACATGTTAAACATGTCATTTTCCATGGTTGTACGTATGGCATGGAAACATACAAGAAATTCATACATGCTGACATGCTGAGATTAAGGCTTAAGAAATTAATGATTCCTGAGAGTTTTATTGATGTCAATTTGGTAATGGCGCATCCTCTTATTTCCCTTTTTTTACCAATTAAATTAACAAACCAAGTAGCAGGCTCAATGCCCTAGGGGACAGTAGTGGTCTAAATGAAAATTCTGTGGTCTTTGTTGATCCGATGCATGTGAGTGCAATCCTGCAAGCAAACACACACTGCAATGGTAAGATCAAATTCAAAATGTGTTCGACAAATCAAGATCCAAGGGAAATAAAGATAAAAAAAGAAAGAATCTAAGAGCTACAATTTAAAAGAATAGGAGAAAGAATGAGATAGAAATATTTAATTTCAATATATTCAATTATTACAAGCCATGAATTCTTTTTATAAGAATATGATTATAAAGGTAAACCAACTAATCTAAAATCAAATCTAATTCTATTCAAAACTAAATATGAACCTAAATAATTCATTCTAAACAACATTACCCAAAAAGATAATGCAGTAAACTTAAATTAAATCCTAAAATATTTAAAAACGTAATATTATCTTTTGTGCTGAAGCAAATTTGGGTGTGATGAGCTCAAGCATATTGTACATATTTAAAAAAAAAGGAAGAAGGCCTCAAAAGTATGTTATATAGATCTGCATTTGTAGTAAGAAAATAATTGACAGTCAAAATGAACTTGATAAATTTAACAATTTTAATATGAATTTGCTGCAAAATTAGGACAAAATCTTTGAACATAAATTATATCAAAGCGATAGAGGGATTAGCATAATGGCTCAGGTGATTTGATGGCATGTAAAAGAAGGGGCAGAAGCTGTACAAGAAAAATGGTTAGATACCATTAATGTCCAAGGATTAGGGGAAAATGGATAAATCAAGGATAGGAAGAGGTTATGCAAAATAAATTGCTCAAAATAGATTAAATAACTAATTCAATAATCAACAGAAATAAATCAATAATGCCATTTTATAAAGCCTACCCAAACTAGCAAGGACAAGGCGACTGATGACACCATGTCCCTTCTAAATCCATTTTAGTTCCTACTTATTTTCAAATATCATATACACAAATTTAGGTAAGGCTTTCAAGAAAAAAAAAAATTCAGAACAAGACAAGATTAACTTAACCAAATTTAGTAAACTAGTATTGGAAACTGAAAAAAATTAGCATCAGGTTAAGAGCATAATGATTCAAGACAGGAAAAAGGATTAAAGAAAGATTGTGGCAGCTTCTATCATGCCAAAACATGTAAGCAGAAAAAATAATAAGATCTGCCTTGCATATTTTAATTCATATCACACCCAAATACATAATTGTACATTTTTTATTCTTGCTTTGTCATATGAATTAATAAAAATGACTATAGTGGTGAGACGGTCATGGGCATCAAATTAACTGAGTTCAACATTTTTTTTTATTCCTCAAATGAAAGGTACATTTTCTGCATCAGAAGAAGTGAAAACAATTTAAGTAATAAAAATATTTATATAAGTCTGACTTAATCCGTTGGATGGAGATAAGGCAGCATTTAGCAACAAAAGAGCTCACATAAAATAATCAAATTTGATGCTTTGGCCGAAAAAAGAAGACCTTAAAAAAAAATCTAAAACTTGCCTTTTTTTAATTTCTTGCTCTTCAGAATTTCTAGTTTCTCTTAAATCGTACATTCTAATATGCATAAAGCTGTATAAAAGCATATCAATATATAAACATAAATACACGGACATGTATAAATTTGCGATTGAACGCCTGCATGTGCCATCACAACAATGCAAAGTAATTTGATAAGCGTGTACCGAAACTAAACATCTCAAAAATATTAAATCCTACTAACTTGGAGTAACATGCACTCAAAATACATATCAGCAGCATTTGCAATACAGAAAAGTAAGAAATTATGGAAGAAATAAAATCATTAAGACAGTAAAAAGCAGACCTCACAGCTAGGTACTTCCACAAATACTGGAAGATAACCATACTCATTATCTAGCTTTCCTAGTTGAGGATTCTCCTGCAGCAAAGATTTGGATTCCTTAACTGGCACATTCTCCTCGCTGCAATCAAAACCATCAGCCTCATTGACAATCAGTTTACGAAACTGGCGGTGTATCTCTTCCTCACGTTTCCCACAGGAAGTATTCTTATCCTGGCGAATAGGCAATCCAAGATGGTCAGAATAGTTGCATGGTTGAATTAAATCCTATTTCTAGAAACAACAGCCTCTTGGTGTCACATTTGAGGCAGAATTAAAGGAAGATATAGAAATCCTGCAAAATAGAATATTTTATACTTCAAATCTTGCTATTTTGATAAAATCAGTTTCATCACCATTATTGAATAAATCCAGAATTTATTGAATCCCAGCATTCCCAGAATTTAATGCTTTTAAGGATTTATCGGTCTCACAAATCTTAGATACTGACGTAAATAGTCAAACAGTTCATTGAGATTCAGCAAAATTGACATTTGTCATGGCAAAATATTCAGGTTTTAATCATCTCAGGCTTTACTATAACTGGATTACCTTTTGGGGCGGAGGGATTCCCATAGCCTGAAACCCATGGAAAGAAGTAGTTGTAGGCTGTAAAAGCAGATCATCCCAGCTAAACACAAGCGGCACCTCCCAAGCCCAGTCCTCTTCGACCTTGTTGGGGAGTGTAGCCTTGTCGTCTCCAATTCCAAGGGCGGCAGCAAGGACAGCGCCAGCGGGGCAGCCAGTGAATGGATCGACGGCGCGGCGGTCGTGTCGGTGGTCGTCAACCTGGTGGGCGTTGAAATCGCAGCTGGAGCAGAGGACGAGACGGTGGGGAGAAGTAGGGCAGAAAATGGTTGCCGGGGCAGAGGCGCAGCTGTCGCAAAGAAGAGAACGGTTGTGTCGGGAGGAGACTGTGTTGGCGGCGTGGACCTCGCGGTCGCAGGCGAGGCAAAGGCGCGCAGAGTCGGCGCGACAGAAGACCACCGCACACTCTGAGTCGCAAGAGTCGCAGAGGACAGAATCGGCGTCGGCGGAGACCATTATTTCGCAGGGGAAACAAACGGAGACCGTAGTTTGGGCCTTTGGGGGCGCTATAAAAGTAGGAGCTTTGATTTGCTGCGAGGTTGGGACTGGAAGGGCCTATGCCCATGCGAAAGGGGAGATTTTTGGAGGGATTGGGATTAGGGAGGGAGAAAGCGGACATTTTGCGTCTCGCGGCCCTGGAAGCCTCCCTTGAAAACTAAGTGCTTTCCGAATTCTGATGTAAATTATCTCCTCATAAAATATTTATAAGATAAGAATTAATAAAAAATAATATCACAGATTTTTTTTAATTTATTTTAATAAAAATTTTAACTCTTTTCATTGCACCATAATATTTCAATATCGTTCAAGAAATTATTTGATATCGCAGATGAATTTTGGCTCTTCTAATCTTTCTTTTTTTTTTATTTCATTTTAATGTGAAATAAAAAAAAACATTTCTAATTCTAAATAAATGTTTAATTTAATTTTTATTAAATATACATTGAATTATGAAGACCTCGTTCATACCTGATTAAAGGGTGCAATATCAGACACACATAATACGACATAAAAATATCTCAATTAAAAAATATTAAAAAAAGGACACAAATATCATAAGTCATTGTATTAAATTTTTCAAAGAATATTTTTAAACAAATATATTTTAAAGATTAAAATTTAATACAATTATTCTATTTTTTATTTAAAAATAAAACTTATATTATTGTAAAATAAGACACTTAAATGCTTACTTTTTTTGTTATAAATAAAATCTATCGATGGATCTCTTAGCTTTTCATTAGCGTTTAAAGTTAATGCAATTAAATGTCTAATTATCTTTTTTTTATCAACTTTTATTTATTTACGTATTCAACAGAGAAAACTTTATTTTTTATATATATTTTACGTTACCTGTGCATAAAAAAATTTATATTTCAATTCTGAAATGTTAAAATAGCTGTATCTTAGATGTGTAATGAAAGATTCAGATGTGATAACTGTAAAAAGTAAACTTTTTTATATGTAAATACTTATGATTTGGGTGGTTATGTGCTTAAATGTCTTTATATATTATACTTTTATGTCGTGTTGCATTCCTATCTTATATTTTTAATAATAACAGCGAGTCACATGTCCGTATCTTCCCGTATTCATGTCTAGGGTTCTCGTGTTCTTGTAAGAATATGATCGAGTGGTATGTATGTAATGGAAATGCAAAGGGATTTTTATGGAAATAAGAAAATTACTTCCCACCAATAACCTGTAAGAATATGATTCAAGCATCAGGCTAATAACAACTTAATTGCATTCTGCTTCAGCATTATAATTTATGTTACAACACAAGTTCAAAAAATAAAAAATAAGAAGAGTTCAACAATGATGCCAAACTAAAGAGTTTAAACTCAAGAAATGCATTCAACATAAGTTGAATGGTTTTGCGGGTGATAGGAATGATTATGGATTGTTGTATGTTAGTGGAGCAATGATTGATAAACATATCTTATTCGTTTGAAATTAAACAGTTACTCAGCTTAATCAACATCTCTGGGTTATTTACCTAGAATCAACAACAAAGAATAGTGAAGCTTACATGTGCTGCCCATACTTTTTTTGTAATTTCGTCTTGTACTGCTTCTCTCAAAACCTCTCACTAATTGTTTCATGCAATTCAGGGTTTTCATAAGTGTCCGTAACCTCATCTAGCCGACTATCATGCTCCATCTCAGCTTGGGACATGTCAAAATATGTATCACTCTCATGATAATATTCAATGAAATTGTGCAAAACTTCACAAAGCCAGCTCAATATCGGCTTGTACCTTAATTGAAAACTTGCGCAAATCTTTCTTTTCAAAATCCGAAAATTCTTTCAACAACATTGCGTAGTTATGTGTGTCGATGATTGGATAATTCATATGGGCTTGAATATCTAAGGGTCGTGGTTGTACGACAATCACTTAAATAACAATGATATCATTTGAAAAAGTGTCATCATCTTCTCTGTATTTGCATACTCCGAATCAATCAAATAATATTTATTTTTATGAACTGTAAATTTCCCCTGCTCTACTGATCATCGTAATAGCCCCATATCTGCAGTAGAGCATTCTCAACCGGTGGCAATGAAAACAAATTGATGATCAAACGTAACTGCAGCCATTACTTTTTGTGACGTAATTTTTTTTTTTTTGTTGCTGTACATTTTTTTTGCATCTCTATTATCTACTGCAGGGATGTAAGCTCCATCAATTGCCTCTATAGCGTTAAAAATATGAATAAAACCATGCAGTTGTCTGTATGAATTCACTTTTGTCTAGGGCAACTTAATGAATTCTTTTCATGGTGATACAATTGCTCGTAACACTATATTGAAGTATCTAGATACTACTTTAAATGAGTGCTAGAAAAATTTACAGAGTTGACTATAACTATGAGCACATACGATGCCTCGAAGAAAAATTTCTAATTGTTCTGCAACATCCATATTCTTAGTATCAGCCCGTAGTCATCTATTAATCAATAAATCTCTCAACTATATTAAAACTATGTTGGAACCCAAAAACGATTATATGATCTCATTGGATGACCGGTCAACGCATCCTGAACACACTGACGATCAGTGTAGAATCTATCAAACATTGGCCTCGAAATAATATATCATCATCAATAAAATGTATTCATCTAAAATACCATGTATCATCTCTATTATAGCACTAGTTATCTGTAAATGTATGTCAACCATTTCTCGATTCTCCTCCAGAAAAATCCTTTAAGAAAATGTGAGATTGTTTAATGAAAAATGATAGTAAATTAGTAAGTGACATCGATTACAAAACATTTGTATCTTTCATCTCATTACAGCAATTACAAAACATATGTTATATCCCAAATATAATAGTTTCAACCTGCTCAACGTTGTAAGAGAAAAGTGTTTTTGGTGGAGGCGCAAATGGACATATTTTAAAATATCCTTTTTTTTTTTTTTTTGTTCATGGGTTTTTTTTTTTTTTTTTTTTAGAGTTTTAGTATAAAAAATATAACATATACTAATAAAAAAGTTATAATTCAGAATGTTTATTCCAGATGGTCTCAATTTATTCCCTTTTTATTTTAACTACACTAAGAAAACAGTGACACTGATTGTGTAGATATAGATATATCCCCGATAAGATTTGCACATACTTATCTTGGGGGTTTCGAAAATGCCAACAATAAGTTGGCACAAGATGACTTGCTGAGCAAGAAAGGGAGTTCTAGATTTCGCGGTGTGATGAGCAATAATTGACGGTCTTGACTTGTGCCAAAAATGAAGTCTAACTTTTCTTCCTTGAATTGTCAATTGTTTGCCTTGTTTAACAAGATTGATTAAATTGCCCGAATGAGGTAGGAAAATGAAAATGAAAGTTTAGATAAAAAAATCAAAAAATTATTTCTGTAAAAAAAATAAAAATAATTGATGTGTTATATTTTACATTCATGTTAATGCAGTGTTTAGTTGCAAATTTGATTTTTGCTTGATGGAATTCATAAAATCCTATAAATTTGGATTTATTTGATCCTTATTGTGACGTTGTTGTGACAAAAGATATTGAGAGTGAACCACATTCGAATTTATGAAATTTGGATTTACATCCTGAAAATAAAGGGATGTGAGAAGTGAAAGACAAAATGCAAAAAAATTACACTTAACGATATTTTGGATTTAAATTTTTATTTTTTTTTTATATTTGAATGGATTTAAATTAAATTCATGATTAAATCCAATTAATAATACGCTACCAAACATTAAAAAAAAAAAAAAAACCTTTTTAATCGTTCTTTCTCCAATCTAAAAAAGTAAGAACTCATACACAGTAAATGTAATGAAAAAAAAAGGAGAACATCATACGTTATTCCTGCCTAGCCTCTTCAGCGTCAATGACATTTCTTCCTCTTAATTCCCAACAGCTGATTGACTTACCACTAAGCTGCATTCTTAAAATGCAACAGCAATTAAAGCAAACACTATTCTATACAGCCCACGCAAAAAGTTCAAACCTACCATCTTTACTAGCGTCATCCATGCACCCATGCACGTCAAATCTCTTATCTACTATGAAGATTTAGAGGCCTATAAACTCTCTCAACTTATTTCTACCTTCTGCCTGATCCAAGCTCTCATTCCCCCTACTCTCCATAAAATGTTCATGCCATTGTTGCTGCTGCCCTCTCTCTTTTCCACCATAGTTTTGGCTGGAGGAGCAAGAGATCGGCCGCCTGCCATATTCGTCTTTGGTGATTCTCATGTTGACTCTGGAAACAACAACTACTTGTTAACTACGCTCTCAAAGGCAAATCACTTTCCTAATGGCATCGACTTCAAGGCCTCCGGTGGCATGCCCACCGGTCGATTCACAAACGGCAGGACCATGGCTGATATTATCGGTCAGTTTTTGCTTCTGTCACAGCTTATGTTGCTTCTACATTAGGTCAGAATTGGGTGACAAAAGCTTGAAAGAATAAGACATTTATATGTTGCATAATCTTGATGGTGCATCGAAGTTTGATTTTTCCTGTTGTGCTTCAGGGGAAGAAGTAGGACAGCGAAATTATGCACCTCCATTTTTGGATCGATATACAGCCGGTGCTGCTCTGCTGAATGGGGTCAATTATGCATCTGGAGCAGGGGGAATATTGAATAAAACTGGGGCGCTATATGTACTTACGCTTCTGCTTTGCTTCCTGCTTTCTCCATAATAGAAATAAGAGAACATCTGCTTGGCTTTTTTTTTTTTTTATATTTACGATTGTCCAACATATTCCAACATATTAGAAATGCATCTTTTTTATTTAAGTTTAACTTCTGAGTTTGATTTCATGCATACAGGTGAGCCGACTAGGAATGGACGTTCAAATTGATTACTTTAATAGCACCAGGCAACAATTGGATGAATTCTTAGGGAAGGATGAAGCCAGGGAGCTAGTGCAAAACGCAATTTTCTCAATCACCATCGGAGCAAATGACTTCCTCAACAACTACCTGACTTTCATAACAGATTTTGAACAACCAGATACATACACAAATGGTCTCATGATTGCGCTAAGAGAACAGCTCACTGTAAGCTCATCTCCCTGCATTCATGCTCTCTACTGTTTTCAAAAAAACCAGATGTCCGCAGGCAGGCTAATTGTGTTCTAGTTGATAAATTCAAGCTTTACTTTTTTTATGCTTAAAAACAGAGACAAATCAAAGCATTACCAGTAAATGAATTTAGAAAGTCATCTTTCCTTCTTTGTAGAGTTTAATTAATGGTGTCCAAAACCTGTGGATAAATGCAGAGGCTTTACTACCTTGATGCAAGGAAAATAGTGATGGGAAATATAGTGCCAATTGGATGCATTCCTTATCAAACATCCGTAGCACCAGTTGACGAAACAGGTTGTGCTGCGTTGCCTAACCAGTTGGCTACCATGTATAATAGGCAATTGCGTCAATTGCTTTCTGAACTTAATCAAATCCTGCCTGGATCAAATTTACTTTATGCCAACTTGTATGATCTGTTCATGGACGTCATCACAAATCATAAATCCTACGGTAGGTTAGATTTCATATTTTGTGTTCTTCTTACAAAACATCTAATAAGTTTAATAATCATGATCACATGACAGGGTTTGAAACAGCAGTAGATGCTTGTTGTGGCAATGGAGGGGTTCATGGGGGCATGATTGCATGTGGCCCAGCATCCAGCCTTTGCGGAGACCGTTCAAAGTATGTATATTGGGATCCATATCATCCAACAGAGGCAGCTAATTTGATAGTTGCGAAGAAACTTGTCCATGGGAATGCAGCAGACATCTCACCAAAGAACATTCAGCAACTCCTATAAATATGTCATTTACCACCGCTCAAGCCTCTGTGTCACTGTTTAACGAGATCAACTCACGATTTTGTTCTTGTAACACCGAATGAATACGGTTGATTTCAGATCTTTAACTAAATCAATATGTATGTACTATAATAGAGAGAAAAAAAAGCCCAATTATTATTATTAGTTTAGCTTCCTATTTTTAGTCTTCTATGTATTTAGGTATTTTTCCATGTAGAGTTTTCTCATAATAATTAATGAAAGAATCATGTCATTAAATAATCTGTCTATATATATATACAAATACGGGGACTTGAACCCATACCCCTTTCTGCTTAAAGCACCGGAGCTTTGATCATCCGAACCGGTCCCTTTTTATTTATTTATTTATTTTCAAACATATTCGCTCGCCAAAAAGACCACTTCGTCTTCAGTAGTCCGAAGTACTTCAGTCCAGATGAAAGCGACGCCTAGCTAAAAATAAATGCATTTGAGAATTTCCAAGACAAAATCCATCGACCGAGAGAAAAGACACCTATCACATCGCCAACATCAAACTGTCCCCCTTAGCAAACATATTATCCTCATTAAAATCCTCCCTCACATCAAGGTGATGGGGGCAATTCTTTTTACGGGTAAGAAAAGGCACAAGGCAAGGGAGGACTCTCTCCCGTTGGGACCTTCTTACCCCTTTTTCTGTTTTTTGTCTTTCCCTCTAAATACAAAAGAAATTCAGGATCTTATATTGGATTATGTGATATCACGAATAGTAGGAGATCCTATATCCCAAAAATGGATCCAACGTTCTGCAAGGTGTGTTGAGCGTGAATATCACACTCAAATTTTGAAGACAATATCCTCTTTAGCATCATTTCAATGTTGTAAGTGATAACGATAGATGTTACCAGGGAATATGTGCGCCATTAGATAGAAGAAATGAGAAATCTAGTGATAAAAGAGGGGCAAGTCTTACATCAAGCATCCCAAACTTGTTCTAGAATAAGAACTCATATTGGATATTCTATTCTAGGCCAGTGGCTCGTGAACCACACGGATGTAAGGAATATCGCACTGCATCAAAATCCTTCATGAGATACAAAGAAACTACACCTCTTCGCCCAAACGACAGATTTCCCTCTGTCGTGGGGATGAAATCACCGACGCAACGCATTGTTACGACGACCCCAGACGTAGAGATTTTGTGCTAGAAACGAAAAAGATGGGTTTTTATCATGGATTCACAGGGGAAACACAAAGGCTCCTAAACCTCTGTGGTTTCCTCTAGAAAATCAAAATCCTAACTTAATTTATCTAACATCTAGACCTAGGGGCTCTAATGAAAGAAGGAATGAAAGTTTGAGAAGTCTCGCCGCTACGATGTTTGATTGAAGTTCAACGTTCATTCTGGAAGAAGCTCTCCTAATCGAAGAGAGTGACTACCTTGAGGGAGTTTGCCTTCTCCAAAGATGTGAGGGAGCTTTCCTCGTCGGCTCGTGAGAATGTCATTGGAGATGAGGAAAACAACTGTTTTCCCAAGTGGTGAGGAAGCTCTCTTCACCGGAGAGAATGAGGAATTTTTTTGAGTTTACCTTCCCCAAAATAATGAAGAAGCTTTCCTCGTCAGCTCGTCGGAATGTCGTTGGAGACGAGGAAGACGATCAGAAAAATGGAAGGAAAGATGAGAAAATGGAGAAGAACAACTTGCATTGACTTCTCATTGAGAAAAAAAGATGAATCCCTCAAGAATTCTCCCTGGAGGCTCCCTGAAACCTCCCCTTGCTCCAAGCTCTCCTCCTCAATCAATGGGCGTCGATTAGCTCAAATAACCTCTTCTCAATGGGTTATTCAGACAAAGGGGGTTTTCCCAAGGGTTCAAAGCTACTTTCCCAATATGGAATGCGCCAAAAATATCTCCTATGCCTTATTTGGATAAAAAATCAAGCAAAATAAGAAGGAACAACCATCCCAACGGGAATCGAATGGGTCAAAATTTGCGAATCGGTCCAGGCGGCGTGGCCACGCTGCATTTGGCATGTGTGGCCACGCAACTATTCAAAGCATAGCAGTTGGAGGCCCGACATGACCACACCCGAGGCCTCGCATAATTACATCAGACGCTATGTTTGGGCGGCGTGGCCACGCCACTTGCGGGTGTGGTCACACCGATCGATGAACTTTGGTGTCTGCTAAGATTTGGGCGTAGTTACTCTCATGTTGCACCGTAATTATGGTGTGGCATCTGTTTGGTTGGCGTGATCACGCCGACTACAACTCTTTGTGTTCTTCGGTGAGGTCTCGGCATGGCCATTCCCGGTTTAGGGGTGATCAAGATGGACCCTAAGAAAATTGGGCTTCTGGAGAAGCTCCCCAAGGGGGTTCTAGGCCTCGTGGGACATCTGGAGGATCGAATGTGAGCAGGTCATGATCCTTGGACCTCCGTAGGGACCATAAATGTGTCTAAAAAAATTTTGAGAGGTCGAGCCGTCTACGTATCATCGAGCAGAGCGTTGGACTTATGGTCCGAACATGGTGTGGGTACTCTAATCAATAGTTTACGCCACGGGAATGTCAATATCAACAGGATGCAACTCTTTGTCACATGAACAAATGTCAACTTGGAGGATACCAGAATAATGATGACCTAGCCATGATCGACTCGGGGCATGGCTATGATGGTGTAGACCTTAATTACAATGTCATGCATTCAACAAGGATATCCCGTGTATGTTGCATTAAAAATGGATGCCAACACTAATATGTTTAACAAGCATACACAATAATCAAAATAAAAACACATAAAACACATCAATCTAATCTCACATCAAACTATTCTTAAAACTACAGTCAGCGACGTAGCACGTGTTGTGCATTCAAAAAGGATGTTCTGTGTATGTCGCATAAAAAATGGATGTCAATACTAATATGTCTAACAAGCAAACAAAATAATCGAAATAAAAACACATAAAACATGTCAATTTAATCTCACATCGAGTTATTCTTAAAACTAGTCGGTGACATGGCACTATACGTAGCATGTGTATGGGCAAAGTTTAAACTAGGTCTTATTATTCAAATTGTGGCTTTTATTATTCTTAATGTTCAATTTTGTGTACGAAATGTTTATTTAAGTGTTTTAAATATTTTGTAAATTTTTATGGAGTTTTGTCTTTATTTGAATTTATTATAATATTAATTAAATAATGTACACGTGCTTATAAATCATAAACATGTATTTAACCAATATCAAAGTCTTATAAAATACCACAAACTACTTGAAGAAGTAATTGAGGATCTTAAGAACTCAAATAATACGAAATTTAAGGAATTTTATACATTTTATGAATTTTTATAGTTAAGAATGAAGTAATTCTAAACTTTCAAAGCAATTTGTATGTATTGGGTTAAATATTTTCAAAATGTATTGGAATTGTTTCTGGAAGTTATCAATAGTATCAAGTATATTTTTAATTTTTTTATGATTTTTTTGTATATTTATTTATTTATTTATTTGTAATTATTTGTTTTTTTAATGTATTTTTAAATTAAAGATTCACAATAAATTAAAATGATCTCCATATGCTATGAGATTTTAAAAGGATGTTTAAATTTTAGTTTTAAATAGACCCTAAAATTTCCGAGACATTCTGAATTGAAATAATTTTTTTATGAATAGCTGAATTTTATATAATTATTTAATTAATTTAATTTAATTAATATGTGTTTATTTATTTTTATTTTTATTCTTTCATTTCCTAGGAATTAAATTTTTCACAACATCAACCAAAATTCAACCAATTTTTTATCTCATAGTCGAATTAATGTTATTTCAACCCTTTAGTTCCTATTTACAATATATGTAACCTATTTACTCGGAGAAAAAAATATAAATGACATTATGAATATCTACATGTATTTTAGCAAGAATAGTTGTTGGCAGAATTCCCAAATCAGAGTTGATCTCATTTTCTAATAAGATTGACAAAATCAACCATATATGCAACCACCACTCTCAAACCCGGTTTCATTCCCAGTGAGCCATGGGTAGTCTTCTATAAATTTTTGTAAATGACTAATCTAACTTTATCCCTCCTTCCATTGGGCTTAAATGAGCTATGATTAAACTCTAGATTGCTAAATAAAATTAGAGGGTGAGTGGCAAGGTTATGTTTAAACCATGAAATTTAATTAAGACCAAACCCATTTAGACCCACTTAAAGCCTTAGGCATCCTATTAAGACTTGGTGAACCTAAAATTACTTGTAATTCCTTTGGCCCATTCTAGTGGCTCCAAATCCTCTCTTGGATTTTCTCTTGAGCCAAGGAGGTTGGTTAATCATGTTTGACCAAATCAAAGTTGATGACTCTATAAGACCTATTAAAATAAAGTATCTCATTTTCTCAAAATTTTGATTTATAATATTCCCAACATGTTTAAGGATCACCACAGACCATCATTGAACCAATGCAGGATCTCTAAGTCCTTGGTCAATTCCAATTTCCCAAATGACCCATCAAGGTCACAATTAATCAAATTTCATCCAAATTACTCAAATTATACCTTATAGAAGGAAGTTTAGACTCAATCACGCTCGCCTAAAGGCTTGGTCAAATCCTTTCAATCAAAAGGTTTATTACGGGCCATTTGAGCAAAACCAAATTATCTTTAAAGACTAAATTTCAATTAGTCTTTAGTGATATTAGGAATACAAAAAACTCTCCTTAATGCCTTAAATTTAAATTCAAAGTCCAATTGCATCAATTTAAACCCCCCAAGACCGAATTAAAAAAAAAAAAAATTACAAGCCCAAAATTTAAAAAGTAGAAATCTTGGATGATGATGATGAAACATTGCTAAATTTTGTTAAGATATTAATTTTGTGAGAAGGTAATTATCCACAAACATCATATAATCCACATCTTAAAAATTAATTTTAAGCTTTTAAGAGAAAGTATATAAAAGTTACATAAGGGACTTTTAATTCTTAAGGAATTTAAAATATTTAAAATTATAGTGATAATGAAGTATCACTGATTTAATTGATACCTTTTCTTATAAGGAAGTGATTGTAAAGATTGGAAATTTTATTATTTTACATATTTTTTTATCTCAAACATGTATCGTATTCGTCCTCTGAATATTCAATTTATTTCCCATTAAAAGGAAAAAAAATTTACGTCTGAACACGAGCTAAGTCCTCGCTTCACAGTGAAACAAAAATCTCGTCGTCTGAACTTAAGTTGGGCGGAAGACCATATGAAAATTTTCTCTATTAGAATTTAGAAGTGGGATTTAAGGTGAAACGTCACTCTACTAAGAAGTTGTGAATCTCAAGCGAGGTGAGTTTAAAATTCCGGAGGCAGGGTGAGCGGAACACCAGAATTGGCTGTGCACGAATCTCAATGCCAGATGAAAATATGCTTGTCACACACCTGGCAAAACGACCTCCACAGTACAGCTGGAGAGGAGAGAGAAGAGAGGGGAGATGTTAGTTTTGTAAAAAAGGACAGAAATATGTTTAAATGTCGTCCCCTTTCACTGTGGCAACCTCCGCCGACGCTTCTCCTCCACAAAACCCTCCACCGCCCTCTCTCTCATCACCACTAAAGCTCGCCTCCTCCACTAGATCGAGAATCAGATTCAGTCATCTTAAATCCTCTTTTCTTCTTCAGTTTCCTCTCTATTGATCGTTCCCAGAGCATGCGAGACGCCCTTTGCTTTCTCGCTGTTCATGGATCATCCAAACAAACATTTCATCTCTCTTCCGGCTTTTCGATCGAATTAATTTTCTTAATTTTCATTTGAGATCAAGCGCTCTAGGTTTTTGTAAGCCGCTTTTGGCTGTTTTTTCGCAGAAAGCGAATCCAGTCCCATCATGGAATGCTGCAAGGCAGAACAAGCCACAGATACCACTTGTTCCCCCGTCGTCGGAGGGCTCTTTGTGGTCCTTTCAGACGATATCATCCTCAACATCCTCGCAAACCTGGAGTCCGACCCTCGCGACTGGGCTCGACTCGCTTGTGTCTCCACCCGCTTCGCCTCCCTCTTACGCAACGTCTGCTACCGAGAGAAGTGCTTCCGCTCCTCACCATCCCTAGCCTCCGACCTGGGCAAGAACCCCCCATCCGGTCCTCCAGGAGGCTGGGCTGCCCTTCACAAGCTCTCCGTCTGCTGTCCTGGCCTTCTTCGCGCTGGAGTACTACTCGAAAACTCCGACTTCGGACTCGAACGAGAGATCGGTCCGGACGAGGATTACATCCGCCGGTCGCCAGCGCCGCCCCTTCCTACCGCCTTTGCCGAGGCAGCTACCATCACCACCACCAGCACGACAACTACGCCGCCTTCCATTTCTCCTTCTGATTGCTGGTCTTTATTTGATGATCTCTACTTTGATACCATCTATGATATATCCGAAACTCATGATCCAACTCCTTCTCCACCTGAAAATGAAAATGCATGGGGCGCAATGCCTCGTACAAGTTACCAGGATGTTTCAAAGAAGAGAAAGATCGATGGTGTTTACAGCAGCCCAGTGACTGCCCATTTAGCCTCTGGAGCTTGGAATCTCAGCAGGGAACAAGGTAGCAAGTTGCTGGCTAATAGATTCAGGGATGATTCCCTTTACATCTGTGAGTGGCCTGGATGTATCCATGTTGAAGAGAAGCGGAATTATAAGCTATTTAGGGGCCTATTTAAGAATTTCAAGCGCTCTAGGGTTTGGAGAACCATAAATGAAAGCAAACGGAGCAAGATTGAGCTGAACTGTGCCTTCTGTGATTGTAAAGAAATTTGGGATCTTCATTCTGCTTTCTGCCTGAGGACAGTGTTTGGGTTCCATGATGATGGAGAGCCTGTTGTACGAGCTTACGTTTGTGAGAATGGACATGTTTCAGGGGCTTGGACGGACAGACCAATGTTTTCATGAAGAGTATGCCATGGGATTTGCATTTCTTTAATATTTGCTTTTGGTATATCCAATTTGACTCTCTGCACTGCCTTTTCAGTTGATTACTTGTTTAATTGGATCTTTTGGTTTTTATACAAATTAAAAGTTTGTCTATATGATCATTGGTCCTTCTACAATATCGCTTGGTTGGATTGAACTGGGTACAGTTTTGTTAACATGTTTAGTTACGATTTAGTCTAAATCCATATTAGTAAAACATAGGAGGATTAAAACCTGAAAAATTAGACTGTTTAGAAACGGCTTTTTAATGTTTCACTTGGTTATTGATGCCTGTGTTGTTGTGTATGTGGATTTTATCTTTGGATATCCATTGGAATGGATGTGATTCCATCATTAGTTGGTGTTGAATCCTTTTAGGACGTGAAGTTCTGTATCGATAGCGAGTATATACAGCCCGGTAAACACCTTGTATTTGTGTAAGAGAGCAGAAGAGAGAGATTTATGCGAGGTTTGAGAGAAGGTCTAAGTGATTGTGTATTGAGCTTGAACCAGACAAGTCGAAAAAAACGGCTCAGGAGAGGTTTCCCGAATTGCATTTTTTTCTTTAGGCAGGGGGGGGGGGGGGGGGGGGGGGGGAGCGAGAGAGAGAGAGAGAATTTCAAAAAATATCAAGGATTCTCTCATCACATCTTGACTTCTCTTTTATACAATAAGGAAAAAATAATAGAAAATGTAAGTATGCCACCCATCAATGATGTTTTGATGAAATGACCGTGATATGGATGTCAATCGATGTCTTTAAAGAATGATGGAGCATCCTTGAAATTAATGATAGTCTTTCGTAGTAGTTGTCTCTCCCTAGGTGGGAAAGGTCACCTTCACGCGTGAGGCAAAATTGGCCACTTTGGCAGGTAAGGCTCAATTTGGGCAATTCAGTAGGTGGGCTCGATTCAACTACTTCGGCTGGTGGGCTCACTTCAACGTATTAGTTTTTGTGTTAGAATACACATAGAAAGCCCTTATTTAGGCATATGACCACATTTGTGTATACATTTAGTTCCCAATTTTCTTGATTCTTCGATCAGGTTCTATGAGAAAAATAAGAGAATGGAGATCTTTCGATTGTGTACAGTTGCAGGGTCATTGGCTTTTGTTGAGCTTAATGACTCTGAACAAAGATCTTCGAGGTGAGAAATCAATATGATTCGAAAATGGACCTTTTTGACTCGAGAGCAGATCAAATTTTTGTATGAGGAATTAGATCGTTCCCACTCATTAATGAACCGGGACTAACCTTCACTTGGGGGCACTTTTGTGCTTTGCCTATAGGGAGTAGTCTCTTGATTTATTATGGTGAGGGAGATCCACTTCATCCTTGGGAGCCTTGGCTCTTCTATGGGAAAATGTTTTTCCGATTCTTTGGTTCATCCCTCTGAGATTCCTTGAATACGAACTCCATGATTAAAAAGATTCAACTTGGTTGATTTGATTGATGAAATTGTACGTGGTCAAGACATGTATTTGGGTTTTTTGTTGTTACACCATTTGATTTGCCCAAAAAGGAAAACTACAAAATAAGTTGAAAGTCGTGAATAACATTGATTGCAACAGTTATTAAACTTTTAAGAGTATACTCCCTTTAGGGTATAAGAAGTGTTATAAGAGAATTGTGGGTTTTGTTTTTCTAGAGAAGAGAGTGCTTTCGATTAGTAAGTTTGAGACGTTCATTTGATAATTCTATTTTCGTGATGATCAAGACCCTGGTAACTGAGATGAAGGTTTAACGATCCCGCCTTGAAGAGAACTTCCACCACAATAAGCAGTTGGTTAACTTGAGCTTAGAAGAAGACTTCCGAAGGGAGCAAAGCTTTGCGAGATTGAAGATGTTCTGGTAGAGGGTCCTTCAGGTTTTTTTGTCGAAGTCATAGGTTCTTTAGTTCCACCACGGAGGAGATACAATGAACCATTTTGATAGATGAGATAACGCCACCTCACTCCAAATCTCGTTCACTAGGGAAGATTCCTCTAGATTTGAATGATCCGACAAAAGATCAACTTTCTGATGTGAACAGGGAATGAGAGCCTAGTATAATAATTTTTGTCGAGCCTGACTATGCTGGTGAGGATGTTATAATTTATCTTTCTAAGCTTTTAAACCATTGCTTCCATGGCAAGACTTCGCGATTTTCTTGTGAAAAATGCAGGTAAGATGAATGAGCAACAATTTTCTTTCAAAGTTGTTTGTAGAGAGCTTTTATCAACAAGGAAGATTTTCCTAGGACTTGTTCTGTCAAGGGCAAAGTCTTGCACCAAGAAGATGGTCTACCTTTGGAAGGTATTATAACGAGATTTCGTTAGTCTGAGAATTATTTTCTTGCCGAATACGATATCTTGTTGCTTTCAAAGATGACAAATGATCAAATCATTGAATATTCTGGAATGGATGATGGTCAGAATTCCACCTGAAGCTACCAATTTTGTCGATGTTCTTGCGGCTAAAGGGGAGGCCAGAGAGAATCTCGCTTCGACTGAATGGATATTGTTGAGTTCATGTGTTGTAACTGATATCACCTCTTATTTGGAAGATCGTGTTGGTTTAATGGACCTCCTAGACTCAGTAGAAGGTGCACACTTTGACGTGCGGGAGCACATAGCTAGTTTGGAAACTAGGGAGCTAGTTACGGATTTGAAATCCTTTGAGCCGATGGTTGAATCCGAAAAAGAAATTGCTATAATCCTCCAAAAAATGAAGGTCATATAGGCTGAATTAGCCTCTCGACAACCCCTGAAGCTAGATAACTGATACCGGAGTTGACCCAAACCACGATTCTAAAATACGAATATTATTGTTGACTCTAAATGAGGTTACAATGGAGACCCAAGTACAAAGAACAACTATCCAAAACAACGGTATTGGATAAAAGCAAACACACATACAATAAGGACGACACAAACAAACATGACGAGCAGGAAATTCGGAGTGGAGGTGTATGGAGAGTTGTGATTTTGCTGGGAAAAGGCTGGCAGCAGGATGAAGGAATAAGCTCTGGGCTACTGCTAGTTGGGCGTTGGAAGGAGGTTGGACGACAGTCTACGAGGGTGAGAGCTGCTGGGGATGTTGGAATCAAGGAACAACAAAGGGAAGAGGTAGGTCAACCCAGAGAATGCCGGAAAGGGGTATTGCGGCTGCTGGGAGGAGCCGAAGGGACTGTTGGTTGTGCAGGAGACGGGGAAGCTGCTGGAAGCGTTTAGAGGCAGGACAGCAGCCAACGATTGTTGGGCAAGGGGTGTGGTGGCCTGTTGTAGGGCTGGAAAGCAGGTTGACAACAGTAGGAAGGGGGGAAGGCTAGATAAATATCTTGGCGAGGTCGAGCTACAACCAAAACACCACCTAGACTCGTGGAGACGATCACCATCTCGGACGAGAGATAGCCGAAACACTATCTCGACGTTGAATACAAGTCTCGAAGGGAAAATACTTGAGCTAAAACCTGAATTTAGATATCGAAGCAAGACCCCTAAATCTAAGTACATCATCCCCTATTTATAAAGAGGCTGAAACTTTATTTTAGACAATACTTAAAATAAGAAAGAATAAACAAATCAGGATTTCAGATTTAGGAAAGAGGACTAAAATATTCAGAAAATTTTATTTGGAAATTCAATTTAGGAAAATGATTATAATGGAAATTTAAATTTAGGAAAGAGGAATAAAGTATTCAAAAATTATGATTTGGAAATTCAGATTTAGGAAAGAGGAATAAAAATACTCAGATTTGGAAAGATTTATATTAGAAATGTGCTAAGAAGAAAAGAGGAGAAGGGGAGAGAAGGGTAAGGGAGGAGTGGCGACCTCCCTTCCTTTAAGGACCGATTGGTCCTCTATAGCCCTGCATCAGTCTCTCAAGGTTGAGGGAGCTTCAACATCATTATTCGAAGCTTCCGTGTCGTTGTCAGCCTCCCCTGAATCCCATTGGCGACTGCACCATCTACCAAAGCATCTGAGGAGCTTTTTTCACTTGCGAACATACCTCCATATCAATATGTTTTGGTTTGGAATAATCTGAGCTAGAGGTATACCACCACGCAGGTTCTCCTGAGCCAAATTTCGAATAAATAAATATCTCATATGCTTCTCATTTATGACATGATGGGTGATTCTTATTATGTTTCTGGTATTCCTTCCAATTCTTGAAGTTTTGGAGAACCGACTTCTTCCGCTGTGTTCTAATAACAAGAGCTTAACACTGGTCTTTCATCTCTTCATATGGAACACTGGGGTGAGTGCTGGAAGTATTGCCGCTTGTGATGTTATTGGTCGATTGTTACTAAGCCTTCCACTGAAATTTTAAATTCTAACTTTTTCTTGTCTACGTGATTTTATCTCTCAACAAAAAGTTCATCATTTTCTAGAATAGCAAGAACCACAATCTCATAAAAAATCGCATGTTCTTTTTTATCACATGAAGGAAATGCATTGGATGAATCTATGATTAAGGGAGTTTCACAGGGAAAGACATCATCAGGTGGAATTCTTGTTTGAATTGCTCTTCAGTGTTTGCGGTGTTTTTATTCAACTTTTCTATGATGCTCTGCTCGGTGAAGTAGATCACTTACCTGGTTGTGCATTCTGCTTCAACATTTCCAAATCTGTGGGCACTTGCAACATCTTCTGGTTGTGATAGACTTGCGAATTTGTTTTGCTGGAGAGTAGCAATGGGGGTCGCTTGGTGATGCAGTATTTTCACTTCGGAAGCTTGCGTCTGCAACTTTTGGTGGTAGTAGGTAGGAACTAGCGCTTCGTTTTATCGCTCCATCCTCATATTTTCTCGTTGTTCCCTTCGACCTTTTAGATCACGGTCGAGGGTAACATTCCACTAAATTTCCTCTTCAATATCCATAAGCCTCCGCTGAAGGAGGTGGAGCTCTCACTGTATCTCGTTCCAAGTAGACTTGGGCATAGATCTCTTTGGCGACATGATTGACGGTTTGAGATCTGTGGAAGGAAAGAAAAGAAGGAACAAAAAAAGAAGAGAAAAAATAAATGAAAGAAAGAAAAGAAAAAAAACTTTGGTGTGGTGGATTGGGTAGGGGCGGACCCTAGAAATCTCTAGGATGGGACTACGGTTGAGCTAGTTCTCATACCAAATGATACCAGAGTTGACCCAAACCACGACTCTAAAATACAAATATTATTGCCGACTCTAAAAGAGGTTATAATGGAGACTCAATTACAAAGAACAACAGCTCAAAACAACGGTACAAGATAATAACAAACACACAACACAACAAGGACGACACAAACAAACATGACGAGCAGGAAATCCGAAGTGTAGGAGTATGAAGAGCTGCGACCTTGCTGGGAAAAGGCTGACAACAAGTTGGAGGGAGGAAGAAGCTGGGCTTCAATTGGTTGGGTGCAGGGAGGGGGAAGTCTGGGAGCTTCTGGGGATGCTGGAGTCGCAATAGCGGGAAGAGGTAGGTCAGCCTAGAGAATGTCGGGAAGGGTTATTGTGGCTGTTGGGAGGAGTCAGAGGGACTGTTGGATGTGCAAGAGACAGGGAATAGCAGCAGGGAGGCCGACCATGAAGCTGCTGGGAGCGGTTGGAGGAAGGACAGTAGTCAACGGTTGTTGGGGAAGAGGTGCGGTGGCCTGGTGTAAGGCTGGGAAGTGGGTGGACAGCAGTAGGCAGGGTGGAAGGATAGATAAATATCTCGACGGAGTCGAGCTGCAGCCGAATCACCACACGAACCCGTTGACAGAATCACCATCTTGGACGAGGGACAGCCGAAGCACTACCTCGACATTAAATACAACCCTCGAAGGGAAATACAGAGGCTAAGACCTGAATTCAGATATCAAAAGAAGACCACTAACTCTAAGCACATCATCCTCTATTTATAATGAGGCTAGGACTTTATTTTAGACAATGCTTAAAATAAGAAAGAAGAATCAAATCAGAATTTCTGATTGAGGAAAGAGGAATAAAATATTTAAAAATCTTTATTTGGAAATTTAGATTTATGAAAGGAATAAAGTAATAAAAAATTATGATTTGGAATTCAGTTTAGGAAATATACTATAATAGAAATTTAGATTTAGGAAAGGAATAAAATATTCAGAAATTTTGAGTTGGAAAGGCATATTAGGAAGATGCTAAGAAGGAAAGCGGGGAAGGGGAGAGAAGGGAGAGAGAGGAGTGGCAACCCTCGTAATCAGATTGGTCCTTCATATCCCCCGCGTCAATAACCCTAACAATTTTGTGGTTGCCTAATCAACTAATACTTTGATGCCTTCTTCGATCGAGAACCATTAATATGGAGAAAGTTATGACAAATGATTTATTCCTTTTTTATCTGTAGGAATGCATTCGGTAATTCGGTTGTCTCTGTGTATCAAGACTTTATATTTTGTGAAGATCTATTTCTTTGAAATGAAATACTTTTTCTGGGTGTTGACTTAAACTGCTTTTCGGTTTCTGAGAGTTTGCTATAGATGTTATTTTATACTTGATAATTTATAATTTCATTGAGGTTAGTACCCATTGGACTTCCTGTTATGCGTACCGAGGTCAGGTTGTTGCATTTATATACCTTATAGGGTGAAAGAATAGAGTTATTCTTTTTGTTTACTTCTTTCGAGCGCATTCTCTTTCATCATGTTCTTTGTTTTAGAAGATTCTTGATGATTTGTATGCTTTGGAGAAGAGAAGGTTGTTCATCTCTTTGGCGAGGCATCAGAAGGGTTCCTGGATGGATGACAAGCTATTAGTGGAGGCTCAATCCAAGTGTATTTTTGACAATGTCGCGACCTTGGGACTTGTGAGGAAGGAGGAGACTCCCAACACCCTTCATGAGCACGAGATTTGTGTATATTTCGAGCAATTTCAGTCAGGTTTCTGGGTCCTTTTGTGCGTGGAACTAGTGGATATCCTGAATTTTTTGGGTTTATTTTTGATAGTCCTAGCTCGATTGCGAGTTTTATGACATTGTCCATTCAAAATCTTTGTTCTGATCCACCAATTTGTTCCAATCATGCTTTCTACCTAAAGGTTTAAAATGATTGCATGGTGGTATATTTTGCTCAGTTGAAGACATTAGTCCTTGATAGAAAAATGTCTACCAATTGGAAGAACCGATTATGCTTTGGTCGCACTAGAAGTGGTTGGAACATTCCAACCGAGTTGCAACGATTAGAAAGGGAGATGCTCAGTCTCTTGTTGCTGACTATTGAAGATGAGAAGAGCTTTTGGGCTTTGAAAAAGGTGCAAATTGATATCACCTGCTTCACGTCACCTGTCTTCCTCAAAGAGATGTTAAAAGGTAAATGTTTTTCATTCGTGTTGAAGTTGATGGTCTTCTTAAGTTTTTCACTGATTAATTGGTTGATTAGCACCATGATTCTTACTACTTGCCCATAGATGAAAAGCATAAGTTAGTCGGGTGTGATTGTACGACCCGATTGCTACCATCCAAACCCTTTCCAAGCCTGCTAACGCCACAGGCTTTTGACGCTAGTGGTAAGTGATGTCAAGGAGGGCTTCTACTTTTTCTGCGATGTCGAGGAGGAGCTCATTCCACAAGTACTTCCACACTATGAGGCGGCTTGAGCTGCACATGCTGGGGTGTTGATAGGGGGGGCCTTTGCTAGTTTTTAGGCAAGTTGAGATGCACAACCCGTGTCAAAAGGTAAGGAAAAAGTTGTTGGGAATATAGACTTAGGGCCCGTTTGGGGCAGCTTATTTGGTGCGGTGGTGTCATTTTGAAAATGCATTTTTCTTGTTTGGGTAAACTGTTTTTTGGCAGCTTATGCGTTTTCAAAACGCTGAAAATAACGTTTTCACACCGCACTTATCTAGGTGCGGTGACAGCTTTCTAGCTGTGGTCTGGTTTTTCCAAAAAAATAAAAATTTGTAATAGTCACCGCACCTAGTTTATCAACAGATTATTTTTAATCAGCTTATCAGCAAATTATTCCATAAGCTGCAGCTGTCCCAAACAGACTCTTAGTTGAGACACGCCGGCTAAGGCGCAAACCTGAAGAGACTTTGAAGAGTCGGACAATTCACATGAAATTCTTTTGGCGGAAATACTTTCGATTAATCTTGCCATGGAAGGTGGGATAGTGATGACGAATCAAGATAGGAGCCGATCATTGCTCGGTTTGACCGAAGATTGGCTCCCTGACGGGGCATACTCCTTAAGCTGAGAGAGTCAGCGAACACCTTAAGCGAGAAAACCACCATATCCCATTGATGGAGAGTATAACGGTGACTTGGCAATGTACTTATATAGTTGGTGCATCCCATCGGGCCCTTATGAGGGAAAACTAAGAGTTTGACTTAGTTTGTGCCAATTTGAAAGAGAAAGCTTCTCTTCAAGAGGCTTCTCTTATTTAACTGTGATCATAACTGAAAGTGCTCAAGGGAGAGGGAGATAAGGTTGATCTCCAAAGCACCATGACAGAGTATGCCAATCAAAAGGTCATTCTCAAGCGACAAGTGAAGTTGTTGATGTTTGATAAGTCTAGGCTCAAGAGAGACCCGCTTGATTGCAAAGCAACACACAACCTTTAAGTGAGCCACTGGAATGATTCATGAATTTGATGTCAAGATGAGAGAAGATCTCCAAAGAGCGCAAACGGAATTGGAATAGGATCGGAGGAGATTTAAGACACTTCGAGTAGAGACGAAGAGACTCTGAGCTCTAATTAGAAGGAACAAATGAAGAAGGTGGGAACTATTGAAGAATTCCTATCCTGCCTTACCACTTCTCAGGCATATGAAGGTATCCCGGTGGATCACCAAATGGAATTCCAAATTGCAGTAGCTAGACATTGAAATATATAGTTTTAGGTTCTATTTGGGACAACTTTATGCTCGCTTTATTTTTCAAACCGTCACCACAATTCTATTTGGGGAACTGCTTTATTGCTGCTTTTTAGAAATTTATGTGGTAGAAAATTGGTTTTTTCAGCCAGAGCTGCTAAAGTGTGGTGACAACCAGAAATTTGCAGTCAGTTTTTTTTTGAAAATAAAATAAATTTTAATAGCCTCCGCATTTTTTTTAAAAGCATTTATTCTGCAGCGTTTTCATAGTTACTTCTTTAAAGAGTTGCAGGTGCCCCAAACAGAACAAAAAGCATAGGAGATTGAATTCTGGTATTAGGCTTGTCTTATGAGAAAATAATATGGTGGCTTTTAGGCCATAAACTTCTGTGCTAATCAATGATTATCTTGTTATCTCATAACTCAGCTCCACAATGAGGCATATGTTGGTATAGTAAATTACTCTTTATCCCTTGTTCTTTTTTATCAGCAGAGCTTCGAGCAACTTTTCTGATATATATAATAGAGGATTATGAGCTTCCTAAGAATTAAAGCTATTGGGTTCGGATGTTGCGTGTAATGCTTAATGCCATGGGGCACAGCTTTAGACACCTTATTTCATTTGAACGGGAAATCTATTTTTAACAACCTCACAAAAGAGTGGTGCCTTAATGACAAGCAGGACATGAACTAACAAATATAGACAAGCGGTTTTGGATGAATCAAAATTGCTTTAAATATTTTTGCTGCGACACGCAATGATGACTTCAATCTTTAAGGGGATTTATATATGCACCACTTAATTCTTAAGTATATATCTGAATTTCTTAAATATTTATACGGCACCATATCTCTAAATCATATTAGAAGTGCCACTAACATTAATTTATGTAGAGTGTAATGCACTTTTTTATGCATATGTTTTGATGTGATTTTGAAACAAAACTGATATATTAGTAAATATAGAAGTGCTTACTATTTTAATGCATAAAATTCTGTGATATGTATGTAAATCCTCCTAATCTTTGAAGGGTTTATTTTAGTGTCCCTATGACCCCGAAAGGCTTAGGAATTTATTTGAGCACATTTTATTGGATTCATCTCTAGGTCCAAATTTCTTGGACGCTTCAAAGATTATTTATATGTGCTTGATGCAGAACTTCAACTGTTTGACCACAAGCTTATTGATGTGCCACAAAATTACATGTGTACGGCATTGTCAAATATGTTGGTTATTGTATTTGTCGACTATGAATGCACATGAATTACATGGCTAGTGTAGGTTTCAAGCTTCTCGTTTTGGAAGCTTGAAAATGAGTTGAGAGTTAATTTTAGAGTTATTAACTCATTATCCGTGCATGTATTGCATGCTAAGTATTGAATTTTGTACGTTAAAGGTCGGAATACTTTGGCAAATCCAGCTAAACAAAAAAATCGTAGAAACTAAATCTGTACTTTGCTAATTTCCATTATCCTTATGTTATTTTTTTAGCATAAATACAAATTTATTAAATCTGATTATTACATGAATTGAACGGATTTATTTTAAGAAGAAAATCACTGGAATGGAGTGTTGCCAAATACGGTAAACAAATTTAATAGATTTAATCTTAAATGGAATCAAACACTATTTTGAATTTGATAAATCTGAATTTATTTAATTTATTCAATCTTATTTAATCTAGATCTTATAGGCAGCCAAACGCCCTTAAGTAATTTTCGTGGCTTATAAAAATCCTGAAATCAGATTTGAGAGCCTTAAAAGCTGAGCAGCACCTCTTAAAAGTAGGAAGAAATTATGAAAACTACAACTAGGACACTATTAATTGCAGCACCCCATCCATTTGCTGTCCTGCGCTGTCCCAGCAATCCAATCATTTTAAGAAGGGGCATTTACGTACATACCACACCATTCCCCTAACACCTAAACTTTCATATTTACATGCATATCATTCAAATCGTTGGCATCGCATAATAATTCTACTATAACTAATTTCTTAGAAGTGTAAGTGCTACATACGTAAATACATAAGAATTGTGTGATATGTATGTAAATTTTCTTTTGTAAGAATTCTACTAACTGATCCATTGCTACTCCTTGCTCTGCTTGCTTGCCACCAGCTGCTACCAGTCATTGCTGTTCGCCAGCAAATAGCTAAATTTGGAATGGAATCAAGTATTGCATTCATTCAATGAATTATTGTAATTGATCATGCTTGATTTCGTTATTGTTTTTCCTCGTCCATAAGATTGATTATGGCCCCTTGCCCTCCGCTATTAATTTTTCTCCTAAACTTTTAATTCTCGTCTCGTTTTCCTTTACGTGATATAACAATGATGATGGTTAAACGTGTGGAAAACAGCTACGTTTTTGGTGCCATCCTGTTCTGTAAGTCGAGATCTTATGAAATAATGATATTCAAGAAACCTTCTCCAATTTGTCATTTTTTCATCTCAAATCAATTCCTTGTAACGCTTCAAAATCAATATAGTTGAAGTTGCCCAAAAATGTATGTTTTGGAATGTCAGTGTGCAAAAAAAAAAAAAAAAAAAAAAAAAAAAAAAAAATGCAGAATCCTGGATTGTGGAGCTTGTTGCCTCATATTATATGGCATGGAACAACCCCTAATTTTACAGCCCTCATTCTCATTTAATAAACTATGCATCAGAATTTTTTATGGATCACTCTCTCTGATAATCGCCATCGGCACTATGAGCATCACAAGCTCTTTGATTTTTAACTTTGTTCTCATGGTTTCTAGACTTCGTATAAGCTATTATCAATTAACAAAATTATCAAAGTTATGAATTGTGCTATTAAGCTTCTTACTCATTGTGAAAATTTATGATATGATCTCAAGAATGATAATCGGCAATGCTAAGGAAAATACTAGCTTGTGCCAATGTTAAAGAAAATCCCAGAAGGCATGTGTAACATGGTTTTTATGTATCTTCTTATAATAGTAGTATAATAATGTTTTGGCTCTTTTACTTTGGTCATCCAAATCTGCTGCACCTTAAGAATAATTCCCCTCCTATTCATCAATAAAATTTCTGAAATATTCTAGTGCAAAATTTGTCATTTATCTAAATATACTCAAAATGCTTACTATGGCCATTCATACAACCTTTTGTTGTCATGCATAGTGCCATTTGGGGATCTTAATAATAATATCCCAAATGTCAAGTGATTTATATCCTTTTTTTTATGATCATATCAATAGAAGTTTATGACTTTATTATGAATCTTTTCGGCATGAACATTTTAAATAATATTCAAGAATACTTGGGATTCATGAATGGGGAAAAATCCAAGCCTTTAAAAGAAATGATACAAGAAAACTTTCAATTATTCTTGAAGGGAAGAAATTTTGCATGCAAATGGATCTTCAACATGAAACACAAATATGTAGAAGTATTGATTTATACTACGTGCTAGAAGTTATATCATGAAATAATTTATATCGGTTAGAAGTTATGAGTATTTAACTTATTTCTATGGATTATAATTATTTCCATTCCCATTTTATGCTTCATGTTGTTTATTTTATATTCAAGTAATTAATATGAATTGATTAATTGAAGATATACATATTACATTTTTTCTTTCCTATTTTGTTTCTTTTTATTGTTTTTTTTCTATTTTATGATTCATGTAAGGGTTATTTATACACATATTTCATATCAATAATATCATTATCCTGAATTCTAAAAATCAACATGGTATCAGAGCTTTGAAGCGAACCTTAGTCTCCTGTCGCCAAAAACCTCATATTCCTTGTAGCTGACAATCTTTGTATTGTTGCCTAGCCACAGACATCTTCCCTTAAGGTTTCTTTTTTTTTTTTTTTTTTTTTTTTTTTTGTCGTTGTCGGCCCCATCTTCTTTCCTGTTGATTCTCTTACCAATTCCCAGTAGTCTTTTCTGTTTTCGTTCAACTGTCGGCTTCCCTGCAAGTTTTTCTTCAGCCGCGCTCCTGAAGGTTCAGCCACTAGTCCTTCCAGCAATTGTTCCCTTCCAGACGTCATCTTCTAGTTCACAGCCAATTGTCTTCTCATCCGATTAATCTCTACCAATGTTTTCACCGCCAAATTTCACAAATGGAAGTGCTCCAATTCTTTTACAGCCTAAGTTTGTTGTAGAAGAGACTATTGAATCACCTTATGTCCTCTTCTCAGCTTATAAGGTTTTAAAATGTAAAAAAGCAAAGAAATGTATCAAGCTTGGGATTTGGAGCTTTGGTGTCTTCTGGGAGGGAAATGACCCCTCACCCTCAAGTTGTTCATGTGACGCTCATCTTTGCCAGAATTGCAGCGCTTATCCAAACCTTAATTTAGAAGCTAAATCGGTTATGGTCATGCAGAAATATGTAATATGTAAGAAATTAAACAACAACGACAGTGAATACATTGTTGTGAGCAAGGATGACCTCCATCACTGGTCGAAACTATCTTCTTTCACTATCGATTATGTTCAGTCTGGAAACTGAAGGCCTGAATACATTCCAGATTCATACTTGAGAATGTCCGCTCCTATATTTCTCGTCATCGATGAGGGCTAGCTTCCGTTTGTTATAGGTGTTATTCCATATGCTGGCCTTCTTCTGTCCTCCTTTACCGCCAGAAATTGCCTTGCAGCCGGCCCTCCTATGGAATTCTCTCTGCAGCAGGCCTTCCAGAACTTTTTCTACAACAGGCCTTCTCTAGAACTTTTTTCTGCAGCAAGCTTTCCTTCGGAGTTTTTTTATGTATCAGGCCCTCCTCCAGTGGTTTTCCTGCAACAGATCCTTCACCGAAATTCTTCCTGCAGTAGGCTCTCCTCCAAAGTCTTTTCTTGCATCAGACCCTCTGAAGCTTTTTTCCTAACAAGCCCACCAGAATTCTTCCTGCAGCAGACTCTCCTCCGGTGTCTTTTCCTGCATCAGGCCCTCCTCTAAATTTTTTTTCCTGTATCAGGTCCTTCTTAGCTATTTCTACAGCAGGTCCTCCTTTGGGGCCTTTTCCTACAACAAACCCTCTCTAAAGCCTTTTCGTGCAGCACGCTCTCTTCTGGAGCCTTTCCTTGTATTAGGCCCCCTTTCGAAATTTTTTCCTGCATCAGACCCTTCTCTGAAATCTTTCCTGCAACAGACCCTTCTCTATAACTTTTCCTATAATAGGCCCTCCCCCGGGGTTTTTTTTCTGTATCAGACCCTCCTCTGAAGCTTTTCTTCTAGCAAAGTCTACCTCATGAGCTTTTCCTTTTTCTGCGGGTCATACCCTTGCAACTTTTCTTGTTGGTTGTATACTTCCCTGCAACAATACTCGTAGAAGTCTTCTGCATACCTACAGACACTTCAGAAAATGCAATCAAAGACAACTGCAGTCAACTAAATACTCTTGGGGTTGATTATTAAGTACGGGATGGAGACTTCAAGTTCCATCTCACAAAGAATTTTTCTGCCCATTGTTTGATGTTTTCAATTTTAAGTTGAGCATGTTTTTCAATCATGTTTCAACTTGAGGGAGAGTTTTAAAAGTTCTATAGGAAATATTAGAAGTTATGAATGTTAAACTTATTTTCTTTGATTAGAGTTATTGCCTTATTTTATGTTTTATATTGTTTCTTTTATCTCAAAGTAATTAATAGGAATTGATTAATTGGAGATATATGTATTATATATTTCATTTTATGTTATTTCTTTTTTTGTTGTCTTTCTTATTCTAGGATTCATGTAAATGTTATTTATACTCTTATTTCATATCAATAATATTATTCCACTGAATTCTAAAAATCAACACTATGATTAGTCACAAAAAGGTTCACTCAAACTTATTAAATTGATTATCCAGCAAATTTTTGCCTCAATTACTAAGATGAGTGATATTTGAGAGTTTTTTTTCTCTAAATTTAGTTTGGCACATCATTGACTAAGTAAAAAAATTATCTTTTTAAATGGGAACTTAGGAGATGAAATTTATATGATAACCTCTTACAAAGTTGCGACTAAGTTTGCTTGAGTAATTTTCATATGGCTTAAAATAATTACTAAGATTCTGGTTCAATTAATTTACTATGATGATTAAAAGATATGAGTACTCTCAAGGGCATTCTAATAATTTACATTTACAGAGACATCATCTAATGATAAAATTATCATCTTGATTGTATATGTTGATGATGCACCTTAACGAAATAATGAATAAGAGATAATAAGCTGAAGGACATCTTAACTTAATAATTTGAAATCAATGGTCATGATTCATTACCAGACATGGAAATAACAAGATCAAGTAGGAGATATATGTTTTCAACAAATTCATCCATAGATTACTTGATAATTCTCTTCTTATATATTCACCATATTGATTTTACTTTCTAATCTTAGGCCACTAATTGAGTGTGTTGTATAGTCTATACAATTAGTACCTCTTGTAGCTAGTAGAATGAGAAATGCTATATTATTCTTTTCTTACTATATATATATTATATATATATATATATATATATATATATATATATATATAGATATATACATTTATATGAAGGATTGAAGGAGGTTGAAGGAATTGAAATAGAGAGGAAAGCTGGAAAATAATGAGATAAAAAGGAGAAGAAAAACACACTAATTTCATTTTTTATGAGTTCGAGGTATCATTTCAATGCAATAGCTTGATGAAATTATGAATATGTTTAGTCACACATTAGCCTTTCCATGTGTGAGGGAGAGCCTCAAATGTAGGAGCCGGAAAGAAAAATTAGAACTTCCACCCTTCAAATCTTCTTCATCGATCAACTTTGGCCTTTGAGGGAGGGAGGAAAATACTTTTCTAGATCTTCCTTAAATCATGGAGCTGATGGAGCAGAACTTTCTGCAGTCATCCTTCGTCTTCGCAGCCAAGCATTTTATCTATAATATTCTCAAAAACCAGTTCTACTTCCTTCCATGACCGGCTTGTTGGTGCCAATCGCTTGGCACCGGCGAAGCTCAAGAGTGACTATTTTAATTTATCTTAATTTTGAAATAAGAGTTTTTTTTTTTTTTTTTTTTTTTTTTTTGTGTATTCCATTTCTTTAATAATAGCATATAATAAAATTGACTCCAATGTCAGGCTTTTTCATCACACCCATTCTCATAAATATTGGCTTCTAGTTCGATAGAGGATAAATTTTAATATTAACATTTTGTTGATTTTGTTGAGATTTGACGAGATAAAAGAAGTCATCATGGAGTTAAATATGCTTTTGCTTAGCTGGATCCAATTCTTTATTTCTTCAATTATTTTTTTAGAGGAATAGATTTATTTGTACATAATTTTTAGCATGGATGATATTGATAAAGAGAAAATGTTTTTGTCTTTCTTTATTATTTGAGCTTTCATGATGCCTATATATCTTAGTGAATTTTAAGACCTTAATGACATAGTGAAATCCATCCATCATATTGATTGATTGGACAATTGTTGATGGGAGATCAGCATCATATTTTCTGCAAGTAGTAGCGTTTGACATGACTACTATCATGTTGTGCGATACTTTTGATATTGCTTTTTATTAGATAATTTTTTTATTAATGGCAGAGCATTAAAATTTTTAATATGGTTAAAAAGTTATATTTATAGACCCGGAAGATGTATTTTAGCCTTTATCAATAATTTTTTTTATATGATTAACATTTAGATATAATTAGCTCCACGATGGACATTCATGGTTATTATCTATTAGATGAAGAGAGAAACAATCTAAGTCTTTTGATTTATAAAGTTGATGTACATATGAACTTGTCGTAAGAGGTGAGTGGCGATTGATGTTATTGACAGCAGCCGAGAGTGGTCGGCGGCGATCGACGGCTAGTGATCAACGGCGATCGACGAGTGATGGTCGACGATGGTCGGCTGTGTCGACGGCTGTAAGTGTGATGCTGGATTGCAGTTAATTCACCAAGCTTCAAGCTCTCCTCCCCTTTGATGAAAAAGGTATGGCTCTATTTTAGAATCCCATATGCAATTATTATTAATGAAGGAATAAGAATCATTCATTCTCATCAGACTGTTCCGTAGAGATTCTCTCGATCGGACAGTTTTTTTTATGGACATGTGAATGCCTTAACGATATCAGAATTAAGTGATTTTGGACTCATTGGATTGGTCTTGTCGAAACGTTTGACTCGATTATGAACTCGTCTGATTCAGAGTCTGTTTGATCTTTCAAATATGTTTAGAAAGTTTCTAAAGAGGTTTAATGTCTTTATCTGAACTTGATTTGACTCGAATTAGACAAATTTTGATATCGTTAGGCCCAACTTATCGAGCCGGTCAATTTGACAGTAAGTTTGTTGAAATCGAACTTTTGGATGACTTTATCAAAGTTTAAAATTTATTATTTAAAAGATTGCTTTCAAATTCTCAATTATTTGAATGCGTCAAACATAAATATATCAGTTAAGTGCCAAAATAATCTCCAACTACTTTAAAATTGAACTCTAATAGTTCACTACAAGAAATATTTCAGCCCCCAATTTGAAGAGCTTAGGATTATTTTAACACTTTTATAAACTCTGAGACTAAAATAACCTCATACAAATAATTAGGGCAGTTTTATCTAAAATTTTAAGAAAATTAAAAAGCAAAAAACGATGTAGGAAATATTCATATCGCTCCAAGGAGAGGTAAATTCAATTCAATGATTGCCAAGCATTGATTATCATTGTCATGCAGATGATAACCAATTCGTCAATAATCACTCACCTCACTCCAACAAAAATGTCAAAGCTTTGGCATCCAAAATCTATCAATAAGAAATCCTGAGACATACATCTTTCTCAAACTGTGTTCTTTGAAGATGACTTGTTTAATTGATATGACATGATTTCCAAAGCCTCCATTTTCTTCCCAGCAACATTAAGTGCAGTAGCAGCAATATGGGAGGGTGTCAGACCTGCCTCACACAATTGATCACCAGGCGATCCATGCTCTATATATCGATCCGGAAGAACCAATGGCCTCCACTGCACTCATACATACAGCCAAATTCAAAATCATTTTCATTTATTCATCTTTTTTGACTGGTGTGCAAGGCCCATAAAGATTTTACCTTTGTTGTGCCATCCAGAAGGCCGTCAAGAGCCATGAACTGAGCAACATGTGAGCCAAAGCCACCAATTGATCCTTCTTCAACTGTTATCAAAACCTGGTGTGATTTTGCGAGGCTGCGAATCAGAGCTTGGTCCAGCGGTTTGCAGAAGCGGGCATCTGCTACGGTTAGCTTTAGGCCATGGTGTTCCACAAGACGAGCAGCAGCTAAACAACTTTGAACTGCTGTTCCATATCCTAGAAGAGCTACAGCCTCACCCTCCCTCAAAATCCTACCTTTACCAACCTGTCATTGCCAGTACAAATTTGTTCAATCAACTTCAAATGGTTCCGAAGTGCTGCATCAAATAGTTTTTTGGTACATTTGTGGAGGGCTTCAATGGGTTTGGCAAAAATGTATAAATCATTATTTCTTGGAAATCTTGCGAAGGGAATTATAATTTCATAACCCAAGAAGAGCACACTACAAACTTGGGGTAATTCAAAAAAATTGAACTTGTGTCCGGCTTTAGTCTGCTCAATTCAAAAACATTCCAATAAAAAATATGCTCATGTATTACTCACCAAGGATATATAATCAAAACCAACAATGCAAATAATATAAAATCCTTAAAACTGAAAAAAAAAAGAGAAAGGGAATGCGATCAAAGATCACCAGTACTAAAAAAAGGTTTGGTATGCAGAATGGGTGATCAACAGAGTTAGGAAACCCATTTGGTTGCACCTAAAAGAAAAACATAAATTATGATGAATCATCATAGTGTTACCCAGATGTCAAATAGTCCAAAGAGCCATAGCATCATAGTCCGATCGCACTAAAAATAAAGCGATATTCTAATGAAGTCAGTATGTCATTCCTGAGGAGAATAAATGTGGAGAAAAGGTAATTGGATCTAATTTTAGAGGTCCCTAGCTTGCAAAAGGTACCAACAAAATAATATTTTCTAAATTAACTCAGAGAGAGGAGAAAGCAGAAACCTGTTGAAACAAAAAACTCAAAAACTATTGAATTTGTTGCACAAAGACAACAGAGTAGTGTCATCCAGAGTTCCAGATAATCAAAAGGAGTGTTAGAATATTGGAATATAAATATGCAGAATTTTGTATTAATTGGTTTGATTTGCTTTTACTTACTTTCCTTTTTTCCTTTATTCTATTTTTATTAGTTTCCTTACTAGTAGATACTGTAATGGGTATTTATATCCCTCTTTGCATCAATCAGATTACCTTGGTTCTATTGTAACATGGTATCAGAGTCATGGTCCTAAACTAGCTGCCGTCTGGCCTCTCCTTACTGCCGGCTGGCCAGTCCAAGTCCCTTCTACTTGTCGGAACCCCTCTGCTAGGACTGCTAGGTCCCTTTGGCCGCCCCTTCTCTTTAGTTGGCTAGGACTGCTTCAGGATCTGCCAGATCACCTCCCAGCCAACCCGTCTGCTTCTTGTGATTGACCCGCCCCAAATCAGGCCGCCCCAAATCAGGCCGCCCCAATCTGGCCGCCCTTGATTCCCCAACTGCCAAATTACCTCCTAGCCAGCCGATTACCATCCAGAACCTTTGTCCTGATCTTCTGGTCCACCTTCCAGCCGTCGGAAACCCTGACTAACTGACTGGCTTCCCTCTAGTTTCAGTTGGAACTTTACGATGTCTCAATAGCCTAACAACTCATTTGGCTCAATCAGAGTCACAACCAACTCCTCTAGCACTGAGTCGTCTCCAGAAGATGTTCTTGATTCTACCGGAGGATCAATTACAACCTTCGTTCCTCTGCAGACCAGAGGACAGAAAAATAATATGAACTTCTTGATTACAACCCATAAACTAAACGATGATAACTTTCTCAAATGGTCCCAATTTGTGTCTTTGTTCATCAGATGGCGTGGGAAATTCGATCATCTCAATGGTGTGATTCGTGAACCTCCAAAGACAAACCCAACATATAGAAATTGGGAAGCGGAGAATTTCATGGTCATGTCGTGATTGATCAACTCCATGAATATTGTGATTGGTCAATCATACATGTTCCTGTAGTGCCCTCTGGACGACAGTCAGTGATACCTACTCAGATGTAGGGAATTCCAGCCAACTATATGAAGTATTTAAGAAAGTTTGTGAGGCAGAACAAGGATCGAAGACTGTGGCCCAGTACTACAATGATATAATTGCATTATGGATGAAATGTGACCTATATTATGACTATACTTGGGAATCTTCGGTCGACTTCTCTCTTCCAGAAAATTGTAGAAAAAAACCGCATGCTCTAATTTTTGGCAGTCGTCAACAAAGATCTGGACGTAGTCCAGGGCCGTATCCTGGCTGAGCTCCTCTTCATTCTACTAGCATTGCTTTCACTAAGATACACCGCGAAGAGAATCGGAGACTTGTCATGCTTGGTGTATCCACTCCATCTACTGAAGTATCCGCCTTGGTCCCTAATAGTGCTCAACCCCGGGTTGATCACCCCACTTGCGATTACTGTCACAAGTCTAACCATACTCATGATAAATGTTGAAAGCTCCACACGAAACCTGCATCCAAACCTTCGGACAAATCTTCAACTACCAAAGGTCTCGCTACAACTTCTGAATCCAACAAAGTACAACAGGCCTCTATCCAGAATAATCCAGAATCCTCGAATTCTAATAAAAGCCAAATAGAGGACTTAATCAAGCTGCTTGGATCCAATACGCTCGCTTCTGGCCTGTCAACCTCCCACGTTCGTCAAAGTAACAAGTAGGGGTGCAAGTGAGTTAAGTTGACTCGTGAGCCAGCTCGAGCTCGGCTCAATAAGTGGCTCGTGAACCGAACTCGATGAGCTAACAAGCCAAGCTCAAGTCAACCCCGACTCGACTCGTTAGTTCGTGAGTCAGCTCGTTTAAAAAAATATTTACATAAAATACACTCAAAATATATTAAATTTCAAAATTTTATCTTTAAGGCATTAAAAATATTAACAAAATAATATTACTTATTGTATATTAGGTAATTTCTTAATATTTATCTCCTAATTATTCATTATATTTATCAACTTATTATAAAGTTATTTAAAATTAATATCATTTTCTGTCTTTCATATTAAAAAAGTCGGCTCGCGAGCCAGCTCAAACTCATAGACTTAAGCTAGAGCTCGAGCTCGAGCTCGATAAAATTAATTAAGCTCAAGCTCAAGCTTGAGGCTCAATAAGTGGCTCGTGAACCGAACTCGATGAGCTAACAAGCCAAGCTCAAGTCAACCCCGACTCGACTCGTTAGTTCGTGAGTCAGCTCGTTTAAAAAAATATTTACATAAAATACACTCAAAATATATTAAATTTCAAAATTTTATCTTTAAGGCATTAAAAATATTAACAAAATAATATTATTTATTGTATATTAGGTGATTTCTTAATATTTATCTCCTAATTATTCATTATATTTATCAACTTATTATAAAGTTATTTAAAATTAATATCATTTTCTGTCTTTCATATTAAAAAAGTCGGCTCGCGAGCCAGCTCAAACTCATAGACTTAAGCTAGAGCTCGAGCTCGAGCTCGATAAAATTAATTAAGCTCAAGCTCAAGCAGAGCGCGGCTCAAGCTCTGCTTGACTCGTTTACACCCCTCGTACCAATCCTATGACACTCACTTCTTTTGATCCTTCAAATTCATGGATCATTGATTTAGGTGCCACAGACCATATGACTAAATTCTCTTTCTCGACATATTATTCTTGCTCAGAGAAAAATACTGTTAAAATATTAATGGGTCCCAAAGTTTCATTGATGGCAAAGGATTTGCTATTTTAACAAGTCTAACTCTGAAATTAGTGTTATATGTACATTTGCTGAAATATAACATTTTATCTGTCAATAAACAGACATACAACATGGATTGCATTGCTTATTTTTCCTCTGATGTCCGTGTCTTTCGGGATCATCGTTCGAGGAGGATGATTGAAACTACTAAGCGTGTTTGTGGGCTCAACTTCTTCCAAGAGAAAAACACGAAGAATGTGGACATTCCACCCAGTAGATGCAATTTATCTGAGTCAATTGAATGTCCTATTATGTTGGTACACTATCATTTGGGTCATCCTAATTTTCAATACTTAAAGTAATAGTATCTGTTGATGCTTACTAATAAAAATCATTCTAGTTTTAAATGTAGAATCCGTTAGTTAGATAAACATCATCGCGTTTCTTATCCACTCCACAATTAAACCTTCTACTCATTTCTCTCTTATTCACAGTGACTTATGAGGACTTTCTTGTAGTCCTAACTACACCAATAAATGATGGTTCTTTATTTTGATTGATGACCATACTTGAATTATATGAGTCTATATTTTAAAACATAAATTTGAAGTTGTCATCACTTTCAAAAACTTTAACACCTTCATTTTGACTAAAATCAAAACTCTTATTCAAGTCCTCTGAACTGACAATGGTCGTGAATTTTTAAACTCTATATTAAAAGAATTATTGGTAAAAGCATCATCCATCATAGCTCTTGTACCAACACTCCTCAACAAAATGGGGTAGCAGAGAGAAAAAATCGACATCTCCTCGATGTTACTCGCTCTATTATGTTTCATTCTGATGCCTCAAAACATTTCCGGAATGATTTCATTCTTATTGCCACTTATCTCATCAGTAGAGTTGCCTAAAAAATTCACACCTTTCATACCCCTTTTGTCATCTTGAGATCGTGTTTTCCTAACAATTGAGTCTACTCCACTTGAAATTTCAAAATTTTGTGGGTGCACAACTTTATTCGGAACACAGCCCCAACTCGGAGCAAACTTGATTTCAGGTCTATAAAATGTGTTTTCCTAGGATATTCTGTCACTCAAAAGAGGTATCGGTGTCTTGACCCTACCACGAATAAGGTTTATGTGAGTGTCAATGCTTTTTTTTTTTAAGTATTCTCTACTTTCCAACCTCAACCTCTAGTGATGAGGAGCTAGAGTTCTTAGACACTCACTCTTCCTCACCCAACCCCTGTAGATGTTCCCCCACGTCACCTATCATGGAGGAACCCTTCATTCCTTTGGTTCCACTTACTTCTCCTACCACCAAGAAGCCCTTTGTCCCTTTGATTCCACCAAAACATCCTCCAACTCTTCGTGTCTACACCCGACACACTCGTTCTGATACACCTACTCTGGAGCTCGCTAACCACTTGATGGACCCTGAATCTCCTACAAACAACATCCCAAGCACTACTACTCCAAATGAGGCAAGTTCCTTTAATAAAGTATGAAATCAAACATGCTCTCTTTAATGATGTGTGAAAAGATTGCATGAAATTTTTTGGATAAAATTGTACTTTAAAAAAAATTAATTTAATGTTTTTCTTGCAGGTTTAACAGGTATTAGTAATGAAACGAAGTTAAAGGAACATGAAGCGAAAAAGAGAGAATTTGAAAAAAAAGTAGATTTCGTGAAGATAATGTCACAACGCCAGAACCAAGGTGCCTAGGCGCAGTCCACAACAACTAAGGTCATGGCACCAGTCCAGCCAACCAAAGGTCAAGACCATTGCGTCAGGAACTTGGCGCCTAGGTGCCAATCCATTAAAGGCAAGGCTATGGCGCCAAATCAGAGTGGCGCCTAGGCGCCAAACACCAAAGAGCAACCTGAGGGGTTGACGCTTAGGCAACAACACTGGGTGTCATTGCCCCAGTCCTAAAGTCCAAGGATATGGTGCCAGATATTGCGGTGCCTAGGTGGCAGTACCGAATTCTGCACGTTTATGAGCAGTTTCAGCCATCACTTCGAGGCGGTTTTTGGGCGACTCAAGACAGTTTTTTAAAGTTATTAAAGAGCACTTACAGAAGAAAATAAGGGAGAAACGCCCAAAGAGAAGAAAGAAGACCTTTGGAGCAACACTTGAATTAGAGAGGGAGTTTTGAGAGAGATTTTCCTCCATTAATGTGAGAGTTCTTAGGCTTGCTCTATGCAAGTCTAGAGTGAGAGTAATGTGATTTGTATTTACTATTGTGTAAAGAGTTGCAGGAAAGGAGCAAAAGATTTGGGTAAAACATTCCCAATACGATTGAGGGAGAGAAATAAGTTTATCTGTGATTTTTGTTTGTAATACTCTTGTATGTTGAATCTCTTTAATTCAATAAATGTTTGTTGTGTTTTATCCATGAATTCTGAGTAGAATCCCTTGCTTTTCTTTGTGGTGATATAGTAAACATGTAGGATTATTGAATTGAATTTGAAATAGTCTTTTGTCTATATTTAAGTTGGTTTCCTTTTGAACTTAATTTACTTTTCAATATGTCCAAACTGATTTGTTAAAACATGTTGTTAACCCATAAGGAACTCAAAAGAGCTATGGCATAAACGACTAGGAAATCACATTGAACTATGATGTATGAATCAAAGTAACTTATAGAGAGATGTAAATGTTAGGGAAAGTTTATTGGTGCTTAACTTAGAGGTTTCTAGGGTGACAGTCTAAGCCAATTACTTAAGTTAATCATAACTTATTTACAAGCTCGGAAGAGGATAAGCAAGATTTATGCTCCTATTTATCACATGCTTTACTTTATTTTGTATTTCTTTCACATCTACATTATACTATAATCACCACAAGGAATAACACTCTTAGCACTTGGTAAAAATAAATTTTCATAGCATAGTTAGAATTTCTATAGAAATAATTTTATAATATTATGGTAGGATTGATAGCATAACTAAAGTAACTCAAAATTTCAAACTAAGAACAAATTTTGTAGACTAGAACATTGTCCTATTTAGGTTTCCATTGTTCCATGTGTGTTCGACATCTCAGACTTTTTTAGAGTCATATATTACTGAAACGATATGTATACTTGCGTAAGAAATCATGATATGCAAAAATATTTCAAGAATTTAATTAATTTGTTGATAAACGAATCAAGATTTCCAGTGCTATTATCAGGACTAACACAATTGTGACAAACACATTATCGTAGGATCATTTATCCAATGACAAACTATGCTTCTTTCAGTAGATTATCGTCAACCTACAGAGCATTTGTTACGGGCCTGACCAATCACCAGCTTTCATCTACTATTGAGGTTATCTTAGTAGACCCAGCCTGGAAAGTTGTCGTCATTGAGGAGATGAATGTCCTTAAGCAGAACTATACTTGGGACATTGTTGATCTTCCTTAGGGCAATAAAGCAGTGGGATGTCAATGGATTTTTAGCATCAAGTTTAAATCTAATGAATCTTTTGAACGCAATAAGGTGTGAGTGGTCGCCACAGGGTACTCACAAACTAGGGTTGTAAACGGGCCAAGCTTGAGCGAGCTCAAGCTGGGCTCGTGTTCGACTTGTTCGAAATTGTTCGTGTTCGAAATCGGCTCGCATTTGAAAACGGATTGTGAACAGTGTGTTCGTTTTTAGCTCGATTTAAATATTCGTGTTCGTGTTCGGCTCGTGTTCCACTCAAAATTGACTCGTTAAAATTAAACTGAAAAAATAGATGTAGAGTGCTGGATTCGAACCTGAACCAAATGTATGCAAAACAAGACACATAACCACATTACCACAAGAGCAATTACGATTTAAACTTACATATAAATATACATAATATATTATTATATAAATAATATGTGTAATATATTTTTATATAAATAATTATAATTTTTTTTTATTTCGAGTTAAAAGGAGCCTAACACAAGCAAACAAAGAGTTGTTCGTGTTCGGCTCGTTTACGAACGAGCCGAACACGAGCTACTTAACGAACCGAACACAAGCTGTTCGCGAAAAACGAGTTTTTTTAACAGCCTTATCACAAACCTACGGAGTTGACTATGAGGAGACATTTGCTCCAGTTGCTAAATTAAACATCATTCGGGTCCTCTTATCCCTTGCAGTGAATCGTGATTGACCCTTATTTCAGCTTGAAGTTAAGAATGTGTTCATGAATAGCGATCCTACAAAGGAGGTATACATGACTCTTCCTCCGGGCTTCACTCCATTGCCTCCCATGTAGACTGCGAAAATCCCTCTATGGATTGAAGCGATCACCACGACATGGTTCAAGAAATTTACAAAGGTGTGGTAGGCCAAGATTCACTCAGGTTCAATTGGATCACACTCTCTTCTTTCAGTATTCCTCCAGTGGTTAGTTAACTATCCTTATTGTCTATATTGACGCTATTGTTCTCACGGGTAATGATATACCAGCATTGGAGTCTATGAAAGGCATCCTTGCAGTTTCCTTTGAAATGAAGGACTTGGGATCTCTCCAGTACTTGAAAGTTGCTCGGTCATCTCGGAGTATTTGTCTGTCTCAGTGGAAATATTTGATTGACCTTTTTGATAGAAAACAATCTTCTCCTGTGCAAACAAGTGGTTGTCCCAATATATCCAAATGAAAAACTTCTTAATGTTCTCAATGCAGCTCCTGTAAACAAAACTCACTAGCGCCTTATGAGGAAACTCATCTACCTTACCCATACGCACTCAGACATGTCTTACAGTTGGGACAATCAGTTAATTCATGCATGATCCCTATGAGCACCACCTTCAAGCTGTCCACCGGATTCTCCACTATTTAAAAGACACCGACCTCAGCTTTATTTTTTTTCCTGTCACACCTCTCGTTCTATTCCAATTTACACAGACGCAGATTAGGTCGGGTCCGCCCATGATCGACGATCTACCTCGGAGTATTGCTTATTTGTGGGGAAACATGATCATGTGGAAAAAAGCAAGAAGCTTGTAGTTGCTAGGAGCAGTGCAAAAATTGAATTTCGGTCAATGTCCCTGGGAATTTGTGAAGCTCTCTGGTTATGCATCATGCTCCACGAACAACGTATGAGAGTTTACGCTCCCTTACAGTTGTTCTGTGATAACAAGGCTGTCATTAACATTACTTACAACCCGGCCCGACCCAGCATTATCGCATTAAGCATATTGAGATTGACTGATATTTCATTAAGGAAAAGCTCGAGTCCAAAAAAGTTTGTGCTTCACTTGTGCAGTCTAGTGACCAGCTGATAGATATTCTCACAAAGAACATTTCTTAGCCACTGTCGATAATTTTAAATCTAAGTTAAACATGACTAACATTTATGCTTCAAATTAAGAAGTATTATAATATTAGAATATTAATATGCAGAATTTTGTATTAATTGCTTGGATTTGTTTTTATGTACTTTATTTTTTTTTCCTTTTATTCTTTTTTTATTTATTTCTTTACTAGTAAGTCATGTAATGGGTATTTATAGCCTCATTGCATCAATACGATTACACTGGTTCTATTCTAACAAGGAACTACAACCATAGTCCATCACATGGATAAGCAATAAGCAATAAAATGAAGGAAAAGCTTTATCCATAATGGCAGCACTATAGACATCAGAAACTAAATAATTGGAAACACACTCAAAGTGCGCTCATCCACATGCACGAAACTAGGATCAAATCAATTTTGAATGTCATCCAATAATCAAATGCAGATGTTGCTTCCATTTTAAAATTTTTATACTTTTGTACACATTCATTTTGATTTTATATAAGTAGAGATGGTAGCAAACTTGTGGCCTCTCATTTCCTTCTCTCTAAATATGCAAGAATACAGAATTAATTGAAATTTGATAAAACATTTTTCAAAATCTTGCAAGTATTTTTCATAGTAGTTATATATTGCAGAAGTTTTAGTATGGTTGGACTGAAAAATAAATTAGAAATCTAAGGCAGCCATTTTTTTAAGAAAATCAGTTGAGAAGAATAAAAAAAAGAAATATTCCTTATTACATTTTCCGAGTGACAAAGAACACATGCATCAGAAGTGAGGATGTTTCTTTTGGCTAAAATGCTTGTAGCCTTAAGGCCATCACTAATAAGAAACTAGGAATTTATTAAAATTTAATGAATTTTTTTTTGTGCCATGTCCAACCTGCAAGGAAACTTTAACAAGGTTACGAAAATGTAAGAGAACAAAATAATTAAAAGAAGGATCTTTCAAACCATCCACGTAGATGAATTCTTCGTGGTGACTGATAGTTGTTTGGTCGAGAAGAATAATAAGAGTAAGATCTACAATGAAGTTTTGAAGCCACCAACCATTAGGTGTGACGATGGGCTAGCAGAAGAAAATGAAAAATATTGGAAGGGTCATAGTCAAATATATCCATTAGTGATTGATCTTGAAGCCAAGGGTTCTAGTAAAGTAAAAATGAGAAATAATTCACAATGGAGCAAGAGATGGGTTACTTAAGAAAGAAATGACAACTTTAGAGTAAAAGAGCTGATGATAGACATCGAAGAAATGTTCATTCAAAGAGAGGTGCCTGATTCTATTTCAAGAACGCAGAAGAAGATCATATAAGAGAATATAAAGTTTTTACAAGTAAGAATCTTATCAAAGCTATGAAACCCTCTAATGTTTCAAACCCCTCTAGCTGGGTAAAGTATCGAGGAATTAATGGGATTTGCTAAAAATATTATTTCTGGCTTTCTTGGGATTTTCATGGTTTACTTTTGGGAAAGAGGCTGCCCGATTTACAGAAGCAGTTGAAGAAGGCCCATGGAGAGAACTTCTAAAGAGAAGAAATTTATGAAGAACAGTGAAGTGAAATTTAGCAGTGTTCTTCTTGACTATGTGAATAGATTGTCAATCTAAAACAGCGCAAAATTCATGTATTACATACAACTTAAATCTGTTCAAGCATTCAGCAAAATCAAGCTAAAATGTAATTGAACTGAAAAAGATCTCTAGAAGAAATGTATTTAGGAGTAATTTGTAAATGCCATATTTCTTCAAGATGATATATAGAAAAAACAGATTTAGGCGTAAATGCCATTTTACTTCAAAATACTCATTAGCCAAAGCTCAGACACATAAATGATGAAGAATAGTTGCATGATTCTCCTTAAGAATTACCTCAATCGGCACACCTTTGTTTCCTGGTGGCAGAGGAATTCCAATGCCATCTCCCCTTGGATATCGGAAACACGATGGTCGGTCATTAATAGCTGCTGCTGTGGCCACCATGTGAAACAGTTCTGCCTCATCAGAAGGAGCCATCACTATCATATTCGGCAAACATGCCATGTAAGTTACATCAAATGATCCACAATGTGTAGGTCCATCAGCCCCAACAAGGCCCGCACGGTCTAAAGCAAACCTCACAGGGAGCTTCTGCAAGTCCACATCATGTATCACCTATAACAACAGCAAGATCTGTCTATTTGACCTCTTTTTTTCTTTGAGAATAAATCAAGTTTATGTTGCTTGCCACAGTTGAATTTATTAAGAAACAACTGATGAACATAGGAAGAACTAATTTGTGGAGAAAAGAGAAGGTTCCCTTAACCTGATCATAAGCTCGCTGAAGGAAAGAAGAGTAGATTGCACAAAATGGCTTTAATCCCTCACAAGCTAAGCCAGCAGCAAAAGTGACAGCATGCTGCTCTGCAATTCCCACATCAAAGCAACGGTTTGGAAAGCGGCGGAGGAAGTAGTTGAGTCCTGTTCCCCCGCCCATAGCAGCATGTATTGCAACAATGTTCTTGTCCGCTTCTGCTTCTGCTATAAGAGCCTCAGCAAAGTAATTGGTATAAGACTGAGTCTTGGCACTTCCTTTGAATTGCTTCCCTGTAGCTGGATCAAATTTGGCCACACCTTTAAGAAAGAAAGAAATGGCGCTGTCATTGCATATTTCCAATCAAAGTAATATTGACTAAACTTCTTTGGCGACAATACCATGATACTTATCTGCTGCTCTCTCAGCGTAAGGATACCCTCTTCCTTTCTCGGTCACAACATGAATTAAAACTGGTCCAGTTGTTTTGGTGCTTTTCACTTCCTTAAGAATGGTGATTAGATCATCCAAATTATGGCCATCAACTGGTCCTATGTAGTAGAGCCCTAGCTCTTCGAACAGGGATGAGTTGGATCCGCTGATCATTCCTCGAGCATATTCATCAACTTTTGCCGCAAATTCATGCATAGATCCACCAATCTGCTTTGTGACCCCCTGAAAGAATTGAAAGATTGGACTTATAATTCACTTACTGGAAAGGTTTAAGAAAAAAAAAAGAGAAGCTTTTAGAACAGGGAATGCAGCATTCAAGGCATTTGTAGCATCATCATATCGTGGTTGGAAGCATAAAATCACCAACAAATTAACTTTGTTTTTTAACACAAAACATGCATGTATCTGAAGGCACCTCACATGTCCCATGTCAAAGTCCATTTTGACTTATTTCAAATCAGCTGAACAAGTATTTAGTGCTAATACCAAAAGCTTTCTGCATCTACGAGTTACATAAAAACTAGGGTGATGAGATGCTTCTAATAAGGTAGATCGGGAGACATTAGCCAATCTCCAATAGGAAGGCCTGCCTTCACCAAGCTCAGGCATATTGGATTAGTTGTCAGAGATCTCTGCAAAAGGGTCTTGGCCTCAGAAAATAGCAAAAGAATTATTCATATGATATTGCAATGGGTATTTATAGAAGACACTGGGGCTTTGCTAAATAACAAGAATTAGGCTCTGTTTGGGGCTGCATTTTTCGAGCGTCGCGGCCCCAAACCGGAATGTTAAAAAAAAATTTGCGTGCTTTTCTTCCGCGGCAGCGTTCGATTGCCGCTAAAAAGGAAGAAAGCCGGCCGCGGGGTCGACCCCGTGGCCTGGCTTTCTCGTGGAGTAAAGTCGAGCAGTAAAGGCTCGTTTGCCCCGCTCCAAATCCCCGCTCATTTGCCCCGCTCCAAATCCCCGCAATGAACCCTAACCTAATTCGGGAAACCGCTGCTTCTTCCTCCCTTCGCGAAGACTCCCCCTGCTCCTCCCCATGTTCGGGAAACCGCCGCCCCGCTCGATTGTTCCGCTCTGAAGCCCCTGCTCGTTGCTCCCTTCGCGAAGACTCCCCTTCTCCTCCTCCTGTTCGGGAAATCACCCCTTCTTGCTCGATCGGCCCTCTCGATCGTCCCGCTCTGAAGCCCCTGCTCGTTGCTCCCTTCGCGAAGACTCCCCCTTCTCCTCCCTCTGCTAGGCCGGCCGCTGCTCGCCTTCCACCGTCGTCGCTCGGGTGTTTTGTGCTGATGGAAGTAGGGCTGTAAACGAGCCGAGCTTGAGCGAGCTCAGGCTTGGCTCGTGTTCGGCTCGTTCGAAATAGCTCGTGTTCGAAATCGGCTCGTGTTCGAAATCGGCTCGTGAACAGTGTGTTCGTGTTCGGCTCGTGTTCGGCTCGAAATTGGCTCGTTAAACTAAAATTGAGAAAAATAGATGTAAAGTGTGGGATTCGAACCTGGATTAAATATATACAAAAGAATACACTAACCACATTGTCACATGAGGTGTTATGATTTAAACTTACACATAAATATATATAATATATTATTATATAAATAATATAAGTAATATATTGTTATATAATTTTTTTTTCGAGCCATTTCGAGCCGAACACGAGCGAACAAATTGTTGTTAGTGTTCGGCTTGTTTACATTTCGAGCTTATTCGTGTTCGGCTCGTTAGACTTAACGAACGAGCCGAGCACGCGCGGCCGGCTTAACGAGCCGAACACGAGCTGTTCACGAACAACGAGCCAAATTAACAGCCCTAGATGGAAGCAGCTTGCCCTGTTCCGCCCCGCTAAAAACCGAAACCTGAAGCTGGTATTTCTCCTCCCAAATTTTTAGCCCATATTTTGTTGTTGTTCTTTTATTTAGACAATGTGCTCTGCAAAATGGATGAATAACAGCTGCAATTAACATCAAAAGAAAATATTAGATATATACTTGCATGAACTAGAACTTATGATTTTTACTCTAATTTCAAAATTTATCAAACTTGCATGATAGAGTGCTAGATATGTTCTCTCTATAGTTCTTTGGTACTTATATGGATCCGCTAAACAGGACAAGTCTTTTGTTTATGTATTTATTTTATCTTTTTTTTTATAATTTAAATGGTATTGGATTGCTAGCATGATTGTGATTTTATCCCATCTACCTTCTCTACAATATGTTTTATCCTTGATAACTCTTATTAGTTTCACAAACCTTTCATGCCTGATTCCAGTTGAAATTTGCACTCATGGACATTTCTTATATTTCTACCATTGATATGTTGCACATAATTTAATTTTTCTATTTGAATAGTTTTTGTACAAACACTAGTTTTTTTTCTCTTTCTGCTAGAGCAGAGCTTCTCATTTATTGGATCATAAATTGTTTGGACTAACATTATAACCAATGTTTTTCTACAATTTGACATATTCTATATTCTATTTTTGAGAGCTTCCCATTTATGGGACATTTCTTATATTTCTCTCATTGATATGTTGCACAGAAGTATAGTAATTGATATTTGCACAAGATTGATTTGATTTTTTACTTTGTAATTGATTTTAATTTTACGTTTTATGGCTTTGTTTTGATTTAGTCATAACATAAATAATAAATCTAAAGAGGTTGCTACACTGGCATTGTGGGAAAAAGAAACAAAAATACTATTTTGCGATCTTTGCCTTAAAGAGATTGAATGGAGAAATAGGCCTACGACCTTTTTCAATAAAGAAGGGTGGCAAAATATTATCAGATGTTTCAAGGAATGTACAGACAGGGAGTACGACAAGTTGCAAATGAAGAACAAGTGAGACCAACTGAAGAAGGACTGTAAAATTTGAAAAGAATTGAAGAGGGGATCTATGGGTCTGGGTTGGGATCCAGTGAAACGAACAGTTGATGCACCTGATGAATGGTGGGCTAACAGACTTGCGGTGAGAATTTTTTATACACTTTGTAATTTTGTATCTTCATATGTTTATTATTAATTAGGTGTTTATCAATTTCCATGTAGGTGGTGCCCGCTGCAAAGAAGTTTAAGTTTTCTAGTATAGAACCTGAATTTGAGGAGAAACTCGATCGCATGTTTGAAGGCGTGGTTTCCACAGGGACCTATGAGCAGTGTCGTGAATTTGGAAACCCCCGGAGATTCAGTTGATTTCATTGACGTCCCCAACCCGGATCAGAATGAATATGAAACAATTTCCCGTTCCAAACGTCCAAAGGTTTTTGGTAAAAGAAAATCTGATGTTTCTTCCCTCAGAATTGAGCTATCCGAGGTGGTTTCTTGTTTCAAGGCAGAATGTCAGGCTTCTCATTCAAGCACTATCGAGGAGGCACTTGAAATCTTAAGCGCTACAGCCGAAATTTATGCAGATGATTTATATCTATTCGCAGCAGAATTAATAGAGGACCCGATTCGTAAAGATATCTTTGTGAAGATGTCTGCCGTCCGCAGAGTGGCATTTATTCGGCGTTTTTATAATCGCTTGAACAATTGAGATGTTTTATATTTTTCATCATTAGAACATTTCTACTGCATTATCTTTTATGATCACTTGAGCATTTAAGTTATTTTATTTTATTTTAACTAGAATATTTTCATTGCATTATTTGTTTATTTCTTTCTAGAGTTGTACTTGTGGACTTTGTTGTACCCTTCTAATTATATGCAAACATCTTTTTTTTGTCTCAAACTCTCATGCACTTGTCATCCTATTTATATTTAGGGATAATGATCACCATGGATGCAAATAGAATAAGAAAAATAGAGGATCACATGGACTCACGAAGAAGAAAGCGGAGAGACATGTTTCTGACGGTAATATGTTTGATGCACGAGTACTACAACACGTACATTGATCGGTCGCCATGCATGACATCTTCATATATTGGCGATAAATGTGTTTTAGAGTTGCTTACGGGGCACCCAACAAGATTTTATATGTTTCGAATGAGAAAGACAATATTTATCGATCTCCTGGAATTACTTGTAGGAGCTCACGGTCTTCATGGATCTTCGAGGACCACTCCACATGAGGTGCTCGCAATAACACTATTTATATTATCCCACAATGAGTTAATGCGAGGAGCGATGAAGCGGTTTCAGCACTCATCGAAACAATAAGCAGGTACTTCTCAATTGGTTTGAGCGCACTTGTTAGCATGTCCTATCATGTCATTAGACCCATAGATTATAAGTTCGAGCAAACACCTGCTGAGATATCGAAGGATGCGCGATATATGCCCTTCTTCAAGGTATTCAATCAAATGCAATATAGTTAATTTTGTTAGAGTTTCCAATGATATGTCGATACTAACATTAACTCAAATAGGACTGCATCGGCGCGATTGATGGAACACATGTTGACGCACGTATCCCAAATAATGATAAGGTTGCATTTATCGGTCGTTGTGGTAGCCCCACCCAAAATGTCATGGTCGTTTGTGACTTCAATCTGTGTTTCACTTTTGCTAAGGCTGGTTGGGAGGGCAGTGCACATGACAGTCGAGTTTTTAAATCTGCGACGCGAAATCCAAATACCAAATTTTCACATCCACCTACAGGTATGCTCGGGATTGAGATCATTGAATTACCAACTTGAATCTTAATATTAATTATTTGATTTATCAGGCAAATACTATTTGGTCGATGTTGGTTACCCATTGCAACGAGAGTATCTAAACTCATTTCCTGATACGAGATATCACATACCAGATTTTGCACGTACAAACAACATTACACGAGGCAGAAAGAAAATGTTTAATAAAAGACATTCATCGTTACGTGGCGTAATTGAGAGGACTTTTGGTGTGTGAAAAAAGAAATGGATGATAATCCGTGATACGCCTCCATTCAATTTCTCCAAGCAGGTGCAAATTGTGTTTGCTACAATGACCCTCCATAATTACATTAGAAGACATCATTCACGTAACGATATCCGTAACGATATCGACTTACGATATCGACTTTCATTTGGCGGAAGAGTATGACGAAAATGTGTCTGTAGAAGTTTTTGAATATCGTATAGGTCAGTCGTTCACAGAAGTGGAGAATGAGGCTTCCACCACCTGTACTGTAGACGGGGAAGGAGCAAGTGAAAAGCGAAATGACAGAATTGCGGGAACGGATAACTGATGCAATAGTAGGAGCATGATTGGATTAAAGTAGCGTTTATGGATGATAAATCATGTTTATTTTGGATTTGAATAAACATTTATTATGGACATCATAAAAGGACCTTCTTTCAAAGTATGACATTCTTTCAAAGTATTTGGTGCACTTCTAGTTTTCCTAATTGTAGGTGACATTTTGGTATTTCAATGTATATATTTAGGACCTTCTTTCCTAAATGTAAATTTGTTTTTTGCTGCAGCTGAAAGTTGACAGGTGAAAATTTACTTTTGCTAACAACCCATTTGTTCTGGACTTAGCTAAAATTTATGAAAAATTGATTTGTTTTCCACTGAAATGATTGGTCATCTGTTCTAAGGCATTTTTAGCTATGAATTTTAATGTGGTTTCCTATTGACACTAGGCTTTCTTTGTATCCAATGTAACACTTAGTGAATGCTTTCTAAATTGTCATACACGTATGAAGTTTGATGTATAAAAATGGATTATTTGGTGAGCCTTTAGTCTTTAGTCCTTATTTCTATATTTATCTATCAATCTTTTCCTTTGATCCAAACAGTGGTGGAATGAATGGATATCTGATTTTTTAATGAGCTAATGTTGATTGTTTAATATTGAATTAATATTTAAGAAATGTCTTCATTTGTTTAATGGATATCTGACTGCACCAAACTTGCTGAATAGGAGAAGCTTTTTATGGCTTCTCTGTTTTATTTTGTTCAATTTCGGGCCTAGTGGAGTAATGGGTAAGTAGAAATGTTCAGGAATGAATTCAATGGAACTGCACCATATGCCCTTGGAGATGTGCATGGCTACGTGTAGTTATTTAGATTGACATACAGGAAAAAGTTTTCTCTGGGAATTTATGAACTATGCTTGGTTTATTGCATGTTTGCTTGCATACCACACAAATCTTTGGCAGTGCTTTTGATATGATGTTAAAGATTTGTGTGGTATGCATGCAAACATGAATGTTTAGGTGTTAGATATGTAAATATATAAGAATTGTGTAATATGCATTGAGAATTATCCTCCTGATTGCCCTGCTGTAAGTTTTTTTACCATGTGTTGGGTCTCCCGTACATGATACTGACGGTTGCCGATGGATGTCCCTCGAAAATTGTTAGGGCTCCAACCATTAAGCTCCTCTTTTACCAAAATCCTTATACCCATTTCTGTCCTTTCATATATGCACCACCTGATTTTCTTATACACATCTCTTTTGTGCTTGTTTAATCTTTCATTATATTTGATATTATTTTTATTTCATATTATTTGTTGGAACTATTAAAATAGGCTTGGTTATTTGGTGGGCTTCTTTTATGATATTGGGCTTCAGCACATCAGCTATTCTGTCTTCCATTGCTGATATTACTCATGTTTTCAAAGCTATTGAGCTCAACATTGTTTCTGTTAGTAGTTCTTAATTAAAAATTGTGATATAAACTTTGTTATAAAAATTCAATGCATGAAGGAATTGGCATCAATTTATTTTATTGCACTTGGAGGAATACTCTTTGTAGATTATGCATCGAATTGTTACTCAAAGAGGCATTTTTTGTTGCATAAAATTAGATCTTTCATTTGATGGATTTTTATGGGAATGTGGATGTGATCCTGGAGATGTGTTTTAGCTTCTTCGGCTCTTTATACCATGTGTTTCGTGTTGTTTTTTATTTGGGGGCATTTACATGCATACCACACAATTCTTACGTTTTTACATATGTAACACCTAAATTCTAATATTTACATGCATAACACTCAAAACTTTAATATTATAGGAAGAATATCAATCTCACCTACATTTTAAAATTTAAATGCACCATTTCATGCATATTTTATAAATGTATATTTTAAAAGTGAAATGCACCAATTTTTATTTGAACTTTTTCCTTATATGTATCAAATTTATGGCTTCTGGGATTAGCTAAAAATTGTAGAAGTCTATTTTTTACATTTTTATCTTGTAAAGTGAATTTCTATTTCTGTTATATCATATATAAGACTGTCATTGTTCTGTTCCAAACAGTTTAACTAAACAGTGGCAGAATAGTCATTTTTCCAGAAACAACTGTCACACAGCTGTAACAAACAACCAGACTGCTTCTTCGCAGCAGCTTTTTGGGGCAGCGCAGCTGCAGCTGAAAAGCTGAGAAGCTGCAGTTGCGCCAAACAGAGCCATAATTAGTGGTCACCTACAAGCTTCAGATGCTTCCTTCCTAGTAAAAGTTTCTCTTAATCCGCCACCTCTATTAGCTCCAGATCAACAGTAAAATGGGTAGTGTTCCCACCCATTTGGCATAATAAAGGTTCCAGGTAAAGATGGTCTTGTGGTGTGCATGGACCAAAGGCAAACCCTCAACCAACAAAGAATATCCAACTAAGCTCTAATACTAATTTTCATTAGGAATTTAAACTCACTAAAATTATAGTAGTTTCTGGTAGCATGCTAAAACACCGACAACTAGTTTTGATGCCCAAGCAAAGCACAAAATGCACGACTTGATCATAGAATATAAAGATGCAATGGATCACAAGTATGGGAAATCAATATTCCAACTAATGTATCAAACCAGGTTATGGGACTTGTTGCTGATTTAGAAGTCCTTTTTTATAAGTATGCCTATCATAAATGCCCATGCGTACTAATAAAGCTAACTTGCCGCATACAAGATTGGCGATAGCATTTGCATGCATTTGCTAGAGATTAAATATGTTGACTATCACGAGACACATGTGAGCGCATTATTCAACATCCATGTATTTACAAACCATTATATCCTCTTTAAACAGTTTTATTAACATTTTAATCATACTTCATGTATATTGGAAATTAGATTGCATGGTCTTCTAACCAGATGATGCAAGCTAAGTTTTAATTGGGTGTGTATGAAATCATGTACAAAATAAATGAGCTTAGCTCGCCTAAGATTACTGATTCAAAGATCACTTACCTTGGCTACCTCCCTCAGCTCTCTAAGAGGTCTGCTTGATTGCAGTTTACTGAGGGCACTGCTTAGAGCTCCTACGGGTGGTATTGGTCCGTCAAGATTAGCAGTGGGAAGGGATACCTGCTTATTGTCATTAAGTATAACAATCATGTCAGAGTCAAGATACCCAGCATTGTTCATTGCTTCATAAGCTTGCCCTGCCGTCATTGCTCCATCCCCAATCACTGCAATCACATTGTTCTTCCTCCCCATTAGATCTCTTCCTACTGCCATCCCTGCTCAGAAAACTAAATACAATGAATAAAAAATAAACTTCGGATTAGATCATATGCATTGTTCTTCTTATTCCATCACTTCTCATCTTCAAGCAGTCAAAACCCCTCATCTCCTTTTGCATAGAGCGATAGTAATTTTTTAAAATGATTTAAAACATCCTATATTGAGGAATAGGCAAAAACTTAATTAAGCAATGAGTGTGAAAAATATTAGAGAAATAGAAAAGAAGACCAATACAAAAAAATATACAATTTCATCCAATTGCTGGCTCTGCCAAGTTATCACCTGTTCATATTTCACTATGATTTTCCTGTAAAGAATTGCAACCCTAATGCAAAAATAAAAAGATTCTCATAAAGGAAGATAAATATTTTTTTTTCAAAAAATGCTGAAAAAAAATAACTGATAGAACTGCATATAAGAAGGGGTTCAGAATTGCATGTTACCAAGAGCTGCTGAAATGCTGGTAGAACTATGACCGGTGCCAAAGGAATCATATTCACTCTCTGAACGCTTAGTGAATCCAGATAATCCATTGGTCTGCCTCAAAGTCGGCATCTTGTCCCTCCTACCTGTCAAGATTTTGTGTGGGTAGGACTACATCCAACATACAGATATATTTAAGATCAAACAATGGCCTGGAAACAAGGCTACTGTTTTGTAACTAGATTTCCTACTACTATTATTAACTGTACCTGATGGCCAACATCCCATACTATCTTGTCCATGGGAGCATTGAAGACATAATGGAGAGCCACAGTCAGCTCCACCACACCAAGACTAGAACCGAGGTGGCCGCCTGTCTTAGATACATTGAAGATGACATCAGACCTTAGCTCATCTGATAGTTGCTTGAGCTCCTGAAATCATAGGAAAAAACAGTTAAGATTACCTCTCACATAACCAGAGGAAAACTCTTTAAAGGTGTTTGAGAGGATCTTTGTCTGACCTTCATGGAAAGATTTTTCATATGGATGGGATAGTTAATTGTATCCAGTAGGGGGGTGGGTGGCTTCTGCGAGTAGTATTCTCCTGAATCTGACAGTGCTGCACGGACATACGCCTTTTTCATTTCCTGGTAGCCAGAAGAACCAATCCATATTTATCAGAATTTCAAAAGGAAAAAACCCATCTAACCATCACAATTCTCAATAGCTTATCTGATACCCATTATTTTCCAGCTAAAATGAAAAAGCCACCTCATTATTCTCCAATTTGGAGAGAAAGGAGACTTCTTAGCAGAAATTGAAGTACCAATGATGGCGATACAACTAAGAAAAAGATATAAGATGGAAATACATTTTCTGAGTTAAAAAAGAAGGGGAAAAAAAAAACCCTACCTTTACCTTCCCATGTTGATGCTGATAAGTTTCTGAATGAAAACCACGGAGTAATCTTGAGGAAGAAAGTGGAGACTGGCTCGTGCATCCAGAAACTATGCTTCCAGCGGGGAGCTGGCATGGATAAAAGAGAGCGGAGAGATTCATTGGGTACCGAAGTATCAATAAAAGAGTTTCAGAGGAATTGCATAAATAGAGGATTAAGGCCAAGAAGAACAGGAGAAAAGAAGGACGGCAGAAGTTAGAGAGATGAAACACTATTAGCACTTTTAGTTTTATGGATCAGCAAAATCTGTCTTTGAGAAGGCCTGATAGAGGTGTGTGGCTGAGATTAACTAGCTATGCAAGTAGAAAATCAGCTGAGACAGTCTTCTGTCTCTTTGCCTCAGCTGTCTCTATCTCACAACGTTCCAGTCCAGCACCTATGGTTGGCAAGCTTACCCAGCTTGGAGAACCTTTCCTTAGTATAAATTGAACTCCATGCCTACACATTCATATACTTTTATAGCAGCAGTCACATGTTCATCGTATAATTATCCTACACATTCATATACTTTTACAGCACCATTCACATGTTCACCGTATAATTATTATATATTTCTGTATCTAACACCTAATTTTTTATATTTAGCATTTAAATCTTTTATGATTATTTTTTAAATATATATATATGTTTACATGGATAAATTTATGACATCTTGCAAATATAAGTATCTTATATACATCAAAATTGTATGGTATATTGGTATGTTTTATGCATTTAATTTTCTCTTTTTGTTTTAATGTACAAAACTATGCTAATCAAGCATAATTTTAGCAATTTTTTTGTGCGATATATTGAAACTTAGTAATCTTGTATAATATTATATTAAATCACATTGAGCTGTTTGATTAAATCATCATTTCACAATTTTATGGTTTGTGTGATCGTATGGGTGTGCATATACAAGCATATATTTATTTATTATTTATCAATTTATTTATTTATAAAAAAGAATTTCAAATATATATTTCTTCTATTTTAAATATTTTTATTATTTTAAAGAAGCAAAAAAACTTATGTTTTATTCAAGATCAAACTTTTTATTTAATTAGCATAATAATTGATGCATCATCAATAATATTTTTTCATCTAGCATGAATCTTGAAGCACTTTTAAGAAATGAATGTTTCATATTGAAATTCAGAATTATTTAAGTTTCTGACTTCGGGAAGTTCATAATAATCAAGTTGATCGTTTATACATGGCAAACACGATGATACCCAAATTAGTTTGAAATGAGTCCAATCAAAGCCCAAATCAAGTCATTAAACTAATTTGGAGGTTTTGGATCGTCAAATGAATCATGAATTTGACATATTTATATTTAAATCGACTGTATCGATTAGAGGAATCTAAATAACCTAAGCTCGCTTAAAACCAATGTCATGAAGGCTCTCAAATCATTAAAATACACCCTATGATCAATGGGGTTCAATATGGATTGTTTGATTAAATAGTTGAGTCGGGAAATTATTTGCAAAAGGACCAACATGTTGTTCCCCTAGAGCCTATAAATAAACCCTCTCTCTTCAATTGAGGGGGCGAGAAGAAGGGAAAGAATTATAGAGCGTCTTCCAGACTAGAAATCTGACGATAACTTTTGACCCCCGTAATCACTACTCACAGTCAACCACCGTTGGCTGGCCGCTCCTGCTCATCGTTGTTGGTGACCCCTGCTTGCTAACATTGTATCTTGAATGTGGTTGTAACATATGATCCAACGATATATAACTTATGCCCTCTATACCCGCCGACCACCATTGACCACCGCTCGTCAGCCACCTATCAGTCACCGTCAAATGTCACTACTTATCACTAACCATTACTTGTAAATGTTGTCTTAAATATGGTTGTAACATATAATGGTCGTTGCCCGTCTCCATCCGCCATCGTCAACCATCTGCTAGCAACCACCACTTTTAATGACCAACGTAGCCAAAATATGATGTTTTTTTTTAAATATATGTATCTTTTTTTTATTTTGTACCAACAAATATTGTCTCTGGTATCAAATTATACCCTCGTCTTAATATAAGGTGTTCAACCACCAACTATGGCTTATGTGGCAAACTGCTATTGAATCATCTTCCAACCACAACCTTTGTAGCCAATTGACACTATTACATTCACTGCCTCCGCCCTTTGTGGCCCACTACTACTTGTACATGAACCAACTACAACATTTGTGGCTAACTGGTACTGTTACAACTTTTAACTATTGCTTTTGTGGTCAGCTGACGTATTACTGTAACCAACTACGGCTTATATGGCAGCCACTACGACTACAACTTCCAACCATGACTTTTGTGACCAATTATTGTTTGTGCATCAACTAATTAAAGCCTTTATGGCTAATGACTACTGTTATAACTTATAATTGCAATATCTATGACCAACTGCCACTATTATAGACACAGACTACAACTTTCATGATCAATTGCATTTATTATATCCAAACTATGGCTATTATAGTTGATCTACTATTGCACATTTGTATTCATCAACATTGTAATTGTATCTTCTCTAATTAAGGAGAATAATAGATCTGCATACTTACAATCACATGGTGTAATACTCTGAATGAGTTAAGTCCGTTGATTTTTCTCTTTTATGGATTTTTTCACATAAAAATTATAATGTCTCATCGTGCTACTTTTCTAGTATTTATATGTGTTAGATTTTCAAGCAACGCTAAGATTTAAAATTTTCACTCTCATGTCGTGAAATTTTCAGCATGAAACAATGCTTTTTAAGTATTAACTGCAGATTATTTTCTTTGTTTTCTTGCATCTATTGCTTAAGTAATATAAAACATCGTAAAAACAAAAGGGGGTTCTTGCATACACATGACCCAATTCTTATGCATTTATATCTAAGCGCAAAATTTTGTTTTGTTTACTGTTGTGAAAAACGACAATAATAAAATGAAAAATGGAATGAGAAAAAATTACACGTAAAAAAACATCAGAGCGACACACAGATTTAAGTGGTTCGGCAAATTTGTCTATGTCCACGGAGCTGCAGAAGATTTATTTCTTTGAGGAATTACACTGTCGAGCGCCTTGACGTTTACAATAAAATCTCTATTTTTTTCTCTCCCTTCCTCTCTCTCTCTCTCTTCCTATATTTCTCTTAGCTCTCAAGAGGACTTGGTTTGGCCTTGCTTAGCTTGCATTCCCTTAAACCAAAAGAAACTATTTATAGAAATCATGAGAGCGGTAGGTGGGAGGTAGGTGAGCGGTAGGTGGGATGTGGTAGGTGAGTGGTATGTCACGGACAAATAGTCCCACATTGGTTAGGTGTAGGGCCGAAAAACAGTATTTAAGTCCTGGGCTGCCCACATCTCTTAAGGGCTCTTTTGGGAGGTGACAAGTGGTATCAGAGCAGATTACTGCCTGCCAGGTGTGTGGACTCTCCATGGTCCAGTGGGACCCTCGGTGGAGCCGATCCGTGACGAGGGCGTCACGTGATTGGGTGGAGGAGAATGTCACGGACAAATAGTCCCACATTGGCTAGGTGTAGGGTCGAAAAGCAGTATTTAAGTTCTGGGCTGCCCACCACCCATAAGGGCTCTTTTGGGAGGTGACAGGTAGGTGAGTTGTGGTAGGTGAATGGTAGGTGGGATACTTAATTAAGAAGCTAATTAAATTCGGTAGATCGGGTCTCCACATTACCCAACAATTCTACCACTTTGAGACTGAGACATTGAATGCATCACCTACTAGCTATACCGACATTTTCCTCAAACATGATATCCTCCACATCTGCAACTCGAAGCTTCTATCTTCATGTTAGAAGACCAACTGAAGTTGAGCACAACTTCAGCTTCTTACTAGTAACACCCTCAGTTGACATATCACCGTCAACGTAACATTATACCTCCAACCATACCTCCAACCTCTTTCTTGGGTTACTCTTGTATCTGCTTATAACTCCCACTGCATGAGCAATGTTCTGCCCCTGTTGAAAGCCCTTTTCAACAAGTTTAGCCTTGTACCTCTTACTGGCACCAAGCACAGTCTTCACCCGGTACACCCACTTGTTGTGCAAGCTCTTCTTTCTTGGTGGAAGAACTGCTAGCTCCCAAGTTTGATTCCCTAATAGGGAATTCGTCTCCTCCTTTTTTAAAAGCTCTCACTTGCTCGAATTCTCATCTTGCAAGATTTCTTCATAACTCTATGGTTCTCCACCATTTGTCTGTAAAAGGTCCAGTTTTCCTGTCTTTGGGGCTCTACACTTTTCAGGAAATTGACCTTATTCTGCTTCCTCATAATGCATATCTGACTCATGTGTCCTCGTCTGAGTAAACCTGTAGTATATATAGTGTGTCAGTTTTCTTACCCCGAGCTAATATTAATGCTCATTTGGTAACCTTCCAGGTGCTATCTGAGAACATCACTGAATGACCACTCTTATTGAGCTGCCCAACAGAGATGAAGTTTTTCTTCAACTCAGGAATGTGTCTGACCTTTTGCATTGTTCATTTGTTCTTATTAGGGAGTGCTCAACGTCTTCCATCTCTACCACGTTCAGAGCTTTTCCATCATCCAGATGTACCTTCCCAAAGTTACCTGCAACATAATTTTGCATTAACTCCTGGTGGGAAGATGTATGGAAGGAAGCCCTTGAATCCAGTATCCAATCATCAACATAACTGATAAATCAACATAACTGTGAATTGTCAGCAATAATGCATCATGTATTTCTTCAGTTACAACATTAGCGCCATCATTCTCCTTCTTCTTAGAATTCCTGCAGTTCTTTTTTATGTTGTCAGTCTTGCCATAATTCCAATAGGTTGCTTGCTGACCAGACTTTGAATTTGATCTTCCTCTGTTTGAGTTTTTGTCATGTGATCTCCCTCTAGAATCAACATTCAGCGCTGAACTTGAATCCGAGGTCTCACCATAATCTTTATTGCGCACCTCCTCAACCAAAATCAAATCATGAATATCATCATATTTTAGCTTAGATTTACCTGCATAACTACTAACAGTCATCCTCATAGCTTCTCATATATTTCACAATGAAGCCAATAATATTAGCGCACGTATCTCATCATTAAAATCAATTTCAACAGACGATGTGAATGTATTGAAATCATTCAGGTGTTGAGCAACAGAGACACATTCCATCATCTTCAAGTTGAATAATCTTCAAGTTGAATAATAACTTTTTCATCAATTGCACCTTGTTATTCGTCGATGTTTTTTCATACATTCCTGATAAAGCCACAATGAGATCTGCAGTAGTCCTCTCCTTGATGAAGTTGTGGGCAACCGATCTCGAAAAAGTTAATCGTATAACCCCCAGAACCTGTCGATCCAACATATTGCATTCCGCCTCGTCTATCTTTTTTGGTTGTTTTTTCAGTAACGGAAGATGAAGTTTCTTCCCATAGAGATAGTTCTCTGTCTGCATCCTCCAATAAGCAAAATCTATGTCATTGAACTTCTCGATCCCCGATGTCATCACTTTGTCTCCGCTCATCGTTCTTCTTTAGCTTCCTTAGATCGTTCTTCTTTAGATCCGAACCAAAGCTCTGATACCAATTGTTGTGAAAAACAACGACAATAAAGTGAAAAACTGAATGAGAAAAAATTGCACGCAAAACACCAGAGCGACACAACATTTACTAGAGGATTTATGTGGTTCGGCAAATTTGCTTACGTTCACGGAGCTGCAGAGGATTTATTTCTTCGAGGAGTTACACCGTCGAGCGCCTCAACATTTACCAGAAAATATCTATTTTCTTCTCTCCTCTCTCCCTCTTCCTCTATTTCTCTTAGCTCTCAAGAGGACTTGGCTTGGCTTTGCTTGGCTTGCATTTTCTTTAAACCAAAAGAGACTATTTATAGAAATCATGAGAGCGGTAGGTGGGAGGTAGGTGACCGGTAGGTGGGATGTGGTAGGTGAGCGGTAGGTAGGTGTGGTAGGTGTGGTAGGTGAGCGGTATGTGAGCGGTAGGTAGGTTAGGTAGGTGTGGTAGGTGAGCGGTATGTGAGCGGTAGGTGAGATACTTAATTAAGAAGCTAATTAAATTCGGTGGACCGGGTCTCCACATCACCCAACAGTTTACATGTATGCCACCAAAATCTTTCATATCATATAAAAGATACCATCATTTTAATTTTAAAAAGTGAAATACATCTTTTCATGCATATGTAAGATGATATGTATGTGAAAATTGAAGTTTAGGTGTTGGATATGTAAATACATAAGAATTGACTGTTATGTATGTAAATCTTCCAAACAAAATAACTCTCTATATCCTCATCACAAATTCACAACCCATACCTAATTTGGAGACTATACCTTTTGGGCAATTCAGCAAACCGCAATAAGCTCCCAACTCCTCAAAATATACAATTAAATATCATAGGTCCTCCTATTCTTCAACATCACGCAATAATCCATCAATGAGTCATTCTAATTACTATATATATATATATATATATA
>NW_018164444.1:14902999-14906442 GCF_001263595.1 Phalaenopsis equestris
CCACATATCCTATATATATATATATATATTATTCAATATAGATGAGATATACTTCATATAAATAAATAACAAACATAACCTTAGCCACTTGAACATATCAGTTCGACCAAAAACTTATGCCAAACAATATGAAATTGACTAAAATAACCAACTAATTCAATCAACATAATTAATGCTTAATTGATCTTAAAACAAATAATTGATTTATGCAATTACTATTGAGCTTCAAAACTGATTGCACAAACATCATGAACTCGCTGAGCTTTAGTTAGTTTATAGGAAGCATTGCATTCATAATCGACTTTATTTGTACTTAAATCACATCACATAGCATGGTATGGTCATATTTTATCAATGCCTGCTCACATTGATGAAATGTAGTAGGGTCAAATTCATTATTACATATATTGAGTCCTCTAAGTTCAATAACAAATATTACAATAGTTTGCATTATACAACATCAATGAGTCCACTAAATATTGACTAACATGCAATATTAATATCATCCCTTGAATGTCTACCTAAAACTCTTAGTTCAACTTTAGTAAGTATCACATATTGTTTCATCCACAAAATGCAATAGTTATTAAAAGCTAAATCACTAAATTGAAAGAAAAAAAAAAGGATAACTTCTTGGTGTCAAATGAATAACCTTGAATATTATCATATTTTAAATCATTCTGAAACACGTGGTATTTATTCTTTCATGCCATGCAACATTATATCAACACATTATCATTACATAAAAAATCACGTCAATTTTATTATTTAAATATTATGATTGTTTACAGTATTTGTCCTATATATTATCACTAATGCTTTGATGAAGAGTAATTACTTTTTTTCTAAAAAATCAAACTCATTTTTTATAAAATATTTTCTTATAAAAAGTTATATGGTACTATTTAATGGACGGATGTCAGCGGTGGTCGAAGGAAGTCGATGACGGTCGGAGAGCTTCCATTGATCAGATGATGTCTGATGGACATATGAATGCCTTAACGATGTTGAAATTGAACAATTTTGGGCTTGTTTGATTCGTCTTGTCGAGACGCTCTATTTGACTATGGACTTGCTAGATTTGACATATGTTTGACCATTCAAATGCTTCCGAACATCATTCATGAATGATTTAATGACTTGATCTGGGCTTGATTTGACTCGGATTGGACTAACTTTGATATCATAAGGTCCGTCTCATCGAGTCGGTCAGCATGACTATAAGTTTACTGAAATCGGAGTTATAGATGACTTTATCAAGATTTGAATATTCTTTACTCCAAATATTATCTCGAGATTCGTGTCATGCTCAAGATTTGTGCACGATAATGAAAATTTGTTGGAGTTGTATCTGTTGCCCCTTATTTTCAGGCGAGATTAAATTTGTTGTCCGAAAATATGCAGATCTAGAACCACTTAAAATTCTCACTTTCTGTATTTAAATAAGATTAATATATATCTATACATATTAAAGAAATAGAATTAATCTAAGGTGGACGCTCAATTTAGCTTAGATGGCAGAACCCTAGTTCGATTCTCCTATGACGAAAATTTTAATTTTAATTTTATTATATATTTTTACGGCCGAAATTGGGAAGATGGGGAGCCGGAAATCCGAAGTGCTTCTGGAAATGCGAACCATCCGCACACGAGGTGAAGGAAACCGAACAGCATGCGGGAATTCAAAGCGAAAAGTGAACAATTTGACCAGAAAGAGTCGTATAAATTATCTTATTGAGCACTTTATTATTATTATTATTATTATTATTTTATTTTTAACTACTCCAATTAATTTCATCTCATAAATATAGAAACCAAAATAAAAGAAATATGAAATGAATTTTTTTTTAATAATGAGTATTTAACGACCCCATCCCTTTTTCAATCTATAAATAGGGCTAAAGAAGATAGGGTAGAGTTACCGCGGTGTGCCGTGGCGACGGCGGCGGTGCATTGCGACGGTGCAACGCGTTGCAGCATGATGCGCTGCGGCGGGGCATCATGGCAACGCGATCCTTGGCGGCGATGTGTTGCGGGCGATGCGTTGTGACGGAGCCGTGATGGGGCATCGCGGCAAGGCAGCGTGTTGCAGTGGAGTGTCGCAGAGGTGTGTGGCGGTGATGGGTCGCGGTGACACTTTGCGGCGGGGCGTCGTGGCGACGTGTTGCAGCGGTACGTTGCGGCAACACATTGTGGTAGATCGCGAGACGTTTTGGCGCCGCGGCGACGTGTTGCAGTGGTGTCTTGGGGCGAAGCGTTGTAAAGAAGAGTTGCGCTCAGGTGTCGCGGCGGGGCAACGTTGCGTTGCAGCGATGTGTCGTGGCGGGGCAACGTTGCATTGCAGCGATGTGTCGCGGCGACAAGTTACAGAGGTGCGAGGCGACGAGGCCTTAGGGCGATGCGATGTTTTGCGGCGGTGCGTCGCAGTGTGCGTTGTGGTTGTGCGTTACGACGGTGCGACAGATTGCGACAAAGCATGGCGACGACGCGTTGCGGCGAAGCGTCGGGACGATGCGTTGAGTTTAAGACTATCATCCGAGACCATGATTTCCCAAGAAGAAGAAAGTTGTTTTGTGTATCAGTGAAGAGTTGCAGTGTAGAACTGCGGTGAAGAGTTGCGGCGTCAAGCTGCGGTGTTGAGCGGCGACGCCAAGTTGCAGTGTTGAGCTGCGACAAATAATTGCTATAAAGAGAAAAGTCATCCCCGTCTTGTTTAGAAGACAAGCAACAATATCTTCTTTCTCGTTGCGATGTATTTCAGAGGTGTTGAAAACATGTTGTAATTTTCCTGTCGCTCTTTGAGGGAAATATTTTTATGCTTATGTGGTGGCAATATCTGGAGACCCACTGATTATCATCAGAAGTATTGGAATTTTGGAGAGGCGATGCCGACTCTGCTCTAAGATGAGATGATTTGTTGTAGCCCTTGTACAAGTATATGTTGATATTTGTAGCATTTTTAATCATCATAATAATAATTTTTTTTTGTAGCTTTCACTATTGTTGTGGCATTTTAATTGTGTAAAATTCTGCAATTAAAGTTAGTACATGTTGACCTCACTTTTGGTTGAGGTCTAGAAAACTTCTTTAGTAGCCTAGGTCTAGCCATAGGACTTTCCTATTGACTAGTCTTAGAAAACTAGAAAATGTACCCTCACCATTAGAAATTCAAATCTCTTCTTTTTACTTAACTTGAAATTCCACATGTTGATCTTAACCTCTAGCATTTAGTAGATAAGATCATTATAAGAGAATTCAAGAAGAGTCCCTATAGGATTACTTGGCTTTAGGGTCGACCCTGGGTGTTGACTTGGAACTAGGGTACACCATATCTTCACAATATATTAATCCATGGTTCATTTAGAATGGATATCTATCCAATTCTATATGAAATGCCTAACTTGGTCTTTTGCCCATAGGCACCTCCAAATTACCTAACTGCC
>NW_018164444.1:14912986-14914965 GCF_001263595.1 Phalaenopsis equestris
TTTAAACTATGAAAATTATGGGATCAGTTTGACTTCATCTTTTTTCAAAACTAAATTTTTTTTAACGTCCTTCCGAAGCGGGCAACGAGATTTCAATCCCGACGACCGACAGCTTCTTACGGGCAAACCCCACACCAAAAATAGTGCTGACAGTACATATACTTTATAAAATAGAGAAATGTGTACCTTTTAAGATGCGTGCCCACTGATGTTTTGCCCTCTCATGCTTATGTCTTATAAGAGCTTGAAGTGAGCTGATGCCTTTAGTGGAGACTATGTCAACCACTTGCTCTGTTGGAGTCTTTCTAGTGAGGACCATGTCCACTGCTAGCTTCCACTTGAAATTTAGGCTTGTCTTCCAGCGACTTGGTAGCTTCTTAACGAGTCTTGCCTTATAGGCTTAACTTCCAGCGACATGGTCGAAAGGAAAATTCATTGAGGATGTAAGACCAGCTCTTAGTTGTATAACCGGTGAAGCTTAACGATATTAACCTGTAATGAACAGAGTAGTATGAAATCCATTAAGGATGGTTGACCTATCCTAGGTTGTTGGTAGAAGCTTTTGTTTGATGGTCGTAACTTGTTATGGAAGAGGTTGAAGAAAATCCACCAAGGATTTTTGACTTATCCAAGACTGTATGTCGAAGCTTTTGTTTGATGACTATAGCCTGTAATAGAATAGGTCGATGAAAATCCACCAAGGATTTTTGGCCTATCCAAGGTTGTATGTCGAAGCTTTTACTTAACGATTGTAGTCTGTAATGGAAGAGGTTGAATCGAGTCCCCCTGGGATCGATTGATCCCATAATGAGGTGTCAGAGATGCTCTGTGTTTCTCGAGACAGGGGTGTAGGTCGCATTGGACTTTATGTTTTCTTAGAAATATGATTGTAGTCATGCTCAAGAAATTTTTTTTGACAATTTGTTAGTTGCTGATTTTGAATCTTTTGCTCCACTAGCAGAGGTATTTCCATACAAGAAAAATGTTTTACAAGCTCGATGAGGGGACACCGAGGAAGCGTTATTTATAGTGAATATTAACCCCACATTCCAGGCGAGATTCTCAAAGACTTGTAATCTGAATGAAATATGAGATGACATTCCTACCATAATCGTGCCCGGGAGGTTAACAAGAACGACATTTCGAGACTGCTGTGAAGGTTGCCCCCCAACCTGGAAGAAATTGTGAAATAATTTGTGTCTGAATAAAATGTTAGAAGACAACCCTACGGCAATTGTGCCTGGAAAGTTGACTTGAACGACCTTTCGAGACAACAGTAAAGGTTGCCCCCTCCGAACCTGGAAGAAGTTATAACATACTTTGTGTCTGAATAGAATGCGATAAGACAACCCCACTACAATCGTGCCCGGGATGTTGACATGAATAGCCTTTCGAAATTGTAGTGAAGATTGCCCCTCACTTTGAAGAATACTTTGAAGATGATCTTCAAGATGCAAAGAAGATTCCTTTTGTGAATTGAATGATTTACATCATCGGGAAATGAAGTAGGAATTCGACGTCTTAGATTTGAATACAGTGTCAAATGATGCTTCGTTTCCCATAGAAGGCACCAAATTGATGTGTGCTAGAAAATTCACGGTGGTAGAGTAATGGATTATCGTCTTAGCGTTGCACGAAGATTCAACACACACTCAGATGAAAATGAATCAAGTTGTGATAACACGTGAAGTTTTTATGTGAAAAACCCGTAAAGGGTAAAAACCACGGGGGTCTGGCACAGTTGTAAAAATCCACTACATGTTGATGATTACAGCGGTCCCTTGTCCCAAAGACGAGAAAATGTTACTAGATTTTCTGATTACAGTCTCACCTGACGGTTTCCGTTCAACGGTGGTCGGCGATAATCGACAGTGGATTACGATCAATGGTGATCGACGATGGTCGATGATTGTCGGCGGTGGTCGATGGAGGTCGGAGGTGGTTGCCGACGATCGGTGGTGGTCGACGGATGTCAGCGG
>NW_018164444.1:14914975-14964585 GCF_001263595.1 Phalaenopsis equestris
TGGTCGAGGGTGGTCGACAGAGGTCGGCGGTGGTTGATGGAGATCAGCGGTGATCGACGGTGGTCGAAGATGATCAGCGGTGGTCGACAGAGGTTGGCGGTGGTTGCAGACGATCGGTGGTGGTCAACGGATGTCAGCGGTAGTCGACAACGGTCGGCGGTGATTAACGGTAATCGACGGTGGCCGACAATGGTCGACAGAGGTCGGCGGTGGTCGCCGACGATCGGTGGTGGTCGATGAAGGTTGACGGTGACAGGAATGATGTTGGACTTGAGCACTTTCTCAAAGCCTCAAGTTATCTCTCAAGCCTCTTTTCCCTCGTGTGAAGGGTGGAACTCTATTTATAGTGTTTTGGTTGCAATTAATGCAGAAATATGAAACATTTTGATCGGACGGTCCGAAGAGCTTCCCTCGATCATGTGATTTGATGGACATATGAGTGCCTTAACGATGTCAGAATTGAGCAATATTAGGCTCGTTGGATTCGTCTTGTTTAGACGCTCGATTTGATTATGAACTCGCTAGATTTGACATCTGTTTGACCTTTCAAATGCCTCCGAACATCATCCAAGAATGATTTAATGACTTGATCTGGGCTTGATTTAACTGGAATTGGACTAACTTTGATATCATTAGGTCCGTCTCATCGAGTCGGTCAATTTGATCATAAGTTTACTGAAATCAGAACTTTGAATGACTTTTTATCAAGATTTGAATATTCTTTGCTCAAAATATTGCCTCGAGATTTATGTTATGCCTCAAGATTTTGTGCACGATGATGAAAATTTGTTGGAGTTGTATCAAACATGAAAACACGTGAATAATATATGAAGGGTGCATATGTGTCTCTACTATATATATATATATATATATATATATATATAACGAGTTTTTTACATATGAAAGTCCCCAAACTCTTACAATTTACAGCTAAAAACCCCAAAATATTTAATTTAAGCCTAAAGAACTTCATAAAGAATCTGTCTTTCTCTACGACTCTCTGTTCCTTGCAATCCTCATTAGAATTCAGATTCACTGATGAAATACCGCTGGCGGAGACGAAGAAAGCGAAAAATATAGCTTTAGCCGCTGAAGAGGGAGTGGATTTAAATGGTGTTTAAGTCGGCATAGAAGTAGGGGATTTTGATGAAGCGAACCTTTTTCTTCGGCAGAGGAGGATTTTGATGGCTTTAGGATGGATGATGATTCGCCATACCGATCGAATTCGGCTGCCGGCGAGGAGAAGATTTGCAAAATGAAAGAGAATCTAACCGGTGAAGCTTCAGTTTGTTTGTCAGAAAAGTCATCATCTCTGAATGAATACAGGTGGAGCAACGCTAACTGTTATGGTGCAAATAAGGTTAATGCACAATTGCCATCATTCAGACCAAGAGTCGGCCATCGGGATCGCCACCACGCTCCCCTACTTTGACACCAATCTCTTCCTTCGAATACAAGATGCGGACGAGAATGAAGCCGAATGTCGGGCTTTTGGAAGATTTCTTCATTATCTCCGGCCTCATTGTTGTGAAGATCATTGACACTTTCTACATAGCCAGCGTTGATCCATCGGTGCAGAGTCGTGATGGAGTCCTTGGAGTGTAAATTAAATCTCTTGGGTTTTTCAACTGCAAACTGCATAGTTTGGAGACCTCCATATGTAAAAACCCCATTAAAAAATCCACATCTTCTCATTCACATAATATTTCTATTAAGAAAGTATCTATAATCATGATGGTCAAAAGAATAAATCTAAAATAATCATCATGCCTAAAATCAATAACTCAAAAGAGAAATAATGTCTATTTAATTTGTGCTTTACCATTACTTGAAATAACACGAGTAAATAAAATAAAAGAAAACATCAATAAAATTATTCAAAATTTACTATAATTATAAAAACATGTTGTTGTTGTTATTATTTTAATATTATATATATATATATATACATCACATAAACATTAAGATTTGTTTTAAATAAACTTATATCATATCTCAATATGTTATATATTAATAATAATATAAAAGCTAGTGTTAATAATATGTATATGTTATTAGGAATAGTATAATCCGTTATTTTAATACTAGGTTAAAAATAATAATCATTATTTTATTTAAAATATTTATAGCTTTTAATTTTCTTTTATAACTCTAATTTCACTTATATCTTTATTTGTTCATATTTATTATTTATCTATCCTACCTCTACTTTTATTTATGCATCTACTTATTCACATTTATTCAGATATATAAAATAATTAGCATGATAAGAAAATTCACTAATTATAAAAACATTGTAATCAATTAAATAATATATATTGATTAAATTTAAAATTTTATTACTAATTAATGTTAATTAATTAAATGAATTAAAGTTATTTGTGACATAATTTGATTAAGCTAATTTTAATTTGAATATAAGTTTTATAAATTACTGATTACATGTTAGTATGAATATTAGTATTAGATAATTATAGATTAATAAAATTAGAATTGATAATAATTTTGTTAATGAAATTATTTAAATAAAATAAAAACTATATATATGCGCATTACTTAAACAATTAATTTAATCTTGACAGTTAATAAGTTAATGAAAATTTTATCATTTGAAGTTAATAAATGATATATATATATTAAATATGACTCATATATCATAAAGGGACAAATGTTGGAGCGAAGCGGAATATTTTGTCCAAATCAGAGGAGTTTCCTTATGTGCGTTGGAAGTGAGGTACATGAATAATTTGATAATTACATACTGTACTTCAGAGTTTTCTAGGATTATAAATAAGCTTGTATGTAATCCTAGGTTTTATCTCATATTCTGTATCATGTACTTTTTTACTGTATTAGTGGAAAAACCGTCACTTTGCTCCCGATGACGTAGACATCTTTGCCAAACCTTGTTAAATCTTGGTGTTCTTCTGGATTTGTGTTGATTACTGTTTTTCTTCGCCCTAATCTTAACAATATATATATATATAATAATTTGTAAGACCCCTGGGGTCCCGGGTTCGAGGCCACGGGTGGATCACAAACGCACTTTGGGATCAATCTTTTTATATATATATATATTGTGTGTGTACGCGAGCATCAACCGCATACCCCTGCCTATTAGTTGGCATCCATAGTATAAGACCCCTCAGGTCGGAGGTTCAAATTCCCTCTGACACAATTGACCTAAGAAAGTGGTATTTGAATTGTTAGACACATTAGGAGTGGTTGGAGAATCATATAATAACTGCTAACTATTCTTTTGAGCAGCACACACACACACCATCAGAACTACCAGCACGAATCTCAAAGATAACGAACAACTGAGGATACCAAATTCCCCTCTACAGTAAGCTATTTGACCGATTATTCAATGCCACACAAGAGAATTTGCGTCTCTAAACTCAGAATATGTCAAAAGCTCCGGAGATTGTCCCCTACTTGGTAGCAGTAAGACCAGCCAATAGTAAGACACAAATTGTCACGATGGCTAGTCCTGTAGGACACTCGACACTTGCAACGACAAGAACCGCTCGAGATCTTGCAAGATGGAAGATCAAGCAGGGCAGTGGACCCAGTAAAATTTGAGTGAAACATCAAGTGAGCCATGACTCGCCCAACAATATGAGTCGACCCCTTAGTCGATCGCTCAACCAAAGCGACAGGTCACGCAGAACCAACCGACCATACCTCTTAGTATGATGGTTTATCTTATGTACACCAACATATTACCCCCTCTTGGCAGAGGTAGATTCCGGTCGACCAAACAATACGATCGGTTATTCATTGGTCGACGACATTCAAACTCATAAATCTCTGCAAATCAATGTTTTTGTCAATATTATGACGTTCATTAATTCAAATTATACACATCGATTATATTTAGGGGTGGTTTCCATAGAGGTTCCCATCTCCCTTAATTTTACTAATTAAATCCCTTTAAATACATTGTCCTAAGAGGATTAAACACAAGCTCTCACATCACTTTTCAATGGGGGTTCATTTTTTGTGGGTTCTTACTCCCTTCCTCTTTGAATTTCGACTCAAGAGGGCACGCTCGTTACAGGACAAGCTTGGATTAATGTGTGTATATATATATATATATATATATATATATATATAAGACAACTAAGGACAAGGCACATGTTGGGGAATCAAACTCGATGAGCACATTGAGCTACAGTTAACACAAGGTAGATGATCTTGACGATCGAATTAAGAAGGTCAGCTGAATAAGCTGATAAATAACTCGTGAGCCGAAGAGAGAGCAAAATGGTGGTACGACGAGAGAAATTCAACCATAATAATGATAATCTTGAAGACTATTCAAAATTAGAAAATTTCAAGAGATATGAATAACAACACATAAATGTGATTTTTTTTTTAGGAAGAGGCATGGGAAATATCACTAGTATTGTACTCTAGAGATTATTTATTTATTTATTTCTTTCCATTACTTATGTTCTATATCTTCAGCGTGGCATAAGAATTTGAGTTTAACAATAATTTAAATTATTATTTGTTTTTTAAATTAATATTTAATTAGAATAATTACTATTTATTTCTTTGATTGAAGATTAATATAGTTAAAATAAATACGATAAGATGTCAAGATCTTATATCATTTTAAATCAAAATTAAGTAATAAAATAATTTACCTGAATTTAATTGAATTTTAAACTATATTGTCAAGCAATTTTTAAAATTTAGAGCAAAAAAAAGTTAGTGGTATTTTGGAATCACTTAATATATTATTATTTGTTTACTTATATATTTATTTGAAATAGAATATAATTGATGATGAATGTTTTAAGAAAGTAATTAAATATATAAATATTATTTTATTTTGAGTGTATTTTAAATAAACAGGTTCATTTAAAAAAATAAAAAATAAAATTATAACAAACTAAATATATTTTTAAAAATAAAAGGAAAAAGAAAAAAGGTTTGAATAGGACGATAATGAATCCGAATTTACAGATATAATTAAAATAAAGATGAGGCCTCCGTTAGCTTGACCCTCCTGCAAACCCTAGGAGGGAGCAACTATACCCATTTCACGATCCCCCGAGCATCATCGCGGGGCCACAGCGCATGGTCATCTCGTCACCTGCTCGCACCGTTTTCTTCTGATCGCCGGTATCCATAATTTGCCCATTTCTCCTTCTCACGGCTGTTAGCATTCCTTGTAGACCAACCCTATTCTGTTGCTGTTGCCACCTTTTTTTTTTTCTAGATTCCTCCGTTGCAATTGGCCAGTGTTATCTGATCGATATTCCCTCCTCTTACCCTATCCTTTCATCGACTCTCGTTCTCGCAAGCCCATCTCAACACGCCTTGCAATTCTTTTACCAGAATTTGTGGTTCGGTTGCGGAATTATTAGCAAACAACAACAAAAGAATCACTGCAATGGCCGCTTAATAGCTAACGAGTCACGACTTAATGAAATGGGGAGAGGAGGAAAAGTAGTATGTAAAAGGTCTGCTGGCCGCCCCAAGAAGAAGAATCACAGGGAAGAAGATGAGGATGACGAGAGTTATGTCGCGGAAGAGGAAGGAAGCTCCTTTGAGTCCGATGGTTCCAATGGGGAGAGCTTTGATGCTAGCGAGGTAAATACTAGTGCTAGTTCGGCTGCGGAGGAGGAGGAGATACCTAATGCCAAGCCAAAGTCAAGAAGAGGCTATTATTCCGGCCGGCGAAGATCCAAGCTTTCAGATTACGAGGATTTGGAGGACGAGGATTACGAGGAGGACGAGGATTTCTCGCCGGATGCGACTGACAACGAGGATTTGGAAGAAGATTCGCTGGCCTTGGTTGAGATCCGTGGTTTTGCGAGGGCAGGGGCTACTAAACAGGGAGGAAGGAAATTTAAGAGGAAGGCTTCAAATCCGAAGGTTAATAGGAGATCGAGTAAAGTGGCCTCCGAACCGGTAAGGAGGAAGCGGATGAGAGCGGAGGCAAGCTCGGATGATGAAGACAGTTTTATTGTAAAGGGCAGGACTGCGGTGAAGAGACTTAGAAAAGATTCGAAGAAGGTGAGCAAGAGGACTGTAAAGTCCAGATCAGCTAGGAAAAAGAGATCGTCAATCCATTCAGATTCGTTTGATTCAGATTTCTTGACATCTGATGATGATCTTTCCGCTAAGGTTCGGGTTGAGGTGGATAGCCCTAAGAATAAAAAGAGAACCAAGCCCGTGAGGAGAAAGAAGAAATTAAAAGTGGATTCTGAAACATCAGATTCTGATTTTGTGGTCTCCAATGAAGACCTTTTGGACAATGATATCGCAATGCCTACTATGCCGAGGAAGGTTAACAGGACTGAGAGGAAGAATGCGAAGACATCTAGGAAACAACCGTCAGTGGAATCCGATTGCACTGATTCTGATTATGAGGTTTCTGAAAATGAGGTGAAGGATCTGAAGACTGAGAGGGTTTTGAATATGCGGAAAAATGAGGGACGTTCTGGAAAAAAAGGGAAGGAAAAAGAAACAGTTGATATAGCGAAACAGCTTTGTGGGATTTGTCTGTCTGAGGAGCAAAAAGGGACCATTCAAGGAATTTTGAACTGCTGCTCCCACTACTTCTGTTTTTATTGCATTATGGAGTGGTCCAAAGTGGAATCTCGCTGTCCTCTTTGCAAGAGGAGGTTTTTCACCATTACCAAATGTTCTAGATCTGATCCCATGTTAGAAATTAGAAGGCCTGTGATAAGAGTTCAGATGCGTGATCAGGTACTTTGACATGCTATGTGTTTCAATTGATCATCGTTATTGTGATGATGCAAATATATCTTATGTTGATTATACTTGTAGATTTTGGTTTTGTACTCGCTATTTTTTTTCTTTCGTACTTAAATAATCATTATTATGATTTTCTAAAAGAAAGAGTGAATAATATCAGGTGGTTGTTGAATTGACTAAATACCCGAATTAAAGATCAAAGACTTGTCATTAGTTATTTTGAACTCTAATGACCAAGCTTCATTTAATATCAACAAATTATCAGTGCAATAAGTTTATCAAACATTCTGCTTATCTTTAGGAAAATGCAAAGTGCCATATGAAAAGTATTTTATGATGGCAATGGTCTTTGAATAAGTCAATGAACCCAATAATAGTTAAATGAGGAATTGATAACGTGGCATTGGCTGTGATGGTTTGTGCACTTAGTAACATTTTTTTTTATCTAATTTATTTTAATATAGTATCTTTAGTTCCTTTGATAGCTCAGATTCTCTTGAAATGAAAAATTGGATTAATGTTAACAAGATTTGGAAGATCAAGGATCTTAAAATTTGTAGACGAAAGATTAAATGAGTGCTATGAAATTTTGGTGGTTATAAAATTAATATTGATGAGTTTCATGTTATACTTCTAAACATAAATATAATCAAGTGACTGCATGGTTTGATGAATCTCGATGCATTTTGCAAGATGGCAGGGTAGTAGCAAGGAGATAACATGTGGAATAAAAGATTGATTATAGGTACTGCATAATGGGTATTATGATGTAAAAGAATATTTAGAGGACTTTAAATAAATTTATAAACATATAATAAATTTGGTTGCTTTCAATGGCTGTTAGTGCTAGGCAAAAATCATGGGTTGTAAACGAGGAGATAACATATGGAATTAAAGATTTATTACAGGCACCGTGTCATGGATATTATGCTGTAAAAGAATATTTTGAAGGCTTTAAATCACTTTATTAACAAGTAATAAATTAGTTGCTTTTTATGGCCTCCAGGCTAGGATGGTTGCAACTAAATTAAGTACTTTTTAGATGGAATATGAAGATGGATTCTTGCTAAAATTGGGTAGGATGTGTAAATTTGAGAGGTTATTAGAGCAATAATTACTGAATGCAGGTTGCAGGAAAAAAAATGGTGGTTTGGGATGTGTAATAGAGAGTGTATGATGGTCTATTAAAGTGCTGAGATAAAGTTGTGAAAGAGTATGAAAAATGAAGAAGCGGGAAACTTAAGCTGGGTGCTTCTTGTAAGAAGTATTTTCTGAATTACTAAAAACTCAACCAGAATAAATGAGAGTTTTTTTGGTGTGTCGGCATGGTATACTGTAGCATATCACCAAAATAATAATAATAATATTAATAAATAAATAAATGACCTAGAGTAAATAGGGGAGGAAGGATTCATAAAACTGTCATCAGGTTATTGCAATAAGATTAACGAGGATCATAAAATTTGTTGCACCTATAATTCAAAGCTCTATGGCCTTTTGCACTTTTGAAGACTCGTTATGGCAGAAATGACAGTATCATGTAACCTGATATATATAGTATTCTTTGCCAGCCAATTTTTCAGATCTGATTATTCCTTTAATTTGTGTTGTTTTAAATCTTAGAATCCAACTTCACACTCCAACCCCCTTTTTAATTAAGTATTCTCTAAACAAATTTAAAATTTTGGTTCAATGTCTGTATCCCTTTTGTCATGAAAGAAAACAAAACCAGAAAGCAAATTTGAATAAATAAATGGTTCTTTTACTTTTAGATATATTAGAAGATAGCTGCATATTTTATTGCTGATAAATGTGTATGCTAGAGTTTTGCAATAGGTGTTATTGTCTTCTCAAAATGATCAACTATTAAATCATTCAGTATAATCGTCTCAGTGGGCATTCTGTTTTAGTTAAGACATGATTATGCCACTCAATATGATGATGTCATTTGAACAATTTATTTTCTCTTTTGGACTGTTGTGGCCCTGAAAAGTGGCATGATAAACTTTATATGTTTGTGACATTTAAAACCGTCCTATTCACGTTTCCTTTATTTGATTATGTGTTACAACTTCTTAGGCTATACCGCAGAGTACTATGTTGGTGTTAAGCTTATTTTTTACTGTCTAACCCTCATCTTATCAAAACCCTATCTATTCGTTGTCAGCAGGCATGAAAAATGTGACTAAGAGTGCTTTGTGCAGGTTGTCTTTTTGGTTACTCTGAAAATAACCGAACTAATCCCTTGGAGCTTTTAGCCATTTAAGCTTCATTTGGTAATGCTTTTGTTTTGTACTTCTAAAAATTTCTGAAAGTACGAATGCACTTTCCTCAATCACCCCAAAATCATGGAAACTCACGTGCAGAATAGATTATACATTTTTTGTTAGTATAGCAATGATTTTATGTCATTCTAAGCATCTAAGACTACAAAAGCTCGACATTACAAACTCTGTGCTTTTAAATGTTGTTTCATGTAAAGTGGTGGGCTCCATTTTCGCCACCTTAAAAATACATATTTCTGCACGACTTGGCCCAAAGACCGCTTGAATACCTAGGAAAAAAAAAACGCGTGTTGTTCATAACCGCGCACTGTTCATTTTCTTTTTCTTGGCTAGAGTTTTTTTTCCCACGACTAGGGTTTAAGCTATATTCCTCTGCTACTTTCGAAGAACAACATAACATAACATTTTTGAAGATGGAATATGAAGACTTCGATGACAATAACGAAACAATGGTGAGTTTCACTAGTTTTAAAATAGTAACATTCATTAGGATTTGTTTTATGTATTTCAATTAATGAAATTTTGTTTGTAGTTTCACTTAACTCGCCTTCTGGTATGGATTTCTACTATTTTACCCAAACCTAGTATTTTTATAGTTTTTGAATATATATATATATATATATATAATAATGAAATTTAATTTATTTCTTTCATGGGAGGAGCGACTGTTTGGTTCATTTATGAGAAAAAACAAAATAAATCGAAGACAAATTATGATCATGATACAACCAAAAAGCTACCAGAAGAATACTTCAATACCGTCAAAATAATTCCAAAATACCACCTTAATGAGATCACAATATGACCTTATTGTAATGGGTGTATCATAGTAATACCATTAGATACTACATTAATGTCACCATAATATCATAACAATATCACAATAATCACAATAATACAACCAAAGTATGACTAAAATACCACAATGATGTTACCTGAATACTACGAGAATTGCACCAGAACTACACCATATAACCACAATAATTATCAATATAATACCACAATAATACCACAAGAGTACCATGCGAATGCCATTGGAATACCACAAGAATACTACAATAAGAATACCCCTAAAATATCCTGGTGGCATTTTGATGGTATTCTAACAATATTTTGGTGGTTTTTTGGAGATATTCTAGTGGTTTTTTAGTGGCACTTTGGTGGTATTCAGGTGACATTATTGTAGTGTTATTGTTTTTGTAGTATTTTGGTGTTACTTTCATGATATTTTGATTGTATTATTGCAGTATTTTGACCTTATACTTGTGGTATTCTGATTGTTTACTGGTTGTATTATGGTTGTATTTTGTGCGTTTAATGGTGTTTTTCCAGTGGTATTCAATTTGTTTATTAGGGTTTTTTTGTGCTTCTAGGGGTGTTTACTGAAGGTTGTTTTATGTGTGATATTCTGTGATTGTTGTTACTCTTAACACTTCTTGAACCACATGTAGGCATGCACAAATTAGCTAGTTAAGGAATGTGGGTAATGATCCAATTGTGGACAAATTGTTTGACACCATTGTGCAAAATAAAAATGATGCATATAAATTTTATTGTGTTTATGCATATTATATTAGATATACTGTGCGAAAGGATTATGTTAGTTTTTTGGCCAAACTAAAAAATAAAAAGTAAATATTTTTTGTGTTAAAATTGGTTTTAAAAAGGAGCAACCTCTCAAAAACACTGTGAAGTTTAACAGAGCAGGACATATTGTCCAGTTATGTTTCGATATGATGTTAATTTTGATGGCAATTGAAATGTTAGAAAATTTATAGAAAGTTATAATCATTTTCTATTCGGCCAAGTGATAAGCATCTCTTGAGATCTAGCCGAAGCATCAGCGACATTAATTGAGATGTGCTCAAATCAATGACAAAAGCAAATATTTGAGATACTGATATATTCAACTTTATTATAATGGAAGTTGGTGGAGCTGAAAATTTGACATTTTCAAAAAGAGTTGCATTCAATTTTCTTCAAAAGGAAAGAAGAACGGGGATTTAGAATGACGACACTAATCTTTAATTCAGTGGTTCATAGAGATACAAGTTGAAGATATTATGTTTGCATGAGATTTCAGACTGATGAATCAGGTCGGTTGATGAGCTTTGTTGGGAGCGATGACATGTCAAGTGTTGATTATGACTGCTTTGGGGATGTCATTATTTTTGATACAAGTTATTGATTGATAAATATAATTTATGTTGTGGTCTTTTTGTTGGGTTAATCAGTACTAACAAAATGTCCTTTTGGAATAGAATTTTTATCTTAGGAGACTATCGAGTCCTTCAATCGGTTATTCAAGATATTTATTTGTATAATGGGTGACAAACATCCATTAACAATCTTCACTGACCAGGATCAAACAATGTCATGAAGCTAAAAGAATCATTGTCACACACTCTTCATAGATTATGCTAATAACATATATTCAAGAAATTAGCTTCAAATGTATATTGTCCATTGGTAATAGAGTAATAAGTGATCTGTTTTAATATGCATGAGTAACTGTGATTCAGAAGAATATTTTGAACAAATATGGATAGAGATGCTTTAAAAAGGGAATCTTTGTGATAATGATCGCTACGTGATTTGTACTACATTAGGAAGAGGTGATCAACAAAATTTAATAAAAGTTTATTTTGCTTGGGAATTTTCTTCACACAACCAAGTGAGTTGACAAATATTATTTGTCATGGTATTTCCAAGTCTACAAACTCCTTAACCGATTGTTTTTTGAGATTTAAAAATGTCATGAAAACATAGAGAGAAAATGAGAAAGATGAGAACTTTAAATGTAATCAATATTCAATCGTTCTCATTGCTAAAAGAAGCCCTTTGCTGAGGCAAGCCACTGCGTTCTGTGCAAGAATGATATATTCATTTTTTGTGGAAGAATTTTTAGATGGTGTCATTAGGCTTGAAGTAGAAGAATTCGATAGAATTCCTTCGAAATATTACATAAAAAATTTGAATAATAGAAGAATAGACAAATATTGGACAGTTTCATTTGACAAAATAACTTTTGATATAAGTTGTAGCTGCAAGATATTTGAGATGATAAATTATTATGTGCCCACATCATAAAAATTATTAACAAAGAAAATGTGGTGAAGACACTTCATAAATATTTTATAATGCGATAGTCTTCAAATGCCATGCCTGATTTATATTTTGGAAATGGTTATCAAATTTTCAAAGAAATGCTATTGAGAAATGATTCTTAGAGTGGTGTGATATTTGTACCCGCATCCATAAATTTGCATATCAAATAAGCACCAAGGCCTGAGACAATGAAGAGGCCGAAATATTTTTCTGGAGTCTATGAGAAAAATATCTGCTGATGTTGATTGAATATTGAGCTGGAAATCTCCCACATTGATTAGTAGCCCGAATAGAGGAAATGCCAAGAAGAAAGAATGCACCGCAAAACTAAATGATCCAGCAAAGATACGATCAAAGGTTATTTCTACTGCTAGGTTAAAGAGACATTAAGAGGCAATGAAGAGAGCTAAAAGTAAATAGTATACTGTGTTCTATAGAATAAAACTGTATCATATGAAACATTAATTTCTTATCAATATCACTTACTAGTTAAGTGTTAATTAACTATAACTGTTTCATATCACAAGAAATCAGAATGAATCTATATCAAAAGAAAAACACACTCCCCAATTATTACCCGTTCTTCCATAAGACAAGTTTGTATCATAAAGATATGATATTAACACAATTGTGTAAGATTGTATCTAGAACAAACTCATATTGCAATTTTTTTAAAATTATTTTGCTGATGAGTTATTTAAAATTATAGGAGTTCTTCACATCCTCCAGTGCAGCACAACCAACAGAAACTTATACCAGTCACGAACTCTTCGCATCCTCAGGTGCATCATAACCAGTGGAAACATACCAGTTTAAGGATAGATTTTATTGATTAAATGAAATAATTTCTTTTAGTTATTGGGAACAAATAATTTTCATTGTGTTTGTCCTGGGAAATAAATAATTTTAATGTCCCATAATTTATAATCTAGTATATTCATTATTGTTTAAAAATATTAACTTTGTAGTGCTTTCATAATACCACTCGAAATACCACTATTACACCACAAAAACACAATTATGCCATCAAAGTTCTAAAAAAAGTATCTCCCGAATACCACTAGAATATAATCAAGATAAAATATCGCAAAAATACCACTAAAATACCATCAAAATTAAACCAAATTACCACCAGAATATCACCAGAAAATATTCAAGATATCATTAGAATATCACAAGAATGCTACTTGCATACCACCAAAACTACACCAAAATACCATTAGAGTGCCATCGGAATATCAGCTGAATACTACAAGCATACCACAAGTATACAACCAGACAAGAATACCACAATTAAACACCAAAATACCACAAAAATATCGCTAGAATACTATAAAAATACCATCAGAATATCACAAGAATATCATAATAATACCAATAGAATAATGTGATAATACCACCATAATATCATCCTAATTCCTCAATAACATTATTTAAAAATTAGAAGAATACTATCAGAATGCCACAAGATTATCTCGATAATACTACTAGAATACCACAAGAATTATTGTAATATTATGGTGGTTATTTTTGTAGTATTTAAGTGATATTTGTGTAGTATTTTTGTGGTGGTATTCAAGTGATATTTTTGTGGCGATATTCTGACAGTATTTTAGTGACATTATTATGATATGATCGTGTTCTTATTCTTTAATTTTGGTGGTATGTGAAGTTGTATTTCTGTGGTATTTTAGTGACATTCTGATTGTATTCTGTTAGTTTTTATGCAGTATTTTGCGGTACACTTATAATATTCTTGTGATTTCCTAGAGGTTTGTTGGTGTTATTCTGGTAGTATTGTAGTAGTATCCTAATGAAATTTTGGTGGTATTCTATGATATTTTGTTGTATTTATATGGAATTTTGGTGGTACACTTATTGTGGTATTATAATTGATACAATTTATATCTAAGCCTGTAATACGTAATGTGTATAAAAAAGTGAATATACACATTTAGAAGCAGGTTATAATCTGTTATAAATATTAACAACAATAAACAAATCCAAAAATTGTCTATGTCAATGTTCCAACCTTTTCATCCACATCCTAAAGATATACACAAGTCACAATATATGCATAACGTTTGTATAGTGTTGATGATTATGAACGATTTTCTAATGCTAACACAGAGAGTTCATAAACTAATTCAGCTCTAAATCGTGTCATGTTGAGCTCTCACGTTCTGCAACCATCACATTTTTTTTCTCGGTTACCCTTCAATTTTTTCATGTATTTGCAAACAAACATTCCATAATTAATGTTGTTCTTCTTTGCTGGTGGTTCTCTACGTAAAGTAATTGGTCATGTACGGGGATCAGTTTCATATTCAAAGCAGACTTCTTCAGCAATGACTTTGACCTTCAACATAAAGAAAATTGTGTCAAGTAGTTTAAATTTAAAAACTAAACAAATAAAAATCATGTTGAATAATGTGCTAATGTATGTCTTTATAATATCATAGCATATTTGTTTGTGAGTTTTTTTGGGAAGTGAGTCATATAAGAACCATTTTTTCAACTTCAACTCCCCAAGTAGTAAAATCCAGTGTCTGCCATGGCTTATAAAAGTCTAGCTCTCAATTTTTCATTGGAAACTGGCCTGTAAAATTTTGTTGGTTTATGCTATTTACATATAAGTGAAGTTATAAATTATTTATGAATAATATAAACTATAATGCTGGTTCATACTAACCCAATACATTGGAGATATATACAGGTAAGGTTTGTATAATTCAAGATTTTTTTTTGTCAGCCAATAAAAATACAAATGCATCAATATGCTCGTTGCCCAACTCTTTATTCATTAACAGATCATTGATCGAAGAACGAGATATTGCACAGTGATTTTCTTTAAAAAACTGTGTCGTGCCTGCAGTAACGACAGATAAAAGAATTGATATATAAATATATTTTTAGCGGGAAGTAATTAGAATTTGTAAAGAAATACTTATCACTGAACATTTGACATCATTCATCAATTACCTCTATCATATGCAAGGATATCTCTTCCCTTGTCGAAAATTTCATTATTGTCTTTGCTTGTTGATGCTTCATATTCAAAATACGAAAAGTACTTTAGAATATAGTGTTATGAAATGATAAACTTTAAAATTAATATACCTTATCTTTTTAGTTATCAACATATATTTTGCAAACCGTCTTCCTCTTTTTCTCCTCCATAAGAATAGGAAACTTGTTCCCCTCCCCGAGCTCCAAAACTTCACTTCCATTTAGTTCTTTCTTTTCTTCCTCGACTGAAGTAAATTTAGGCGTCTTTGATGCTTCCCCAATATCCTCGTTTTCAACTTCAATTTCTTCTGACTTGGCTATGATGACCTCATTTTTTCTATCATTAATTGGAAATTCTTTGTAAGGGGATTCCAATTTTCTCTTATTTCGGCTTTGTCTTGATTTTACTCATCGGACCATATTACTCAGATAAGATTTTTATAATTGTTTTCTTTTATGCTTTCTCTTGATATTTGATAATCTTTTTTTTCAATTGGTTAATATTATAGTTGTTATTTGTGTTCGAACTGAAGGAGGATTGACCAAATATTTTTGTATTTTTGTTGGCTTACATCAGGGATCGTCTTTAAGCCCATATGTTTTGCTTTAGTTATGGATCGTCTTACTAGACATTTACAGGAGGATGTACCTTGGTGTATGCTTTCTGCTAATGATATCCTTCTAGTGGATAAGACGAGAGAAAAAACCCAGGGAAAACTTGATTTATGGAGGTCTACATTGGAGTCTAAAGGCTTTCATTTGAGTAGAACTAAAAATGAATACATGGAATGTAACCTTAGTAGTAGTAGCTCTAGTGACAGAAGTGTAACTTTGGGCGATCAAATTATTAAAAGGTGTGAACAATTTAGATATCTTGGGTCTGTTGTTCAAAGCGACGGTGATATTGATGGGGATGTTAATAGTAGAATTCAAGTTGGTTAGTTGAAGTGGAGGAATGCTTCGGGCCTTTGTGTGATAAGAAAGTACCGCTTAGACTGAAAGGAAAATTTTATAAGACGGTGGTGAGACCTGCAATGCTCTATGGCGCTGAATGTTGGCCTTTAAAAGAGAAGCATATTACTAAGTTAAGTGTTGCCGATATGAGAATGATTAGGTGGATGAGTGGCTTTACACTTAGAGACAAAATGCGAAATGATTATATCCGTGATAGGGTTGGTGTAGCTCTTGTGACAGACAAAATTAGAGTAAGTCGTCTTAGATGGTTTGGTCACATTAAGCGTCGACCATCTGATGATCAGATTAGGAGAGTAGATGTTTTAGATTCGACTTATGTTAAGAAAGACAGAGATAGACCTAGGAAGACTTGGGCTTATTGTATAAAAAATGATCTTAATTTATTTGAACTAAATGAAAATATGACACTAAATAAGGCGCAATGGAGAAAAAAGATTCATGTAGCCGACCCCATGTAGTGAGATTAAGGCTTTGTTGTTGTTGTTGTTGTGGTGGTGGTTAATATTATTTTGCAACTCATTTATTCGATGAACCTGGCTTCTAAAGTAATCTAAGAAGTTCTTCAATTTCTATTCCTGATTGGTGTTTAGTTGGAGTTGGAGTTGGAGATGGGGGCTGATATGAAGTGTGAGGAGTAGATGATGCAACATTCTCTGCAGCAAATAGTACAAGGGGTGCATATCGGGTAGAGAGGTTAAAATCAACTTTCAGAGAGCGACATGTTGGGCTCCCTAACTCTTGGGTTATTGGAAAAAATAGTAATTGTTCGTCACTAGTTAAATCAACAAAATAATTAAAGACCTAAAACAAACAAAAAAACTAAATTATCAAGTTGTAAGGGCAAATGTAATATCGCTCGACTGTTTTTTGTAAAAAGGGTTCAAATCTCTGTTATCTAGTCTTATGTTAGTCCAGAGAAAAGAATATCCACCATCTTCGTACTCCATAGCCTCATTTTATACCACCTTAGCATTCAAAGTCTTGCTTCAGGTGATGTTGGAGTAAGGATGGATATGTGCTCGTAAAGCCAAAGCTGTAAAAAAAAGTAAAACTCATTAGGTCACTTGCCTTAAAAGAGTAAAAAAGATTGTTATTATATCGACCATACTAACCATTAACAAGAAAACAAAGCTTTTCATTCATCCAAGGGTCTGATTCCGTCTTATTTTTCAGACAATGACATCTCTTTGCTCAACTAGAAAACTGCAAATGTCTGCTGGCTAGTTAAAGGAAGAAAAACTGTTTCCATTGTCCCAAAAACTATAGAAGCCACTCAAGGTATTGTATTTGCTCGAGTTAAAAATAAGTTTTCCAAGAAAAACTTTATATGCATCTCTACAAAGTGTGTTGAATATTGTCCCGAAATAATTGCCAACCATTTGTTCTTTAGTTGAATGGAAATTACAGTTGATATGAGAAATTTATTTCAATGAATGGTTTCTCCACAAATAGGCATGCCGATGAGCAGTTCACCTTGTCTGAATCGAAGCTTAAGGTTTTGCCACCTATTCTAATAACCTTATGATCAGTGTGATAACATTTCAAAATTTGGAGGGTTAATGAATTTTTTTGTTCGTAAGGTGGCTTGTGTAAGAGTTGAATAAGATGCATATCTTTCAGAATAATTTTAATTTCCTCATTAAGTTGACCAAATACTGCATCACAAAGAGATCTAACAGCTGAGGGCCTGCATCTGCATGTCAATACTCTTTCGTTCATTGCACTGCAAGTGTATTACATAGTAAGAGAATAAACATTAATGGAGGAAATCTAACATAATAAAGATTTGCTTCAGTCAAATAAATTGAACAATACCATCATAATAGTAGGCAAAAAACAACCATGATGCCACTAGAACATCATCGGAATTAAAACGAAGAAATTACCATAATATCACCAAAATATCCCAAGAACACCTCTAGAATACTGTCAATAAACCACCAGAATGCCACTAACAAAACACTGGAATACCACCAACCATCATAATATCACCAAAAAAACTAAAAAAAAAATTATAAAAGTACCATCACAATACAACTAGAATACTATCCAAATACTAGAATAACACTACTAGGATATCACCACAATACCATCATAATAACACTATAATACAACTAAAATAACACAAAAAATATGTGGTCGTAGTCTCTTGATATTTTGGTTTGGTGGTATTGCGATGATATTCTTGTGTTATTTTAGTGGTATTCTGTTGGATGTCTGGTGATGAAATTTGATAGAATTTTTTATGGTATTAACGTGATATTTTGGTATTGTTGTTGTGGTATTCTGGTAGTATATTGATTGTGTTCATGTGGTATATGGTAGTTTATTCATATTTTTTGGTTATTTTTTTTTGTTTTTTTGGTGGTATACTGGTGATGATCTTATGGTATTCAGTTTGTAAAGTGATGTAAAGTATTTTGATAGTATGGTGGTGTTGTGATGAATTTTTTGTAATAATGTAACACTGACAAAATTAGAGAAAGTCGTCTTAGATGGTTTGGTCATATTAAGCGTCGACCATTAGATGATCCGATTAGGAGAGTAGATGTTTTAAATTCGACTTGTGTTAAGAAAAACAGAGGTAGACCTAGGAAGACTTGGGCTTATTGTATTAAAAATGATCTTAATTTACTAGAACTAAATGAAAATATGATACTAAATAGGACGCAATGGAGAAAAATGATTCATGTAGCCGACCCCACATAGTGGGATTAAGGCTTTGTTGTTGTTGTTGTTGTTGTAATGTAACACTGATATTTTTGTGATATTGTGTTCGAGGTGGTATTCGAGTTTTTCTTCAGTTAGTGGTAATCTATTTGAATTATGATGGTATTTTGGTTCTTTTATGTTGTTACTGTGTTTTTTTTATTGTGGAATTGAGGTTTTAGTGTGTTAATATTAAAGTTGTATTATACTGTTAATATGATGATATTATGGTGCTCATGATGGTATAGTGGGGTACTTGCAAATAATTTTTAGATTGACTGCTCTTTGAAGGCTAAACAATGATATAAAATAGTATTTTGAATTTTGATGGTTTTCTGTTTTCCAAACACATTGAACAAGTAAACCTCCAATATAAAATCCATCACTTCAATATTATAAAGTCAGCAGTATATATGATGGTAATGAGATACTTGCAAATGTTACCTTGAACAAATGAGACAAATAAAATTTTAGATTAAATATATGAGTCTGGAAATAATATTGCATCAAACGAAGTTTTTCATTGAACAGATGACTACAAGATGAAGAATTATATTTCTTTGGTTAAAAAAAAGATACACCTAAACTTTAAATAAATAAAGTTTTCTTGTTTACCTTATTGGTTTCTTCTCTTTCTTTTTTGTTATTTTTTTATTTTATCCATTACAGCTAACGTAGAAACCTAAGCATTGTATATTGAACAACAAAATTAAGAAGATTTTACAATCAAAACTAGCTAGAAACATGTGTAAACCTTGTTAGGCGGAGTCCTAAGTCCCGGTGTCGAAATGCAGGTGTCAAAATGCCAGTGACGAATACGTCAAAATCTCTGACGCGCTTCCAAGTCCGTTGGCGAAGAAGCTTTGCTTAGCCACGCTAAAACTAGTCTAGTTTTGAAAACCCTAAATGCTCAGGGTTCCTTCTAGCAAGAGAACCCAAAACCTTAAAATCACATATGATCAGAATATGAATCAACGGTGCACATTTTTTTTTCGAGGTATTCAGGCGTCTTCAAGCCGGGCCACACGGAAATACACATTTTTTACATTTTCTTAAGGCGGCAAAAATGGGGCCCACCACTTTAATATTAGTTAAAATAAAGTTTTGCTCAACTTTCTTGGGCATATGGGTTTTTTAATGTAATTGTTAGCACTGGATTGAATTTACCAAGTTTGATCTTTTTTAGTTGGTTGCGATTAGTGGAAGATTCACCTGAGAAGTTAAGATTTATATTTGCATAATAATGGCTGTCTTCTACCTGTGCACATCTAATTTTTTTGCCTTTTGGTAATTTTCAAATTTACTTCAAAATTTTCTACGTTTGCTTCATTTTTTAAAAAAATTTTGTTTTCAGTGAACTTCATTAAGTGGTTTTTTTATTTGACCTTGTCTGCATTTTGTTCTGAAAAATAATTGTTTTATATTTTTCCTTAACTGGCTGTTGGTTGTATTTTTTTTCTTTTTTTTTATTGATACTCTCGGTGTGGGTTGTTATACTAAATTGGTAACCAGCCAATTTAGTATTTGTGTTTCTTTTTCTGTTTTAGCGAAAAAATGCAAAACGAATATATCCGTGAAAGGGTTGTTATAGTTTCAGTGACAGACAAAGCTAGAGAGTCTTCTTAGATGGTTTGGTCATATTAAATGTCAACCATCTGATGATCCAGTTAGGAGTAGATTTTTTAGTTCAACTTATGTTAAAAAAGGTAGAGGTAGACCTAAAAAGACCCGGGCATGTTGTATAGTTTCAGTGACAGACAAGGCTAGAGAGTCGTCTTAGATGGTTTGGTCATATTAAATGTCAACCATCTGATGATCCAGTTAGGGGAGTAGATTTTTTAGTTCAACTTATGTTAAGAAAGGTAGAGGTAGACCTAAAAAGACCCGGGCATGTTGTATAAAAAATGGTCTTAATTTATTCGAATTAAATGAAAATATGACACTCAATAGAACACAATAGAGAAAAGGATTTATGTAGCCAGTCCCACTTAGTAGGATAAGGGCTTGTTGTTGCTGTTGTTTCTTTTCTGTTTGTCTGACCTATTTACTTCCATCATGGCAGGTTTACCAACCTTCTGAAGAAGAATTAAGGGTTTTATTGGATCCATATGAAGACGTTGTTTGCATGGAATGCCATCAAGGAGGAGATGATAGCTTAATGTTGCTTTGCGACATATGTGATTCTTCTGCTCATTCATATTGTGTTGGTCTTGGGAATGAAGTACCTGAGGGAAACTGGTACTGTGACTGTTGCAAGCTTGCTGATGAAGGGTCTTTGCATTCCCAAGTTCTAGATACTCAAGGAGCAAGCAGTAGCCATACACATGGTGGAGTTGAAGATACTTGCTCTAGAAATTTCCAGAGCAGTTCAATCTTTCAACGATCAGTATCCTCGCAAGGTCAATCTTCTTCGCAGCGATTTGATCTCAATGTGCCACCCAGAAATTTCATAGAGGAAAATGGTGTTGTATCTGCATCACAGGCGTCTGGAGCTGGAGCATCAACGCTTTCTAGTAGGCGCGCTCTACACCAGCGCATCAGAAATTTTCTTTCTAACAACAGGGCAAGGCAGCTCTTTCCTGGATCTAGTAGGACAGACACTTCTTTGCATACTGATGCAGTCCACTCAGTATCGGAACAAAGAGAGGAACAATTAGAGAGGCTAAATTCTTTGTGCACTGTTTCAGTGACCGAGCAGCGACCAGAACGCAGCAGGGGTTTTTCTCACTCCAACTCTGATTTGGTTCCATTCATGTCTAATGAAGGAAGAACTTTTCGACATGTGGATGGTGCCAAGGAGCAAATCCAATCCATGGTTAAAAGCTGCCTAAATAGGATGCCTAGAGCGGTATGTTATAATGTATTAGGGTTTGATTTTCTTACTGTCATTGCTAATTTGGTCATAAATTTATGGAATGAAATTTGTATAACCTTATACTCTCTGAACACTGTTACATTTTATGGAATCCATTTTGGCTGATATTCCATCTTGCCTAGTTTCTAACTTATTTTTTGGTTATAACTAATGAAGTTTATTAGAATTATTAATTCTCTTAGATGTTTTGCTTGAACCAGTATTTTGTTTTTTGGTTATTTATCTTCAATGGAAATGATAAGTGGTATAAGATTGATGCGAGTGGTTTAGTGGGAATGTTCCATAGAGAAGTATGGAATGCTTTGTCTAGCTTCAACTCTTATAGCCCGATTAGTCTGATAGTACAGCCTTTTTTTTATACATCAAACTGATTTGAGTGATTGGTCTAGTGTATTTATCATTTCATGATTCCCAGTTTGTTACATCATGAATGTTCATAGTGCAGCCTTTTTTTTTATACATCAAACTGATTTGAGTGAGTTGTCTAGTGTATTTATCATTTCATGATTCCCAGTTTGTTACATCATGAATGTTCATTTTCTTTACCTTAGTTATTGTCAATGTATTTTCACCAAAAAATATATGGAATATGAATTTTGCAATTTATATGTTTCTTTCTACATGATGTTGCATTGGTAAAACTGGTGTGATAAGTTGTCTTTTTTTGAGTAAGTAGACATTGACTCGAACTTTGTACGTCTCAATTTTAATTTTCAGTCACAATTCAGGAGGTTAAGAAACTAGCTTTGGGCTTCATTTATGATAATCATCCTTTGTGAAACACCGCCTCACCCTCATATGATCTTTCTTCTTCTCATATTAAAATTAATTTTTTTTGCAAATGGTTACACGGACTTGAACTGATCAAGGCTACTAGTTTTTTGTTACATAGATCAACACTCATCGGGCACTCAATCAATTTGATGACATGTGGGCTAGAGGATTTAGATTTTGTCGATAATCTCATGAGAGAATCTTATATTCTGCTAAGGCGAACCAAAACATAAAGTTAGCCGCCTAAAAGATTTAAGACCTAGAGGAGCTTAGGTCAACGGGCGTTGGAAGAATGCCTGGGAACCATGATCCGAGTGCATAGGGAAGACACCTGAGAGCCAGAGAGTAGAGATGGTCTCCTAAAGGTGTCTAGGAGATAAGCCACTCTAAAGACGATATGACTGTTAATTGTTTAACAGTAATAACAACATGGCCTAACAACCTATAATTTTGACACTATTTCTTTGTAAATTTTCCAAAGAGTGCTATGATTCCTCATGGCAGTTATGGGACCTTGTTTGGTTCGATTTGGTTATAATGCCCATCTGATCTATAGTCAACATTCTTTATTTATATGAATGGTGTCAGAGGAGATGAAAGGGTAAGCTGTGTTGGGATCTGGGGTTGTTTTTGTTGGCTAGAGAATCGAGGTCGAGTTAGAAACCTAAAGGTTATAATTGGCTTAGTGCTTTTGTTAATGAAGCATGAATGTTTTTCTCCAATAGCAATAATCTAGATTATTCCACCTTCATTTGTTGAGGATCCATAACTTCTTAGTGATGTCTTGCCAACGATAATGAATCAAGTTTTTGGTATTAGTGCGTTGGCTTAGGGTCTGTTTGGGGCAGCTGTAGCTGTTTGAAGAAGCAATAGCTGTTTGAAGAAGCAACTATGAAGTTGATGAATGAGAAGTTGCTGTTCAAAAAGCTGTGGGCGCTATTATAAAAATTAATATTTTTGAAAAAATCAGACCACAACTTTCTAGCAGCCACCTCTGGTAACAAGACCTGGTGGAAAAATACACTTTTTGAGAATGTGGGCAAAATGTAGTTTTGACAAATAGGAAAAACTTCGGTGCGGCACCTCACCGCCACCGCATAGAATCTTAGCAGTTGGTGTTGATGAAAAGCAGCTAAAAGGAGACGGAAAAATCATTCTTCAACAAATAGGAAATTCAAGAAGGCAAATGGAAAGCTCTAATATCGACAAAATGATGGGTTATAACGTCGGAGATGTTGAACAAGAAAACTCCAGTGACGGATCCAGAACTAGAAATTAGGGAAAAGAAAAATATTGCTGAGCGACAGGAATGTGATTTAGCAGACGAGGATCTATCTTTTATGTACTTTCAGTAGAAGATATCAATTCTTCAAGGTAGAGGCGAATGATGTCATTCTTATCTGTAATGGAATAGGCTCCATTGATGCAGAAAAGCTGAATGTATGGGTGGATTAGCTAAAGTTATATTTCAGACTATTGTATTTGTCGCTAAGAAAGATTTCTCTCAAACCTTACCTGGCATGCGTTGATTTGGTGGAATGTCAATCTTCTATATGGTTGACAAAATATTTTTTAGTGATGTTTAAGTAGGTAATCCGTCTAGCATTATAATCTATGGGCTATGAAGAGGAAATGTAGAGAAATGTAGAAAAAGTGGCATGGGTTGCGTCAATAAGAACAGATTATGTAATTTTATATAATTAAGTTCAGAATACAAGTGATGATGGTTGATGCATCATTGGTGTATGTGTTTGTGTTGATAAAGGACATGGCATGAATGCACTACAACATTTGTAAAAAGCTTTTGCTCTTTCACGTTAAAGATGTCAGACATGCAAATATGTTTGTAATGGTGATTGAGAAGAAGGATAAGAATCAAGGCGGCAAGCCTCTTTCTGAGAATAATGGAGGGGTGATGAAGTTTATTAAAATGAAGAAATGGAATCAAAAGATTTCTGATGAAGATAATTCATCAACTTCTTTTTTTCCCCCTCAAGAAACAACCTCTAGAGTTGATCATTGTCAGATCACAGAGCCATGATAGAAACAAGTGCGTGCTTGTGCATAACTATTCCATACGAAGCTCAAGAAGGATGGCAACGGGAAGAGGATGTCTGCAGCTGTTGAGGGACGTTGGAGTTGCTTAAATAAGCTGGCCCGTGTCTTTATTTGACGACAATGTAGGAGGAAAATTCCAAACATTGTAATTTATTCTGATGAACATGGGGAAATGTTTGCTTTGTGATCCAATTGAAACAACAAGTTGTTAACATCTTCTTCACTTGCACCCTTGCACACTTGATTGAATGCAGGACTTTGAGATGTGGACTGATCAAATAATATTGAGTCCACTTCTCTATCACTACAGTACACTGACATGTGAAGTGGTTCTTTTCAATTTGTATCATATTATATTTGAGAGCCCATATTATATCTGACAGCTCATGTCCAAGGGAACAAGAGGTTCTTTTCTATCCGAGTGTACAACAATTCATCTGTGCAAGAATGGTTTGAGATAACTGTTGTTTGGCTCTTGATATGGTGGTTGTCGGTGAGGTGAAGAGGAAAGCATTAGAAGTTCATGGTCCGATAGGGGAACCCTGAATGTTCGCATCTTGGTTTAAGCTTTAGAAGAATCTGAGAAGAGTTGAGATGGAGAAACAAGTAAAATGCATTGATCTTGGTCCTCGGAATCGTTTGCCTAAACGTGAAAACTTTGTTAGAACCGAAAGGCTTGCCTCTATGAAGAGTAATGGAGCAAAGGATCAAACTTAATCTGCTTCCTCTATATATATAATGGGGTTTTGGAGGAAATACCTTTGTAAGCTAAGCTGAGGGTTAGCTAGGTTATCTAGAGAAATTTTGTTGAGTTAAGAGGGCTACGGAGACAGGGTGAATTCAAGTGAAGCATGGCCTGCCTCTTCTAAGTTGGCATTGTTTCTTGCTAATAAAATTAGTGTTTTTTTCCTTGATTTTTATTTATATTACTGCAGCTAACTCCTTTTAAACCTTGCGTTTCCCTTCCAATATGGCGTATTTATTTATATTCTTGAGCTTATTTCCAAACTTTATGCCATATCACTGTTCACTCAATTTCTCTTCTGAAAATCTGACATTTGTTGTAATAATTTGGTGAAGAGCTCTGTTTACACGAAGATAGCAAGGAAAGCTACCCACACGATTCTGGCAGCATGTGGAATTCAGCATTGTAGTGCAGTAGTTTCCTCTTCCGTCCACCCTCCGGACAAATGCCAGCACAGTTTGGGTGGCGGTCCAGTAAATTTACTCACAGGTTGCTGCTCATCTTGCTTGGGTGACTATGTAAAAGATGCTGTGAAGATGATTGTTGAAACATTCTAAACTGTATTTTATCTGGGCGCCTGAACCCAACTATTTTTCTCCCATTTATGGATACGAAGTGCCCATTTATTTATTTTTTTCTCATGTTAGCAGACTCTGTTGGCTGGCATTTGCTTATGATAATAATTGAAAATCTTGTGCAGGATCAATTTTCTAAACCATAACTAATTTGTTTTTGCATTTATATCAAAAATTAATTATATACAATTATTTAAAGTTTCATTTATCCAAGAAGCAAAGTATGTTTATTGAGCAATTAATTGGAAGGCTGTATATAACACTCTTTATTTGTTGTTGATAATGTCTGGCTCATCATAATTTGTTCAAACTCGGCTTATGTTACAACTGATTTACTTTTTTAGTGAAACATAAATATAAACATTTTCAATCGATTTTTGGCTTAATATTATAATTTTCTAAACTATATACAAAAAAATCTTTGTAGTGCATGATCTCCTTCCTACTTTTTTAGATCAATTCATGTGCAAAAAAAATTTTCACTTATTTTATTTCATTCCTTTTCAAGATTCGGAAAATTGACATGCATGTTATATAACTTTAAGGTATTCATATATCTAATAGCTAAACTTTAATATTCACTTATAACATATTGAAATACTTAACACCCATATAAAAACGTTGCTTATTAATTGTTTTAATGTTTATACTTTAATATGATTTGGCCAAATTAATTGTGTAAGAGATTTCATGACATTAGAGTGATAAACCAATGTCTTCGTTTTATACAAATATACAACATACACATATAAAAAAAAGGTTTTAAGAGTTGCCAAAATTTTTATATGAAAAACTTGTGAAGGTAAATATTTTTGGGCCTTGCTCACTTGAAATAATTATGCGTATTTGTGATCTATTACAATTGATATCCCTTCTTAAAAGCGTTGATATTGCATGATTTGCTGAAATTATATAATATGAACTCCATGATGGAAGGTGTAGGAGCCTGAAAACTTTGGAGTAATAAATCTGGAGATTTTAAAGTTATCTTCAATAGATCGTTTGAGAAATGCTCAGTCCTCTTTGATGAGATGAATCTAAAGACCAAAAAGCTTAATATCATCTTAGTGTGGACGGCGTGCATTCCTTGGTAGCAAGTATCTGACCTTTGATGCTTGTGGAAAAAAACTTGAAAAATTAGCTCATCAGATGCCCATTGAATGTGCATGATAGTTTGATAATGATAAGTGCTTTCATAGGAGTCCAATAGGATTGGCTATTGAAGGTTTGTTTCAAATAAGGGTGAATATTAGTGAAAGTTGTGATGAGCGGGAACTCTTCTTGAGCTAGATATATAGCTCATTACAATTTACATTTTTACGAGCATAAGAAATACGAGGTTGAGCTAAGTTCCTCGTGAGTGTTAGAGTTTGTAATTTAGTTTGACCGCACAATATGAATGTAGAACTATGAATGCCCAAGTGGTTAGCTTATTGGCTTGGTTGAGGAGGAACTCCAGTATGGGAAAATAAACAATATACGAGCTTTATCTAGTCGAGCGTCCCTTACTGGTGCTTGTTATTAGGGGAGTTGAACCACACTGATTTGCACAAATACTGGTCATCGACTTTATGTAAAATTTGAAAAATCTCATTTTTTGATTTTTTACACAAATGGTCTTTCAAAGGCAAAGAAGATGCATTTTGCTGATAGTGTGATCCCTATTAAGGGCTTTGCTGATATAGAGGTTTGTTGTTTGTGGCTTTGACATTATCTTTTAGAATGATAAATATCATAACAGGAGACTATTGTTGTGAATATTACAATTGTTAGCTATTGGAAGAGTGTTCACGTTTGTTAAAGTGAGATTTCGAGTTCTTATAAACGATGTCAAACTGATGCGTGCTAGAAAATTTGTGGCGGTAGAGTAATGAATTATCGTTTTATCGTTGCACGAGGATTCAACACACACTCAGATGAAAGTGAAACAACCAGTGATTAAACCAGAAGTTTTTACGTGAAAAACCCGCAAAAGACAAAAATCATGGGGCCTGACCCAGTTATAAAAATCCAGTAATATGTTAATGATTACAACGTCGCATGACGGTGTTCGGTCAACGGTGGTCAGCGATGATCGACGGTGGATGACAATCAACGGTGATCGACAGAGGTCGGCGGTGGTTGCCGACAATCGGTGGTGGTCGACGAACATCAGCGGTGGTCGACTAAAGTCAATGACGGTCGGCGGTGGTCGGCGGAGGTTGGCGGTGGTCTGCGGAGATTAGCGGTGGTCTGCGGAGATCAGAGGTGGTCGATGGAGATCAGCAGTGATCGACGGTGATCGATGATGATCGGCGGCGGTCGCCGACGATCGGTGGTGGTTGACAAATGTCAACGGTGATCGACGAAATTCGACGACGGTCGGCGGTGGTCGACGGATGTCAGCGGTGGTCGACTAAAGTCAACGACGGTCGACGGTTGTCAACGGAGGTTGGTGGTGGTCAATAGAGATCATCGGTGATCGATGATGGTCGGCGGTGGTCGACAGATGTTAACGGTGATCGACGAAATTTGAAGACGGTCGGCGGTGGTCAACGGAGGTCGACAATGATCAACGGTAATCGATGGTGGTTAGCGGTGGTCGCCAACGATCGGTGGTGGTCGATGAAGGTCAACGATGACAAGGATGATGTTAGACCTGAGCTCTTTCTCAAAGCCTCAAGTTCTCTCTCAAGCCTCTCCCCCTCTCATGTGAAGGGTATAATTCTATTTATAGTGTTTTGATTGCAATTAATGCAGAAATATAAACAATTTTGATCGGACGGTCCGGAGAGCTTCCGTCCGGAGAGCTTCCCTGCTTCCCTTGATCAGATGATGTTTGATAGACATTTGAGTGCCTTAACTGTGCCAGAATTGAGAAATCTTGGACTCGTTGAATTCATCTTATTGAGATGCTCGATTCGACTATAAACTCGCTAGATTCGACATCCGTTTGACCTTTCAAATGCCTTCGGAAATTCTCTAAGAGTAGTTTAATGATTTGATCTGGGCTTGATTTGACTCGGATTGGACTGACTTTCATATTATTAGGTTCGTCTCATTTAGTCGATCAGTTTGATCATAAGTTTACTGAAATCGAAACTCTGGATGACTCTTAATCGAAGTTTGAATGTTCTTGTTAAAAAAATTGCATCCAGATTCATGTTCGAGCATGAAAATTTGTTGGTGGCATATCACAAACCATTATGGATTAAAAAATTTTCATTAGTAAGAAAACTCAAATCACAACTAAATATAATTTTATATCACACATACATAACAAAATGTAAGCAAAAATTAGATTTTTTTTTATATTTATAAAATCACTTAAAAGAGAACAAACCGTAGGGTTTGACCTAGTCAAAGTAACCAATAGTGCAACAGTTGGTACTAATGTTCACTCTTCATTTTAATTAGACAATAGGGAATTACAAAATTATGTTAGAATAACAATTGCTTGGAGATAACAGGGTAAGTACAACTGTATAAGCATAATTTGGATTACAATAGTTGCAGTTGGACCAGAACAGCCATAGTTGGGTTAAAATATTCATAATTGGGGTACAACTACAGTAAATGGGTTATAATAACCGTAGTTGGACTACAAGTAATATTCATCCTCACTTCCTTTTAAGAGTTATGTTCCCTTCCCTCTTTTCCTAATTTGATCTGCATTATTAATCTATTAAATTGACTGTATTTCCTGCCTTGAGTGCCGTTTCTGCTCCCCGCGCTCTTTCTTCAAGCTCTATAAGGTTCTATGGTCTCATTAGATTGTCGATACTCGATAGAACCGACGCCTAGGGTTCCGGATCCTCCGGTCACGATGTGTATACCTCGATGGGTGCCCTAACAGGCCACCGGAGCGCAGTTTCGCCGATCTCCCCTTCCCGTTCTCCCTTCCTCCCTTTAAAAAGCCGCTGCTCCTCCACCTCCGACCTCGCGCTTTCTTTTCCTCCCATCCGCTCCCGAACCCCCGGTTTTCTACTCTTCACCGCTCCTTCCACGATCTCTTAGCACTCTCAGGGACTGAAACACTTGAACGCTGCAGAGATGGGTAATTTTTTCTCGCAGGGTGATGATGGGGTCTCCTTGAATTGGTACAGTAAATTGGTGGAGGGGCGTTCTGCTGCCAAAGGCAATGCGGTGGGGAGGGCGGTTTATGATCCTTTTAAACGGTTAGGTCTCGCCATTCTAAACCGAAAGGATGATAAAGAAGATTCTAAGTATGCTTTGCCTATTAAGGCTGGGGATGGGAGAAGGTTCAATTTTGAGATAACGCCGGTTAGATACGCGACAGTCCCAACGCTGAAGAAAACTTCCGGCTTCCAAATTGTAACGGAGCTGGTCCATACGAGGGAGGGCAAACCCAAGGATGTAAGTTCCTTTTTTTTTGGTCCTAAACTTGAGTTATAGATTTGGTAGATTAGGGTGCTCAAAGCCCCACTTTTTTGTGTTGTTTTTTTTTTGTTGTGTTAAATATTCTGAAATGGTGACTGCGAAGATGCCTTAAACTTTCTGCATCCATGTCTATGTAGATGAATTTGGTTTTTCATTACATGCACCAAGACCACGACCCCTTTATCCTGTCAAATTTACCCTTTTTTATAAAAAAAAAGGGAAAACAACGTGAATTTAGCGTGCCCTCTTAATGAGAATGGCCTACTTTTGTAGTACAAGAGCTAGTCTACAAATATACACAAAAGATAAAGAGAGAGAGGCACTAAATTGCTTTTATTTTCTCTAGGATCGGAGAATGATGGGTATGAGAAGACCGAGAGGATTTAAGATCAAAATAAATTCACTTTTCACATGTTTTCACTAGTTCAATTCGATTTTTTTATATTGTAAGAAAAGTCTAGAAACAATCAAAATTCAAATAAACCCTCAAAATAAGCTTACTAAATATTATAAATCAACAAAAAGTAAAAAAATAAAATAAACAAAGGAAACTGTCTTAAAAACAAGTAAAACATTTAAAAGTCATCAACATTTGCTTTGATGTCATTAAAATGTATTGTGATCGAGATTCGTTTTAGTTGCAAATAGTCAAGAGGAAGAGACCCCACTCGAATAGAAGTTAAAATGGAATTTAAAAGCTATAAAAGACCTTTAAATTTGATAATGATTTTAATATAAAGTATGATGATATCATTTGTAAGATTCTAATAGCTCATGAATGTATGAGATTGACTAAAATACATGATTATTTTGCTGAATATAATGCTAATAACTGGTAAAATATCAATTTTTATATAAGGGTGTTTCGATTTTGAAGAACTTATCCTCCAAATAAAATAAAATCTTTTTTAAGTATTTAAAACATAAGTCTTGTTATAAATTAATATATTATACTTGAGATATTCCCCTCCGGTAGAGCATAATTACTCTAAACCCTTATGAGGCTTGTGTTTTCTAAGGTTTTTGATTTTCCTATAACTCTCAAGGATTATTTTTCTATCATTTTTTGTATTGAGACGTTGTCAATCACTTGCTTTTATGAAATCTTTCTGGTGAAAACTTAATTTGCTATTAGTTCTCTATTGAGGTTATTTTTTGGGCGTGTCTTCAAGGGTTTTATGGATTGCAGCTGTTTGCTTCAATGATATATATTGTCTTAATATGCATTAATGTGCATTAACAATGTTCATTAATATTGTTGAGCAATGGTGATGTGTGATGATATGTGACAATGTTAATAACTTTAGTTTTGACAACAAAGATTGATGTGCATCAACGATTTAATGACTATTATTAAAGAAATGACTTCATAAGAGTTTTTAATCTGTACTGACTTGATGGTTGTATTTCAATGATTATGGCCATCCGTGAGTAGCAAATAGGTAGTTGTGATAGTGATGGTTGGACAACAATAGTTCGACAATTATTTAAAGATAGTGGTAGTCTGACGGTGTTGGGTGCCGACATGGAAGACAATTAAACAATGATAATTCGACAACACTATTAGTCAAACAATGATAGTCTGAAGGTTGTGGAACATTGGAGCCCAAGAATTCTCAAGGTCTCAAAATGTTCTTTGAATATCTATTTTTTGGTCTAACTCTTGTTTGAGAGAGTAGAATCAAGTGTCTTATATTGTTAGATGGCGATATACAGATGACAATGATCCAACAATGTAAGCCAGGTAGCAGTCATACTAGATTAATTGGAGTGTTATGCAATGTTGAGATATTTAATCTCTTTGAGGCTGTTTGTCGGAGTGTTATTCATTGATGTTATCAATATATAAAATAGGTTGAAAGAAATCCATCGGTTATATTTGATCTATTCGATGTTGTTTTTTGGATTGTTATTTAGGCTCTGCTTGGCGCAGCTGCTGTTTTTCAGTTTTTTAGCTGTAACTGCGCTGCTGTGGGAAAACTGCCGCGGGGAAGTTGGTTGGTTGTTTGTTACAGCTATGTGTAAACAATAGTGGGACATCTGTTTCTGGAAAAATGACAATTCTACCCCTGTTTAGTTAAACTAATTTGAACAGAACAATGACAGTTTTATATATAATACAACAGAAGCAGAAATTCACTTTACAAAATAAAAAATGTAAAAAATAGAATTCTACAATTTTTAGCCAATTCCAGAAGCCATAAATTTGATATTTTAAGGAAAAAATTTAAATGAAAATAATCCAGAATTACAGATATTTAACTCACGTCACAATGAATATCAAGAGAGTAAAAAAAATCTAAAACAATTACAATGACAATTAATAAGATGATTATATCTAACGGTGTAGTTTTCGTGCTAGACTTTCCTCGAGAGATGTTCTCCACCCTGATCGTCGTCGTCAGGGGAATCTGCCAAACTGTTTGCCCAACAAAAGAAGCGATATTGTGCTGTGATGCTCCGTGGGCAGCTATAGAACTTTCTCCCGTAGCCGAGCGGTCGTCGTGACGTCACCAGGGAAGTTTGGAGGCCACAGCGGCAAGCAATCGTCGGGATGTCCCAGAATTCCTTGAACTCATATTTTCCTGATTGCGACTGAATAGAATAAAAACAAAACAAAGAAGAAAAAAGCATACAACTTAAACCCTTCATTAAATCAAACTTACATTTTTTGTTTAATTCACCATGTTTGAATCACATTGTTGTTTTGATAGATAAACAACAATAAATTGCTCCAATAAGTTATGTTAAAAAGTATACATCATAAACCCTGCATTAAATCATTTTTTGTATAAATTAACCTTTGAAGAAAATTCACTGTTCAAATTAACCTTTGTAGAAGTTGCTCAAATTTTAAGTAGAAAAAAGAAGCAAGTATGCCATAATACAACAATCTTTGTTCTAAAAGCATTGTTCTAACAAAAGCATTTAAAACATTGTGCTAACAGAAAACTGAAATAACACGGGAAACAAGAAAACTGAAATAGCAATGGCTAAGAAATATCAAATTAAATTAAATCTAAAAATGGTGTAACACTTCATGTTATTCCCATGCATTAATGTAAACAAAAGTAAGATAATGTTGTGTATCCATCCATTATCACCTTTAGACATAATTGCATAATTGAGTAACGTCAACTAAACAATAGAAAACAAAACCATACTCAAATTGCACTTGACCAAAATTAAATCAAACCATATAGTGAGTTATTTCTGTTTTTTGCAAAGGCATGCTTCTGAAGGTTTGTACATCCACTCAAATTAAATTTTTACAAAAAGCTATCATTTCGATTTAGAGTATAACTGAGCACACGATTTAATGGAAATAGTATTAATAGATATCAAACAATGCCAATAAAAGAAAAGGATACCAAGGTGTGGTAGCCTTAAGTAACATGAATCCACTAATAAAAAAAATGGAGTATCTAAAAAAGCATTTTGTGATAAAGTATATCATGCAAACTCTGAAGTTGAATTTCAAAAAACAGAAAAGTGTTTTTTTTTTTTGCATCATTAGACAAAAGCAATATTAATGAAACTTCAAGGAGGAAAATGCCAAAATAGTCCCCTAACTATTTACAAGGGAGTCATTTTAGTCCTGTATCTTCAAATATGAAGAATATTCCTTGTTCTTATGTTTACTCAATTACAATAAAATAAAATAACCATAGCAAGGAACAAGATCGTTTTCATCATTACAATTATCTTTGCCACCTTTATAGCTGCTGAAATGGGGATCATAAGAAGTACATTTCACAATTTCACAATTTCACAATTTCACAATTTTATCTTTGCCACATCTAAAAAACCGATATTTTAATTTTTTAAAAGTGAAATACATTTCACAATTTCATGCACAGGTAATGTGAAGTCTATGGAAAAATAGAAGTTTAGGTGCTAGATATGTAAATACATAAGAATTGAGTGGTATGTATGTAAACTTTCAAAAAAATAAAGGGAGAGAAAATAATTTACAAAAAGGATATTTTGGTTGATTTTGATAATGTCATAACAGAAATGAAACCCTAGTTTTATTCTTTAGGGATGTTGAAAGTCTCTGTATTATTTAAAATGCATACTAAATTCTTACTACAACCAATCAAATGATCAAATCTAGTAAACTCATTGTTTTTCAAAACATAGCTTATGACGATAAGAAAAATCTTTAAAATGTACAAACTCTGCTTGATCTAATAAATGACTGAAAGCTAATTTCCTCTCAATCCAAGCTTGTTCATCTCTCAAGCCCTAATTAAGATAAAAAAGAAGTTGCATCAGCTCATTTCTTTTCTTGTTGATTAGCCCAAATCCCTACTCTCTTACAAAGCTAAAATTAGTCGATCAACAAGGAATTCACAAATAAAATGGAATACAACTAATCAGAAAACCTTCTTCTCGCGCCATAACAAAATCATCCCTGCACAGAAGATCAGTCAAAGAGGAGTGAGCAACCTACCTCGAATGATGATGAAGGATGATCCCTTCTGCTTCTTTCGGGTGTGAGCCCTCGCTGACGCAATAGAGATATTTCTGTTCGTCCCTGGCGCAACCATGGATGCCTGCTGGTATAATATCACAGACCTTTACAAAATTATCGCATGAAAACAAAAACTCCATTGGGTCGTCGTCGGGATGGATTCAGAGTTGTGGGGGAAGACGAGACGCTGAGAGAGTTCGAGGGTACCTTGGTAATACTTATGCGAATGAATGGAGCTGTGGGATTGCCCGCTTTTTTCGTTAAAATGCCAAAACTGTTACCGCGACGTGTTGTCGCCACCGCCTCAAACGGCGCAAAAATGAGTCCAGAGGCTACGCCGCGCCTCCGCAGCTGTCTCAAATGAGCCCTTAGTAATATTATACTATATGAAAAAGGTTGAAAGAAATATTTTTGACTTATAAGAAGTTGTATCAGAGCATTACTCAACAATTTCAAACTATATGAAAGAGGTTGAAAAAAATCTATTAAGAATGTTCGATTTATTTGAGGTTGTTCTTCTGAATGTCACTTATTAATATTAACATGTGTGTAAGAGGTAAAAAAAAATACACCAAAAAAGTTTGATCTGTCAAGTTTGTTTGTCAAAGTATTTCTCTGCGATGTTAATATGTATGTAAGAGATCTATTCAATTCCTTCTTGGATTGAGTGTATCTTGGTTTAGAAAGGCTGATTGTTGAGTGTCTTGTATCAAATGTGAAGATTGATATGTATTTAGATTATTACCGTCCTTTTGAGCCTTACTTATGTCCTTGTCTAAAAGTAGAACCTAGCTGGAGACTGTATGCTAATTTTGAAGATCAATTGAGTCTTTCTTGTTAAATATATTGTGTTTGTAGGAATCTTTAAGAGAGATAATTGGTAGATATGTTGTCTTTAAGGTTGTTAATGATTCATTTTTGAGCCAAGCTAGGCTCTGCTTAAAGCAACTTGAAAAAAATTTAGCTCATAGCTAGACTCATTTATTTCGATCCGAGCTAAACTTTGAATCAATTTTCAAGCTATTAACAATCTTCGAGTTGAATTCGCTAAATTCATAGCCCTAATATCACTGTGGTTGTTAAAGTGTCAATTTCGAGCCAAGATGGGGTTTGTTCATAATCAGCTCGAAAAAAATCGATCCAAAATTTTGGCTCATTGCTCAACTTGTTTATCTCGATCCAAGCCAAAATTTGAATCAATTTTTGAGTGATTAATGATCTTCGAGCTAAATTCACAACCCTAGTTGCCTTAGATGCATGGGCAAGTAGAAGTGCTTGCTCGACTGCATCAATATTTCTTAGAGGTTTCCTTTAAAGCTTTCCCTCAATCTTGATTTGCTCGATGCAGTTATATATAATTTAAAAGGGGAGTGTTTTTTACTGTAACCATGCTTGAAATTTTATTCTTTTGGTGTTGTAGTTGAGGTTGCCATCCAACCTTAAGTTGGTTTTTACTTGTTGTTTAAATGATGGCAAAAGATGACCTAAGCACAACCATATCATGGAAGTTGATGTGAACAATATTTTGAGATTGTTGTGAAGGTTTCCACCTTTTGAATGAATTGTCATATACTTGAGATTTGTGTTTCATACATTGAGGTATATTTGCACTTTCCCATTTGTTGAAATATTTTATGTGGGTATTAATAACCTCATCAACATTGATTTGGGCTTTCACACAATGGATGAGATCTGTGTAGAGCATACTATCTCTTGATTAATGATGAGTTGAATGACCCATGATGAACTCTCAAAGGAAGATGCTCCTCAGTAACTCTGGCTCTACTCCCAAAATTTGACGAGATTTTGTGAAAATCTTTAAAATTATATATATAGTTGTTTTAATCAAACTCATGTTAATTTCAAGTTAGGCTTGGGTCAAATTTGGGTTGATAGGTTAGAATTAGGTCAATTCATATTGATGGGTCATTTTGAACCCTACCTAAAACATTAAACATGTTGGATTTTTGGATCTGAACTCTATTCGAAAATTAATAAGGCAAACCAAAAGTCGGTGCGTTAGGTTACATTTTGACGCCACTAGTGGTGTGAGAGAAAATAATTCCTATCTCTCAAGGAAAATTATTTTTTGAACCAAACACCATAGCTCAATAAAGCTTATATGACGAAGATTATCAATAAGACGAGGTCGTGCTAAGTTCCTTGTGAGTATTGGAAGGTTGTGAGTAGGTCGAGTTGCATTGGATGGATGGGTGGAAATAGTAATATTAAGGAGGCATGTATCTTGGCTTTGATAGAGGAGGAATTCTGATATAGTGGAGAGGGGTTTTTGTATGGGTGTTTTCGAGTTTGGCATCCCTAATGGAGGGTCGATTTGGGGTAAGTAAACCTCATCTAATTGCACTTGTATTGATTGTCAAGCCTTATATAGGAGTAAAAAAATTTCATTACGAGACTCCTTCATTCTATGGATTTAATCTTCTAAGGGGGGACCTGAGACCCTTTTGTCAGTAGGGTAACTTTTGTCGTGGAGGGAAGGAGCAGAGGCTTGATTTGTGGGTGTTGGAGAGTGAGGCTTCGTTGTTGCGAGTATTGTGTTTATTGGCCATTGAATGAGTGTTCACAAATTTAGCAAGGGTAGGATTGTGTTTCTCAATATCACATCAAACTATTATGTGATTGAAAATTCTTGACGATAAAGTGAGAGATTAACATCATAGCATTGCACGAAGATCCGATATATACACAAATAAAAGATAAGCTAAAAGAGGAGATATCAGAACTTTAATGTGGAAAATCATAAAAAAGAAAAAAAAATCATGGGACTTGGTCTACTCAGAATAATTTATCATATATTAGAAGTTATATAATTAACTTTGGAAGATAGAGTGATAATACATATTCATCACTCTACCGCAACCACCCACAACACCAATTAAGGGCTAATGGTTAGACAATAACATCCTAGAAATAGTAATGGGATATAATAGCCATATTTGGGCTACAAAAACCATAATTAGGCTAGAATAATCATAAATGTTCATCGATGATTGTTGATGGTTTTTGGCTTTTAGCTCTTTCATGAGTGTAGGCTTAGTTCTTGGTTCGTTCTCTCAAGAATGTGGGTAATTTATAGTTTTTTTAGTAAGGCACTTTAATAAATTTAGTGTGAATCTCAAAATCCATTGAGTGCTTTGTGTTGATTCTTTCAATCATGGATTGTTGTTTCAGTGTTTACGTGCCCTGACGATCTTAGAATTAAACGATATTGGGATCATAGGGTTCCTCTCGTCGAGTTGCTTGATTGACTATAATCATGCCAAATTTAGAGATAGGTCGATCTTCCATTTAGTCTTCAAAAGCTTTGAATTTCATTTTAAGTGTTTGATTTGAGCTTATTTGAACTTGAATCAAAACAGTTTTGGTGTTGTTGGACTCTTATTGTTTAGATGCTTAATTTGACTATAAATTTGTTAAAATTGTAGCTCTAATGACCTTTAATTTCACTTTTGAAGTTATCTTCCAAATTGCGTCGATATTCGTGCCTGATCATGTGGATTTTTTTGGTGATATATTAAAGTTACTTTGTTTAAAAGGCATTAGAGATTTATTGATTAATTGTAGTGTAGGAATAAAAATATCAACTAAATATAAATAATTAATGCGAGTCAGTGAATGCTTTCTATATTATTATAGGCATCAAAATAAAGGAGATAAAGTTTAAGGAGTGAAATGCTAAATATCAAATCCCTTGAAGTTAAGTTGGTTACTCATTTTTTACTTATAATAATTATGTTGTTTCTTCTAGGTTTTAGAGTGCTTGATTTTCTTCAATTCTTATTTTCTTGCCATGTGCTACAATAGATTATGGATTATCGTCAAGTTACTAGGTCCGTAAAATATTTGAATCTCTTGAGAAGTTAAATTTTAACTGGAAGCAGCCTGAAATTTTAATACCATATGAATCATAAGGGCAAGGAAATATTTACTTTTGTAAACTATTTTAATATCATGAGAAGTTATTTTTCTATTAGTGGTCTTTCTTTTTATACAGAGCAGCTTGAAATTTTTGATAGTATCAATTCTGTGAGGAAATATTTCTTTTTGTATTACAGCTGTTTTGATCTAACAACGCTTCTTTAAATTATGGAATATGTTTTCTGTTTGTTGATCAATTATTTGAATCTCTTGTGAATCTATATTTCAAAGTTGTCTTTATTTTTGTATGAAGCAGCCTGAAATTTTGATACTACCTACCCCAGGAGTAAGAGAAGTTATTTCTTTTACTGAACCAGCCTGAAAATTTTCATTCTATCAATCATAATAGTAGCGATACAGTTGTTGTCTTTTAACTCTGCTTCTTGCACTGATCCACATATCCTTTTGGCTGGGCATTATGCATTATAAAATTACTGATTACATCTTTCAGTGCCAGATCTTCATCTATAGAAGGTTATTTGGTTCAAACCAATTTCTTGAACTTTATATATGTGCTAGTGGCTTATTTGCTTTGGTTTGTTGCATCAAGTTTTGAAAATTGATCGGAAAAAGGTATTTTTCTTGAAACATTGTCATATTCAGGTGTTCTTTAACCAAGACGTGAACTACTGGTTATTAGCTAAATGCTGCATGGCTCAACATTTTAAAGAAAATTGTTTGCACTGTCCACATCGGGCATATTTTTGTAGCTTCTACTATCTTTAGAGTTTATAATATTATTGATATTTATAGTCCTTTAATCCCTTCATCAGTTTTGAAAAATTTGCCATTATAAGATGGTATTTTAATCATGCAAGCATTGCCAATTAATGCTAATAGTGGTAATCTTCTCGTTTAGAAACATTATGGAGCAGTTGCTATAATTGAGATGTAGTGCAGCGTATGAAGAGCATTAGCAGCAATATAACATTATCTTCTATTGTCCATCAGCTCTACTGACTGCTTGCATGTACAAACATTCTGTAGGAACTTTTTCACCCTCTTAAATTTGATGACGATGAAGTGGTCTCTCATGCACTGTATGGTGACAATAGGTGCGCTTCCTAGAATGATGTATGCCATTATCCTGCTGCTCACACTCGCTGCTAGATGCAAGAAAGTTTATTTAGTTTTTTATGTTGCTCGACTTTCTCTATGCAGAGATGAAATTTTAGTGACACATGGACCCTCAAATATTGCGATTTCAAGGAGGGTCTTGCAATGCTTGATACCTGGTGGTTGGTTGAATGATGAGGTATCCACGTTTCTGTTCAATTCATTGTCCTTTTTTTCTTCTTTGAAATATACGAATAAAGCTAAGAAGATTTACACAAATTTTTCTTAGTAATTTGTTTTGTTTGTTGTGATAGGTCATTAACCTCTACCTGGAGCTATTGAAGGAAAGGGAAAGAAGAGAGCACAAGAAGTTTTTGAAATGTCATTTCTTCAATACCTTTTTCTATAAAAAGGTTTTCCCATCTTCTATTTCATAAAATTTGACACCGAGCACTATTTCTTTTCGATCTTAATTGATTACTTAATTGATGTTACAGAAGCTATAGCTTGAATTTGATGACAGTTTACCTGAAAAAAATTAGAAGAAAAACATACTTGGAATCTGTCATGCAAAATGTTCTGCTCTCCTAGCAGCAGCTTTCACGTTTCTCTTAAGCATGGCCACCTCAGCAACTCTCTTGCAGTTTGTTTTGTCTACAATCTCCATATTAATCAATTACATATATTTCTCCCTCTTCATTATTTCTATCGTATCTCTCGCACTTGTTAGTCTCTATGTTGATGTGTCATGAATATAGTTGCCTCCTGCACTTCTCTCTCCATATTCTCTCTCGCATTGCACTCCAAAGATGCATTGTTCATTGTCACACTTTCTTCCCTGCTCCAGTGCCCTAATTTCTTGCACTCGTCACCCGTCTCCTCTAGCTAAACCCTAGCACACATGAGACTCCATGTCTTCATGCACCTTGCAAAGCATTGCACGGCGACCACCCATACACTACCCAAAGTTGGTTCTCACTTTCTCTGTTGCACTTCAGGCCTAGGCACCCACAAGGTGACACCACTTTTTCTCCACCTTTTCTGCTACAGCACCCGCACCCTTCCTTTTGTTCCCTAACACTGAGAGCTCATCAACGCCACTCCTACTTTTGCTCTTTCCATAGCTTACTAATTATCTCTATGTGATGTTGAGCTCGAACTTCACTTCTCTAATGACCTGATACGTGGTGACTTTCTCTTTGTATTTCGTTGTGTAGAAATACATTTATAATTTTGGTCTTTTTTTTCTCAAATATTCTTTCATTTGAAATTCAGTTGGATCTTTGATAAGCCATTGATCATTGGTCTAATTAAATCAAAGAATTTTTGCCATTGATCTTTTGCTTGACACAAGATTCGTTCTCCTTTCCTTAATTTGTGGTTGCTTACAAAGATAAATATGTGAACTATTGATCATTGTTTCACTTAGAATCTATGTCATGATTTGGTATGACTATGTTTAAAGACCACCTCTATGCCATTAATTTTTGGTTTGGCATGAAGTCTCACTTCTTTTCTTTATTCCTTGTGATTTTTTTTTTCCTTTGATAACTATGAGGGATAAAAAAAATTAACAATGATTCTTGTGTCACTGGCAAATGAGTGGCATCATATTTGCTGTCAAATCTAAGCTTGTGAATGCATATAATCTCTTCAGTCGCTCACTATAAGTGAATTGAATGTCACCACCATCATTGTAACCACTTGTGAGAAAATAATTAAAAAAGGATGATTTAGACACATATCACTTTATTCTAGAATGCCGCGATGCTAGAAGACCGTGACACAGAGGAGCCATTACCCGAGGCAGTTGGACCCTTGCTAACATAATTTTAGGATGTTTTGACGAACAATATGCCACACTGATTACCACGCTTGCGGGAGATACAAAAAGCTATTGACCTTAACCGAGTAGCAGTGCTCCCTAACTGGCCATTCTACCAGATGAGACCAACAGAGTATAAGGAGCTACTGAGGCAGGTTGAGGATCCGATGGCTCGAGGACTAGTCCACGAGTGCACCAATTTATGTGTAGTACTAACTTTGATTGTGCCAAAAAAGGATGGATCATTGTGCATGTGTTTCGATAAGAGTGTCATGAATAAGATCACAATCAAGTATGTTTTCTTCATTATGAGATTAGATGATCTGCTTGATTAATTGCATTGGGCTAGTGTTTTCTCCAAAATTGATCTGTGAGTGGCTAGCAGTTCATCAGGGGGAGAATAGGGGGTGAGTGGAAGATAGCATTAAAGACATGAGATGGATTGTATGTGTGGATAATCATATTTTTAAGGTTGTCTAATGCCCTAAATATTTTTACACATCTAAGGAACAAGTTTTTTGATCCATTGGAAATTTGTGGTTGTGTACTTTGATGACATTGGTGTACAATAGTTTAGAGGAGTACTTGCATCATTTGTGACATTTTTTTGAGGTTTTCGGATAGAGAAGTTATAGGCTATCCAAAGAAGTGTCACTTTCTTACATGATGACGTGCTTTTTAGGATACATTATTTCATCTGTTTGCTGTGGAATGGACTTGATGAAGATCGAGGCTATTGTGTCTTGGCCCATACTCCAGTAATTTACGTAGGTACACCAACTACATGGTCTGTTCTCTTTATATAAGATATTTATCAGGATTTCAGCTCTATCACGACACATTTGACGAAGTTTCTTAAGTTAGATAAATTTGTATTGTCAGATGTTACTCAAGCTAGTTTTGATGCTTTGAAGAAATATGTGACTCAAGCTGCTATTCTCGCACTACAAATTTCAAACAAGTGTTCGAGGTAGAGTGTGATGCCTTTAACATCAGAATCAGAGCTATGTTAAGTTAAGGAGGACACCCTTTTTGCTTTCTTGAGTGAAAAATTGAATTATTACAAGAAAAAATATTTTATCTACAACAAGGAGTTTTATGTTATTGTGAGGACCCTTGGTCATTGGAGTCATTATCTGTAGGCATGAATTTACTCTCTATACTGACCCCGAGATCTCTGAGATTCTTGAGTAGTCAGAATACGTTAAAGGGTAGACACACCCCATTGGTGTTTTTTTTTTTTTTCATTCCATTATGAACCCAAACTTAAAGCAGAGAGTCAGCACAAAGTAGCCGATGCATTGATCTATCACCACTTATAACTTACTACAATGTGATCTAAGGTCGTTGGTTTTGAGGCGTTGAAAACTTGTAGGCAATTGATGCAAATTTTTATGACCTTTGAATACGATCTAGAATATGCAGTATGAGTAGTGCCACAAATCCGACGGATACTTATTCTTCCAGAATATATTGTGCATTATCGGAATTCACTCGAAGAGAGTATTTTGTAGAAGTGTCATAGTAGGGGTGACATGACATTTTCGTGGGGACATGATCTCAATAAAAGTTCTCTTTTACTAGCTCATTTTGGTACGAAATGTGGAGGGGCATTTCAGATTCTGCAGGATATGCCACTTGGCTAAGACTCATGAGCAGAACACAGGCCTGTACACTCCCTTTCCTGTTAGAGAGACTTTGGTTGGACGTGAGCATGAATTTCGTGGTAGGATTACCCTAAACGCAACAGAGTAAGGATTTGGTCATAGTTGTGGTAGACCGTTTTTCCAAGAAAGCGCATTTTGTTTCTTCCATAAAATGGACAAATCACATATTGCAGACTTGTACTTCAAGGAGGTTGTTCGCCTTCACGGGATTCCTAGGAGCATCACTTGGGACAAAAATCTAAAATTTTTCAGCCACTTTTGGAAGAATATAAGGCAAATTAGACACAAAACTTCAGTTTAATTCAGCAACTCACCCCCATATTGATAGATAAATTGTGGCTGCAAACCACAGTTTGGGAAATGTTCTTAGATGCTTCGTGGGAAAGAACACCAGACATTGAGATTTAATTCTTCTTCAAGTAGAGTTTGCTACAATTGCTCTATCAGTTAGTCCACCAGTCGCAACCTTTTGAGATTGTATACAAGAGAAACCCTCTTACACCATTTGATTTAGTCTCGATACTATTCGTTGTTCGCCTCAACACCGATGACGGGGATCGAGTCATGGACGTTCAAACCTTAAATGAGCAGATCAAGAAGGAAATTATCTAGCGGAACACTAAGTATCAAAAGCAGGCTGACAAGTCCAGGAAGGCTACATAGTATGATTGGATTGAAGGGGCGATTTCATGCAGGTTAATTTTTAAAGATCAAGCCTATAGCTGTGGCCCATTCATGATTCTTAAGAAGAGTAATGTTAATGTCTATGAGATGGACCTATCATAATACTACAATATTTCTTTTACTTTTAATGTTATCGATTTGTCGGCAAACTTCGAGGGCATGTATGTTTTTGGAGACGATGGCGAAGACTATCCTACCCGGGGGAGTGATGTAGGACGTGCGATCGCTCCGAGATAGCGGCTCCCAAGTTGCGGATCTCGCGGATATGGGATTCCCACAACTAGAAGCCATGGTCTCTCGGCGATCAGTGTTAACAGCTAAAAAAAAATTCATTATTTTTTATCGTTTGTTTCATTCACATAATCTCTCTCTCTCCATCAAATAATTACATTTTCAAATATGTTCTTCTATAATTTAAAATTTGTTCATTAACCTTTCACCTGCAAAAGTGGATGTCGGTTGAGTTGAACTACCCTTCCTTGTGGATCAATATTCTTTTTGTTTTAACCTACTAAACCTTAGATTCCTTCAATCATTTTCTTCTGATACCTCTTCATTTTATCTCTAAGTGAGATCTTTATCACCATGCCTTTGCTCAGTAGCATTCTCCATTTTTTTTCTATGAATCACTCCTAATTTTCAGTGATAGAATCTAAATTTATTGTATCAATAACATCTCTTAAATTAAATATTGTTCTAAAGTTTGGTTGTACTTTATGAGCATTAAATCATTTCAAAATTTTTGATCTAACTGAATTTTCTTTTGTATTAATTTATAGGAAATACATAAAACATATGAATGATTTAATATATTCAAAATTAGTAATTATTCATCTACTGGAAGATGCTTCTTTTTTTTTTTGTCACACCCAACATCATTGCAAGTCAATCTTGAAATATTAATGACTAATTTTCTGTATATTTGGGGTTGCACCAAATATTCTCATCACTTTGTTGTATTAAAATTATAATGCCATGTTCAAGAAGAATTTTAATATACATACATACATATACATACATACATACATACATACATACATACATACATACATACATATTGAATATTTCTATTGTGGATGGTATACTTAATTTAGAATTAGTCAGCAACATGATTATAGATAGTGTTTATTTAGAAGATAGTAACTTCGCCTCATATGTTATATATTAGATGGAGGCATAGGGCTTTGTTATGGAGAGACATAGTAGGTGACATTTTTTTTTTAGTAATTATTTTGTTTAAGAGATAATAGAGAGCATTCTTAGATTTATTTTTTTTTCGAAAAAAAATAGTTGAACAAAGAAGTAGCTGCTTGAACCTGTGATCTTAAGAATACATTTGAATGTATGAACTCCCAGGTTAAGCCATTGCTCATTATAAATAATAGGTTCTCAATTTATGATAAATCTTTAATTTGGGTCTTCTGTTAACCTGCCCATAGCTATATATATTTGCCATCTATCAATTATCTTTTTGACTGCATTTTAGATTTATTCTTGTGAAATTTTTTTTTTTGCAAAAAACTCTTGATTAAGATAGTATCCACTTTGTTGTAATGATTGTCAGAGTTAAAATGTCCATCTTTTATCACTTATATGGATGTTTCGTTCATACTTCTTTTCTTATTCTCTAAAAGTGTTTGTAATTGCATATTTGATTTTATCCGTTACATCATAAGTATAACCCATTGTTGCCTGTTTTTTATTATGTACTAATGTAGCATCTTCATTAATGTTTTTGTAGCCTTCAAAGTGTAGGCCACGCTATTTCTATATTGTCTTGAGAACAATTTATTTCGTTTTTCATTCATTTATAATCAACACTAAACCTAGATTTATTTCAGTCTTTAGTGACAAATGAATGCTTGAAATTTTCTTTTTATGTATGTTTGCTCTCAAAAGTGTGAAAAATTACAAAACGAGTGATGTTCAGTTTTACTATTTTTGCACCATTATTATAGTTTTTCATTATATTAAAATAAGTCTATTTCTGTATATATAACATGTTAACAAGAAAATTTTTTTTTAGTATTTATCAATTTATTAATTTTATGAATTTCCTTATTTTTCATTGCTGTAATTTTCTTAATATTCTCGTAACAATACGTTGATACAATGGGCTACTTACGATGTCATGTATTATATGTTGTTTCATCTTCTCCATAAGCATTAACTTTGTTCTAATGCTTATTCACACATCATAGGTCTTGTTGATGCCTTCTCCCGCGATCTACAGGCATCGATTCAATCCTCCTTGCTTTTTTTCCTATGTCGGTTTTTGGTTTACTTATGAAAAGCATAAGGACTGATTTTATTGAAATAAAAAGGATACATAAATATTGTATGAGGGCCCAAAAGAGGCACCATACCCATACGATACCAGGTACAGTAATATCCCAACAAAAAAGATACAGATATACTCAATAAAATGTAAAATAAATTTAAAACATGCAGAAAATAAGTAGGTAGAGACGAGCCAGTTTAGTCCTGCCTCTTCCTCTAGTTTTAGGAGCGGAGCCAGATAACAAATTTTGAAGAGTTGTGTCATTGCCATGAATAACCAAAGTATCATCCATTCCAGTCTTCTTCCGCCGAGAAGTGTAAACCTGCTATTCTTCATCTGAAGACTGACTCATGTGATCCTTAGTCTGATTAGATGTTAGAACCGCAGTAGAATGAGAGACAGTCGTTGCCACAGCGTTACGTTCCAGTGTATTTGAAGTGAATTGTCACCTCTGCACCTGATGCTTCCTGAATAGGAGCTGTGGGACTATCCTGATTTTCTGTTCAAACATTATCTGCTTTAGTATGGTCAGGAGAAAGGATCCCAGGGGCAGACATGAACTCCTGTCTTTTGGTGATTCCCTCAGGTTTGTTGTCATCAGGTTTGCTGGGAGCGCGTTTAGGCATATGGGGTGCACTAAGGGCCCGTTTGGGGCAGCTTAAATGTGCGGCGGCTTTTTTAAAAACGACGCCCTAGCGTTTGGAAATCGCGTTTTATGTGCGTTTTTGGAAACAACTTTTTAAAGTTATATTACACGCGGATTGCGGGTATATCCCCGCGATCCGCGTTTGGGCTCCATATTTTCTTTCGCTACCCTCCTAAGCCCGCAGCCGACCTTCCTTCGAACATTTGGCGTCGATCTCGCCTCCGTCGCTCCTCCGCAGGTAATAAAACGCTTTCCTTGCTCGGCTCCTCCCTTCTTTTCCCTATTTCGCCGAGAGATCTAAGATTTTGGCAAGAAATTTCGAGTCGATCCATCTGTTTGGAAGTGTTTACGTGACTTTAAAACCTAGATCTATTCTGAATGTGCAAGTACCACTGGTAAAAATATAGATCCACTGTTTCTGTGATATGTTTGAAGCATCAAGGCAGTTCTCTTCTTCATTCCTCATCCCAACCTTTTTGTGATATGTTTGAAGCATCTTCATTCCTCATCCCACTGTTTCTGCGATATGTTTGAAGCATCTTCATAATATAAAAATCATTCATGTGTTCTGTAATTTATTTTCAACTCGAACTATATGACAGGATTATGCTTTGGAAGAGCTCCAAAAATTTGTCGGTCTGTAGTTTGCCATTGCCTGATTTCGAGAGATCTAGCGGGGTTGCACGAGGAAAGAAAGAAATTTTTAATAAAAGACATTCATCCTTGCGTGGTGTGATCGAGAGATCGTTCGGTGTTTGGAAGAAGAAATGGGTAATTCTACGTGATATGCCAACTTATCCTTTTCCAAAACAAGTCCAGATTGTAGTGGCAACAATGGCACTACACAACTTCATACGACGACATCATTCTCGGACAGATGCAGAGTTTTCTATTATAGAAGAGGATTCAATGGAAATACCACCTGAGGCATTTGAATACCACGTTGGACGTTCTATCCCACAAATCGATATTGATTCACTTGAGTCACATACACCAGATGGTGAAGGCGCTTCTGAGATGGCATGTTTGAGAGAGCAAATAGCAAATGACATAAGCCAAGGCATTTAGACTGCATTACATATTATGTCTTTCAATTATGTTTAATTATTTGGGGCATGTTAAACATATGCTGTAGATGACATCTAAATTTTGGATTAAAAATGAGTGCAGGAGAAAAATATTTATGGGATTTGCTCTTTTCTGCTACTATTACAATGATTTGGATGAGGATGTTGTCACATAGAACATATACATATGTACAGGAACAATCAATTTAGTTCTTGAATAAATCTGTAGTTAGATCTACAATTCTTAGGGAAATTTGCATACATACCACACAATTCCTTTACATCTATATATTTAACACCTAAACTTTTTGGAAGTGGGTCATAGGGATTTTTTGTTGTTGTGATGTTAAAGATTTGAGTGTTATTCATCTAAATATTATAGATTGGGTGTTCGATCTGTAAATGCAGGAGAATAATGTGGTATGTTTGTAAATGCTCGTATTTCTTATACTCATTGGGTCAATTGCGTGGTGAAGTGAGCCTTCTAGACATTATCTGGGGCTCTCTTTTCCTTCATAGAATTGCCAAACCTTGTTCTGTCAACTACTTTCTTAATGTATTTGTTTTCCTTATTATCTGGGGAATAATTGTATACTGCCGGCTCTATTTGGTTACTTGAAGCTTGGTTTTGGATTTATGCCGGCTCTATTTGGTGCTCTGTTTGCATACATAACAATGGAAGCATTTGGGAGTGGTATGAATTTGGCAGTGGTATGAATTCAGATTATTGGTGTAAATTTGTTGGTGCATGCTTTCATAGCTCTTTTAAAACTCACATAAATATCAGCTTATACTATTGGTTTCCTAATGTTGGTTCCCTGTTTAATTGGACGTGGGAACATATTTATGCTTTAAAAATTCTGCAACAAACATTTTTTTGTGGTATGAAAGATTTGGGTGTTAGATATGTAAATACACAATAATTGGTTCTAAATATGAAGTCTTGCGAAAGATTTGGTTGAATTTATGCTTTAAAACTTCTCCCAACTCTCTTCCTTTGTTTTCTGTAGTCTTCTTATGTCCCAAGCTTGCATTATTGTGCATCAATTCATCTGAAACTATATTAATTGGTATTTACAAATACATTCCAGTACATACAATGAAATGACACATATGCTTGGCTCAAAATCATTGGGGCATTTCGAGCTGTTCATTGTTGAATAAATGGAGGTATTAGAAGGAAGTTAAAGCCATGGCTTCGAGGTGGTTCCTCGAGGATTGGATTTGGTGGTCTTTGAAACTTGCGATGGCTGTGATGGGGCCTTCTTCCCCAGCTAGAGTTTGATATGCTTTCACATGAAACCTTGTTAGTTCACATACCAAATCATTAAGAATTAAGTGGTATGTATGTAAATGCCCCTTAAACTTACCTACATGCTCTACATGATCAACAATCTATATCAGCAATCTCAATGCATTTTCAGCAATCTCAATGCATTTTCTTTGGAATGGATGTGGTTATTTTTTTGGATATGGAAACATCTAAATTATGTAAGCAATCTATATGTAGCTTGGATGGCCTCATGCTATGTATGTAGCTGATGGCAATCGCTGCATTAGTGCTACATATGATCCTTCTTTCATGTAGCTCTGGACTCCTGTTTAATTTGTAAAATGAGTTTTTCTCACATCATATAATATTATAAAGTTATCATTATATTTAGATCAATAGGAATATTTGATTTTTTTTTTGTCTTCATCTGTTGTTGGCTCGTAGTTAATATTTTCTCTGGCATT
>NW_018164444.1:14964685-14965740 GCF_001263595.1 Phalaenopsis equestris
GTTGATGGTGATCTGATGAAATCATATGAAATCTTACAAAAGCAACAAAGTTGACCAGGTGATAGTAGTCTTGCAACGATAATGTCTAGGCGATGTTGATCTAGAGATCATAGCGGTGTCAAGTAAAAAATATTGGTTTAACAGTGTCGATTGCCGGTGATGTTGGTTCGGCGGTAAGAGTGAGTAACAGAAGTTTTGGAAACTGAGCGATTGTGATTTGGCAACAACAACGACAATTTGATGATGGTTGTGGTGGTCTAAGGTTGACCTGGTGATGATGGTCTAATGGTGGCTATAAATCATGATGGTAGCAATGATTGCTAGCTAATGGAATCACGATGACATCAGTGGATGATGATGGTCGTGCGATGGTGATCTAGATGCAATCCAGTGATGGGAGTGGTAAGTGGTCCAGTGTTGATAGCAGTTGTAATGGTTATTGGTTAAAGGTGGTCTAACAATAACGATGGTCGATCAACGATGGATCAACAATGGTAGTGCCCTGAAAATGATGGTCAGGAGGCAACAATTGTAGTTATGATAGTTGGGAGAAGGTGGTTTTATGATGAAGGTTGTGGTTGCATAGTCATGGCTTCAACTGTCGGACGATGGTGGTTTAGAGTTGGTCAGGTGACTATGGCCCAACCATGACAATGATAGGGTAATGATGGTCTGATGATGGCAATGGCCTAATGATACTGGTCCAACTGTGGTAGAGTTCAAGTATCCTCAATAGTTTGAAGCTCATGTCGATCATCGAGGACCAAGTCCAATTTTATAAGGAGAGTGTGACTTTATTAAGAGATTTTAGAGTGACATTCTTTGTAAATAATGTTTAAATTCATACTACTCAATTGGAGGACCAAGAAAGTATTCTTTTAGTTGGATGATATTTTTTGAGCGTTAGAGCGCCTTAATGATGTCAAAATTAAGCTCTTCTGAGCTCGTTGAATTTGCCATAGTAAGACAGTAAATTTGACTATAGGCTTGCCAAATTTTGTGATCATTTGGTCAACCAAAATAAATCCCAAAGTTTCTTATTATGCTTTAAGTGC
>NW_018164444.1:14965840-14973069 GCF_001263595.1 Phalaenopsis equestris
AATAATTTTTCCACCTTGAAGCTTGCACGCATGTTTGTGTTGGCCATTTTTTTCCTGAGGTATTTACATAAGTAGCATATAGTTGTATTTCTATGTACATCTCATACCTAAATTTTCATTTTTACACATTTGACATTCAAATTTTTAAAATCACAAAAAATAACAATACTATGAATTTATAAATACGACATACAAGTTTTCGTGCATAGATTTTGAACAATAAGAGGTTAATAACTATGAAAATATGAAAGTTTGGGGGTTGATAGCAAAATACACAGAATTATGCATGCATGTAAATTTCCCCTTTTTGGGGCGTGCATTTGCATGCATGCCATTCAATTCTTATATTTTTACATGTCTAAACCTAAATATTTTTTTTTTTAGATTTATACCACCTAATCGGGCCAAACCTTTCATGTCACATCTAGAATAGCACCATTTTAATATAAATACCATTAGAATTCTCATCCTCATTACTTCCAATTAAATAAGAAAAACCCTGGATCAAACTATCCCAACTGACATTTATAACGTCTTGGCATTAAAAAAACTTGTACATTAAAAGATATATTTCCCCTCTAAAAAATCAGTAATGGTGACATTTTTTATGTGATGTCAAAAATTTCATTATAATATACATAAAATATAAAAGTTTACATGTTAGATATGTAAATATATAAGAATTGAGTGGTATGTTTGTAAATGCCCCGAAGCTAAATCATTAAGAGTTGCAAGCTACAAAGCCTTGCAATGATTCACTCAAATTAAAAAATAATAATAACAATAATAATAAAACCTCTAACCTTGCAATGATTCACTCAAATGAAAAAATAATAATAACAATAATAATAAAACCTCTAAAATGGGAGAAAATATTACGTCCACTGAAAAGTATCAAGTGAAACTTTCATCGAGTTAAAACTAATCATAACAGAATACATACAAAATTTCTCAAATCTACAGGTCCTCTAAACATTTAGCCTCTACTGCAAAAGCAAACAAACAGATGAAATGAATTTATCTTCTTTTTTTTTTTTTTGCTAGAAAATAAATACAATATTTTAACTGCTTAGAAAGGCCAAATGACCAAAAAATATTCTTAGGAATAATTCAAAAAAGACAGTAATAAGCCTAGTTGCAGCTTTTAATACTGATGAAGAAATAATTACCTTTGAAGCAAATGCCTGTAAGGATTAGAATCAGCTTTTGGGAACGATGAAAGCAACTGGTTCTTGCTGATAGATCTTGATCTGGCAGAGAGCACCACCGGCCTCATCAGCGAATGTTATCTTCTTCCTTCCCTTGTGGAGGTCATTTACAGGAGAGGCCAATTTGTTCTCTGCTAATCTCTGTTTTTTTAAGAAAAATTAAGTTCAGACATAAATAAGATAAAAGTATAAATATATAATATTTGAAAGAGAATAAGGGTTGAGATCTAAACAAGAGAATAAAAAAACAATTTACCATTATTTTACAGAAACGGGTGCAGTCTTTGGCCATCATGGCTAGCCACTTCTTTGTCGTTACTTCAAGTTTTGAAGCATGTTTTGTAGCTAGTCTGATCTGAAGTAAGAAAATGTGGCAATGAGAAACATTGGCATAGTATTTACACACTTGAAAATTTCACATTTTTAATAAGTAGGATGGAAATGTCATAATATGTAAAATAATGTTACATATCTTTATGTTAAAATGATATTAAAATTGTGTAAACTTAATTGTTGGCTATAAGAAGTGTTATCACTTTTTAATAAAATATTAATTAGAGGGAAAATGTGTAATTAAGGAAATGCTACAATTCATAATTATAATAAGACAATATATAATTTAGAAAGATTTATGCTCATTATTTAATTTTGTTATCTTCTTTCTATTATATAAAAGGGAAGTGGCATTACATATACCAAATTAGTCCTCATATTATTTTAAATGGGAAAATTTCCCTTAAAAATAATCCCAAAGTCTTTCAAAATACCAAATTAGTCCTCATATTATTTTAATATGAGTTAAAATAGTTCCCAAAAAGGATTATTTTAGCTCACATAACAAGAATCTAAAGACTAAATTGACAATTATATAAACTCTATAACTAATATACCCACAAAAAGAGTTGAGAAATATTTTAACACTTCTCTTTACACAAATGATTTAAAATATTTTCAATCGGACCCCCAAAGCCCATATAAGAGGGTTAAGCCAACCACATAGCATTTTTATACCAACATCTCTTTTAGCTACATGACATAAAACGAATTCAATACACTCAAATGCATATAATAATATAAATCTTATGTTAAGAGCACTCCACATAAAAAAAATAACTACCCCAAACAAAAACTTTTAATAGCATCGAGTATAAAGCAGCATGACATAAAACGAATTCAATGCACTCAAATGCATATAATAATATAAATCTTATGTAAGAGCACTCCACATAAAAAAATAACTACCACAAACAAAAACTTTTAATAGCATCGAGTATAAAGCACAAAGAGCTCAAGCAATCATACGGATCCCACATGAGAGTAGCTTACTCTCAAACCTTACTTCATAATCATCGCAACAACTAAAACCAAACAAGATGCTTGAATCACTATATCCAAGTTGAATCATTTGTGATGTTACCAATTGTTAAAAAGAACAAATCAAAAGAAAGTTGGACCTTCTACACCAATGCCCGAGCCCATTATTACTCGAAAGCTTTGGCCTATGGCAGAAAAACAACTAAAATAAATTTTACACCAAAATAATTTTTCTAAGGGAAATTTACATAACTAGCATACAATTCTTATTTATTTGCATATCTCACATCTAAACTTACATATTTGCATAAATAACATTTTGGTGGTTTAAGCATGAAAATGTATATTTAACTTTTAGAAAGTGATAATAGTGTTATTTTTGTTGTAATATTAAAGAAGTGAGTGATATGTGTGTAAATATGAAAGTTTGGGCTTGAGATAAGTAAATACACAAGAATTGTGTGCTATGCATGCAAATGCCCCTATTTCTAAATACCTTATGCTGGACTAAACCCAATACTTTCATGAGATCTTACAGCATTGCAAGCCAAAAATAATAGGATGAAGAGCGCATGATTGACATGGATGTGCAACTAAACACAAGATAACGTTATAAATATATTAATGTTAGCACCACTTAAAAGTATGACAAAAAAAACGAAAAAAAAAAATCTCTATGCAATTAATATTAATAGAACTCACAATAGCACGCTTCAGGTCAAAACATGGTTTCTACGGGGCATACCTCATCAAAATTAAACTTTGAAGGAGAAGAATTTAGTCCCTCCGAAAATATTGTTTCTTCCACAATGCTCTTCAAACTATTTAGTCCTTTTAAAAGCTTTGTTGCAATGTTTTCAGTATCTTGCATCTGGCGCTGTGAGAAAAGTATAGCATCATGGACTTGTGCGTGGATTGATGAGTTCTTTAAGCAATAAGGGTTGGAGCAAATAGTGTCTGGTGACTTGAGAATTCCTTTAGTAACCTCAGGAAGAGATTGATTCATAGTCTTCTGCTTCTTGATCGTCTGTTCTGTCTCAAAAAATGTTTCCCCGTCATCTAGAACCGAGAATGATGGACTCTTTGTTGCTCCTTTATCAAAGCAAAGCTTCTTCATACAATCTGAAATAGTTTTGAAATGCAGCAGGTTGGAGGTCAGCAATGAGATGGCATAGCAAAACAAATGCTAAATGATGGACTTTTTTTTATGCTTACAGGAGAGTTTAACAACGTCATCCAAACCACCATTATTTAAAGCCCGTAGAAGCTTTTCCTGTGAATTTGGAGATATCTCCTGCCAAAGCAAAAAATAAACAACTGAAACAGAGCAATGGAAGATGGGGGGTGCTAAAAGCTAATGAATTAACCAACCTTTCTATTTGAGAAGAGTTTTTTAGGAGAATGCTCTACTTCTGAACAAAAATTGCCTCCAAACATCATATCCGTCGCTTTTTTTTTGGTCGAGTGCATAGTTATCTGTCTTTCTTCGCATATTTGGGTAGAGGACTCTAAAGAAGAGCTGGCAGAGAGATCTGCAACAGTGTTCTTGGCTTGAATGTCATGGAGTTGGGAGACAGAACGATGGCAAAGGATTTGTCCAGATGGGTTCACTGAATCAGTCAAATCAGAGACCACAGTACATGGCCTTTCTTCTGAGCATCTGTTTGACATGAGAACTTGTGAAGAAGGCATCAACTTCTCAATCTGAGGATCCCATTCAACAACTTCAAGCAAATTCTCTGTTGTCGTAAAACCACCATGATAATGCGAAGCTTGTTCTGTCCCTTCATGTAGTGGTCTGACATAAGGAGATATAGCCTCTGTCATGGAATAAGGAGCATCAACTGATACAAGTTTGTCAACAGGCGGGATTATGTGATCCATTTGAGAAATAATACAGTTTAATAAAGGTTGCATAGATTGGCTTACCAGCCCACCACAATTCTCATTTACCATACTGCACTTCCTATCACTTCCTATATCCAAACTTTCTTGGTTACAAATGGCACCAGAACAGTTATTTTTATCTGTGCAACCATGATGCCATCCATCCGCAAAATTATCATGGCTTTCTAGACTATCAGAAGCTTTAAATTGGGACACCAATGAAACTATTCTTTCGTTGAGGTGTGAATCAGAAAAACCATTCTTTCTATTCCCAACCAACCGTCTGTCATTTTCTGAGAAAGATCCTGACTTTTCACAATCAGATTCAATGAATTCCGTAGAATTTTCAACAGAAACTAGAAGCGCATCTCTTCTATCAAAAGAAATTATTTCTTCAAATTGCATTTTTGGCTGGCCATACTTCTGACGCAATTCAGTAGGCAAGTTTATGTGATGCTGAAGCATTGATAATACACCGAAATTGGGAGCTGGGCTCTCACACTTTGTAGAGCCAACTACCAGATGTTCATCTTGACTGGTTATTTGACAGTTCTCTAATTTAGAAGTTGATGAAGAAGAAAATTCATGTGTGCATTGTTTTATAATATCTCTAAGAAAAGGGTCCACTATGTTGCTTGCAACATTGTCAGAGTGCTTCGAGTCCTCTCTTTCACTAACCTTATCAAGCACTTCAACTAAATATTTGTTATCAAAATCACATTTATTGACGAAGACAGCAGAAGAATTCACCATAGAGTTGTCATCATCCGACTCAACCAAACAAGTTTCAATGGCTTCCTTCTTTATAACAACAGCTATAGGCTCCTCAGCAAGTTCTTTCATCTTACCATCAACATTTTCTGAAAGAAATAATGGCATTTAGAACTAAAGGGGGAAAAAAGGATAAATTTAACAGTAACGCATTTTGTAGCATTCCTTCATAAATTTTGAATTCGAGGAGCCCAGCTAGATGCAGTCAGTAACATTAATATATATATATATATATATATATTAAAATAACAGAAGATAGTATGCAAACGTATACCCTTTTCATGTCTCGGAACAAACCCAGAAATTGTTTCCCTGTGAGTCGTTTCGTTTAGCCCACTTTCAGGAGCCACAGAAGTAAGGGGAAACGCCAACACAGCCTTCTTCTCAGCAGGTAGAGTCGTTTCGTCTAGCCCACTTTCAGAAGCCACGGAAGTGAGGGGAAACGCCAACACAGCCTTCTTCTCAGCAGGTGAAGAAGGTGCAGTGGGTTTAGCATGCTTGTTTAATTTTTCGCTTGTAGGGGATGATTTTGCCTTCTTTACTTTAAAGCTACTGATTGTCTCCTCTAGCTCAAGTTCTTCTTCTTTTGGCATCATAAGGCCAACCCTATGACCTTGAATAACAGGAGTTGCTTGATCCTTGACCGCAGATGCTTTGCGCTTTTTAATTTTGCACATTGACAGTAGATCCATCAAAGTGATATTGGTATTGCTTTCATTATCACTGTCCATGATATCAACAGCATTACTCCTTTGCTTTGGTGCTCCGTGGCTGCTTTCGTGCAATGGACTTTCTTCTTTCGCTTGGTTGGGTGATGAAGCGCGTGTATCTGTACCAATTTCCTAAATTTCGAACTCAAAATTGCCGGTATTGCAGATTTTGTTTCGCATATAGCAGTTATTCCCTTGAGCCTTGACGACCTGCGGAGGTTTGAGGTGAAACCACTAGCCTGAGTATGGATCGTTGAGGTTTGATCAGCTAGTTTTGCACCATTTTGTCCATTGCATGCGCTTCCACCATACCGATAAATTGATCTGCGAGCCATTCTTAATCCTGCATAGCATAGTTTCCGAAAGTAATAAGAACAAACAACAGTATAAATGACAGTAAATTACAACAGTTTACTCTAAAATAAAACAATGTCAAATGTTTCTTCGATTAATTTGTAAACATGCAGCACATCGAAATTTCTAAATTTCCAGCTGGTTCTACAACAGTTTCAAAAACATTCACAAAAAAAAAAAACGGCATCAAAATGTAAGAAATAATTGAATGTGGCATTGATCTTGAAAAAGCAGGAGAAAAGCGTTGCAATTATATAATAAAATGTGCGTATGTCGGTAGGAAGATAATAAATCCTTGCATAAACCCTAAGAAATTAACCAGGGAGGAAGCACGAAAATATCAACCTACTAAGAAAAAACAACAGTCTAAATGACAGTAAATTACAACAGTTTACTCTAAAATAAAACAATGTCAAATGTTTCTTCGATTAATTTGTAAACATGCAGCACATCGAAATTTCTAAATTTCCAGCTGGTTCTACAACAGTTTCAAAAACATTCACAAAAAAAACGGCATCAAAATGTAAGAAATAAGTGAATATGGCGTTGATCTTGAAAAAGCAGGAGAAAAGCGTTCCAATTATATAATAAAATGTGCGTATGTCGGAAGGCGGTGGGAAGATAATAAATCCTTGCATAAACCCTTAGAAATTAACCAGGGAGGAAGCACGAAAATATCAACACGAACCCAAAAACTCCGTCTGGCAAGAAAATCACCAGTAAAAACTCGATTGGGAAATGCCGGATTGGCTGGAAGCTAAACAACCATTAACAACTAGATTCAGAGATCTGGAACAAAAGGTAGCTCGCCGTAAGCTTTGCTGCGAGGAATGTATCGTGAAGAGCGCTGACGTTGGGCTTGCAACCCTTGAGGAAGATAGGAAAGGGAAGAACGTGGAGTGCGGCCGATTGACTGCGCTTTTAGGGTTAAGAAAAGATGAAGGAAGCTCGCGCCAAGAACTTGGCGGGAAACAACTCTCGGCAT
>NW_018164444.1:14973079-14988679 GCF_001263595.1 Phalaenopsis equestris
GGCCGTGCGATCGATATGATTGGACGGTGGCTGTCAGCGCGCGAAACGCACTCGATCACAGCGAATTTGCTTCGTCATCGATCCATACAGCTCAATGCGACCTAAATTAGTATTCAAGATTAATTCGGTCGTGTGTTTGCTTATTTAAGGGAAATTTACATCAATGCCACTCAGTTCTTGTGTGTTCACAGCTAGTCTGAGCTGGTGGTCCGTTTATGCATCAGACCGGCAAAAGTTGGACTGAACCGGCGGTTCAACCGCAGAACCAAAAAATTTAGGACTTTTCAAAAGAAATGCTTATATATATGGTAAATCCATTATGAATGATTTGAAATTTTGAGATAGGCAGAAGTTAAAAAAGTTATGTTTTCATTTTATAGAGATGTTAAATCCATTAAAAAAGTTAGGTAGCTAGTAGAACTTTTATGTGAATTTTTAGTAATATTTACATGCATGCCACCCAAATCTTATATATTTACATATCTAACACCAAAAAATTTATTTTATAGACTTTTAGGAATATTTACATGCATACCACTCAAATCTTATTTATTTACATATCTAACATGTATGCCGCACAAATTTTTTTTTATTTACGTATCGAACACCTAAAATTTTGTATTTTTTATATTTTTAGGAATATTTTCATGCGTACCACTCAAATCTTAATCTTATTTATTTACAAATCTGAGACATAATTTTTTTATATTTTTTATATTTTTAGGAATATTTACATGCATACCACTTAAATCTTATTTATGTACATATATAACATTTTTTTATATTTGTATGAATATTTGTATGCATAACACTCAAATCTTATTTATTTACATATCCAACACATAAACTTGTATTTTGGTAGTTGAATCTCTCGTTATCTTCCTTTCCTGAGCAATCCTCGTCATTTCGACAGTGTGATTCTCACCACTTAGAGTTCTAGCTTATAGTCATATGATAGAGTTTATTTCCTCTGACTGTAAGGTTGTTGAGGTTCTGGTGGATGACACAATTCATGGATTGTTGAACGGGAATCTGTGGATGTGTTTGGTCGACTACCTTCACGACCGAATAAACTTAAAATCCTAGTAGTTTGGGATAACGAGTTTGTGGTACCCCGACTGACTATCTTTACTTTATAGGATTACTCAACCCTTCTTATTGTTGTGTCATTTAAGTTTTGTCACTCATTTGACTTCGTCAATATCTTTTTGATTGTCTTATATTGATGAATTGTTGCGTGTTTGAGATATGACGATTTGTCTTATGTCTTTATGACTCGAAAGTCCTTTGATATGTTGGGATATCCCGTTAAGATAATTTAGGTTATTTTGCGAGTTTTGTGTGTCGATGAGCCGCTGCCCATTCGATATGTGAGAGACTCACTCTTTGTCGGATAGAGGCGATAACTTTGAAGTATTAGGGTGTTCCCACACAGAATAATCTTTCTTTGATGACATATTTCCTTAGGTCTATAATAATATAAGCAAAACTTCTTTTATCGAGAATATTCATGTGTTTCCCTCATAATGTAATTAAACAAGTGAGATATGTCCCCTTAGGAGCACTCTTGACCCCAGAATCAACACATATACTTGATTCTCTAGTTATGGATAGTCTACATAGTATTCTTTTGCAGATACTGGTCCAATATGCTTCTACTTAATCTTGTTTGGACAGACATGTTTGATCTATCTTTGTGAGGTTTATTGCACTGTCTCGCGTTATTTCTCTTGTTTTTTGTCTTTGTCGTTTGTCTATCTTTTCTGATTCCTCCCTTCTTATGATCATCCATATGATTCGGAATAATAATTTATTCGGGAAATGGAAGAATACGATGATCGACAAGTTGAAGACTCCTTTTAAAATAAAAAAAAGTTTGTGTCAAATATTAGTGAAAGAATACCTACGAAAGATGCCAACAACAAGAGATTTAGATGTATTTGTCTGCTTTGGGGTCCAAAATGCTCCCAAAGTGATGCATCTCACTTGTTTTATTACATATTGCAGGTTGCCCAATAATACTTTTAATCCAATAAGTTCTGTTTACATTTGAAGTGATAATTAGCGCAAGTCTATCAAAGGACAATTATTGTGCATTGGAATACTTCAATGCTTTCAAAGCTCTCACTAAGCCACGGGGCAGAGAGTAAATCTCTCACTGTCTCACATAAGTAACAGACTTATCAGTGTACGGAGCCTGCAAAATAACTGAATCATCCGAACAGGGAATTATAATACATTAAAGCACATCCAAATCATAAGGGCAGTAGACAAATTGTCGTATCCCAAATGGGTGGCAGTTCATTGGTAATCGGACCATCGAGATGATACCAACAAAAGCACGAGGAGCGACAGGGCTCAAAGTGGGTAGTCAAAGGAATGAAGGAGTGGTCCTTAAATAGGTAGATGTGGCTAGATCGGGGCATTACAGACCCATCATCCTGATCCACTGAGACCCTAGGTCTACTTAGCTGTGAAGGTAGTCAACACAATATGTTCAAAAATCTACAACCAATAATCCATGAATTGTGTCGTCAGCAGGGACCTCGACAACCCATAGTTCAAATAATCGAAACTCTATTTTATGACTTACAGATCGAGCTCCAAGATATGTCACTTATACTTGCTGAAGTGGCAGGGATGCCGTTGGAAAGGAAGAGAAAGGAAGGTTCAACTACAAGCTGGAAATACTCCAGACAAAATGACTTACAGTTTGTTTCGGTAGGTGAGTCTTCTAATGACCTAAACATGCTAGAAAATCACCTAAGTAGAAATCCATGTTGGGTTAATCATGTTGGAGAAACTCAAAGACTTCTGCATGGGACACACACATGATGCAGTTAGCTATTTAAGTTCTAATATGGAGCCCCTATTAGAATGACTTGGGATATGACTACATGACACACATAAAAATTACATACTTTTTCATATATATTTTATGCTCAATTTTAATGATTTTTAATGATATTACACTTTAAATTGAGGTATTTTGCATATTTTTTTATTTTCAGGTACAAGAAATAAAATTTTAGAGAAAATGAATAAAAAATTATGCAATTTGGAGTAAAAACGAACAAGAAAGATAATTGAGGCATTTTGCATATTTTTTTATTTTCAGGTACAAGAAATAAAATTTTAGAGAAAATGAATAAAAAATTATGCAATTTGGAGTAAAAACGAACAAGAAAGATAATTCTGATTTGACACATTTCGATATGACTTTCTATGTTTAATCTACATTATTTCTCACATGTTTTTGAATGAAATTACACTTTAAAAAAATTATTTTCATGCTTATTTTATAGGTTTATCTTTTATGAGTGAAAAATAACTGAAACGGGGTGAAACGAAGTCAAACGGAGTAAAACAGTGAAGCTGCTGCGGGGTGGCGCATGACGTGTCGAAATCCAGAGAACTAGCGCATGATGCGCCGATTTGGCGCTAGATGCGTCAAAGACGACTTTTTACAAATTAAGGCGGTTCAAAACGAGTTTTAGTGCAAATTTTCAAATAGATTGTTGTTCTAAACTCTTATTGGAGTGATTCAATGCATCTAGACACTTTGGAAGGTTCCTTTATGAAGAAATATGTCTCTCGGATCAATGGACAAATATTTTGAATTCAAAATAGTTGACTTTTGGATAGAACTTTGGAGGGAATTTTGAATTTTTTTTGGAGGGAAGCAACATTTTTATAAAAGAGAGGGAAGTCTAGGGCTTTAAGAAGAGTTGTGTGGGCGTGAGTATTGTGTGTGTGTGTGGCGTGAGAGTGAAAGGAAAGGCTTAGAGATTTTCTACAAAGATTGTAGGAGGAGAGAGAATGTGACAGATTTCTTCTTCATTGTATTTTTAAGAGAGAATTGAGAGTACTTGTAAAAAGGAAAAGTGCTTGAAGAGAAATTCTAGGGATTTGCTTAGAGAATGTGACAGATTTCTTCTTCATTGTATTTTTAAGAGAGAATTGAGAGTACTTGTAAAAAGGAAAAGTGCTTGAAGAGAAATTCTAGGGATTTGCTTGGGAAAGATTGTGAGATAAGTTGTGTTTATTTGTTTCTTTATTTTGTAAACTTGTTTTTATATATGAAATTAATGTTTTGTCGTATCATTCTCATGAATTATGAGTAGTCTTCTTTATTATTCTCCCTATTTTGAGATATGGTTTTGTGAAGAATTAATTTTGTTTTATACGATTTTAAATGTCAATAGTTTGTGATGATTCAAACTCCAGTTTTCATTTACTTTTCGACCTGATTAATTAAAATGTTAAAATGATGTTAAAATGTATTGATGGACATATGTTCTTAAAAGAGATATGATTTCTACAAATTTGATTTTATGGGAGAGTATGTCATCTATGAAATTGAGTGCAAATAAATAGAGAAATAAACTTGTTGGATGCAGAATTAGAGATTTTAAGGTGACATATTAAAATCCTCAATTTAGTCCAGTTGATTGTGAGATTGGTAGCCCTCATGTGAGAGAGTAGTGGGAGCTCTGGATTAGCAGTTGTTATCCTCTCAGCCTAACCATGAAATTAGGGGCCAAACTCTGAATTAGTCGATGTTTTTATAATACTCGGAATATGGTAAATAATAAAATTGCTCCTATTTGACATAAAACGATTTTTATATATTTTTAAATGATTTTAATTTCCTCACAATCTATATACTCATTGTAAAGGGGAATGGAGTTTTCTTAAATTTGAACTCTTCGTCATAAAACTTTGTTTAGTCTTAGTAAATTTAATTTTAAAGTTTAGTATATAGCTCAGTAAACTTAGTTATTTTAATTACATTTCTATTAACATTCATTAAACTCATTTTAATTTGTTTTTCTTACTTTAATTTTTATAGTTTGAATATTGTGATTTATGTTATTATCATAAGAATTTTCATCTTCCAAATTAAGACTTCATAGTAGTATACTAGAATTAACCTAAATAATTTCTTCCCGCGCTTCTTTGTGGGATCGATACTGGGGTTTTTAAAGAAAGCTCTGTATTTCTTGAAGCGATACGTGCACTTACGTTGAACCACTAGTGTGTGAACTATTTTATATATTTTATATAATATTTCAATTTTGCACATTAACAACTTAATATAAATTGCATCGTGTTATTGCTCATATTTTTTAAAACTAAATTACTATGTAAATTCAAGACAGGTCAAGTTTTTGGCACCGTACTGGGAAATTAAATTGACATAAAACACGCAGAAAAACAACACACACTAGGGGCACATCATTATGCCATGCAACCCATTTTAAAATTAGCTCGAAGGTCATGCAGGAAAGCAAAGACAATTTTTAAAAACTTAAAACCTTTTAATACTAAATTTTAATTTATCATGAACTTTTTTAGGATTTTTTAGTTAGATAATTTATAATTTTAAGGTTCTAAAAAGCTTAAATTATATTTCTCGTAGCATCTTGGCTAACCAGAAAGAAACACAAGAAAATAATTCAAGCATGCAATTATGTAGAAGAGAGTAAAAGTGCACGAAAAAAAATATATAAAGGTCAATGTCGCTATGTCGATAACTTGTCACAGAAAAAATAGGAAAAGCGGTCGGACACAACATAAACACACATAATCCCAAGTCTATAAAAAAATGTAGAATTCAGACTTGAGGTACATGATATGAGTTGTCTTTTCTAGTCCTCGCCACGTGATTTGATGCGTCGTCCGCCTCGAACCCATGCTTGTACCTTATTTCTGATACATACACAACCTAGTGACTCTATCAAAGACAATTGAAAGAGAAAAAAAAAACTCAAACTGCGAATGATTGCTATCAAGGGTTAGCCCGTGCAATAGTATATAAGTCGTGCTCTTAGGGGAGTTAAATAACACCTGCAAATAAAATGTTAAAAGAAATCATTACATGCTCCCCCCATCAATGATACATGTGTATTTGCATGTATATAGGCACAAATCTCTATAAAAAAACATTCTAATATACTACCATGCATATCAAACATCCAAACATACCAAAAAACACAAAAGCGACGCTTCACTGAAATAATCAAATCAATAGAGAATGATAGTAAGAGGTGTCGAAAATATTACATAACACCCAAATGCTAACATAATATACCATCTAACAAAAAGTGTCTTAATAGAAATCTAAGTGCTCAGAATAAGTCTTCATAAATGTATGACTTTAATGAGATCGTCACATTGACCTCGTTATAAAGATCAAAGGGATTTAAAGAGTCTCACCCAAGATGGATTTTGAAACTGGTTGCCCTTACATATGGCCTAGCTTGTTACATGCATATTTTCAAAATTATGATGATTTGTATTAAGTAATATAATATATGTATATATATATATATATAAAAGTTTTAAAATAAGGGTCATTAAATGAGCTTGCTACATGTATAATTTAAAATTTATGGCGAGTTGTAATAAGTAATTTTTTTTAGTTATAAAACAAGGGTCATTAAATACAGACACGCGACCTACAAGGTGATACGAGTTAGATAAATTGAATTCTTGGCATAATCATATTTTTGGCATAATCATACTTGTATCAATCCCGATGTGATACTTGTCTCGTTGGGATTAACCCGACAAACAATGCTCGTTAAGACATCGCGACCAACACGAAATCACCCGCTATCGAGTCAAGCTCATTGTCATGCATGCATGTTAATGGAAATACACAATAGTATGATAGAACTAGAGAGCAGTGTGTCGTGGATGCAGTGACTCGAAAAGGTGGGAGTACCATGGAGGTAGTGACCAAAAAAGGCAGGCGTGCCTTGGAGGCGGCGAACCAAAATATGGGCGTGCCGTCAAGTCAGTGACCCGAAAGGATGAGTGTAGTGTGGAGACAACAATAAAAAATGATGGGTATGCTGTGAAGACAGTAACCAAAAGGATGGATGTATTGTGAATACAATTAACTAAAAGAGTGAACGTGTCATGGAGTTAGCAGCACGAACAAATGGTTGTGTCATGGAGTCAGTGACTCAGAAGGGTGCTTAAGGCAATTTGGAGCGACGCCATGGAAGTGTAGGGATGTGACTTCCATTAGAGGGAATTACAAGATGGATTGGGCCGATGATGAGCCACCTATTCACATGATATATGAATGTGAAGGATGAGGGTGTGAGAAACACAAATCCAAGTGTAAGACAGCAAATGTACAAGTCATGCAAGCAAAAATTAAAGTTTTTGTGTTAGAAATGTTATGTGCATAAGAATTGAGTGGTATGTATTTAAATCTTCCTATTTATCATTACAAGTAAATAAAAAAAATAAAAAATGGAAATAAAACTAATCCTAATCAATCATTAAAGGCACGTGATCGTGTAAATTTATGACAATACATCCAAACAAATTTTGAATCGACTCTTGTTGCTCCCCTCTTTCCACAAAACCCACTTTGTTAATGTTACATTTTAACATCTTGTGTTTTTTTTGATGCATTTTAAAATGGATTGGGGCTTACTATTCCCAAAAGTGTGGAACCTTCAGCCACATTTTCCAAAAGAGTGGGAACCTTCAGCCACATTTTCAAGGCCGTTCAATTAAAAAAAGAAATTTTATTTATTTATTTTTCCTTTCATCACTGCTATCAAAGCGATAAGAAAATCCCACAGCGGGGCATTTCTCCCCCACTCCTCTCGCACACCAGTAACTCCAGAGCTCTGCAACGCCAACTCGTATCTGGGCTCCATCAGTCTCCGTCCATCGACCAAAGAGGATGAAAGCCTCTTTAAGAGGACGATTTGAGCCGGAGCGAAGCTCAGCCATTGCCACCATCTCCCTCCCCGCCGGCGATGCCCGCATCAAAGCCTCCATCACCGAAGCCACTTTCTCCAAAGGACCTTCCCTCAACGGCCTCTCTCTATCCTTCGAGAAGCCCGGCTCTTTCATCATCGACTACAGCGTTCCTAACCAGGTACGAAATCTCTGCCCTATAAATCTCGCCTTTCATGTTGTTGATAATGGGTTCCGGTCTTCGCAGGACTTCAGGTTTCAGTTCATGAACACGGTGCGGTTGGCAGAGAAACCTCTGAGCCTGACCTACACGCATGTTCTCGGGGCTCATCAGACGGCAGTTGACGGTTCGCTGCAGTTCGATCCGGCGAATAAGCTGTCGGCGAACTACAACTTTGGTTCGGGAAACTGTAAGTTGAAGTACGCTTACGCGCATGGGGAGTTTGGGAGGGTTCTGGTGGAGCCGATCTATGATGTGTCGAAGAATGCTTGGGATTTTGCAGTTTCGAGGAAGTTCGATGGAGGTGATTCTCTGAAGGCGAGCTATCAGACCTCGAGCAAGGTGCTTGGGTTGGAGTGGAATAGGGATTCGAAGATCAATGGGTGTTTTAAGGTATGCTGTGTCTTTATTCCTTATGGATTGACGAAAGAGTTGACTCTGCAGTTTAAAATTTGGTTTTTGAGCTTCATATATGGATTTCTAGCGGGTTGCATGGCCATTTTAGAGCAATTTGCTTGAATTTGCAAGGCTAGGATGGAATTAGATGGCATTTCGGATGTAGAATTCCATGAAAGAGAAGCTAACATTGATTTGCTGATTGTCATGTGTATGTAGGTTATGCTTGATGCTTCGATTCCCTTAGTAAAACCTTTCAATTCGTGGCTTGCATGCCCTAGTTTTTGTCCGAGGAGCTGTTACGATAAATTTGTAGAAGTTTAGAAGATTTTTACACTCCACTTGTTTATAAGTTTTTGAAATTCATTGTTGATGCAATATTTAGGCGTTCGAAGCTGTTCAATTAAGATCTTAAAGGATGTTTTAGCTTACTTGTAAATGTTTTATTTACATACAGAGCACTCAAAACATTGCTATTTACAAATCAAGCACCCTTTTGAATCCATTTTTTCAAATTCTCACTCAAATATCAAAATTCATGATAAAACCCCAAACAATACTTTTTATTTTTATCAAATTCTCAATGGTTTGATTGTGGCACACGTGAATGCATCGTTTCTATAGTTGAAAAAGTCATCTGGGTGCTTGATTTATAAATATCAATGATTAGGATGCTCTGTATTGTGATTAAATTGAGTGTTTTTAGGAAGCGGTGCGGGTTAAAGACACAATCCAGTGGGAATTGTCAGTAGTAGAAGAGATTGGCTCCTTATGGAAAAAGAGTATTAAAAATACAAAGGATAAAGGGCATTGCAAAACAAATTGGATTTTTAAGATCAAGGAATACCACAAGGTCAATAAAAGGTACAAAACAAGACCAAAAATTGTAAGATCGGAGCTTTAGTTACAATTTTCTCCATTTGTTAAATTGAATGTTTTTAAAATTGTGTTGAGTAGGATAAAAATAGAAATTTACATCCTATTTGTGATTTGGAGGTGAACATTTACACGGTGCAATCTAATTTTTTTGAAGCCTCTATGGCTTTCTTTGTTAGTAAAAGGCTACATGGTCTAAAGTATGGTCATCGTCAATTTTGTCAAAAATTTTATGGGTTAATGCGTCAAATTGGCTCTTTCTCATGTAATGCAAATCATTGTGCTATATTAAGTGTTGTATTACACTATTACCATGCTGATTTTAGGAATGACATATCTAGTTTTATTTTCATTATTTTATTTATTTATTTTATTGAATGACATGTTAACTATAGGAGCGAACACTAGTGAGATTAATATATTGAATACACACTTGTTAAATAAGTTTGAATTGAATTACATTGGGAGAGGCGAATGATATTCTTAGGATGAGAATTAGTCATGAAAGATTGGCCAATACGTTGAAGTTATCTTATGTTGATTTATTTGATGAACTTGTTAAGTAATTTTAAAGTTAAAAGTGTGTGAGTAGTTTCTTGCCTTGTTGCTTTAAACTCTCAAAGCATTAATTACCTGAAGCTAATAAGGAGACAAATGATATGGTCAAATTTATGATTCACATTTTGGTTTGCTAATACACCTATCATATGGCGTGTTAGACCAGTATATAGCTTATGGAGTTGTGACGATGAACATTTGAAATTGATGTTATGGGGTATTATTACTACATCATTAATGTTTTGCAAGAGTGGTAAGGAGTGCTAGGCTTTGTTTATACTGATTTAGTTAATGATTTGGATACTCAAAGTTATACTATATCTGAGCAGATACATCTATACATTCGGTGGTACCGCTACCTGTTGGATATCACAATATTTAAATTTGTAGCTTTATCTAGCATTAGGTAAAGAAATATTTTAGCTTATAACTTATTTAAAATGTTAGGAGACGGACTTGGTTATGTTATTCATTTTTCTTGATAGTTAGGGTGTAATATGTTTAGTAAGAATGTAACATTATGTTTCATAATAAAGTATATTCAATTTAAATTTCATTTTAATCGAGGCTTGTTGGAGGTTGATTTCTTACTGTTGAATAAAATACCAGCATATGAGGATTTGAGTAGCATACTCACAAAGATGAGCAACATAAAGGAAGCATGTTGTTATATCATGCTTAAGGTTAATTTAGTCTTTTATTAGTCTCAGGGCAATTTAGTTTTATTATTATTTATTATTGTGGGGTATGAATAGGGCTAATATGTTTAGGGTTAAGGAGATGCGTGAGATTATTGTTTTGAGTTTTAGGGGGTCAGGGTTTGGGAGAAATTTACTATATCTCGAATTGTAGGATTTGGGACAGATCGCTCGCCTTTCAAATTGTAGGTGCTTATCTTATGTATTCATGTTGAGTTATTTGATGTTCTTGCAATAAAATATTAATTTGCCCTATTTCTATGGAAAAATCTTCCTGGATCATATCACATGGTTCGTAAAAAAAAATCAGTTAACCTGTTTAAACAATTGATGGGATGTGTTGCAAAAAGTTAAGTTCAAAATTTCTATATATGAGTACAGATTAAAGAATATCGATTTGATGGAGCACAATGTTTGCTCTGCAGAATTAGCACAAAGTTTAAAAGAGGTAGTTTTAATGGATAGATACAGCCTAAGCTTGGATACAAAATTTTAAAAATTTTGTTAGTAGTTTTATTAATATGTAGCCAAATAAAATCCTGAACCTTTTTTTTATTTTGATTTTCATCCTCATAAACCTCATAATTAAACATCCAAAAGTAGTCGGTTTGATTTTTTTCATGTCAGCGTGTGTGAGAAAGAAGGAAAGGGAAGATAGGGAGAGATGAAAGTAATGAATATCTTTGGTTAGATGAAGAAAGAAGAGAGAGAGAAGCGACATGACAAGAAAGATATAATTGAGATATAGAGAAAAAAACTATGGATGGAGGTAAATAATAAGAAATAATTAAAAAGAGTGTACTCCATCACCTATTCTTATTAGTTGTCTTTTATATTATCTGCAGTTTTTCCTTGCCCACTTTGCTTTTACTTTTTCTGTTATTTTCTAGCACTGATGAAGTGGACCCAAAATAGTTGGGATTACGCTAGTTCTTGTAATGGTTAACATCTTTTTTGCCATTAGTTCTTGAAATCTCGGACAGTATATTAACACTTCACTGAACTTTTATATCTCAGGATTATGCGGTTCATTTGGTATCGGGAATTTAATTTTCTTGATATATTGGACTTTCTGACTGCATAATGTGATTTGGAACTTTTGAGTTTGAAAATCTCATTACTTTTGAACCGAGTAATTTGTAAACACAAATTTCTGAATGCCACTGTAAGTATTTCATGCTGGATTAAAAGGCTCTACCAAAGTGAAGTCTGAGTTAATGAGATAGAAGGTTTACAGAGATGTAAGATAATGATAAATAGTGGATCAAATTTTAGTGTATAATTCTGGTTTCCTTGGAATAGACAGGTTCAATAAAGGATACAAAGGAAGATAATTTGCGACTGAGATGTTTTAAGTTCTTGTTGTATTGAGTATGTTGTAGAGTATTCTGGTGAAAGAAGGAAGTTTTAGAATTGGTTGTAGTATTGCATGAATGGCTGCAGAAAAGGAAAAATGGAAACAATCTAAAAAATTGAGGCCCTGCTCGTCTGCTTCCAATCTCTTGCAAATACTCTGAAATAACATTAGAACTAGCATTTTGTGCTTTTGTTTATCTTTTATTGTCCTTCTTATTTAGGATTTATGAAATTCGTATAAACCTCCTAAATTATGAAGTTCGGTGTAATTGGATGGATGTGTGATGCACCAACATAATTTCATGTAGTTGGGACTCATAGTGTTCAAGACTACTACACTTTCTTAACTCTTCTGTTAAACCCTATCGATCCATGGGATTTTAATTGTGTATCCATCAATACATGAATTATTATAATTATTCTATAATTATAATTCTTCCAATTCTTTGAACTATTATAATTATTATGCAATTATTACTCCCTGGTTTTGTATGTTTCTTAAGCAGAAATTTTTCTTATGATCAACCTCTTTTCACAAATTTATTTCATACACCCTTATTCTAACAACAAAAAAAAATTATCGTTGATGGACCCTTAGCTATTATGGCCGATCATGGAGTATTTTTTAAACAAATCTCCAACATTCTAGGATGTTATACATGTAATTACATTATTTGCAAACAAAATTTTGATTCAAATGTTGATTAAATATTTTGAATATAGTAACGTGTTTTATTCTTCAAATTATGTCTTTCGGGAGTAGGACATGAGAGAAAATGATTGATATGTTCTCTATCACCTTAGGGAGTCTTATGATCAAGAAAATTCCATGCAATATTCACGATTGCCTATTTGCTCAGAAACCCTTAAATCTAATTAAAAAAAGCATTCAACTTCAACACGCATTCAACTTCAACACATACCTTAGGTCACTCATCCTTTATTGTTTTCAAAGTTATATTTCTTTTATTATTCAAAGAAAAATTTTTTTTCTTTCCTATGGGGTACATCCTCTACACAACTACATCAACTTCTTAGTGCTCGATGCTTGGTGTCTTTTATCGATAATAGCTTTCATGTGGCATGATTTTCTTATTAAAAGTGAAAAATGATGTAAATATAATCTTTTGCACTTTTATATTCTAATTAAAAATTAGTTTGATGTTAAAATTAAAAGAGTCAAATTCGATAAGGCCAATAACTATTTTCACGATTCTCTCCCCTTTTTAAGAGGCTTGAATAACATATAGTCTTGTTATATTTATACAACTCTAAAAAATGGAGTGTTTAAAGTAAAAAAATGGCAACCTATGTCACGACCCGGTCCGATACTTCAAATTAACCAAGAGGGAAACAGACGGCCAGACATTGAAAATTAAATATTTTATATTCGTCTAAAATTTAACAGATGAAAGTACCACTAATCAAATTAAATTTAAGTTATATATTTAAAATTACCTTGTTATTGGTTATTCACGTCTTCTATAAATGTTTTCCCTTCTATCGCTCATCTTTTAATCACTTAATTAACCTAAAAAATTAATTTAAAACAACTGAGCTAAACAAACCAGTGAGTACTTATACTCCCAAATTACAACAATACAAATAAAAAAATAATATGCATGTCAGTTAAGTTTCTTTATAAATCAATATAAATATTTAACATGCTATTCAAAAATTTTATATTAATATCGTATCAATATAATTTAATATTTATACGACTGTCGCAGGAGCACCGTCTAAAATTTGTATCAATTAAGATACATCAATATCAATACGTTTTTATTTATGTGCACGACTACATTAGTGTTATCTCATTAGTACTATCAAAGGGTGACTCAATCATAGTCATGACAATAAAAGTAATATATGCAAATTATATCATTCATAATTTCATATCACTCAATTATAATGCATTTTATTTCGTCTATGAGATTGATTATAAGCATTCACGTCGAAATGACCGATAAAATTTTAATAATAAAACAACCAATTGCATTAATTAAGCATAATTAACAACCCATAAAACTGGTTTAGAAGAAATATCAAATTGACGTTATATATTAAAAGTATGACTACCCGCCTTGTTGCTTGATAATTTACTTGCTATTGACGTTGATTCTTCTAAAAATGAACGCTTAAACATGATAAAAATTTAATTAATTTAATAAACTATATAAATATTTAATTTATAAAATCCCTCTGAAATTATTATTCAATAAATATCTTATTATTATTATTATTATTATTATTAAGTTTTAATGTTAAATCAATTTAATCTATCTTACCTTGATTGAGCCCTACACAGCGCGAATCGTCTCCTTCCTCACTCGGTTGCACGCGAGCTACCTACCCTTCTTCCTCTCTACATCGCCTTTCTTCCCTTTTCTCCTTCTTCGTCTTAGGGCTCCAAGCTCCTACGACCAACACTTGGCTCCCCTCCTCTCTTTCATCTATCCCGGTTCAACTCAGGAAACGCACACAAAGACCTCTTTTGCGATCGCAGTTTAACCCGACATCGCTAGTGATCGACATTGCCTTCTCCTTCCTCAGTCGCGGCTCAACCTAGAGCAGTGCAAAAAGCCAATCTCCTCCCTCCACCGAGGCTCTTTCTTCGATCAAACCCGCATGCGGCTTCGGCTCTCATGGTAGGTTCTTGCCTTTCCTTTCTATTTATAGTGCGAACTCATCTTCTAGACTCATTTTCTCTAGAAAAGTGTGCAAAATAATAGTAGATAAAGCAGGTATGACATCCAACCATATCGTAAGTTGGTTAACTGGTTAACTATAAAGGCCTTTGAGTTTAAGACTTTTACACACATCTAAAACAAATTATTTTTCTATTTTAATATCTTAAATAATCTTATCTCCAAAATATTGAAGTTTTGTCTTTGCTCACATGCTTTCCCAAATTATAGAAAAAAATAATCATCGAGTAATTAATGTCTTTATTAGTAATTCTTGTTAATGCTATAATTACCTCAATAGAAAGTTGCAAGCGTCGAATGAGATAATTTTTAATAAAAGAGACTAATATTTGGTTCCTATTTATTCAAGGACGAAGTTGCATCTAGGAATAATTTGTTTCTCTTGGATTGTCGTCCTTTACCCCTTATCCCAACAAACAATTTTATTCCAAAATCAATCACATGCTCAAATTAGGCCTTTATCTTATTTGGCCATTACAGTTTTACTAAAGTGAAAAGAAATCTTAATATATGCAAGTTCATCGAACCGAATAAATCCTTATCACTAATCCGCTAAGAAAACCATGAAGCCCACAAATAAAGGTAAAAAATGTCTACTGAAGATCCCTTCACTTATTTTTATTATATAAAATTTATTTAACACACTAATCCTTAGCGGTGTCCAAAAATGTCTCTACATTCCAACTCGACTTGAGAAAATTGGGTTCAAGTTGACCTGAATAATTTTCAGGTCTAGTTTAGGTTTAGGAATCCTAACGTGTTTAATTTTTTTAGTCAGGCTTTTTGGTTGACTAGCTTATCCTAACGTGTTTAATTTTTTTAGTCAGGTTTTTTGGTTGGTTAGCTTACCCGAAATCAAACCGAAATCGACCCGCTAACTCAAAATTGGCTCGAGATCGATTGCCGACCCAAAATTGAGTATAATTCACCGTTGTTATGACTTGCGTTAAATGAGTTATACTGGTCAGGTTTGGCTCTGCCGATTGAATGTGAGTCGTGTTTGAGTTGAACTTTTTGATCTGTCGTTTAATATTTAGGGCGGGTTCGGATCCAAGGGTTT
>NW_018164444.1:14988779-15043200 GCF_001263595.1 Phalaenopsis equestris
TTCAAAAAAGTATTAGTCAAATTGATATAGATAAGGTGCTTAAATTCTATTTTTAAACCTTATAAGATTCTTTTGTTCGACAAATTTCAATAACTTTTGAAGTAAATAGAAATATGGATTCTAGATTGATATACTAGAATTTCTCCTAAGTTACACTATAATATTTCTGAGACAATCATAGAAAACTCTACTGAAACTCAATACCTCAAATTAACAAATTTGGTCTTTAAAGTTATAGTGTTACATGAGGACAAATAATGTTTAAGTTTAGGGGAATTGATTAACCTTATAATTATCTATTTTTAATGTACATTTAATGTTCACATTTTTTATTATATTGCACTTTAAAATATGATATTTTTGAATGTTTTTGTTTCAGGTACAAGGAATAAAATTTTAGCGAAAATGAAGCAAAAACGGTGCAATTTGGAGTCAAGTTCAACAAGAAAAATAAGTTTAACGTGACGCATTTTGATATAACTTTCTATGTTTAATTTTCTCTATATTTATCACATGTTTTTGAATGAAATTATAATTTAAAGAAATGTTATTTTCATGTTTATCTTGTAGGTATAACACTAGGAGCGAATCAGAGCTGAAACGGGAGCCAAAACGAAGCAAAACATGCGTGTTGCCCACATGGCGTCGGATTCTGGTGCAATAACGCCACACACGACTATAAACAGACGACGATTCTGGCGACATAGCGCCCGAGACAGTTTTTGGATGGCTTTTGAGCAATTCTGGGCTTATTCTGGGATGTTCTGAAAGCTTCTGGATGACTTGCACGCCCTATGAAATGATTAAATGAATTTTGACACTTGGAAAGGCTCTTGGATGAGGAGATGTGTCTTTTGGAGTGAAAGGGTGTGTCTTTTCGATGAAGAGATGTCTCTTAGAGAAATGAGGGCTTGCGCCTCCCATGAGAATTAATTAGTGTGTGTTTTAGGAGGAATTTTTTAATGAGATTGAGAGGGAGTTTAACGTGAGTCTATGGAGATGAAGATTTCTCCATTTTCTGTAGAGATTGGTGAGGGATTTCGAGAGATATGAGTAAGAAAGTATGAGCGGTGCATGGATCGGCTAAAGACTTTATTGGAGAGATTTTCATATTTCTTTCAAAGGGAAAAAACTAAATATTGTGTTATTCATTGTCTTGTAATTGTTATAAACACTTTCCAGTGGATTTTCTTTGATTTAAATGAAGTTTTCTGTTATATTTTATCCATGCTTAGCAAGTAGTTTTTTTTTTTATTCTTTTCTTTTAATATGAAGTTGTGACATGTAGGAAAATTTGTTTTATGATAGAATTAAATTTATTTTCATGGGATGAGTAATGTCTCATTTGATTCATTGACATAACTTAAGTGGAAATATATTATGTTAAAATTTGTAGCAAGTGAAACTAAAATTCGGGAAAGCGGTGATTTTGCAACTTGAGTGCCCTCACATTGATCAGTTGGTTAGTAAAATAGTTTAAGCAGTAATGCAACTTTTAAAGAAATATAATTTAATGATCTGTTTCTATTAGATGCTTCTAGGCGACAGATAGTTGCGATAGATGCTTCTAGGCGACAGATAGTTGCATAAAATTAATAGAATACTAAGCATACTCATACACTCGAAAGAGAGTAAGTAGACATATGTTCCTTGTTGGCACATAATTTATCACTTGATTCTATCAATTTTTTTGTTATTTATGTCATTATCTTCATTTTACTTTTCTTTTGTAATGAAACAGATGCATGTTTAGGACTTTAGATTTGCTTAGATATTCTCTTATTTAATTAATGTGATGGTATTTTCAGCGACTCTTACTTTACTTTACAAAATGATCACTTGTAATGTTAAAATTCATTGTGAAATATAATGACCCGAAAGTACTATGATTTCACCAACTAGTGAGTACCACATTTCAACTTCGGCAGAGCCGTTGCGATCACCTGAGGGGGAGTGCAAATAGATAGGGAGATAAGTTTTGATGGGCGTAGTACTGATGTTTCTAGGGTGACACTAGATTCTTTTATCAATTTGGTCTAGAGTTTAGATCGTAAGAGCCCAATAAGTCCTATAGAGAGAGCACAGTGGGTAATCTGGAAGTGAGAGACTGGAATCTCCTCAGCACTACTACACAAGCTGGTTAAAAACTCTAGGTTAGTCAATGTTTTTTGCTAACGGAGAGAAGGTAAAGCACCGAGAGGGGGTAAAGAATGTGTATGTTCTTATTTGTCACTGACTACATTAAATTCTAAGCATTGCATTCCTACTCATAATCTAGGTCATTACACGAGAAGGGTAGTCTTTAGCATCTCAAAATTCTCCTAATCAGTTTATCCAGATAAGTCATCTTAGCTTTAAGATTTTCATTTAGGAATAGTTATTAGAAAAACCATTTTAATCGATATTCCAAACTAAGACTTTATAGTAATAGAATAGAACTTATCTTAAGAGATTTCTTATCTCGCTTCTCTATGGAATCGATATTGTGGTTTTAAAGAAAAATTACTTGAAACGATACGTATACTTGCATAGTACCCTTAGTGTGTAAATTATTTTCTAAATTTTACAACATATCGATTTTGCACACTAGCCGTTAAATATAAATTGAGTCAAGTTTTTTTCATATTTAGAAGTTAAATTACTGCGTAATTGCTGATCGGGTCAGGGGGTCAAGGGCCTCGAAGACTAATGATAAGAGATAAGTTAAAGGTAGAGAGATGAGAGACGAAAAAAATAAGAGAGAAAGATGAGTGGGCCTCGAAGACTAATGATAAGAGATAAGTTAAAGATAGAGAGATGAGAGACGAAAAAAATAAGAGAAAGATGAGTGAATTTTCCTTCTTTTTTTTTGGTGAGGGGGGTGAAGCAAGCGACAAATGACCTGCTAAGTGTGGTAGGAGGCAGCATGCAAGGCATGGTAGAGTGCGGTGATTAGCAAAAATATAGAAGATCATATTGCTCATAAATCATATTACAAGATAGAAAGAGAGAGGGGGGACTTACATATCTTTCTTATGTATTTACATATATAACACCTAATTTTTTATATATTTTCATAACAATTTGGTGTCATAAATCTATGTATGAATAGATATACTTCACTTATAAAAAGTTAGTAATATTGATAAATTTGATTTGAAATTAAGGCTGAGTGTTATGTCAGTAAATATGAAAGTTTATGGGTTTGATATTGTAAATACATAAGAAATGTGTGGTATGTACGTACACACACATACACACTGGTAAATAACTTAAAAAGGGTCCTACTATAAAAAGTTAGCAAATGTGATAATTTAAATGATAACAGCACTATTTGCCCAGTCTCTCAATTTCTCTACATTCTCATGACTGTGACTGATAATTCCTCAAATAAGAAACCCATAACTCAATACATAAGCACAAAAGCACAAAAGGGAAAGCAACAATATTATTATTATGAAAAAGAGAATACCTGATAGTGTGCTAGAAGATCAATGTATCTTCTAATTGGAGAAGTAAATTGTACATAGCCAGGAACACCTAGAACGCCATGGCGAATAGGCTTTTTAAAATCCATTTCAGCAGCACGCATTATTCTGATATAAGCAGATCTCCTGACTAATCCTTCTGGAAGATGGGCAAAGGCGAATGGTGAGATGCTCGACTGAGGCTGCCCTCTATAAGGCAGTGGAATATTGTGGACAGAACCAAAGGTGGCTATAACCTCTCCACATAATATCATCATTTCTGAAACAAGTCGCATTGCAGGGTCTGATTGGTCTTCAACATACAAATTGATTAAGGGCGTAGGATCATCAGGATTGGCTACTTTGACACGTGGCTCAATCATGGCTGTGTCTATTGCCCCCTGAAAGTTAAATTTTTTACTTAAAAAATATTGAGAAATTAAAGAGTTCAAACAGTTTCTGCTAAGGTAGCATAAGTTGTTAAATAGAAAAGAGGAGACAAAGTAGAAATCAATTGTGCTCTCGATAAATATAACTTTATTCTTTCTTTTTTTGGGCTCAAAGTGACCTATACAAGCTTATTTACATGCGGACAATAGAAATAATAAGTTGAGGATAAAGAGGCATACGAGATAGATAAATATGGAGAATTCTGGATTCACAGTACAATACATTTATCCTTCTAACATAAAAAAGTTTCTGATATGATAATCATTGTCCATCACTCGAGAGATGCGTCATTTGAAAGACCGCCTCATGTCAATTTCGGCTATAATGAAGATGAGAAAACCGAGGAATAAATAGCTATAGCCAGCTTTAAACATGAGACTATCATTTCATGACATTAGCAGGATAAACTTTTTGACTCATTTTCAAACTAGATAACCCATTTTTTCTAGAAAACTTTTAGGGCTTACTTATTATGAGCATGCTATGATGAAAATCTCATGCAATTCTGAAATGTTTTATTTATTCAGTATGCTAGTCATGGACAATGGCATTGATATCAGTGTTGTTTAGTTTGATGAATTTTTGGTGTAATAATAAACCAAATGCAGGAGTTTTCAAAATTTCAGCATATAGTTTGATGAAAATGGAATGCAATGTAAAATTTTGTTAAATTTGGAATCACTCTACAATTCAAACTATTGTATAACAAATTCGTTAAATTTGGGTGATTTTCAAATATATTGTAAATTGTAACCCGTTGCCGACAGCACTCCCACAGCTAGAAGGTCGTTGCCCCTTGTTGGCAGCCTCCATCACCATCGTTAGCATTGTTGACCGTATTTTACAATGAATTTTTTTTTTCATGCCAACCACAAAATTATAAACTCTTGCATATATTTTACACCAAACCAAATAACTCCAAAGTATTCCAAATACAATACGTTTCAATTACACTGCATTTTTTTCAGCAAACCAATCGGCCACTTAGTTAACCTTTTTAGTGATATACTATCACTCCTATAATGATGGTTCCTATAAGAATAGGAAGAATTCTATACCCTTTTGCTTATCACGCCAGGTTTAATTTATTGTTGAAAGTTGAAGGAAAGGTGGTGAAGAGGAGTCGTAATGGAGCATGGGATTTGTCAAGATTGGCTATTCCTTTTCCTATCTTTCCTTGTTTTCGTAGTCTATACCCCGAGAACAAGGAACAACCCTGTTTTCCATTAACCTCCTCTACTGGTTTGGTTTTGTCATGACCCGGCCTGGTGAGCTTGGAATTACCAAGAAGGGAACTGAAAGCCGAGCGAATGAAACCTATCGAATAGTTTCATTTCATCACAAAAATAAAAATCCAAAACATAAAAGAGTCATTCTAAAACATAAAACTTATACTTATAGTAGATTGTTCATATTTAACGGTTCACATTTAAATTTATACAGAAAGTAAACTAAACTGCAATACCTATCAGCTTGCGTTCCTCGACGCCTGTACACGTAATGATTGGGTTTCATCTAATTTATAGATGATTTTCCTGTAAAATGTTAGCAACTATGGTTTGAGTTAAAACTAATAAATAAGTAAATGTTTCTAAATTACAATAATTCTCATTTTAAAATATATTTGTAAATGTGCGGTAATACTTTTGTAAATTTACACTTTATAAAAATATATATTTAACCTTGTACTACCCACCATAAAGGTAGGCAACCATTTTCATTTTCCGCACTGATACATTGCATTCCTCTGTCAGTACAATTCAAACTTGACTCTCATATGCATGCATATATCATATTTTATTCATATTTATCTTGCATTTAACATTTAAAAGAAAAACTTATATTTAACATTTAAAAAGAAACATGGACTTTTGCATTTTAAAAATAAAAATTGGGAAACAGTAAAAAAATGCATAAATAAACAGAACTATAAAATAAAAATATATTACCCACCTCAAGACTGTAGTCTGCTATTTTTTTCCTCTAAGTCATTCTAGTCCTTATGTGCATCTATAATAACAATTTAAATGTAATTAATTTCTTGTTCAGTGCTAATCTTCTTTCTTAATAATTCTAGATTTTTTATTAGTATTTTCATAGTTTATTTATTTAATTAACTATTTTGTGTGTGTGTGTGTGTGTGTGTGTGTAATATTTAAACATATATACGTGACATATCCAACCATTTTGCATACCTAACATAATAGTAATTTCATTTTAACTAAATTTTAAATTTAGGATTCTTAATTTCATTATAACATGGCTTAATAAGTAATAATTCATTAATGAAATTGAGTTTTATGCTTGAAGTTGTCTTCTCCCTTTTCTACATCAACTTCGTCTAAACCGTAAATTTGTAAGAGCCAACATTAAGAGCCAACATGTGATGTCTTTACTTTGTTAATCTCAAGAATTAGATTTCTAAATGGAAGTTAACTGTCAGTATCTGTATTTTAATTTATTGCAATTGTTGGTGTGAATTCCATTCAGTTCTTAACAAATGATCGCCATCCGCTCATCTTTGCTTCAGTCAAGAAAGCCTACAAGGTCATACCATTGCTAGCATCTACAAGATTTCCACCTCCACTAGCTTTCAAAGATATGGCAAGGAATAATCATGAGCTATTGTGGAAACTATGGACGGAATTTCAACATTTATATTTGAGAAAAAATTATTTCAATTTTGATTTCCTCCAAGACTTCCTTAAATTAGTGTAGTCTTATAAGTTTCTAATAATTGCAAATGATAGTTTCTTGCTATTTTCTTTTGGCTCTTAATAGGTTAGATGTAAAATTGGGTAGCAAAAGAATATAAACTGAGACAAGCTCTAAATGGACCTATAGAAAATAGACTGCTAGGAAATATTTGTTTGGATCATGGTAGATATTTGAGAACAGAGTGTAAACGAGTAGATCCGAGCTCAAGTTACACTAAAGTTAAGCTTAAATTGTGAGATATATGCTTTGCTCAAGCTCATCAGCTAAGCTCAAATTCGGCTCATAGCAATTATGCCCGGCTCAAGCTTCAGCTCGAAAGCTCAATTTTGAGCCCCTATAATAGTGATTTGGGTCGAACAGGAGCCACAAGCCTATGTAGATAGGCGCGGGTTATAAGCTTTCAAGTCGTGTCAGGATAAGCTAACTCAACAAGCTTTAATTAGTGGTTTGGGTTGAACAGGAGCCACAAGAATTAATTAATATAAGTTAACTCGACAAGCTCTCAAGTTATGTCAAAATAAGCTCGAACACAAGTTCATATGATAAACGAGCTTGAGTTTGAACTGGAGCTCGTAGCTCGATAAACTTGGCACACGAGTATGTATACTAATCCAACTTGAGTCGGTTGGCAAGCCGACTCGGCTCACTTAAACCCTTATTTTAGAGTATTATCATCGTCAATACTTGATTAGCTATCTACAGTGTGTATTTCAAATTGGCAAATAATTTAATTTTTCCATCATTTGTTTGTTTTATGGTCTTGTATCCATGTCAATAGCTTTGTTCAACTGCGCAATTTCCTTTTTTGGTATTATGGCTAAATGGGCTTATTTGATTCTTTTCTTGGTAATGGTATTATGGTTGGAAATCCCAAATTGTTAAACTAGCTTGAACAAAATTGTAAAAGTTATAATTTCTTGTTTTGGTGAACCTAAGGTTGGGAACTCATTGTTCTTGTTAGAATTTCAATTTGCCAAATTAAAGCTTCCAATTTTAGATCAGATCTTAGAATTCTAAAAAAGTTGATTAAATTGAATCTACTAGGTTATAAATAACAAACCTCAAAGACATGTAAAATTAAAATTAAATTGCTTAATACTTTTTTTATTTCCTCTCATTTTTTTATGAGTGCTATTTTATAAAAAATGATCTTAATTTGTTAGAATTAAATGAAAATATGGCACTAAATAGGACGCAATGGAGAAAATGGATTCATGTAGCCAACCCCACTTAGTGGGATAATGGTTTTGTTGTTGTTGTTGTATTGGATATTAACTATTTGAAGAGTTTCATGTCTAAACACAACCATTGTCAAACAATAATCCTTATACCTTAACTGCTAATTTTTAGCCACTTTTTTTTTTAAACCTATAAGTGATCAGCTTGTATGCATCATCGAGAATTTGCCAAATATGATATAAAAGATTTTGTTTTATATCCGAGTCTTAACTACTACAAAAATCTGCATTCATTCTCAATCTCTTATGAAATTTTAAGCGAATTTTATGAATAAATAAAATGTGTTTATGGGTGTGCATTGAAAGCGGTTAATCATTGCTTAAACTAAAGCTAAGAAACTGTGAATATTGATCTTTTGTGTATTATTAAGGTATCTTATCTCAGAAGTACTATTAAATTTTGTCTTTACGCATCCTACATTTAAAGCATCCCTTAAAAGGACCTAGCCTTTATGTCATAATTAAAACTAAACAATAAAAAACTCAATGATTTAGCACTTTAAATGAAAGGAAGTAGATGATAAATTAATTAGAGCAAGGACCAATAAGATTTCCTAATTGGAAGATATGAACCATGCTTGATTATATGATAAAAACATCTCTTCGTAAAAAACATAATACATAGATATCTAAGCGTGCATATACATACACAATCGTAAACATGAGGTGAGCTTTTATTCCCTTATGAAGAGGATGTTTTCCCTAAACGTCTACTTACTAAAATAGACGTTCAAACACAAGATTAAGATGACGCAACATGCATTTTGGAATTTAGTACCGAAGTCTTCATATTCAACCTCTCAGTTGCACCTAGGATCTTCTGCTTGTACTATTCATTTCTTTTGTATTTCCTTTTATGGACCTTGTACTTCCAAGAATTTGCATAACTTTAAGTTGAGCTTATTGTGTATTGTTTATTTAGTATTTTGGGCCTAGTGTTGTGGGCTAGATGATGCATCAAATCATGTGTTGTGTTATATCAAGATCAATATATATGCAGTGACAACGAAGCTATTCTCTTATCCTAGAGCCAAGCCATTTGACCCATTTTGACACCCTTTGACCAACATCATACATGTTGACCACCACTTAAACATTTAACATCGACATCACTTTCGAAATGCTACCTCACCCTTCTTGTCATGAAAGCACACCCTCTCTTGATCATAACTAATGTCAAAGCCAATATTATGTTCCAATGTTGAACCATGTTAAGTGCTTCTTGAAACTCTCTCTTTTATGGCTTATGGCATCGACCATAAAATCATCATCATTGCACACAAAAACATACAAAGTCTCTTCAAAATTCACAAAACTTCAATGCCATCTCATTCCCCATACTTTAGGCAACCATCCCCATACAACTTTTGGGTTATCTACTTCACATTTACACAAAGAATTATATCGTTCATATATTATATAATGAAGATTGATGAATGTTTAATGAAAGCTACTTTAATTTAAATTTTCAAACTCCTCTCAGTGTGTTTTCTTTTTAAGAGGAGTTTTTGTGATTGTGAATTCATGGCATTTGGAGAAGAATTCCAAGGACAGAAAGAGATCACCATGACAAAAGACTATTCCTAACAAATGACTATTCATAGAGGCCAACTTCATTCATCTTTTCGCTTTTCCACTGATTATTTTAAACCCTCCACAGTTAGATCATTCCAAAGGTTATTGTTATCTTCTTAATTAAAGTATAGGAATCTTCCTTAGTTAACATAACTTGAGTAAGTGTTGTATCTCCTGCTTGCTTTCGAACTCGAGTATTAGTAAATTGTGAATAGTTGCGAGCTTATTTAAGCATATTGTAAGAATCAAGGAGAACATTGGTCTTATCTGTTCGTAGAAAAATTAAGTGAAAATTTATAGATCTTTTTTTGATTGGGCCATTCATATAGTTTTTACTCAAATTTTATCGCATTATAAAATGAAAACATTGCATGTATTATTTGTGAGTTTTTTTTATCATGTTTTTTGTCTTCATTTAGTGCACTTTATTATTCTGTCATAATGTTATTCATTTCTCAACCAAATTTTATGTGTAATGGTCTAAGTTTATCACCCAATATCCTTTACCACTTTCTAGTTTATAACTGTCCTTATTCCAACTTTAAAACTTCAAACCTAAAAAAAAAAATCACATTTCACAGTGATTGCGCACACAGAAACTATATATTTGAAAATTGATTAGGATATTATCAGAATATCTGTAACCATCATCAAAATAATAGGTCTTTTAAAAGACCATAAAAGTTAACTTGATGATTATTCATTGTGACCAAGTTTCTGTTAATTGACGATTTTCGAAAAGATAATCCCTATAAATGAGATGTTTGTCATTATCATTACTTTTGAATCTCTTGTCAAATTTTAATAGCATTTCATAGACAACCTTTAATTATTAAAAGAAATTTATTCATTTTTATGATCAGATGGACATTCTAGAAGCTAAGCCATATACCCAACCAAATTTCATCAAACAAAAACATTGAGAAAGTTCTTCCTCCCAAGTCTAACTTCTTAAAACACTTCCTATATTTACAAAATAAAATTGATCATTAAGAAAAGAAACCCACTAGTGAGTGTCATACAATAACTACTATAGTCTGGACCTCAAGAGAATTTGATAACATAAATCTCATCAACCCGAGTTTCAAAAGATTGTTCTAATGAAATAAATAGAACCACAAACTCCTATGAGCTCCACTAAGTAAGGACAACTACAACTTAGCACAATAAGAGCTTGAGCAAGATAATGGGAATGGCATGGCCCTATCTAATGATTTCTTCCGACCAAGTTCAAAGATTTGTGTCTAGACTGGACATTGAAAGGAATATCACTTATGAAATCCTCCATCTATTTGGTACCTAGGCATTTGAGTGTGGAACATTTTTTTTACTACTTGATGACAAGATAAAGAATGAATCCCATTTTTAATATGAGTCAAGAAGTTAGATATTTTGTGACTAGGAACATTAATTCTGTGAACTTATATGTGATCTTTGCAACTAAAACCCTTCATTTTCAACAAATTTCTGCTGTAAACAAGAAAAGGAAATATGATGCTTTAATTGTTTTTTTTTTTTTAGTTGAGAAATGCTTTCTTGGGATTAGTAGGTATTATTTGTGAGTATTGCAGTACATATGCTTCAAATCTATTACAATACTTCAATAATACTTGCACTAGATTTTCCAGTCAAGTCTCCTTTAAGCCGTCGAGTTGATAAATTTAAAACTGATCTGAAACGATATTTAGGATCGATTATAACTAGAGCTATCACTAATTCCATTTTTTTATTGTTTTAATAGAGGTAAGCCGCAAGCTTTTAAAAAATTGCCAATTAATCACATCTTCCAGGATTCCAAACTGCTCGTGTTAGAAAGATATGTTAATTGAACCTTACAGTAGTTAATTACTTGAAATTTTCATCAGGCACAACTTGCAAATCATCTAAATTATAATTAAATTGAAGTTGAAACTAGGAGTGAAACTATTGAAACAACAAAAACTAAAAAATTTGATAGAAGTCAAAACCGAAAAATAAAAACTTTGCTTTAGTATATGTATTTTATGGGTTTAATTTTACTTTAATTCCTACTATGAATGGCAGAGATTCATTAGATATAAATTCATAGACGTTTCCATTTTTTATAAAACACAAGAATTTTATTGTTGAGCCTTTCCATAACCCTACTAACGTGAGGCTACTGGATCTGCAAGTTCACAAGTTTTTCATCCTCAAACAGATTTCAAGAAACAATACCATACCTCACATTAAAAAAAAATCTAATTATTTCCCGCATACCTCATTGTTCTGCACCATTTTAATGCATAAATTGTTAATAATAATCGACATAATGTTGATAACTTACTATGGAATCCATAGATAACATAAAGATTTTCTATAACTTAACACAATTCTTTAACTGATGAACAACAAAATCATCATAAAAAAAGGGAAAAAACTATATAAAAAAATATATCCATTCTTTAGCCTTCATCTAAGCAGAGTACCAAACAGCAACAATAACAACAAGTCTTTATCCCATTAAGTGGGTTCTGCTACAAGAATCCTTTAACTCCATTGTGTCCTTTTGAGTGTCATCTTTTCATTTAATTCTAATGGATTAAGATCATTTTTATACAATATGCTCAATTTTTTTCAGGTTTACCTCTGCATTTCCTAACATAAGTCGAATCTAAAACATGTACTCTCCTAACCAGATCATATGGTCAATGTTTAATGTGACCAAACCGTCTAAGACGACTCTCTCTAATCTTGTTTGTCAATGGAGCCACACCAACCTTTCACGGATAAATTTGTTTTGCATTTTGTCTCTAAGTGTCAGTCCACTCATCCGCATGAGTATTCTCATCTCAACAACACTTAATTTTGTTTATTCTTCTCTTTTAAGGGCCAATATTTTGCGCCATAAAGCATTGCAGGTCTCACCACCATCTTATAAAATTTTCCTTCAAGTCTAAGCGGTATTTTTCTATCACACAATAGGTTCGATGCATTTCTCCACTTCTACCAACCAACTTGAATTCTACTAATAACATCAATTTCTATATCACTATCGGTTCGAACAATAGCCCCGAGATATCTAAAACATTCACACGTTTTAATGATTTGAACAACCATAGTTACAACTCAAACACTACAACCACTACTAAAATTACCTTCAATGTATTTAGTTTTAGAACTAATCAAACGAATGCCTTTAAGATCCAATGTTGACCTACACAATTCAAGTTTTTCCTGAACTCTTTCTCTAATCTTATCCACAAGAAAGATATCATTAGCAGAAAGCATACACCAGGGCACGTCATCCTGTAAATGTCCAGTAAGAGCATCCATAAATAAGCAAAACGATATGGGCTAAATTCGATCTCTGATGTAATCCAATTGAAATAAGATAATACTTGGTCCATCCTCCAACTATTCGAACACAAGTAACAACTCTAATATACATATCTTTAATGACCTGAATATAAGTCATATCAACACCTTTCTTTTCTAGAACTCCCCAAATAACTTCTCTTAAAACTTTATCGTAAGCTTTTTCTAAATCAATAAAAATCATATGTAGATCCTCCTATCCTCCTTACCTTACTCTCTCTATACTTCTCCATCAAACATCTCAATAAATGTAGAGCTTCCATAGTTGACTTGCCCGGCATAAATGCAAAGTGATTATGAGAAATCTTTGTATCACGTATATATTCAATTATCCTATGACACATTAAGTTAATGCCTTTATAATTTATGCATTTTTGTGCATCCCTTATTCTTAAAAATGGGGACTAACATACTTTTCATCCACTCCTCCAGTATCTTTTTAGTCTTTAAAATAATACTAAATAGTTTAGTAAGTCAAGAAACTCTCAAATCTCCTAAATATTTCCACACTTCAATTGGGATATCACCAGGTTCTACTGATTTTCCACCATTGGTTTCTTTAAAGCCTCAACTTCTTTTTAACTAATGTGAGGGTAAAAATAAAAAGTTTTATTATTATTAACGATACTAAAATCCTAAAGGTCGATCGTATTTTCAGAAACTTCAGCGCAAATATCAAAATAACTCACCCAAATATGTTGAATATATTCCTATAAGAAAATCACTTTTGATTCCATTTTTAATACACTTTACTTGAATTAAATCTTTACTTTTTCTTCTCTTTATTTAGCTAATTTATACATATATTTTTCACCCTCTTTAGTGTATAATATATTATAAAGATCATTGAAAGCAAAATTTCTAGCTTCAGAAATTGTTCTCTTAGACTCTCTATGAGTCACCTAATATTTTTTCCAGTTCTCTAAACTTTTACATTTAAATCAATTTTTATAATACAATTTATATTTTATCTTTTCTTGCACATTATTATTCCACCAAAAACTATTTTTATTCATTAAAACTTCTATGTTATTTTCCAAGTACATCTTTTATCACTTGTTTAATAGTGTTTGTTAATTTATCCCGCATAAAATTAGCTCCTTCATAAACATCTCAAATCTTGAAATCTTGAAATCTTGAAGTTTACTTATTAAAATAATTGTATATGTCTTTTAGGTGCTCCCATCTAATTTTATGATAATGCTTCATTGTATTTTTTATCATACAACTCATCTTTAAATCAAGAATTAATAATCGATGTTGAATACTTAAATTTTCACTTAGAATGACCTTACAATCTTTATATTCTCGAAGATCATCGATGTTGAATACTTAAATTTTCACTTAGAATGACCCTACAATCTTTATATTCTCGAAGATCATTTTTTTCTCGTAAAAAATAAATAAATTTGTGTTTCATTAGATCTATATTTTTATAAGTAACAATATGGTATCTCTTTTCTTAAAAAAAATATATTAGCAATAACAAAATCATAAGCTGGAGCAAAATCTAATATAGTTCTACCTTCTTCATTAATCAATCCAAAACCATAGTTGCTTGTCGGTCGTTTTAATTTTTTGTTTTGGAAAAGAGTTAATTTTTGTAAACATGAAGATAGTTTTAAATATAAATATGTGATTTTGATTTTTGAAAGTAATATATTTTTTAATATTTTGAAAAGAGATGGGACCAAACGAGTCTCACATATTGAATAGTTTGAATGACCGAGCGTAATACCACAAGTAACATATTTATCCCGAAGAATAAACATACACTTGTAATAGGCTCAATCACCTAAACTAAGGAATTTGTGACATCCGTTTGGTCTGTGAAATATTTTATATGAGGCCAACAAATTCCCCTACCTAATATAAGAATTAGATAGGGTTTATTTTACATGGGTTCCAAGTTCCCTATAGAGGCAAGCCCCTATAGTTAATTACATCTCAAATGACCGGGATCACTTAAGAAAACTCTCGATTAAGATCAGTGGTTTTGCCATTGAGATTTCAAAATTTAAGTTTCCACGATTGGATATACTTCAGAAAACTCTCGATTAAGATCAAGTGGTTCAAACAGGAACAGTTATTTTAAGGAATCTAAAAGAATGAAGAGTATAGGATATCAGAGATCCGAGGAAAACCACGGTGTTATCCTATTGTTTGGCTTTATATCCTATGTTTTTGAAGTGATGTTGTTTAATATTTAATCCTGCGATTTATTTAGAATTTAGGACTTATGTTCGCACGATATCTGATCGTGTAAATAGCCTAAAAAGATAGGAGGATTTACACCGTACCATACGACAACCTCGGAATCCTAAGTGTTATGACTTATAATTGCACAATAGGGTTGCACAAAAGCCTAAAGATGATATGTGAGGGTTTACGCTGTGCTAGGCAAACCACCTCGAAATCCTATGGGTTGTTATTTAAACTAAGGAAAGTGCTTAGTGATATGAATTTGTTTTGATATTGCTCTTCTGAATGTCCTCGTCGTGCTGCCCACGGTATTCGCTCCAAGCTCCTCGTTGTAGCACATCCGGATTCGATGTTAATTTTAAAGATATATTCAACTGTTTAGTCAACGCTCTGTTGCCGGGTACCTCTTATAAAACCAACTACTGGTCTCCTATTCTAAGGTATAGTGTATAATAGAACAATAAAACATGCAGTATAAAAGAAAAGAATAGTAGAATGTACAGTAAAGAAGAAAAACAGCACAGTATGCTATGAAGTAAAATACTATAATGTAAATCAAACTTGTATATATGTGAGGTCTGTTGCTCATTTAAACGAGCTAGTATGCATTGTATAAACAAAAGAAACATTGCCTGAAAAATTCGAGAAAATCGACAAATGACTCACGCAGAAAAAACTCCTCGGAAAAATCGACAAATGATAATTCCAAGAAAATTATCAAAATCTCGGGAAGATCCCGGAAAAGGAACCACGAGTGCTTTGCCCAAAAATCCCAATAAAGCATACGAAAAATCTGAAAAGAGGGGACTGCAAGCACACGGGTCGGGGCTAGGCTCAAATATAATATATTTGTACTCGAGGGACGTCGAAGGCTACTATCGGTCACCCGGATGTATAGAGTCTGTCACTCAACTAGAAAGGTGTTCTACTAAATCTAACTTAGAAGGGTACTCCTTAGCCCGATATCGGTAATCAACAAGTGGACAACCAAGTTGTAACACATTTAAAATTTATATTTTAGCATGCATATGAATTTTAGGCATACAAAAAAAAAATTGAATCAATTTTGTAATAAAAATATTTTTATAAATATTGTATCTGTTCTTATCAAGTCTGTTCTTATCAATTTTGAAAAGTATAGTTATACATGAGTCGACCACACCGTCGGGCGTAGGACCGCCAACAACCTAAGAATGTACGGGTCCCCCGCTAGTCTTGTGTCGGTGAATGTACTATCATCCTACAGTTTATCAGGTCCCAGGATTGGCTCCTGATGTCGTAGAATGGAATATCATTCTGCTCTAACACCGGTATGTCTTTGTCATCATCGCCCTAAATCGCCCTAAGCCCCAAAACAAAACCGACCTACTTGCGACCTTGCTTGATGGTTTCATATATAGCAAAAGGCTATATATTGGCACTTATGTGTCAGACATAAGCAAAAAAAATCGAACCAAAAAGCAAGAAAAAAAGAATAAAAATGTGGATGAGAGAGAGGAGGAACTGATCCACCCAAAAGATCGAAAGGATGAAGGGTGAAGCAACCCTCAAAACTGTGACGAAAAGATCTGAAAAAGAGAGCCCAAGATCCTTGAATCAATCCAAGAAGGATATCATTTTCTCAACTTTTATAAATGGATCAACCCAAGAAGGGTATCATTTCCAAATGACAACTTTATGAGTTTTCTAATCCTTTCATGAATCCAATTTATATCAACTTTATGATTTCCTGAAATGAAACTATAAGAGTCTTTCATATTTCACAAAGTAAAGGAGAATAATCCATAGAGGGCAACTTTCTAAATCTCCAAAAGTCATGTCAATATCAAATTCATTCAATTCCACCCCTCATTAAAAGCTTTTCACAATTGTATAAATGTAACACCAATTTAGAAAATATAAAAGTGCTCACGGTGAGGGCAAAATGAACCTAAATAATCTTCAACAGGATCACGGGTAGGAAGGAAAGAAGATAGGAACTCACGGGTAAGGCTAATAAAAGGGACAGCCAAACCTCACAACAAGCCCACAGGTAGAAACCAGGAAATGCATAACCAAGCTCCAATATAAGCCTACGATTTAGGACAGGAAATAGGACAAAAGCCCGCAGTTAGGGGCAACAAGGAGAAAGTCAAGCCTTAACCAACCATATTCAACATAAAAGAGCCACAAGAGAAAGTTCACAGCCAAGGGAAATAAGGAGAAAGCTAAGAGAAAGCTAAGTCCAAACCAACCGAACCAACCATGTCACAAACCAAGGAACCACGACAGTAACCAGGGGCAGCGAGGAGAAAAAGGAGAAAACCAAGCCCCAAACCAACCACGGCACAAACCAAGAAACCACAACAGTAAGACTCACGAGGCTCACGGCCAGGGGCAGCGAGGAGAAAACCAAGCCCCAAACCAACCACGGCACAAACCAAGAAACCACAACAGTAAGGCTCACGGCGCGAGGAGAAAGCCAAGCCCCAAATCAAACATATTCAACATAAAAGAGCTACAGGTGAAGGCTCACGGCCAGGGGTAGCAGAGAGCGGCCGACAAAAGGAAACCAGCTAGGACATTGTACTCCTTTGATCTACATAAGAGAGTGAATGGACAAATTCACATAAATTATCTAGATTAAAACCATTTTGTTGAGCAAGACATGATAGTGAATTGATCTATTTATATCAAACATTCACATATAGAAGTAGATATTGAAATCATGAATTTTGGGATGACAAACTTGATTACCAATAAAAATCTCAGGAGAAACGTTATATCAAAAGCTTTCGACCAAACCGAGCCCAGCAAAGGGCTAAATCGAGCCCACCAAAGAAGCTAAAACAGAAAGGAATTCCAGCCAAAACACAATCCCAAAAGAAGTCAAACCGAGCCCACCAAAAAAGCAAACTGAGCCCAGCATAGGGGCAAATCAGAATACAGCTTTAGCTCAACTATACCCAGCAAAAGAGAGCCAATAACAGATAAATTTTTTAGCCAAATTCATTCCTTCTCTCAAACCAAATTAAACCCAACATAAAGGTTAAAGAAAAGAATATAATTTAAGCCAAAACCGCACCCAACAAATGGGGAAAACATATCAGCATTTCCAGCGTGAGTTCAACCCAAAAGAGCCAAAATCAAACCCAGCACAGGGGCAAACCGAGCACAGCACAGGGGCAACAGAAAGAATTATGACAGATAAACTGAGCTCAGCAAAGGGAGCATATCAAGCCAAATCTCATGCAAAACCGAGCCCAAACCTCAGGCCAAACCGAGCCCACCAAATGAGCAAAACAGGGCAGAATTTCCAGCTAGCTTTTAATCCAAAAGAAACCAAAACAAAGCCTATTAAATGGGTCAAAACAGGGCAAAATTTCCAGCTAACGTTTAATCCAAAAAAAGCTAAAATCGAGCCCACCAAATGGGCCAAAACAGAACCACCAAGAATCAGATTCCACAAAATCTTAAAACTCCAAATTTGCATCCAGCATATACTTTGAACAGGGACAGGGAACAAATAAGCATAAGCGAATTCCAGCATATATTTGAACATGGGTGATAATAACAAAAAGCTTAAGAATCAAGTCTTGAACCAACATTTCATTTATCATGTAGCTCAAATAGGCAACTATCATCTCATGGCAACAACCGTAATGTTCCAAAATTCTATCTATCATGCATTTTTTAGCAGAAGAAGAGAAACATATCCATATTATGCTTTATTTTTACTGATTCTAGCAAGTATCCATGACTAGATCTTAAAACAGGCCTAAAACTTATCTTCACATGCTTTAGAAGAGAAAATGAATACTTTTAGATGTCATTCGAAATGGTGCAGATTAAAGGAAAGAAGAAAAATACCTCTTAATGCAGACTCAAAGCAAAACTGTAGACAGATTCAAGAAAACACCTCTTATAGAAACCCTTCTTCTAAAAGCTTCGAGAAACAGCAACTAACGAACACTCCAACACACAAGAACCTAGCCAAGAAGGAATTTCGGCAGAGCCTCCCCCTAAGAGCCTTAAACAGCAACTATGAAAACAATCTCAGCCTTCATTTCTCTCTTAAAATTTTCAACAACCCAAAACATTAATTTATGAAGTTTTTTTATAGGCATAGATGAAGGGGGAACCGCCGCCCACCACCGCTCAGCCTTCATTTCTCTCTTAAAATTTTCAACAACACAAAACATTAATTTATGAAGTGGCATAGGTGAAGGGGGAACCGCCGCCCACCACCGTTTTATGGTCGAATAAAACAACGGGAGTGAATCGTCACCATAAAGGAGGAGAAAGTAAAGCCTCGAAAAGCACAAGGGTCGGCCAGCCGAGCTCCCACGATTGGAGAGTTAAGAGGTCGAGCGGCCACGCGAGGAAGGAGAAGAGTCGAGAGAGAGGGAGATCGTCGTGTGGATGAGCGACGGGCTCTAGGGCACACATTGACGAGCCGAACGGATGATCGAGCCGCGGGGTGGGTCGAACGAAGAGCTAAGTGTGCGGGTAAGGTGTAAATAGGGTTTAGGGTTATAAATTTTATTATAATCAGTAATATAAATATATCAAATATTTAATATTTTTAAAAATAAAATTTCATTCATACATTTTTATTCGTGCGTCAAAACATAACAAAATGGATGTCCTTTTTAGGTAATTCTGAAGTTCTGGACGTGTTGGTGTGATCTGTTTCGTCGTCGGAGGTCGTTTTGACGAATTCATCGATTTGCGGGCAAATTTCTTGTGTTCAAAAATTATGGCAATATGGGTGTTTTTTCTTGCTAAAATTGGTACCCCGGACGCGTTAGAATGGCAATATGGGTGTTTTTTCTTGCTAAAATTGGTGTCCCGGACGCGTTAGAGCAGTTCATTTCGTCATCGGAGGTCGTCCGGAGAAGTTCTCATTTTCACTCATTTTTTAAGCTCAATTTTAGTCCAATCTCGTGCAACTTAGTAAATTTTGTGCATTTTGTGTGTGCGTGTGATGATAAAGTCCTGAAGAAGTTTTCCTAGGGCTTGAAATCTTATTGGGAACTTCTCGATGAGTCTTCACATGATAGTCCTTAACCACTCGACCATACGACGATGGTTTTGAGATTTTTGAGATCATCATTAATGTGAGACATCACAAGAGAAATAGGAAGTGACTGGAATTTTTAAGGGGATGGATTCTAATACTAGTTTTCTAAGATAGTCAATAGGAACCCCTAGAGCTAGATTCTAGGCTTCTAAGGAAAAGAGTAACAACCTCAAAATGAGGTCAACATTGCCATAAATATTTCTAAAATTTTCTACCACTCTACCAACATATCCACTTAAATCTCCTCCGCTAAAAATTCTATATGTAAGATGTATCATTTATATAAATTCTTCTAAATTATTCCAAAATTTATCTTTTAAACATAATTAAACCTACTTGAGCACAAGAACTTATAACATTAAAAATCTTAGCATCAACAACAATCTTTAAAGTTATAATTATACCTCAAATTCTATTAATTTTTATATTTTTCAAACTTTTATCTATAATTATACGGACACCATTTCCTGTGCGACTCCTGCCTGAATACCAAAGTTAAAAACCTAAGCTATTAATCTCCTTAATCTTTTCTCCAACCCATTTATTTTCTTGAATGCATAAGATATTTATCTTCCTATAGACTATAATATCTACTAATGTCATTAATTTATCTGTGGGAATACCTATAATCCAGTAGCATATCCTAATATGAGTAACATGGATTAATTTTTTTTGTCCTTATTTGTCCATAATGTGGAAACACTTGCCTATTTGATACTACACTCAGGCACCGGTGTAACGGCCCCTAAACATTTTTCACTATATTCAGGTCAAACAACACATTGTTTCCAAGGGATGTTCTAGCATTTACACAATGATTTAAATGATTCATGTCAAGATTTTTCGATAAAAACTTTAAGCTAACTATCGACCATCTAACACAACTCTGCACTTTTTACATCCAGACTTAGGACCCGGCAAAGACAATGTTATCTAAGAAGTATCTAAGAAAAATAAAAAATCCATTCTTAAGCTTTTTCATCTAAGAAGTGTTGATTGTGCATTTCGAGACAGAAAATAGGGAAAATGGGTATACTAATAAGTTATTTGAATGAGAAAGCAAACCAAACCAAATCAGAAGTATTAGGCCTAATAGGTTTGTTTAAGTTTAATTTGATTTGATTTTTAATTTTGCACGAACTAATTGACTAAAATTGGTTTAGTATTCAGGTTAAGGAAAATCAATTAAAACTAAAATAAATTGAATTAGGCTATAAGTGATTTAGTTCGAGCCGGTCAACAAAAAAAAAATAATTAGAAACGGGTAACCAGTAATTCTTCTCTCCTATACAGTATAGCATACCAAAGCAGATCAGATCAAATCAAACTAGGTTAAACCAAAAAAACTGAACTAATTCCAATCCAAAACACCATCCAGTAACCTTAATGCCAAACAAACGAAGACATTCGATTCCAAACACGAATGATGAAAAATAAAGTTAGATATTATATTATATTCCCACAAAATCAATAGATAATATTTGAATTGAAAAATCAATCACAATGAATGTTCTGTGCTACTTGGGTAAGAAGTTAAAGCTTCCTCTAAGGATCAGCCACAAATACTATTCCACAGGCAATCAATGAAAAATAAAGCTCCATATATCACACATCACCTCAAACTCGTACTGATTTAGATAAAATCCATAAAAACTCGCTAAAGTTAATATTATAATTAGAATAAGAATCATATTCACATTCACTATTGTTTTTTTAATTAACAGAAAAACGGTACTTTTTAGGGTGTAGAGATTTTGGATTATATCATAGAAGGCCAAACAAGGTGAAAAATCCGAAGTGTGATTAGGGTAATATAAAGGAAAATTTTCATTTGGGTAAATATAACAAACAGTTCCAAAATGCCAACCGTAAATACAATTTTCTTATCTGGTTTAACATGGTGCAACTAGGTAAAAAAGCAAAAGCCAATACTCCACAAATATATCAGAGTTGGAAAATTAACATTTGCTCAAGGAAAAGTGCATGCAAATAGCATTCTCATTTCGCATGCCATAAAATTTTCATATTTACGAACATAACCTGGTTACGACGCCATTGTAAACGAAGAGAAGCTGCCTCAGATAAAATTCGCAGTTCAGCCTCCTCTTCCAAACCTAAGTGAAGCAACTCTGATGCGCTCTCATAGGTCAACATGTAGGTTGGCCTTATGATGGAGTTATATATTGTGTAGTCTGCAATACTGTAAAGCAATTATTCATTAGGGTTTTAGAGGTTTTGGTATAAATATAAGTTTTTCCAAAAATACTTTCATTAGAAAGGATCGTATTATTGAAATCCACCATTTCAAATACAAGATGCAAACTTACCTTCCATCTTGATGGAGAGTTACAGACACACTAACAGCCTTGCAGAGCTTTCCTTGCTGCAAACTCATACCATCCATAGCAAGTTTTTCAGGGAACATTGGAAAGGTAGCAGTGGGCAAAAAAATAGAGGTTCCTTTTCTCATTGCCTCCCTATAAAGTAAGAAAATGTTAAATAAATTCTGTTCAACTAAAAAATGTCTTTTTAGAGCTTAATAATTACAGTTGAACAACCTGTCAATTACGCTCCGAGGCTCAACTAAACAAGCAGGATCTGCAACATGTATCCAGATCTTGATCTTACCATCTGGTAATTTCATAGCGCTCAATGCATCATCAAGCTAGATCACCACCAATACAATAATTATAAGTAAGACTGACATACATACCACTCAATTCCTAAATATTTACATATCAAACACCTAAACTTCAATTTGTACATATATGCCACCATAGCATGAAAATGTATATTTCACTTTTTAAAAATTAAAATGGTGGTATTTTTTATATAATATAAAAGTTTTGGGTGGTGTAATTGTAACAACTGAAATTTAGGTGTTAGATATACAAATACATAGGAATTGATTATTATGTATGTAAATTCCCCTTAATATAATAGAAAGTTGCCACTAAGCAGCATTTTCTAAACAACTCCCAAGCTTATTCAAATATGTCATAGAATGCTTCAATGAATACTTGCCTCATCAGCTTCATCAACATCAATGGCATACACTTTCAAGGATGATAGATCTTTTCTGATACCCTAAAATTAACCAAAAAAAAAATCAAGGAAAGGAGGAAAATAAATTGTGGATTAAAAAGGTTCAGAAGAAATGCATATAGACAATTACAATTTTACCTCATCAATGTCGGTAGAAGTTGATAAAAGATTTTCAACAGCCAATAATACTACCTCACTTTGTTCAGTATCGATGTTATACTTCAACAGATCAAGATTAACATGAACTGGAAAATAGCCAATATCGATAAGAAGATCAACCGCGGTAGATGAAGTTTTTGATAATCCCATTCCCTTGAGAATCTATCTCAATGGCGCCCAATTAAAATTAAGTAATTTAAGTCAGAATATGATGAAACTAAAGATCGGTATATATTCAAAATAACTAATCAACTTAAATCTGATGCACACAAAAATAAAAAGGAACAAAATTTAGAAAATTTTGCTGACAGAATTTTCAGTTTAAAACAACCAAACTAATAACAATCTTAACAGAGGTCAATCAATCTAACCGCAGATATTCCAAGTCAAAATAAATTACATACAGCAGTTAAATTCATAATATTTGCTGTAAATCATGCTGAAATCATTTTAATGTGTTTTATTTAAAAATTAGTCATAAATGACCAGAACATGCATCATCGCAGACAAGTTCTTGGTTTAATAAATGTTTTAATACCTAATGAAGGGTGAATGGGTATTCCTATGTTGAGGTTGTTGGGTCCAATTACTGAAGCAACAATGTGTTATGAAATTTGTGAATTTTCCTGACTGTTTAACATTACTCCAAAAAATAAATAAATAAATAAAATGCTGACATTTTGGTAGACCATGCGACTTCAAATAGTAATCAATAATTTAACTTCATGAATAGATGTTGATGTAATCAATTCCCAAAAGAGGAAAAATAAAAAGAGAACAATAAATGATTTAGCTTTTAGCTTTCAGCAAAAATTCAAACATAAACAATAAAAGGAGTACAGCAACCCTAGTAGCCCCTCTAAGAACGACTTAAGACTCTTTTTTTTTTTTTCTTTTTCGGTTTGGGAGGCAGGGGCGGGGGGAGATGGTGGTGTTGGCATTTACGCACATGCCATCCAATTCCTATTTGTTTATTTATTTAGAACTTAAACATTACTTTTTACATTTATACAACCCGAATATTTCATATCAAATCATGAATACCACCTTTTTAATTTTTTAAAAGTCACTCTTTCATGCATAGGTAAGGTGGCATTTAAGTAAAAATATAAGTTTAAAAGTTAGATATGTAAATACATAGGAATTGAGTGGTATGTATGTAAATCTTCCCTTTTTTTTTACTGTGCCTTTAAGTTAAAAAGAATTGTTAACCTGTTTTCTTAAGATAGATTGCTCACATTTCCAGCAGTTTTCTTTTGTTCGTCATTTTTGCAAGCATCGATAGCATAAGCTTCAAGAGATGTGATCCATTCTCTGTACTTCTCTTCCTTCAGCCATGAACATTTAGAAGGTTTAGAGCAAGGAGGTAAAGCCTTCGCTGACTCGAGTAATTTAATAAATTCTTCCATTTCCTTACTAGAAGCCTCTTTGATGTTCTTCCTATGAATAAGTTCTTCCACCTACAACCACATTACAGACAAGAGATGTGTGCTATAGTATAAAACAAGTATGAAGTCAGCCTTTCAAATTTCAAAAGAGGATGTTGATTAACTTATCATGCAAAGCATAACGAGAAAGTTACAAAAAACTATAGATAATAAAATAATTAATTATAAAAAGGAATATCATGAGGTATAACAGCACAGTGACAATGCAAAATATTTGCTGTGCTTAATTAAAAGCATATAAATAGTTTCAATCCATACTTCTCCCCTGTTTTCTTCTTGCAATGTTTACCCCATTCTTTATATTGTTTAAACGACAGAAATAACCTTGGGTCATTTATATCTTACCAATTTATTTCTCTCTTATATTTTACTAACACCCATTTGAGAGTGGAATTGCATTTGATTTATAATGTGAAGGCAAAAGGGCTAAATCATTGCAAAATATTCTAATAAATTTGCAAAAAAAAAATTGCTAAATAATGGGATATATCTCCAAAAAAAATACAGCCCAGTATCTTTAAAATAATTGCCTAATTCAATAATTAATTAAATCCCACCACTATTTAACTCTATGATGTAGCTCCATTGTTTTTTCATAAGAATGTACTTGTGAACAAGCAGCTGTTTTTCCATGCCATTATCGATTATAGGAGAAGCATTCAGGTATCAAAAGCTAGACTACGACTGTTGAAAGACCACAGGATCTAAATAGGAAAATCAAGCCGCAAGCCTCCTTCTGCAGCCATATATGGCATCCTCCACCACAGGGACTGTACGAAATAGTGTCCATGGCTTCAATCTATGAGCTGCATCCACATGATTTTACAATTAACTTCCCTTCCTAGAATTCTACATATTCCTATTGTGTCCTAGGTAGCTTTATATGTGAATTATCCTTGAATGAAAGAGATCAAATGCAAGCTTTTGTCATGCTCTCTTTTCTGCGAGGTATTAAGGGCCCGTTTGGGGCAGCTTATTCGGGTGTGGCGGCATTTTGCAGACGCTGCCGCACCATTTGGAAAAAGCGGCGAGCGTTTTCTTGCCGCTTCGAAACGCTTCCATTATTTTGTAATAAGGAAGCGAACGCGAGGGCACTCGTCCGCCGTCCGCGACTGGCGTTTGGGGAAAGAATTTCTCCCGTGCCCCTCTCGCGCTCTCCCTCGCCCTCTCCCTCCCCAATCTCCTCCCTCAGCCTATCCCTCCCCGATCTCCTCCCCCGCCCTCTCCCTCCTAAATGCACTCTCTGCTACCGCCGGTGGTTATGGGTTACGCCAATGAGCAGGTACTAGCTCGACGCCTCAAGGTTTGGGTTCTCTATTTTTTTTCTTTTTGTACTCGTCGATCTCGATTGGAACACTCTTAAATTTATAAACTTCTGTAATTTCCACTGGTTTAATTATTTATTGAGAACAAGCTACATTTTATTCTTGGAATGATATTAAAATGTTCAATTTCCTGATAGATTGGTTGATGGGCAGGGGGTTTTATTTGAGGTAGATTGTCCACCTTGTTTTGATTTCGACTGAGTTTTGTGAAATCGTTTCCTTGCTTCTAATTTCTGAAGAGATCCTCATCTTATTTGACGTTATTGGGTTTTGATTTTTCTTCTTGGGCTGCGCTACAGGACATCATTTTTCATCTTAGTCATTGATGGAGAAAGTTAGAATGTTTGTTTTGACCAAGTCCATCAATGAAGTTTGTATAATTATCACTTGATCAATCAATTCATAGCAAAATTATACCCTGAGCAAAAAGTGATCCGATTTGTGATCCGATTGGAAAGTGATCCGATTGGGTTTGCAGATTGCTTGTTATGAGATATCCTTGATCCTTTGTGAGGATGTTCTTAAGAGATTAAAGTCCCCTTTTGTTGAAACATATAATTGTATGACTTCTAATAGTTTGGATTTGAAAAATTGGTCTCTTAGTAGCTTTTCTGTCGCATTATTTTGGTTGAAGCTAACAACAGTCTTCTTGTGAAGTAATTGAGCATAAGATGTAACATTTAGAAGGGTAAATACAGTTAATGAGAAAGGATTATGAAGTAGATTAAATGGGTCAAAGGTAATATGGATAAAAATCATATGAAAACATCTGTACTTGATGGGTTTAACATGTTAAGCAACACCCATAAACAATAGATAATGAAAATTCATTGTTTTGATTCCAAATAGTTTGGAAGGATAAAAATGATGTGAAAGAAGAATAATAGCTATGAACATCTTCATAACTAGTGTTTTGGTAAAATTTTGAAGAAATTTTGGTAAAGCCATTCCTAACTAACCAATTTTCATAGCATATTATTTAAATGTTTGTTCATATCTACCTACTTAATATTATTAGTCCAAACAGAAAGTGTCAATTATGTATATTAAAATTTCTCATCTATGAAAAATGAATCACATATCAAAGAAGCTAGATGATATTTCCCTCGAAAGTAGAGGTGGTACGAGCATGTGAGCACTCTATTTTATTTTTTGAACTGATCTATAATGATTTGCGGCTTCTGTTTTATCTATTTCTATACTCATACAATTCTGTTGCAAACAGCTTAACCAAACAGAGGCAGAATGGTCATTTATCCAACAACAATTGTCTAAAAATTCTTCTGAATAAGCTGCCCCAAACAGCAAACCAGCTTATTCTGATAATCTGCAGATTATCAGAATAATCTGCTTATTAGCAGATTATAAATAATCAATAGTTGCCCCAAACAGACCCTAAGACACTCGGCTAGAGTCCTAACTTCCTACCTATTTTCTTCAGCCTAATTCATTTCTCCACTATGTGTGAGACTTCTAACTTCTCCATAAGAGAATCAACCATCATGAATAATGGGAATCAGACCCACCCAATCAAAAAAAAAACCCAGGGGTTAAAATGCTCATTTCGGCTAACTGAATGGAAGAAATTATCTAAAATGGCCTCAGTTGAGAATGCCTTCCATTAAGGAAAAACGAAACTTCACCTCCATATTGATCCTCCTTTGAATCGTGAAGATCCAAATTTCGCAGTCTGGGATTAAAGAGATTTCATAATCACGTCATGTCTATGGAACTCCATATTGCTCAAAATAAGTGAGCCTTAAATGTTCCTCTAAATAAAAAATGAAGTTTGAGATTCCAAGAAATAAATATACACAAAGGTTAATCATACTACTCTCATCTATTAGGTGAAGACAAACTAACAACCACCAAACAAGAAAATTTATCTATCATTGAATGATTCAAGGCAATGAAGATTTTTTAGTTAGTCCGATTACTACAAAGATCTCAAATGAAAGTGTTGCGGTTCTAAAGAAGCATATAAAAAGAAAAATGATTATTTAGTTTCTTGAAGGACTAAATGTAAAAATTGATCCAATCCTCGTTCAAATTTTAGGTATAAAGTCCTCGCCTTTTAATGAAACTGCCTCCCTCATACGAGCCGAAGAAGAAAACATGACCATTATGTTATAAACGCCCCACTCCAAGGAGATGCTACAGAAACCATAGAAGCTTGAGATGAAGAGCCGATTACCACTAAACCCACTAACAACGAAATAAAAAAATTCCACAATGAAGACAAATTGCGAAGCAACTACAGCAAGAAAAGAATAGCATCTATTGGAAACTTCATAGACAACCTCAAGCACATTGAAAATATAAAAAAGCCAAGCAAAAGAACAAGATATTTAACTCTCTAAAAAAAATCATCTATGTCATGCTATCATTTTCAAAATGGTGAAACTCCTAATCCTTATACTTTTAAGGCTTGAAATAGTTCATAAAGTACCTGGCTAATTGACTCAAATATTGTTGACCACATACCAAATTCGGCCAATATCTTTCAAACATGTCAACTTTATCTTAGCAATAAAAAAGGGCATCTACAAACATAAAAAATAATACCTAATTCTTATGTACTTGTACATCTAACACCTAAATTTTGCTAATAATCTGTTATATCACATAAAAAATATCATTGTTTTAACTTTTAAAAGGTAAAATGAAGAATGGGAAGCCAGCCATCTTTTTACGGAAGTTGAATGTAATCAGCTTGTTTTATCATGTCGTCTGAATTTGATTGGGAAAATTCTTTATAATCATCCCAAAATGGAGCTTATTCGTAAGAAATGTGAGTTTATGTGCCATGTTGGGGAGTGAAAAATTGGATTTTTAGATGGAAGGCGCGTTCTTATTCAACTTAATAATGAAGAGGATTATACATGCTTGTTTGCTAGAAGATTAATCATGATTGATAATAGAGCAATGAAGATTTTGAAATGATCGGTGGATTTTGACCCACAGACGAAACCAATAATCATTCTGGTCTGGATTCGCCTCTCTGACCTGAAATTTCATTATTTTACTCAAAAAGTGTTGTAATTTATTGCCTCAGTCTATGGTAAGCTACTCAAAACGGATATTCCTACTTTTAATATTTTACGTCCCTCTGAAGCCAGGGAACTTGTTGAAAGGGACATCAATTCAATCGCTTCTGAGGAAATTTGGTTAGACACACAACACTATGGATATTGACAAAATATTATGATTGAGTCTTTCCCTTCGTATTACTCAAATTGTCGTTTGTTCGGTCACTCCATTTCTCAATGTCAACATCTACACCCTCATCTCAGACCAAAGAAGTAAAATACTCAGCAAAAGGCAGTGATTCTCTCTCCTCCTGATCTGCTCCAAGTTATTGACACTATTGATCATCAAAAGTATACTCCTAAAGATGTCACTATCCTCGCGGGTAATATGTAAACCATTCAGCCTCCACACAATGCTCATGATAAAAGTTTCCCGTCTATAGAACCTCTTTTCGTGGAGGCGGGGGAGACATTGCAGACTTCACCTGCCCTAGAACCCATCATTGATGTAACGGGCAGAAATATTTCTATTGTGTTTCTACCGCCTCATCAAATCGAGTAAGTTGTTACTGTTAGTCAGGCACATGGGACTCAAGATGTGCAAAAGTCTACACCTATCCGGCCACCTTTGGACCAATCCACTGACCAGATGAGTTAATCTTCGGATGAGGAATGGTAGGTTTACACATCTAGGAAGAATAATAAGAATGGAGGTCTATTACCAAACTTGATGAATGATACATTAGTTGTTTTGGGTAATGGCAGCAAACTTAACAATTTGTTAGCTGACTCCCGTGCTAGAACCAGAGGCAGAGGCAAGGCTAAATTGGATATTTCGCATGCTAACTGAAGCGAGTGTTGGCAAACTATTGGCATACAATTTTATATGTCTACTTTTTAATCTTGATTTTTTGGCTATACATGTATTTTCTACGTGTGTATTGTATGTCGGGTCGTTAGGGTGCAAATTTGGGCTATTTCATCCAACTTATTTGTACCTTTCCTTTTATTAATACATTCGCCTTTGGGCTTTCTAAGAAAATCATAGTTGGTATGAAAATACATAAGAATTGAGCGTTATGTATGTATATCTTCCTAAGAAAATCATAGTTGGTGGTTCTGTAACTACTATTAAAGCGAAAATGAATATTCCCACTTTTTCCTTCACATAAAATTCTATAATGATCATTATATTTTTCATGACAACTATAGGGGAAAAAGATCGAGAAAGCTAGATAAAAGAATGGCTTAAGCCCACTTGAAGACAATGTTAGTGTAGCAACCATTCATCTCTTTCCTTGATATTTGCTTCTAATAAAGACATTATTAATAATAATACTTATTATTATTATTATTATTAGAAACTAGGAAATTCAACGTTAAAAATACGCAAATGCACTGCTTTTTAAAAATGTTATCATTAAAAAAAACTTATTATGAAACTTATGGAATCACTAAAAATCATAAGAGTACTTTTTCCTTTAAGTGAATCTCGATCATTTACTCCTTTCATATTAATCCACTCTAATATCATGGAAAATTCAAAAATGTGTGTAATGTCTCTAGAGCTAAATGTTTGATGACATCTATTGATAATTGTATATGACTGACATTAATCTATGTTATAAAACAGAAAATTAATGTCAATCATATTCTCAAAGCATTATAACTAAAATAACAACCGATTTGAGCTCGGTATTAAAAGTTTAGGGCCAATATTGCTCGTGATTAATCTAACCCATTTTTAGCCAAAAAAAATATATTATTCACCAATTCTCACGTGCTACCAAATAACACGTAACAAAATGAGGTGGCTAAAAACAAAAACATACATCTTTTTGAGGTTATCAAGCATACTCTCCTCTAGAATAAACCCAAAAGATATTTGAGAGAATTCATCCTAACATTGACATAACTAATAGGATACCTTCCAGAGTAATTGGTTTCAAAATTCCCTTACACTACCTCATTAAAACTTTTTTCTAGAAGAAATTTCTTCAAAAAAAAAAATCCTCTTGAATATTTAGATGTGACTTATGTACAAAATCATAGACAAAAACGAGAAAAATTAAATATAGAGCACTTAGGTTTATCTTCTTACAATATTCACATTCAAATATTAAACAATTATTATCATCAAATCACCAAAAAAAAATATTTATATCAATAGATATCACATTTAATAAAAGCTATCATTCTTGATCATGTATCTTCAAGAGTGACAACATTCATATAGAAGATAAATCTAAAAAAAAAATCAATTATTTCCCCTGATCAACCAATAATATATAGAAAAGACAACAACATAATCACGTTAAGATTCTCCAATTACTATATCACACCAAGTTTATACATGAAAGATAAAGGCCATTCAAACTCTCTTGCAAGTCTAAAACTCAAACCCATGCGAGGTAATCTTCCTTCATCTCCTAACAAGAAAGATAAAGCACATTCAAACTCACTTGCAAGTCTAAAACTTGAAACCCATGCTAGGTAATCTTCTTTCATCTCCTAACAATGATTTTGATCAAATTATTGTTATATGAAAAGATACCAACATTATTTATACCCAATAACTCGATACATAACCTTAAAAAATTTCTCTGTCAATCATAAGGCCTTTCATATAAATATCGATACCATCAAAATTCCATAATCACTATTTGAAATTTTTAAGAAAATAAGAACTTCAAAAAAAAGTTAGTGAGAGAAGAGATGAATACACTTAAAAAATTTATGCTAACGATATAGTTGAGTTACCTAACAATTAAAGGACTTTTGGATGTAAATCGAAGAGAAAAAAAAGTTTAGAAATGTATGAAATCGCTTGGAGGCAAAAGGATATACTCAATCCTATGGTGTTGATTATAAGACTCCAGCAACGAAAATAGTACAATTTACATCCTTATCTCCTTGATCGTTAACCTTAAATGATCCATGCAATAAAACAGATAAAAGAACATGTTTGGCATTGTGATATAGAAATATTTTTTTATAAATTTCCACTAAGATCCAATAACTATTTTTTTTAAAAAAAAAGTATCATAAATTAAAACGACCTACAAGGACATGTTCTGAAATTTTTACAAAAGCTAAGTGTCAAATTGACAAAGCCAAGGAAATCAAACACTCGTTATAAAACAATCAATTGAAAGGAGAATGACAATTCTTATGATTATTATTATTATTATTATTATTATTATTGTATATATATATATTTATAAACGAGCCAAACACGAACAAATATCGTGTTCGAATCTTCTTTTATTATTATTATTATTATTATTGTATATATATATATATATATATATTGATGGCATGATTATTGTAGGTCATGACAATAAAAATAACTTAGAAAAAATCAATACAGAATATGAGACAAAAAATTTAACTACTTAAAACATTTCCTTGCATGGAAGTAGCTAAATTAAGAAGAGGAAGATCTATCTCACAATTGCAATATAACAATGGCCATTTAAGATAAGAAAATTTAATGGATTGCAAATCATATGAAAATCGTATAAAACCTGACCTAAAACTAGATGCAAATAAGGAAATAGAGGTCAACAAAGGAAGATGCCTCAGTCTAGTTAAAAAAATAATATATTTATTTGACACACATCCCCATAATGCATAAGTCTCATAAGTCAACTCAAGCAAAAAATAAAGGAGTCGCAACTTCAGGCTACCTATAAAGTTCTCATGTATTTAAAATATAATCCTAGAAAAAATATTCTATAGAAAAACATGAAACCTTAAAATTAAAACGTTGTGTTGATGGTGACTATGCGGGAAAGCTAGTGAATGGAAGAGCAGTTTTAGGAAATTGCACAATATTAGAAGAAAATATTAAAATATGAAAAAGTTTCAAATAACATACAGTCATAAGAAAAAGTGCAAAATCTAAGTTTAGAATAACTGCCTTAGTTTCAGTGAGCTAATATGGTTAAAACTCCTACTTGAATAATTAAAAATTAAATGGGAAAGACCAATAAGGCAAAATGTGATAAATAGATTGCTATAAGCAATGTTCATAATCTAGTATTACATGACCGAACTAAGCATGTGAAGTACATAGACGCTTCATAAAAATAACTTCAGCAAAAAATCAACTAGCACATATATTCGTTAAAAGAATTTACAGTATTGCATTAAAAAAAATCATGTTAAACTACGAATGGTAGATCTCAGCCAACAAATTTGAGGGGGAGTGTTAAAAGACCCTGGGATTTGAAAACGAAATAACAAGGCAGGCTTCTTGCTAAAACCATAAATGGCATCCTCTATTTCATGGATTGTTAATGTGTAGGCACCAAAGTCCACAGATTCAAGGAAGCAAAATTCAAAAAAAAAAAAAAAGTGTAGAGCCGCAGATATATGAACAGATGTCCTCGATATTTTGCAAAAATAGTGTAACTATTTCTCTTCTTGGAATTGTAAGTGTGCCTAATATATCCTAGATAGCTCTATATATAATTAATCCTTGAATGAAAGAGAAAAGACGCGTGTTTTTGTTATTCTCCGCTTTTCTACAAGAAGGCTTGCTTGTGTACAACTAATAGAGACAACAATATTAAGAAGGCAAGAGAAAAGAATTAAATGGAAACGTTTAGACAAGGAAAGGAGAGTATGTACTTCAAAATAATTGATAAAGTAGATTTATCACAATATTGCCTCCTGAATAGGTGATGTAGAAGCATGATCAACAAAGGCACCATATATTGCTAGATTGGGAAAATGATAAAAATGATTTCAGATGGCCTGTCTATGTGCTTATGTATGTTTCAATGTCACCAGTATTTTCACTGATGGCTGTTTTATGTGTGGATATTTAACTAATTCAGATATGGTGAATTTTTACAAGGTATGTGCTTAACAGGGCAAGTTCCAGAAATAACGTGTTTAAAAAATTCAATATCACATAAATATTTGCTGAAAATATCAAGTACTTAGAAGAAAGAAACTCAATAACATAATTAGGCACAAAATGTTGATCAGGAGATGACAGCTTGGGAATGAATGAAACAAACTCTACATTTCATAATTTCTAAGCACGACAGTATACAATCTTTATATATATATATATATATAGCAGTACCTTTTGTTATTCTCTGGTTTCTTTGGTCTGCAAGGAACGCTTATAAATACGAGGCTCTCCCCCCTACACCCGCTCTTACCACTTCATATATAATTGCTTATTTTCTTAAAGCTTCGCGCCACATTGCATTAAGTACTAATTCTTCACAAAGGGGTAGGAGGGCCACACTTTTACGGTGGAAACCCCCCTCTGATGGTCGGATTAAACTTAATGTGGATGGGAGCTGGACTTTAACTGCTGCTGGGATGGGTGGCATTTTTCGAAATTCTATGGGAAGCTGCCTTTGTTATTTTGTCTCGCCGGTTTGTGCCTCGTCACCTCTGGAGGCCGAGTGTTACTCTCTATGGAATGCATTAAATATTGTTGTTCTTTTTCATTTTCATGCTTTACATATTGAGACGGACTCGAAGGCACTCTTTAACATTTTCAATCGGATCACAACCCCTACCTGGAATGTCATTTGTTTGCTTAACATGATACATGATTATATAAAAAAACATAATTTGTTTATACAAGTTAACTTCATTTATAGGGAAAGTAATTCTGCTGCTGATTGGTTGGCTAAGCAAGGCCTGCAAGGAATTATGGTGGGGGTTTTGCCTCCGCCTCACCTTCAAACTCTTTTAAACGGGGATTTAATTAATGTGTCTTATATCAGAAGATAGCAAGTTTAATGGTTTATATCTGAGCTATTTTTTTGTCACCTTTTCACCATCTATTTTGCTTGCGTTTTGTTTCTTATGATGAATGTTGCGGTTTCATCTTGCTTGATCCTTGTTTGGGGAGTAAATTTATTGCACCTAGAGTTTCCTTTTCTTGGAGGTCTCCCTGCTCTATAGCGTGGAATTTTTTGGGTCTTATTGATCCTTGCTGCTTGGTATTTTCGGGAAATATATATATTTATATACAGTTTGGATATAATATTTTCACTGCTTTAGAGGTGGGATTTGGGATCTCTATCAGGTTGGGGAAGGTCTCCATTTATCTATTAATTAGCGATATGTTGTGGTTTGAAGCTCTACCATACTATGTCTCAAAGTTATATCCTTTTGACGCTAACTTTTCCTTTGAGTTTTGCTTGCGTTTGGACACAGGTTCCGAGTGTTATATTTGCATTCCTCAATGGAACTTCAAGCCTCTACTACGATTTTGCTGCTCGTCACTGCTGAAGTTTGGGAATGTGGTGTGCATGTAACTTTTTTGGGTATACTATGTGTTAGTATACATTTTGGATGATTACATGTATTTTATGTTTGGTTTTCTCTTGAGCTATTTAGTCTTATTAGCGTGGAGTTATACTGTGGAGAATGGAACCCCTAGGAACTTGATGTATTTTTGCATTTAGTTGGGGATCCACTATCCCTCCCAAACTTTGTAACCTCTTTTTAATTAACGCGTAAGGAGCCATGAGCAGCTCTTTTAATTAAAAAAAAAATATATAGCAGTACCTGTACTGTAGGGCGCGGTTCATAAATAGATAAATATCCTTTTGACTCAACTTGATTAAAATAAATATCATTTTCTGACAGCAAAAGATGAGCACAATAGCTTTCAAGTGGCTCGCTGCTACCATATAAAATCTGGAAACAATAAAAGAAGATTTTAATTAGTCATACAAAGTTCTGATAAGGAGACAACTGTAAAATCAGCAATAATGCGGATACGTGTATTTTTCTGTGTAGTGCTTGCTGACTTTCAGGGAATCCATCCTCCATTGTGACTCATGGAGATTGGAAACCTGAGCTGCAGTAGAGCCTTATATAATTGAATTTCACCTTGAAAGATGTACATATTATGAAGTAAAAAGTTCTCCTTAGAAAAAATTCAATCTAGTTCGAGAAAGTCTAACCTCCGCTAATTCTTCTGCTGTCACAGACCTCTTATTTTCCAAAAGTTCCTCCCAGGCACACTCCAAAATAGTCGGGTCCTTCAATGAAACCATACAAAACACAAAAGGGAAATAAAAAACATATTCCGATGAGAAGAAAGTCCCGAATAAGAAACATTCAACAAATTTCTACTTACCAAAAGACTATGAGCTTTCTGAATAAAATCAGGAATATCTCTATGATCGAAGTTTTCAAATACAGCAACAATATAGGTGATCTGCTGAGGCTTAATGGAGGATATGACCCCGTTCTGACTTCATAAATTAAAATAGATTGATATAAAAAAACAATATCAAAAACAATAACTCAGAATATTCTTGATTGCGGAATTCAGGATGGTTAGAAAGAACATATACATAAATATGCAAATCAACAAAAACAAGTGTAACACCTAGTGACCAATTCAACAAGCCGCAGTGGTTGTTTCTACAAAAACCTGATCGCAAACTATCCAGTTCTTCTTCCCATCAGGTTTCTGCGCGACAGCAAGCAATAACTTCTGTGTATCTTTCCGAAATTCAAGCAGACTGCCTTTCTGAAGTGAACGCTTCGCAGGCTTAACCTCAAGTAACTCCTCAGCAGTGCTCGCCAACTCCACTCTGCAATTTATCAATACAAATGATGAAAACATCCACAGGATAAACAGCAATATCTTTGGAGAGGATAGAACTTTCCTCTTGGTCGCGCGTACACGCCTCATCGAACGCATGGCCTTCAGCTCCTCCATAACGTAGTCAACGAGGCTATGGGCATGAGAGGTAGATTGGCCGCCATGGAATTGTGGGGTAAGGGAATTGGATGGAAACGTTCGAGAATGAGATAACTTTAACGTTGGTCGGGGCGAGGGAAAACGGATGCGAAAGAAATGGCGGGAGAGGACGAAGCAGAATGGAGGGTAGGCGGCGGAGCGCACGATGGAGAGGCTGCTCACCGCCCTGGTCGCCATGGGCTTGTTCATCCCTGATAGAGTTCCCTGAAAGGTAGAAGAAGAGCTATCCTCTCTTCTTCTTGACGACTTCGAGGGGTTTATTATGGTTTGAACATTAGAGTATGGATAACAGCCGGTGAACGGGTTTAGAGTCAATCGGCCGGCGACCACCGGCTAGCCAGATGCTGATAGGGTTTTAGGGGCTGTCAGGGAAAAGTTTAAATTTAAGTTATTAGGATTGAGTAAATCAGTAGAATGCTGACTTAATAAATTTTAAATGATTTTAATTCGAAAATTATATTATAACAGATTTACTAAATTTTATAAATTCAGCATAATTATTTGTCAAATAAAAATAACAAATTGAATATCTCTTACTTCAAATCTCATAAATTTATGATTTGGTCGGATTTAGGGCCTGTTTGGGATGCCGAACCAAACACTGAAATGTCGCGGCATTCTTTAATAAGTCCTTTTAATTTTGGCTCTAATGGCATCAGGTTAATTTTTCTTCGTCTTTCAATGTGTTCACGTTTTGATTTTGCATGTTATGAGTGTAAATAATAAAAATTTTGTGTTAGATATGTAAATACATAAGAATTGTGTGATATGTGTGTAAAATCGTATATTCTTTATTATCAAACTTTTAAACTATCACTCCATTCATAGGTTAGATGGATTATAAAGTGTACGTATCATATTTGATTTGTATAGCTTGCACTTATAGTGAACTATTCTATGCAAGGGCTTGGTTCTATAAGCATTATACAAACCTAATTCAAGTTAACTCATTGATAGTTTTGAAGGAGGCCGCACATTCCAATTTAAAAATAGTACTCTTTATTAGTTTTTTTCTTTTTTTTTTCTTTAGCACTTTCGGTACTCACTGTTATGTAGGTTATGTATCTAAATTTTTATTATGTTTTGAAAAGAATTTATGTTTCTGAGGTGTCAAATATGCGGTTGTCACAGTTCTATTTTAAACAGTTTTATTAAATATGAGCAAAATAATCATTTTTTTCAGAAACAGTTGTCCCAAGCTATTTTTACACAGCTACCTCAAATAGGGAGTCAGCTTTCCCGCGACAGCTTCCTGAGACAACGTAACTGTAACTGAAAAGCTGAAAAGTTGCAGCTGCTCCAAACAGACCCTTAAATTCAAATCAGAGAGATCTGAATTTATCAAATCCGCAATTTTATTTTGTCCAAAATAACCGTTTGATAAGATTTAATCTATATTCAAATTAAAATTTATTCAAATTTTTTTGTCAGACAGCCTCTGACTTTAGACTATTACACTTCAAGCATTAACATTAGAGGAGCTAATAATAAATGTTAGCTAGATTTGATTAAATTATGATAAATTATTTGACAGTTATTTATAGTAGTAAAAAATAAATAAAAAAATTCAAAAAAAAAGTGTTATGGAATCCCAATATTAGAAGGAGCTGGTCTTCTCAACCCACCAGGACAGGCTGTGGCCTAATGTCTTGATCCAGATTCAGGTCTATGAAGGTGAGACGAAGTCCCCAGAACAATACATTTCTCTTTGTTATTTTCTCCCAGCAGCTCCAAACCGAATTCCCTCCCTGTGCTGCCGCCATTCATGCCCATAACCTTTCTCCCAGGCTTAAGTTTAATCATGCTGCAAATGACCGTTCAATTTAGAAGTAAAGTATGAGTGAAGAAGAAATGGGGAAAATAAAGATAGAGAGATAAAGGCATACAGCCAGAAAATATTTGTTTATGAGATTCATGCATGTCTCCTTAAATCGCCGAGCCTCTCGAAATGTATAAAACTTATAACTTCTGAAATGTCTATTGCACCGTATTTGATACGTTAGAGAGATAAAGGCATACAGCCAGAAAATATTTGTTCATGAGATTCATGCATGTCTTCTTAAATCGCCGCGCCTCGCGAAATGTATGAAACTTATAACTTTTGAAATGTCTATTGCACCGTATTTGATACGTTGAGCGAATCCTATACACGTTTTTCTTAGCATGGTGGAGCAAAACTCGTATGCGACGCTTGGGAGTTTGGACGTGGTGGGCGAATCAAAAAGCTTCTGAAATGTTTATTTTGACTCATTTGATGCCTCAAGGAGAGCCCTATACATGTTTTACTTAGCATGGTGGGGTGAGGCTTGCAAGTGAAGATCGAGACGTGATAGAAAATTCAAAATCAAGTACTTGAGCATTTCTTTCTTGACGCGGCGGGGAAATATGTTGCAGGTACCTGAGATTGCACGGGCGACATCTGTACACGTTATTCTTAGCGTGACGGAGGATCGTGTTGCATTTTTTAAAACCCATGCATGCATTTCTTTACGTGGCGGGATACACGTCATTACGGTGGTGGAGCAAGCCACTCGTACACGTCTTTCTTTGCATAGTGGACAAACCCGAACTTCCGATGCAAGCACCTAACGGGGGATGACACCGAGAGGCTGCTGAAATGTTGCTAGATTTTTATGTAAGCATCAGACATGAAAGAGCAGCTGGATTGAACTTATCTGAACAAAAAAGAAATGCAATTGAATAAAAGCTCCTAATCTACATATTAAAGACTACAATGATTACATAAATTATTTTAAATGACAATTAAATATAAATAGAACTTGCACGACTCACAGGAACTCGAAGACTCATCAACAAGCTCGAATAAAACCAGGGGGGTCCACCTGAACACTCAAATGGGAGCCATGTATGGGAAAGATATGAAATTTCTAATATGCAATTGAAGTCTGCAACGCCTTCAATTCCCTTGGATCAACAACTCCAAATATACAAGTGGACAGAAAGCGAAGTTGAGGTCTCCGATGAAAATATTTGCAGTCATTTCAATAATAATATGCCCCTGCAAATAACTATAAATTCCCCTAAAAGTCACATAAATAAACAAATTAAAACACCCGCAAAGTGCTCCAACCAACGTTCTAAATGTTTGATCTTAAGGTCTAAAAATGATGCGCGGGAAAAATAATTGTCTAAGCTCAAATCAATATGCCTTGAAGTATGTGCTGAGCTATTTAAAAATATATTCAAACCAAAATACAAAACACCCGCATGTGCTCCGACCAATGTGTTCAATGCTCGATCTTAAGGACTGAAAATGTTGTGTGGGTTAAAATATGTGCTTACGCACAAAACCAAATGCCTTGAAATGTGTGCAAGGCTATATGGATCAACAAATTAAATTCCTACATGTGCTCCGGTATGCCTCTAAATATTCAAGCTTATGTGTCTAAGAATGTTGGAGCATTAGGCTACCTTGCCTATAGAGTGACGTCATAAGTCAAACCCTTTGGGCAATCCTATCCTCCCACTTACATGGACCAACGTCGACAAGATTGAACCCCCCACTAAGTTAGTCCAATCCTCCTCACGAAAATGGGAGTTAACAGGACTAGTGCTCCTATTAATATATAAATTTCAGTCGATCCCGGTAATGATCGTGTTAACCAAAGATTTCAACTGGAGAGGTTTATTTTGAATTTATACTTCAAAATCTATTGAATTCCATTATTTCAATTTCTGAACTTGATCCTCTGTAAGCAGGACAGAGTAAACAGATTTTAAAGATAAACAATTTCCTAATGGTGGTCGTGTTGATTGAATATTTCAATAGGAGAAGTCTATTTTAAAATTATACTTCAAAGTCTATTTTGAATTAAATTATTTCAATTTATGAATCTGATACTCTATAAGCGAGACAGAGTAGACAGAGTTTAAAGATAACAATTCTCCAATGAGGGTAGCGTTGACTAGAGATTTCAACTGGAGTGGTCAAATTTAAAATTATTCTTCAAAATCTATTTTAAATCCAATTATTTCAATTACTAAACTAGATCCTCTGTAAGTGGGACAAAGTCTGCAGGGTTTAAAGATAAATCATTTCCTGATGATGGTCGTGTTGATCATAAATTTCAACCGGATGGGTTTATTTATAAAATTAAAATATTTTAAATCATAAAAAAATAATATTTGAATGAAAAATTATGTTAATTAGTGCTTAAAGTGAAACTCATCCCCCTCCACAACCGTTTGTCGACATAGACAAATCAAATGCTAACTCGAACTCACAAAGCGCCAAGGTCATATCAAATATACTACTAAATTTAAATTCAAAACAATTCTATGTTAGTAAGAACGTGACCCGAGTCTTCTGTCTGCATGGTTCTTACCACCAAATGACACCACAAAGTAGTGGTTACGACCAGAGCCCTTTGATCGGGATGTTTGTCTCTAAATGGTACGATTATATTACAGTCACTATTGTAGCCCGTATGTTTCCCAATGACAATTTGCCCTTTTGAGTGTTGAATGGGGCAGAAAGCTTTTCTGTAAACTAAGATCAACTAAGATTAGTCTTCTCAGACAAATATTCACCCCAGGTATACAGTGTTTCCTTGGACGAGGCAACCCTTGGCTGCTGACAATGATTCTTCGGTCAGGTTGGGTCGACTACCTCTGCTGACTAAGGAGACTTAGGACCACGACGACCTGAGATGTGGGACCATGAGGTCTTGAACGGGTTCGTCATCGTTTCCCTCACCATCCTCTTTGAGCTCACTTTGATCATTTTTATTATTTATGTTCTCGAATTTGTTGCTACTATATGCTATGTTTGAATACTTAACGCCTAATAATTAGCCTTAATCGAAAGTGTCATCCCGTTATCGGTAGGGGTAATTAATCATAGGGGCTTGCGCCTATGACAAAACTCAAACCCCATATCTCAAAGTCCTCACAAAAATGAGATCGAAATATTATTTGCTATCTCATCTGTCTTTGGAAAATTTGAACTACTAACAAATGCATGCACACACGGTGTCAAGCTCTCGACGAAAATCCGGGGTTTTTTTTGAATTTTAGGAGCTCACAATGGTATTAACGAACTTTTGAACAATGGAGTTGTGCACAGTTCCCTCTTACTTAAACATTCTTTGTTTTAACTGATCTCACGGGGCATATGTTCAATTTGCATAATAGTTTTACAAAGATGGTCTCCACTTCTAAATAATCATTTAGTCAAAATTAGTGGAAGCATAATCATGATCAATTAAAATGTTGTTTGGCGACAACGCCCACAATTTACATTGAATTTAAAAACTCGAGCTCACAAAGCGCCAAGGTCATATCAAATATACTACTAAATTTAAATTCAAAACAATTCTATGTTAGTAAGAACGTGACCCGAGTCTTCTGTCTGCATGGTTCTTACCACCAAATGACACCACAAAGTAGTGGTTACGACCAGAGCCCTTTGATCGGGATGTTTGTCTCTAAATGGTACGATTATATTACAGTCACTATTGTAGCCCGTATGTTTCCCAATGACAATTTGCCCTTTTGAGTGTTGAATGGGGCAGAAAGCTTTTCTGTAAACTAAGATCAACTAAGATTAGTCTTCTCAGACAAATATTCACCCCAGGTATACAGTGTTTCCTTGGACGAGGCAACCCTTGGCTGCTGACAATGATTCTTCGGTCAGGTTGGGTCGATTGAACTTATCTGAACAAAAAAGAAATGCAATTGAATAAAAGCTCCTAATCTACATATTAAAGACTACAATGATTACATAAATTATTTTAAATGACAATTAAATATAAATAGAACTTGCACGACTCACAGGAACTCGAAGACTCATCAACAAGCTCGAATAAAACCAGGGGGGTCCACCTGAACACTCAAATGGGAGCCATGTATGGGAAAGATATGAAATTTCTAATATGCAATTGAAGTCTGCAACGCCTTCAATTCCCTTGGATCAACAACTCCAAATATACAAGTGGACAGAAAGCGAAGTTGAGGTCTCCGATGAAAATATTTGCAGTCATTTCAATAATAATATGCCCCTGCAAATAACTATAAATTCCCCTAAAAGTCACATAAATAAACAAATTAAAACACCCGCAAAGTGCTCCAACCAACGTTCTAAATGTTTGATCTTAAGGTCTAAAAATGATGCGCGGGAAAAATAATTGTCTAAGCTCAAATCAATATGCCTTGAAGTATGTGCTGAGCTATTTAAAAATATATTCAAACCAAAATACAAAACACCCGCATGTGCTCCGACCAATGTGTTCAATGCTCGATCTTAAGGACTGAAAATGTTGTGTGGGTTAAAATATGTGCTTACGCACAAAACCAAATGCCTTGAAATGTGTGCAAGGCTATATGGATCAACAAATTAAATTCCTACATGTGCTCCGGTATGCCTCTAAATATTCAAGCTTATGCGTCTAAGAATGTTGGAGCATTAGGCTACCTTGCCTATAGAGTGACGTCATAAGTCAAACCCTTTGGGCAATCCTATCCTCCCACTTACATGGACCAACGTCGACAAGATTGAACCCCCCACTAAGTTAGTCCAATCCTCCTCACGAAAATGGGAGTTAACAGGACTAGTGCTCCTATTAATATATAAATTTCAGTCGATCCCGGTAATGATCGTGTTAACCAAAGATTTCAACTGGAGAGGTTTATTTTGAATTTATACTTCAAAATGTATCGAATTCCATTATTTCAATTTCTGAACTTGATCCTCTGTAAGCAGGACAGAGTAAACAGATTTTAAAGATCAACAATTTCCTAATGGTGGTCGTGTTGATTGAATATTTCAATAGGAGAAGTCTATTTTAAAATTATACTTCAAAGTCTATTTTGAATTAAATTATTTCAATTTATGAATCTGATACTCTATAAGCGAGACAGAGTAGACAGAGTTTAAAGATAACAATTCTCCAATGAGGGTAGCGTTGACTAGAGATTTCAACTGGAGTGGTCAAATTTAAAATTATTCTTCAAAATCTATTTTAAATCCAATTATTTCAATTACTAAACTAGATCCTCTGTAAGTGGGACAAAGTCTGCAGGGTTTAAAGATAAATCATTTCCTGATGATGGTCGTGTTGATCATAAATTTCAACCGGATGGGTTTATTTATAAAATTAAAATATTTTAAATCATAAAAAAATAATATTTGAATGAAAAATTATGTTAATTAGTGCTTAAAGTGAAACTCATCCCCCTCCACAACCGTTTGTCGACATAGACAAATCAAATGCTAACTCGAACTCACAAAGCGCCAAGGTCATATCAAATATACTACTAAATTTAAATTCAAAACAATTCTATGTTAGTAAGAACGTGACCCGAGTCTTCTGTCTGCATAGTTCTTACCACCAAATGACACCACAAAGAAGTGGTTACGACCAGAGCCCTTTGATCGGGATGTTTGTCGCTAAATGGTACGATTATATTACGGTCACTATTGTAGCCCGTATGTTTCCCAACGACAATTTACCCTTTTGAGTGTTGAATGGGGCAGAAAGCTTTTCTGTAAACTAAGATCAACTAAGATTAGTCTTCTCAGACAAATATTCACCCCAGGTATACAGTGTTTCCTTGGACGAGGCAACCCTTGGCTGCTGACAATGATTCTTCGGTCAGGTTGGGTCGACTACCTCTGCTGACTAAGGAGACTTAGGACCACGACGACCTGAGATGTGGGACCATGAGGTCTTGAACGGGTTCGTCATCGTTTCCCTCACCATCCTCTTTGAGCTCACTTTGATCATTTTTATTATTTATGTTCTCGAATTTGTTGCTACTATATGCTATGTTTGAATACTTAACGCCTAATAATTAGCCTTAATCGAAAGTGTCATCCCGTTATCGGTAGGGGTAATTAATCATAGGGGCTTGCGCCTATGACAAAACTCAAACCCCATATCTCAAAGTCCTCACAAAAATGAGATCGAAATATTATTTGCTATCTCATCTGTCTTTGGAAAATTTGAACTACTAACAAATGCATGCACACACGGTGTCAAGCTCTCGACGAAAATCCGGGGTTTTTTTTGAATTTTAGGAGCTCACAATGGTATTAACGAACTTTTGAACAATGGAGTTGTGCACGGTTCCCTCTTACTAAAACATTCTTTGTTTTAAGTGATCTCACGGGGCATATGTTCAATTTGCATAATAGTTTTACAAAGATGGTCTCCACTTCTAAATAATCATTTAGTCAAAATTAGTGGAAGCATAATCATGATTAATTAAAATGTTGTTTGGCGAATTTAAAAATTACAGGAAACCAAACAATCACCAAGCATAACTGCATCTATCGTTGAGAACTTTCAATTACATGAAACCCCGTTTTCAAAAAAAGAACGAATTATGAATCATGTATTCAGTTTTAGATTTTATTTTAGCAAGATTTGTACAATATGTTTAAAGCTAAGATTCTACCATTAAACGCAAAATTATATTTGAATAAGGTTTAACACTGTATTTGGAGCTTTAAATCTTATTCGAACGCTAAATTCTACACCCTAGAACTTGAGGTATCGATTATAATGATATCGAATCTTGTTCAAATATTGTATGAACCCTATTTGAACTTTATTTTTATTTTTTTTTAACTATGTTCAAACTGTATCTAAATCATATTTGAGCCACATTAAAATATTGTTTACATATTTTTAAATCTTATTTGAATCACGTTCAAACTTAATGCAAACTATTTAAAATAAGATTTAAAGAGTGTTTAAATTTGTATTTGTTGTTGATGTGTTATCAATGAAATTTTATTGGCTTGCACGAATCTTGATGCATTTTTAGCAAGAAAAGTTACAGATTCAAATTCAAGATCATCCAGAGCCCTGATTTCAACAAATTGTAGTCAAACTGATATCTCGACAAGATAAACTCGATGATACAAATTGGTTCAATCTGAGTCTAATCATATCAAGCATTCAAGCATATTTGAAGGTTTTGAACCATCAATTGAATTGTCAAATGAATTCCAAATTTGACATATTTATAAATAACTCAAGCGTCTCAATAAGAGGAATCTATCGACCCTAAACTCACTTAACTATGAGATCACTAAGGTCTCAAATTATAAAAATTCATCTTTCATCACGGGGTATCAATATGGGTCGTCCCATCAAGTGGTTGGGGAGATTTATCGTTAAATGACAAAAATGACCCTACCTCAGAGGCTACAAATAGACCCCCTCTCTTCATTTGAGAGGGGGAGGGGGAGAGATAAACTTTCAAAGCTTGTTATGAGCTAAAAACCAAATGATAAGTTCTAGCCTCCGTAGTCGTCGATCACCGCCGAACACCACCCATCGTCCACTGTCAACCACTGTTAGACATCCCAGCTCACTGTTGTTGACAACCCCTGCTTGCTAGCGACATATCCACATAGAGTTATAACGTGCAACACCGTACTAAAGACCCAACAATAACTTTCAAACTCTGTAGTCGTATACCATAGTTTATCACAATCTGTCAGTAGCCATTAGTCGCTCCTGCTTGCCACACTCACTAACCTCTACTTGCTAATGTCATATTTGAAATATGGTTGTAATATATAACATCGCATGAAGATCCGACGATCACTGCTTACGACCATCATATTCATAATACAACTATACTTTCTGGGCTACTAAATTTTTCTATATATTGTATGCAAACAAGTGTTGTATGTAGTGTAAAAAGGAACCCTATTCTCTCAATGGTGCGAAATTTTGTGTATCTTTATGCTTACACACGTATAGTGGATTACTTTGATTATGATAGGCCCCATGACTTTTTCTCTTTTAATGATTTCTCTTATTACTCTTCTTTTATCTGTGAGTGTGATGGATATTCATGCAACTTTAAGTCTTTAAATTATCACTATAGTGTCTCAAATCTTTGGACACACAGCCTTTATCATCATATTATATATAAATGATTCATTTAAAAAGATTTGATATGTATGTAGATGTTTGATATAGTCATACCGGTAGAGTAGTACTACACTGTTCATGTCACATGTTGAATCCGGGAGATGGAAAATAACTATTAATTAGTGTATGAGTTTCAATTGCGTTTAAAAGAATGAGAAATCTCTCTCTAAGCATCTTTTTAATGATCCCAAGACGGGGTGAGCATTCGGCCGGTTCGATTAGATCGGTATGCAAATTGATTAAATCAATTGCAATTGAAATAAAAAAAATAAGAAAAATAGAACAAAAGTTTAACTGACTTTAAATGGTTTAGTTATGAATAAACCAAAATTTGAACTTTTGATCGATTTGGTTACGAACAAAGTACATATACTTAAATATATAATATCAATTTAATTTCATGAATCCTCAATTTATTTTAATCAAATATTGCATTGTGGTAAACTTTGGCTTTTTCATGAAATTAAAATATGGGAAGATTTACATACATACAACTTAATTCCTGTATATTTACATCTCCAACCCATAAAATTCAATTTTTACATTAATGTCGCGTTACTTTTGCATGAAAATGTGTCTTCCCTTTTTTAAAAAGCTAAAAACATGTTATGTTTAATGGAATATGAACGATGTGTGTGTTATATAATATAAAATTTTAATTAAATCTAAATTTTTGGGATTGTTCAGTTAAATGAAAATTCAAATTGAACCAATTTCCGAAAAATCAAATATTAAAGTTGTTAAATTTAAAAAACGAAGGTTTTCGATTTTGACTAAATAATACACACCCCTAATCCCAAGCTATAATTTTTTTAGGCTTAAACTGAAATAGATTTAACAAGAAAAAAAATAAATACTTTATTGTTTTCGATATTAAAGATAAGAAGATAATATTATAGTTGGAAATTTTGTTGCTATAAACTAAATAAAGTTTAGTGAATATTCAATTAAGGATGAATTTATGGAGATGATTAGACATTAACTTCAAAATTGCAAATATGAATAATGTAAGCATTGAGAGTGCTAAGAGAAATAATGTATAAAAATAATGTTTATTCCTTCTTATAGTTGATGTTAAGTATAACCATGAGAAGTGCATAGTTATTTTCCATTAGATTTTTGTTTTAATTGAAGAAAAATAATAATTTGATAAAATATCTATGGAGAAGGCAGTTATATAAAATGATGTTGATATGATGGTTAACAAAATATTATGTTGCACTATTAGATACAACTACATGAAAAAGAAAATCACAACCTAGCATGTTTGTTGGATGTGTCATAACATCGCAATATTTTGTTTATAAAGTCATTCATAACGAGCTTACGAGAGCATGTGTATAGTACTTGTGTAATGAGATAGCTTAAAATGTTAAATTGAAAGAGCTTATGGGTTATTATTAATTAACTTTCAAACATATATTAAATTATTTTTCATGGTGTTTGTTGTTTTTATGTTGTTGCACATAAGTGATGAAGAGGATTTTTATGTGTTAATTTTATGCACTTCTTCTCAATATCTCACAATTAGAGTTGTACGTGTAGAATAAGAAGGCCACCACATATTTTACAATCGAGTGTGGAGAATGTATTGAGAATAAAATAATATGTTAAGTGCTTGTTGTTGCACATAAGTGATGAAGAGGATTTTTATGCGTTAATTTTATGTACTTCTTCTCAATATCTCACAATTAGAGTTGTATGTGTAGAATAAGATGGCCACCACATATTTTACAGTCGAGTGTGGAGAATGAATTGAGAATAAAATAATATGTTAAGTGTATGAAACATGGAATATATATGAGTCAATGTCCATGAATCGTCCAACTGTGCCTTCCTTTGATTTGTTGAAAAAGCTTTTTATAAGTGTTAAGAGTTAAAGAATAACTAGCATATACAAGTAAAAAATCTCTTAGGTTGGAACGAAAATTTATAAGTAATATATTGATAATGTTACACATATGATTAAGGATAAGGAGGGTAGCATGGAGATAATTTATGCCAACTCAACCATTCATGTAAGGTTTGAAGATGGAGTGGAGATGGAGTAAAAGGGTAGCAAAGTTCCTTCATAAAAAGCTTACATTATTACATTTATTCACTTGATAGCGGTGCTAATGAGTTTAGTCTTCTACAAGCAATACGACATGTTTTGTGTTTAGAAAAAATTTACTTATATTTTAATTTATTTTAATTTATTTTTATAGATTAATTACTAAGTGTCATAGATCTTAGTTATAAATGTTGCCATTGCCTGTGATAAGGAGATAAGGCTTATCTATCTAATGAATGAGTTATCCTTATTTGATACAAATTTTACAAAAAATAAAAATAAAATAAAAGTAGATGTTGGTATTCGCCCTGATATGGATGTGAGCTACAACCAAACCATATAAAAAATGGCTTATGTTTGAATGAATATTTTTTATCATGTGCTCCTCATAGAAATGTGCTTTATCTCATCATTTTCTACCTTAGGGATTTTAAAAAATATGATTTTTTTCATATATATATATATATATATATATATTGAAAATATTTAACAGACAAACTTATTCTCTTATATATTGAGCATGTATAAAACGAATAATCGAACAGTTGAACTGCTGAACAAAAGCAGGTCTCTATGGTCAAGATATAATATAAGCACACATCAAAGCATATGTCACATACATGAAAGGGGCAAGTATAAGATAAGTCTCTAAATCTTTTGATAGCTAACGAATGGTAAATGTTGAGAACATCATCATTTCAATGAGAGAATTATACAATGAATATTTCTACATTATTTGGATTTCCCTATAATAACCTAATTTTGATCTAATAAGATTTGCATATTTTGAATTTTAATATTTAATTTATAATTTGCTTGTTTGCTAGTCTTTAGAGATTTTGTTTTGGAGAGAATTCAAGCACAAATTATAAAATTATGATAAGAATAAATAAACCATTGTGTATTTAATTAAGTTAATAGATTGATTTAATGTCCAACTTATAGATTGTAAGCAAAGCATTCATTCCATGGTCTATTTTATTTCATATTTTTATTCTTTTTTTATGGGAACCATAATTATAAAAATAAGGGTTTTTTTTTTTATTTGACTGGTCTTTCTTATGGAATTATCATATCTTTGGGTACATAAAAAATATGACTGCACAAATCTCGATGAGATTCAACGGATCGTGCGAAGAAGGCAATAGAGGATGGAGTCATCTAGCAATATTTCGGTCGATTGAATAATGGATCGACCGAATGAATGTTCAACCAAACCAAAGAACGCCACACACCTAGACCAACGACGACTTAACCATCACAAGGGCATTCACAGGGTCAACGATCGTGTAGCGAAACTCTCACTTAGTCTTCTATGAAGATTTATTGTTTGAAAGAATGCTGCCCGTCAAATTATTGTGATTCACCCACTGCTTGATGGGATAAGCTTTTATGAGGACAATGAGTCTTCATGATGGATCCCCTCAAAAAAGTCGATCGATAATCTGTCAGCCAACAAAACGATTATATCCGACCGAGTGAAAGTGAATTGACTAGAGCGAGCATTTATGAATATCAAACGGTGTCAGGGGTAGTTACAGATATCGAAAAGTGTCGACAGTGGTTTCCAGTGTCGAAAGATGTTAAAGTCGATTAGAAATATGAAAATATGTAACGACTCATAAATGTATTGTAACTTTCCCATTAAGTATGAGACAGTCATGTAATTTACAAGATTCTTTCTATGATCTACAAATATAAGGGTCATTTCCATAGGAAAAACTATCTACTGATTCAAGTCGCAAAAAATTAGCATCATTTGTGACTTATTCTTTTTTCAACTTCTCTTTATTCCTCTCATCCGATCAATGCTCTATTTCTTAGGTGTGATCCGAAAGACATTTTGGGATTCAACACTTTGCAAAAGTTTTTTTTTAATAAATTTGAGTTTATTTTGTATGAAAAAAAAAATTAGTGTTCACGATACATAATATAATATTTTAATTATTGCTTTTTAATAAAGTTTTAGCTTTAGGTTTAAAAAACTTAATATTTTAAAATTGAACTCAATATTCGTTGTAACCTATTTTTTTTTCCTTACATATTTGTATACACGCACGCACTAACACACTAAATGAAGAGATTTCTACATATTTAGTACTTATGATTTAAAGGAAGAAGAGAAAGGAGAGAAAGCGATGGAGAACATGGGTTTTATAGCTGGTGTTTTCCTTTGAGCATTTTAAGAAGTTGTCTTGCTCCTTTTTGGCTACCATTATCATGTTTTAAATTTTAAGTTTATCACTCTCCTATAAGTTTTGATGTTTTATTTACTTTGATTTTATACTCACTTAGATATATCAAGATTTTAAGGATTTTCACCATTTAAATTTTTTTTTATCATTATTAATTTAATTATTTTAGCCACGTTGGCATGTGTGTATTCATATTTCTCCATATATTATAGTGAGTAGATGGATAATGTAAACTATATCATATCAATTAAACTTTTGAAATGATGTTGGCAATATTACATATAAATAGTTTTGTAACTTATAAAAATGAAATTGTGTATAATGATTTATCCTATAAATATGGCGTGGACTTGTTATAAGCCATCAATTATACTCAGTCCACAATAAATCGGGCTCTTCTAAGAAGATAGAAGAGTATGGAAGGATGTTTTAGGCCAATTAAGGGACTGGAAGTACTTGGATAGAAGTGTTGGTGCCAATACCCTTGTAAGCTTTATCCGCAATAAACAAAATATCATGAAATTAACAGGGATTGAAGTAGAGGGTGTCTACTTAGTATTTGCAAATCTTTATAGTCTGCAGAGTTGTCTGCACATTTTTCATGGAATTAATTTCAAGATTGGTACAACAGAAATAACCTATTGATATATTGTTTTAACTCGCTTCCAAGGATTAGAATATCCAATTGTGAACTCTAAATAACTTGAATTTATATTCAAGAAAGTGTGCATTTTATAGGATTTAGGGATCTTTTATAAGAAGGTAGATAAGGAAGAGGAATTTAAGAGGGCATTTTTAGTGCCATTTTGAAAATTTAGGAGGATTAAAGTCAGATGTGTACATAACTAAGAATATTTGCTTAGAATTTTTTTATGGAGAAAATATGGACCTAAAGGGGACTAGATAGAAATTAGGTTAATGAAACCTTTGCTCTTGATTGGCACTTAGGGTTGATTTTTTTTTTTCTTTTTTGGGAATTTTGAAAACTTTGGGTGTAGGATTTAATTGAAATGAAAATTGGGGGCCAATACATAAACATTCAGAGAAAAAACAAACATAAATTCAAAGAAATAATTAAATAAATAAATAACAAAATCCATTTACTCGCCTATGTGAATATATAAATGACGAATGATAACCAAATCATCCAAATTTTGATCGACCAACAAACACACAGAGGGAATGATGGAGTGGGTGTTCGCATCGACCAACAAACACACAGAGGGAATGATGGAGTGGATGTTCGCAAAGCAGTAGGATCTGAGCAATTTGGCGAGGCGCGAACGGCTCTGGAGAGGCAGTTATTCTCATGCGAGAGGCAGAGGAGGAATTCCTGATTTGCTCCGCTGGACGCAGATGAGTGCCTGCGGGAAGGAGGCGCGAGCACAGATCAGGAAGTTTTCTCCGGTGAACAGGTGTGATCTCTACCAGAAGGGATCGGAGCTCTGCGTTCGGTTGGCGAAGACAGTGGAGTTCACGGGGAGAAGGTAAGAAATTTGGTGAGAATTTCTTGGACAGCAAGGGGTTAAAATACAGGTTTAGGTTGAAAACTTTTGGTTGCTATACAATAGTACAACATTTTGGTGATTTCAGCATAGTTCTTGGAAGGACGGCAGGTAGAATTCATTGGAAGAAATCCTAACCCCCTCAAATTCGACATTGGAAAATTCAATGAGAAGAACGACTTTGGCCTATGGAGAGTAAATATGAGAGTTCTATTGGTTCAGTAGGGTGGCAGAAGCCTTGCAAGGGTCGGCGGCATTGCTGGCCGACATGACCGAGAAGGAGAAGATCGGCATACTGGACAAGGCCCATTGTTTGATAATCCCGAGCTTGGGCGACAAAGTTCTAGGGAGGTGTCGAGGGAGACAACGACTCAAACACTTTAAGCCAAACTCGAGGTAATCTACCTGACAAAGTCTCTGGCTAATAGGCTCTTTCTGAAGCAGCGCCTATACTCCTTCAAAATGCATGAAGACAAATCCGTCTCAGAGCAGATCAACGAGTTTAACAAGTTCATCGACAACCTCGAGAACATCGACGTAAAGATGGACGATGAGGACAAGACACTGCTGTTGCTAAACTCTATTCCTAAGGCTACGAGCATTTCAATGATGTGATGCTCTATGGAAGGGTACAGACTATTACTCTGGAGGAGGTTCAATCTATGATTAGAGCCAAATAACTTCAGAGGAAGCATGACAGGGACAAGGAAGTCAGCGGAGACAGTCTTATTGTCAGAGGAAGATCGGACCGGAAAGATTCAAGAAATGGTTAGTACAGATCAAGGTCAAGCAAGGATGGCTGGAATCAATCATCAAAGTTTAGGCTGAAAACTTTTGGTTGTTATACAATAGTATAACATTTTGGTAATTTCAGCCTAGTTCTTGAAATGACAACAGGTATAATTCATTGGAAGAAATCCTAGCCACGACAATGAGTTCCGCCAAATTCAACATTGAGAAATTCAACGGGAAGAACGACTTTGGTCTATTTAGAGTAAAGATGAGAGCTCTATTGATTCAACAGGGTGTTACAGAAGCCTTGCAAGGGTTGGCGACATTGCTGGTCGACATGACCGAGAAGGAGAAGATCGACATACTGGACAAGGCCCATAGTTTGATAATCCTGAGCTTGAGCAACAAAGTTAGGGAGACAACGACTCAAGCACTTTGAGCCAAACTCGAGGTACTCTACCTGACAAAGTCTCTGGCTAATAGGCTCTTTCTGAAGCAGCGCCTATACTCCTTCAAAATGCATGAAGACAAATCTGTCTCAGAGCAGATCGACGAGTTCAACAAGATCATCGACGACCTCAAGAACATCGACGTTAAGATGGACAATGAGGACAAGGCACTGTTGTTGCTAAACTTTATTCCTAAGAGCTACGAGCATTTCAAGGATGGATGCTATATGGAAGGGTGCAGACTATTACTCTGAAGGAGGTTCAATATCTGATTAGAGCCAAAGAACTTCAGAGGAAGCATGATAGGGACAAGGAAGTCAGCGGAGACAGTCTTATTGTCAGAGGAAGATCGGACCGGAAAGATTCAAAAAATGGTTAGTACAGATCAAGGTCAAGCAAGGATGACGGAAATCAATCATCAAGAGAATCTTTCAAATCATTGTCACAAAGACAGTCATTTCAAGAGGAACTGCCCAGACAGGAAGAATAAGTATCAAAAAGAGCCAGAAGAATCAGGAGAAGCAAGCGTAGCCTCTGATGACTACGATTCTGCTGAGGCCCTGGTGATCACAGAATCTGAATTCAGTAAGGAGTGGATCCTCGACTCAGGGTGTTCTTTCCACATGTGTCCTCACAAAGACTGATTCGAGACTCTGTAACAGTAAAATGATGGGTCCGTTCTATTGGGAGAAGCTGAGGCCCTGGTGATCACAGAATCTGAATCCAGTAAGGAATGGATCCTCGACTCAGGGTGTTATTTCCACATGTGTCCTCACAACGACTGGTG
>NW_018164444.1:15043275-15049592 GCF_001263595.1 Phalaenopsis equestris
TCAATCAGGATAAGGATGTTTGATGGAGTTGAACGAGTACTGAAAAATGTCAGGTACGTACCAGAGCTCAAAAGAAATATAATTTCTTTAGGTACGCTGGAGTCAAGCAGTTGCTCGTTCAAGGCAGAGAATTAACCAAAGGCTCTCGTGTCGTCATACAAGGAGTCAGAAAAAAGGGGTTGTACTCTCTTATCGGAAGAACCATGATTGTTAGTCCATGTACTGTTTGGACTTAGCAAACTCAAGCAAGGCCTGAGGGCCCCTCAGGAGCCAGATGGAGATAATCTTTACTTCAAAACTTCTTAATTGAGGGTCAAGGTAGAGAAATGTTATTTTGACCCTCAATTATTGAACTATGGTAAAAGGGCACTTTTGTAATGTGGTACCGCTCACCTACCACATATCACTTACCGCTTACCTACCGCCACCTACCTCCCACCTACCTCCCACCTACCACTCTCTTGCTTCTATAAATAGAGAGGGTGTGAGGCTTAAGAGAGCAAGAGAAGAGATTTTAAGATACCATAAAGGAGGAGAGAATAGCTAGAGACCTAGAGAGGAGGAGAGCATCTTGAGGCCTTGTATCAAGGTGTCGCTTGATAGGGAGGCCATAGAAGGAAGATGTGGGCTCATCTCTATGTATAAACTATGTATTCTCCATTTCTTTTGCCTTAGTGAATTATTTGATTGATTCCCTCCCGTGGATGTAGATCCAGTTGGATCGAACCAGGTAAAAGATCTGTGTTTGCTTGTGTTCTTTGCGTTTCATTTCTATGCCAGGAAGTACATATCTCACAACAAATATATTCTTTGTGTTACCCACATGGAGTTGATATGATGTTCGAAAGGCCATTGAAGTATATTTTTGAGTGAAAGCTGGCCTATACCATACCAACTTATATGAACTCTTCAATCTGAATTGTAGTGCAATCATCTCAATGTATAAAAAGTAAAATAGAACGCACAATTTCAGGCAATCTAACTATGTGCTAATGCATGTCATTGAAGACAAAAACAAATTTTTAAAGTCTTGGAATAATGCAAAACTATTATATTATTCAATAAACCATAAAAAAGTTCATTGAATAATATCTGAAGTCTCACTCCATTTTGAGATCATATCATAATATAACTTTAATACCATCCACATTCACATACAGACTTTAAAGGTAAATTTGAATTTGTTTTGCAAGTGATTGTTTAGATTACTTGTATTATTAGTTTTTGGTTTTGTCATAAACAGCAGTTATTCTTACCAAAAGCTGCTTGGAAGCAAAAAAAAAAGTCGGTAATGCATTTTTTATTGACATATAATGTGGTATATTCTTTTATTAGCGCCGGCTAAAATATTTTTATATAATATTTGATCCATGTTAAAATAGAGTTTGATCATGATTTGAATATTATTCCAATATTATTTGAATGGGGTTCAATCTCTTCTTTGAGGTTCAAATCTTGATCACACCATATTAGGGCCCGTTTGGGGCAGCTTATAAGTGCAGGGGGCATTTTTGAAAGCTTCGTGATACCGTTTGGATGGGGCGTTTTGCCCACTTATCCGAAAATGTAATTTCATTTTTACATTAAACGTAGGTTGTGGGTCGACCCCCGCAGTCGACCCGCGGGGCCGCGTTTCAAGATAAACAGTTTATCCTGAAACGCTCAAGCTGCCCCTAATGCACCCTTAGAGGATTACTTAAATCAGATATAATCAACGACACCACACAATATGTAGTTTTAAAGAACTCGATTCCCTTAAAATAGAACCAATATTAACAAAGCACATATTAAATTGACAATGTACAATTAAATACACTGAATACAACAAATGAATAATATTATATAAATACTCAGATTATAACAACAATTAGTTACTTTTCCTTTTATTACAAACTCAAAAGATAACCTTTTACATCAAATACAATTAAATCAAACACAATTAAATTTAAGATAAAGTATTTATTGGAGTCTATGGGTTTAGTGTTTAGTTTGATGAATTTTTATGAAAATATACATGAAATTTAGGGGGTTTTAAACCTTTAACATTTTAGCTTGATGAAAACATAAAGTAATGTCAAATTTTTATGAATTTGGAATTCACCTTGAAGTTCAAAACTAGTGTAATTTAAATTCATTAGATTTGTGTGATTTTCACATACACTCATTTGCAGTCTAACAACGATGTCAATCACCACAACCTCAAGCCATGGGTCGGCGCACTCGTCGTTACCCACCACCATTTACAACTTGCCACATGACACTGCTGCATGTGTCCCAACCACGGGCCATGTCCTTCATTAATTTTATTTTTCTTGATGCCATAAAAAAATATAAACTCATGCATTTATTATACACTAAATCAAACAACTTTAAAGCATTTCAAATACACTACATTTTAATTACATTGTATCCATTTTTAAGCCAACCAAATGACCCTTAAATATAGTAACCATGAGCCCACTCAAATGAACAAAATGTTAATGCTTAATCATTTGTCATTTTATAAGTCTATTTCTCGTCATCATTGCTTCCAATGTCAAAAATATCATTTAGAATATCAATATAAGAAAATCATAAGTATATCTCTTGCTACTCGCCTTTATTTTAATCTCATGTAACTTCATCTTACAATCTACATAATTATATTAATGTATAAAAAAAAATTAAAAAAAGACATGAAAGTTGTTGCTTAAAAGTTAGAAGAAATATTTTCTTAACAATTTCCTCATTCGAGCATTTACGATATCATTCGAGCATTTACGATATCAATCATTAATATAACACGTACTATATGAATGAACAACATTTGATTACTAATGATTTACTTCATTATAATCACATTGATATGACAAATCTTTAAAAACTCAAAAGAATATGCCCCATATTGCAATCATAAGGTTAGTTTCCTCCTCAATTAACACTTTTTAGGCTTATGGCTCCAAGCAAACACACAATTATGATATACCAATTGTGCGCATTAACCGGCATATAAGTTTAATTTCTCTTAGATAAATAGAATATGATAGAGTATTTGTTAGCTGTACTAAAATTTTTTTACTTTAAGAATTAATTTAACTAAATAAACATTTGTAGCTATTAATTAATACAAAATTAAATATAATTAACATAAAATGAATTGCACTCTATTTATTTATTATATATTAGTTATTTATTAACTACTTATTTTTAGTGACCAATATAGCATAAAAGTAATAATAACAAGTTAATAATGTAATCGGCATTTAAAATAAAAATATATTTTAGGATTAATTATAAATATATAGTTATCATTTTAATATGTCTACGTATTTGTTACAAGTTATAAGAAAATATAACTATATTCAAATATATAGTATTAAATTAATAATTTGTTAAACATAACAATTTAAAATATATGACATTAAAAAGAGAAAATAATAGTTTATCAATTATAAAAATGTAAAAGCAAAATTTACATACATATATCACATAATATTTTACGTATTTACATATTTAATACTTAAAGTGATATTATAACATTTTGAGCATCAAAAGATGCATTTTATTTTTTGGAGGATTTATGTACATAGCACCCAAATCATTAAAGGGTGTTTTGCGTGCTTACCATCCAAAACACACTTGGCTCCAAGCAAACACACAATTATGATATACCAATTGTGCGCATTAACCGGCATATAAGTTTAATTTCTCTTAGATAAATAGAATATGATAGAGTATTTGTTAGCTGTACTAAAATTTTTTTACTTTAAGAATTAATTTAACTAAATAAACATTTGTAGCTATTAATTAATACAAAATTAAATATAATTAACATAAAATGAATTGCACTCTATTTATTTATTATATATTAGTTATTTATTAACTACTTATTTTTAGTGACCAATATAGCATAAAAGTAATAATAACAAGTTAATAATGTAATCGGCATTTAAAATAAAAATATATTTTAGGATTAATTATAAATATATAGTTATCATTTTAATATGTCTACGTATTTGTTACAAGTTATAAGAAAATATAACTATATTCAAATATATAGTATTAAATTAATAATTTGTTAAACATAACAATTTAAAATATATGACATTAAAAAGAGAAAATAATAGTTTATCAATTATAAAAATGTAAAAGCAAAATTTACATACATATATCACATAATATTTTACGTATTTACATATTTAATACTTAAAGTGATATTATAACATTTTGAGCATCAAAAGATGCATTTTATTTTTTGGGGGATTTATGTACATAGCACCCAAATCATTAAAGGGGGATTTGCGTGCTTACCATCCAAAACACACTCTTTTACCACCCCCCGGACGAAGATGAGGAAGAAGGAAACACCCCAATGACCACCGCAAGCGTTGATGGGGTCGATGTAGCAGCGGATTTCTTTTTAAGCTGAGGAGAATCACACAAATTCATGTTTATGACGATAGAAAAACAAAAGAGTAGAAATGATTTATTGGAAATTTTTGAGCGATAGAAAAGTGATATCAAAGTTTTGGATGTTAAATAAATAAAACAATATTTTTTGGGTGATATTGTATGTAAATTCCCCAACAATAAATTTTACGCATTTCACACCCAAATTTCACCTATCTCACACCCAAATTTCTAATATTACAGGAATAATTGTCAAACCATCAGCACTGCCAATTAAATTTTACGAAAATTTACATACATCACACCGAATTTTGAGGGGGTGTTTGGTAGCATCCTGTAAAAAGAATTTATCTTTAGGATATACTAAATCCAGCAAGCATAAAAAACACACAAGTTCCATGAATTTAAGAAGTTTAGGATAAAGTTCAAATTTTGCCTTCAATTCAAGTTAAATCAGGATTTAATAAATATAGTAAAATGATTAATATAATAAATCCTTGCAATAAAACACCCCCTTATGCATTTATTTATCGCACACCCAAACTTTGATTTTTATATTCTAAAGGAGTGTTTAACAACACACTTTTAAAATGATTTAATCATGAATTTTATATGAATCCAACCAAACAATAATAAAAAAAAAAACAAAAAGTCAAATCTAACTCTCATTTTCTATTTCTTTCTCTTCGTTCTGTCTTTTTTGATGTAAATCCGGATTTATCAAATTCTGCTATGAGGCTGATTTGATAAATTTACTCCGCCGTTGCTCGTGTGCTCCATCTCCATCGCGTCCGCCACAAGCTTTGACAGATTTTGTGGATTAGATAAATCATACTCAAGGTAAATCTACATCCTAGCTAAAAATTACCTAAATATCCTTAACTATATATTAAAATGTGGATTACAATATTTTTCATAAGCAGAAAAATATATTTTAATTATAAAAGAAATGATTTGAGTGTGAGATAATACATAGTAATAGGGTGCTATATATATATATATATATATCTCTATTCTCTTAAAATTTATCAACTTGTCTTAGCAGTTGCCCCACGGCCCCCACCCTTCCCCCAGTCGCTGGAGAGCTGCCGCCTGGGGTTGGTCCTTCCCAAACTCCACGCAGTCCGGGTAGGGTTTCGCCTTCGCTAGGGCGTCGCATAGTCCTATTTCGTCGCAGTTTTCTTCCGTCGACCTAATCCTTCAAATCCGGCGAACGGTTTTATTTATTAAATATCAGACTTTAATGATACGGACGAATTCAAGTAGGATTATCAAACCAGTAAGATCTATGGCTTGCCTTTTGGCAAGTTAAATCCTCCTACCAGACAGCTCCTGAATTTGCTTCTCTCGGAGATTTCCTCAGTAGAGCAGACATTTGATTATCGTAACTTTTCTCTGCTGATCGATTCCTATATTTTATTGTCTGATAGCTGCCATGGGATACGAGAACAATCCGTAAGTGCTGCAACCAATACCTAGGGTTTCCAATTTCCAAATCATTTTGTGTATATTATATTGATTTTTTTTTTCGCATCGCTGCACACCAGGTACATGGATGAAGATGGAGAGGCACTCATGGATCCAGATGACGTGCAGTCGGATAGGGATCCTTCGCCTTACAACGGGAATCGATTTGACGATGAAAGCGGTGACGAATGGAGGAGGGAACGGTCACCTACACCGGCTTATGACGAGGACAAGGTCGGAAAGCCGAGGAAGCGGTTGGTCAAGAAGGGCGCTAAGGAGAGCTCACCCGAGCGTAGCGGGAGCCCCTCTGGACAGGCGTTTGTTGGGGAGGATTTGGATGATTGGGAAGAGGAGCCGGTGAAGCAAAGGAAGTCATCTTCGGGGAAGTTAGGGAAGGACTCAAGTATAAGGAAGGAGAAGAGGAAAGTGCTGCCAAAACAAGGTCAATCTGCTGGAAGAGC
>NW_018164444.1:15049603-15055369 GCF_001263595.1 Phalaenopsis equestris
AAGAGCGTCCTCCTCAGGGTCAAAGGGTTATGGACTCGGTTCAGCTGACCATGAAAGTGATCCTGAGGTGCAGGAGTTGTGGGACACCATTGCTGGTGATGATTCAGAGGTCCGAGTTTTTTTCTTTTCGGTCAAGATGTTTGAATTTCTGCTGTATTTGCATTACATTGCCTTGTTGTTTACATTTATCTTAAGGCATTCATGAAGCTTCTTTTCTTTATATTCAGTTTGGTGTCCATTACTTCTGATGGTTACTAACTTCACTTGACTTTTCTCTGATATGGGACTGCATTATTCACATAGTAGGCAATGATTGCCTTTGCTAATAGGCTGTCTGCGGGGTGATTATTCCTTTCTTGAAATGAACTTCTATTGCTAACTAAATGATTTTTTTTTATAGTATTCTGAGTTAATTGGGAAGAATTCCAATCTCTATAGTGATATTTTCAGGTGAAATTTCAAATTAGGGGAGACATTTGTTTTGTCTGCAGTTATTTGAGATGGAGTCGGTTTAGAATTTTATATCCATGATCAATTTTTAGATGGAAATATAATTACGATATGCACTTTTTCCTTATATTATTTATTTCCCTAAAAATGATACGTGTAGATTTAAGATCCTGCTGATTGTTATTCTATTTTATTTTTTTCTAATATCTCAGATGTAAATTCGCAACTAATTGTTGGTTGAATTTATTAAACTTTAAGACAGTTTTATAAATAAATATAATTCTGCAGACCTCTGTTGGGTCATCAAAGACAAGTTGATTATATGAATCTATTGAATCAACTTTAATCCAAGCCTTCTTGATCCCAACATGTGAAATACAATATTGTTCAAGGTTGATTGAGTAAATTTTTATCGAAGTATTCTTGATTCTAGGGTATGAAATATTATCTTGTTCAAGGTTTGAAATCGAGCAATTTAATATTAAGCCATTTTTCTTTCTTTGAGCCGAGGTGTTAAGCCTTAAGGAGTTTTGTGGTGTAAGCCTCAAAATTAATCATTAAATTAATGAAAAATGTGAAATAATAAGTATCTCACTGACATTAAAGTAAGCTTGGGCTCGTAGTTGTTTTGGCTTTTGCTCTTCTCCTTGTATGTGGACTTCCAGCTTGATTTTGTGATATGGAGGTGGCCATCCATTCAATATTGGATTTGCAATCCAATATTCTAAAAGAACCATTTACTTCTTTATGTTTTTTTTGTGTGAAATGAGCTTGTATTCTGCATCAGTCATGCAATAGAAAAGGAAATGTTAATTGAGTTGCTTGCAGGATGATTTACATTCATCCATATGCTAGAAGCTTGTTTGACTTGATCTCCTTAGGAATGTTAAAGGTTGGAGATACTTGCTCCCTAAATCTTGAAATGAAGCTAAACAGAATTTTTAAGCAAGTTGTGATGAGGAATTTTTGATTAATTGTGAGGGAGCTTTGTAATATGTCTTTTATTTTCTTTATTGAGACGAGAACTCTTTCATTAGTTTGATGTTCCAAGTGGATGTTAGCTTAATAGATGAAAGGGAGTTGCTCTCATGCCATTGCAAAGGGCATTATTGTTATGGTTGATGTTGTTTGAGTATGCAAGCTCTTTGAGACCCATTTCTCATGCTGTTACTTGGGACCCATTTATTGTGAATTTTTGTACTTGCTAGATGCTCTGGAGTGTTGTTGGTGATAAGGCCTTGACACATTGGGTAAACTTAAGATTCTGAATATTAATTGGGAAGCTTAACGGCAGTGAATAACAGCCTTGTGTGGAGGTAATAGGAAAAAATCCCATGTAAGAGTTCGTAGCAGTTTGATGCCCATGTTCTAATAGGTTATATTAGTGATCCGAGGAAATAAATTTTGAATTAACTTCCCTCTATTCTTGATGCATTCTTGAAAGATTAGAATGATTCTTCATAAGGTGTCAATCTGCTAAAATTTGGCCAGCAAGAAGCCTAAAATTCATTGAAGCTTCAAACATATTATTGAGGGAGCAATTAAAACCAGGAATTTGATTGTCTTTTCAATGTGGTAAGAAGATCAATGGCTCAGTGTATCCCCATCATTATCCCAAAATGGTGAACACGTGGATTCGGTGGATTTACATGATTAGGATGTCCTATTTCAATCATGAATTAGTGCAGTTTTTACTATGTTGATTTATAACAGCTGCTTGCAGCATGCTTGATGTTTTTGTTGCGTGATAGCCTATGTGTTGACTAATGTAAAAGAAGATGCTTTTTTCTTGGAAATAAAATGAGAATTTATTTAAATCTTACCTCACTAACATCAGTAGTCCTCACAAATATAATTTTTGACAAAAAATGTGGCTCATGGATCTATTGTAATAACTTTGTGATGTTCTATGACATCCCATAGAACTATCTGCAATGCTCCATACTGTTTCCTTGTTTGGTGGTATTTATGGTTCCCAGGCTAAGGAATCAATTGCTGCTATTGATCACGGAATGCACTGCTTTTATGTTTTTCTATTTCTTTGTTGCATTTGTTTTTTTTTTATGCTTATTATTATTTTAATTACTCAAGGTTCACTGTTTGTATCATGTTACTAATAGGATGATCGAGAAGGTGCTCGAACAGCATATGATGATGCTTTCATTGATGATTCTGGGGTTGATCCAATCAATCGTTTTGGTAGTGACAATGAAGCTGGATCTATTGGGGATGCTCCACAGGTTTTGACTCCCCTATTTGCAGTTTTCTATTTTTATTTTCTCAAAAAATATATATTTTCTGATATAACAAATATTTGATTTGATTACTTCTTTAGTTACTATTTGTGCAGTTCAAATGTTCTATTTAATATTGGAATAATCTCTTCTTGATTTTCTTATTTAGCTCACTTATGCAGTCTTCATGCTTGCTGATGTTTTTTAAATGCCTAACATTTACAATGTTATTATAGGCAGAAGAGGATAATGAGATGAATAAGCTCTTTAAGGGTGGTAAAAAGAAGAAGAAAAATGAAAAATCACCTGCTGAACTTGCAATGATTGTCGAAGATCTAATGGCTGAACTTGAAGTGACGGCTGAAGAAGATGCCGAACTTAATAAACAAAATAAGCCAGCTATTAATAAACTTAAGAAACTACCGCTTCTTATAGAAGTTCTTTCCAAGTAAGATGGATACTTGCAGCTGAGCAGTTTTACTTTCACTTAATACATCACTTTACCTTTATTGCAAACAATATCATTATGTGTTTTCTCAAAACTTACTTTCTTTGCCATGTTTCTATTGCAGGAAGAAACTTCAGCTTGAATTTTTAGATCATGGAGTACTTACACTTCTAAAAAATTGGCTAGAACCTCTGCCAGATGGAAGCTTACCTTCTATGAATATTCGAACAGCCATATTAAAATTGCTCTCTGATGTATGTATAGTCCTCTCCTCATTGATTACTTTTGTTGTTGGTGTAAGTTTTATTACAAGGTTGGTGGTTAATATATGCTGAGACTGATTTTCCTTTGCGTGAAAAGATTTCTGTGAAAGATTTTAGATAACTTACTTTTGAGATGCTCATCCACTTGCTCTTCTTGATGGTAAATTGTTGTTGCATTTTAGTTTCCTATTGATTTAGAGCAATACGATCGGAGAGAACAGCTAAAGAAAAGTGGCCTTGGGAAGGTTAGATTTTATAATGTCACTGTAACTAAGTTTTTCTGATGCCTCAACTGTTGAAAATTAACATGCGAAATTGTGCTTTTCCTGACACAGGTTATTATGTTTTTGTCAAGATCTGATGAAGAGACCACAGCTAATAGGAAGCTTGCTAAAGAATTAGTTGATAAATGGGTGAGTAAGATAGAACTAATAGGCTACAATTGTGGTCATAATTTTATGCAATGTCAGTGTTATATATTTTGGAATATCTTTGATTCATTACTTGAGTAGCAGTTAACCTTTTATTGTTCTACATAAATTAGCAATAGCTAACATATGATTTCTCTAATTGTAAGGTTTACTTCAATCATACTTTATTATGGAAATATCTTATGGTGAGACAAAATAAGCTAGTCCCCGTGATGTTGGGCGATTCAAGATTAATATTTCTGGCATGTAAATCAATAATTTGCTTGTTGATGATGTAATGATTGAATAAATTAAAAGAAATTAGTGAGAACATTAAAAAAAATGTAAACTCAGTGATTAATTATGATTCAATCACCACAAATAGATTATCAGTTGTGTTAAATTTTAACACTATCAAGAGCACTAGAAGTTGATAATCAGATAGGTATAAGAGATTAAGAAATGAAATCATCAAAGTATGAAATCCATGCCTCAAACAAATATAAGGAAATGATTTCCCCCCACAAAAAGGCAATGCCCATTTGTACCACATTTGTCATAATCACACGTTGAATATGCATGCATAAAGTAGAAACTGCAAGAAGATATTTTTATTCAATTAATGATAAGAAACTTATCTCATAACCAATATTTATAAATTACACTCATCCTTAGTTTAGTGGATATGGGCGGCGTAGATTAGCCCAATCTGATTCCAAATAACCCTCAAGTTCGGTTCTAAATATTACCTAGAATTAAAAAATTTAAGTAGTTACCTTAAGTAATTTATGTGAAATTTTTGCGGGCATAACCCATCTCCCATGAACCTGTTTGTAAGAAATATTAGTACCTATAGTAGCGACAGATGAATGATGATTTTATTAAGAAAATAGCTAAGCATAATGACACTCGATATGTGTCAACAAATAGCGACAATTGAAGAGGTAGATTGTGTTGTGAGAAAGAGCTTGCATCAATCTACCGCTCGAATATTGTTAAATTTGATTATTTAATTTTTGATATAACATCAACACAATAGAAATTGTAGATTGTACTTGACTTGAACTGAAAGGTGATACCGGAAATAACCTAAACCACGATGCAAAATATGAATTTTATTAATAACTTAAAAAGATGATTACAATGTGGACTCAAAGAAAAAGACACCACGTGAATCAAAACATAAAACAAAATATAACAACAAAGACTCAACATAAAAAGACACAACAAACTTGACAAGGAGGGACTCTGGTGAGATGGTGTTGGAGCGACGGTTGTGTTGATGGCCAGAGCGAAATCAAGTGAGAGAAGTTAGCGCTTGTCGAGGCCTCGAACCACAGCCGGAAGAACCGGAAGATATCGTCGTGGACTGGCACCCGGAGGCGACAGTAGTGGCGACCGGAGCCGAGTAGTGGTGGCAAGGAAGGCGGCCGAAGCCGAGGAGCGGAGGCAAGAAAGGTGCCCGAAGCCGAGCAATGGAGGCATGGATGGCGGCTGAAGCCGAGGAGCGGAGTCATGGGCGACGAAGGAGAAGGGCTGTGGCCTGTTGTGTTGGAGGTAGCAGAAGCCGTGACCCTACTGGTAATCTGCAGGGGAAGGGGATTGCCGACGGTTTGGGGAGGCAGTAGAGGGCTGCGGTGCTCTGGGAGGACAGTAGAGGGACATTGAGGCTGTTTGCTGGAGGTGGGTGCTGATCTGGGAGGACCACCAGGGGTTGCTCAGTCCGCTGGGAGGAGATAGGGAAGCCAGACTATGGTCTGGATGAGAAAGCAGGGAGAGCCGAACAACTTTAGGAGGGCAGGGAGGTGGCAGGCTGCGCTGGAGGAGGGCTGGAACGATGGTGGACTGCAGGCGGGCCAACGACTCGTGGTCGGAGTAAGGAAGATAAAAACCACCTCAGATGGGGATACAGCTGGAGCACCTGCCCCATTGTCGGATACAACACTTCGAGAAGAAAAAAA
>NW_018164444.1:15055424-15072054 GCF_001263595.1 Phalaenopsis equestris
CGCAGTAACACGGGGGAATATTCTCTCTCGTGTTATTCTTGTGTTATTGTGTGTTATTCATGTGTTATTGTATCCTGAGAATATTCCTGGTGTTATAATAACACAATAACACATGAATAACACATGAATAACACAAGAATAACACGGGAGAGAATATTCCCCCGTGTTACTGCGCCGTTTTTTTCTCTGTCGGGAATATTTCCCGTGTTATTCAAGTGTTATTGTGTGTTATTCATGTGTTATTGTATCCTGAAAATATTCTTGGTGTTATAATAACACAATAACACATCAAAAACACATGAATAACACGCAATAACACATGAATAACGCGCAATAACACATGAATAACACAGGAGAGAATATTCCCCGTGTTACTGCGCCGTTTTTTTTGCTCTACCGCGCGAGATGTTGTGGCGTGTTTTGATTGGCTACGCACGTTATTTTTACGTGCGAAGTACTGATGTAATATTTCTTCCTTCGAGAGGGACAATATTCAGATAATTTGAAATCAGATTTTGAAAACAAGGCCCTTATCTTAGACACAAAAACTCCTATTTATAAAAGACTTGACTCAACTTTAGGAAACATTAAATAAGAAAGAAATAATATCAGATTTCAGAATTTAATTTCAGAAGATTTCAGAATTTAGGCAAGACTTTTAAAATAGGGAAGGAAATAAAATCAGATTTCAGATTTAATGCAAGGGTTTTAAATTAGAAGGAGAATAAAATCAGATTTTGGTTTTTTAGGAAAGGTTAAGGGAGGATAGAAAGTAAAGAAAGAAAAAGGAAAAACAAGGAGGGGAGGGAAAGGAAAGGAAAATAAGTAGAAGTAGGGGGTGGTGGGGTTCCCCTACAAGGGGATTGGCCGGTCCAACTGGGCTGGACTTGCACCCTGTCGACCCCCATGAGCCTCTCGTCAAAAGGTCTTTAAGAACCAAACTAATTTGATTTCATCTCAAACCATGTAAACCAAACTAACATTGGGAATTAGAAAATACATCTTTTCTTAAGGTTGTTTTTAAATACATGGCCCAAACTACTGGAATTATCTAAAAAATCAATTAGCGTAGCAAATAACTGTCCAACTTATTGTCTAATATTGTGCTTCTAATTAGAATAGGCATGCTTGCTTGCCTCAAATTTGCTCTTCTTTGACTAATCAAATCTTAATTTGACATTTGTTTTTTATTTAGCAAATCATGATACAAATTCTTTTCTTTCTGCGTTGCAATCTAGTTAATTGTAAAGTAGAAATTCAGCTTTATGCTTGGATTTTGTTCTTTGATATTTTTGGTTGTTTAACACTTTATTATAATGAAAGTGTCGTTGAAAGAGAAATTCTTTTGTTGATTATGTGCGATCTTTGAATTCTTTTAGGATGTATGTCTTTGTTCAACTACAAGAATTAAGATATTTGTTTTCATGCTGCTCTTTGTATTACTTATCTTCTTCTTGTTAACCTCTTTCATCATTGTGTCAACATGCAATTGGATTTTTTTTATCACATATATAGAATACAATTTTAAGCCTAAATCTTAACCTCTATAATGATTTATTATATCTTAAAATTTGTTTTAGTTATTCTATTTTATGTTTGTTGTCACCAATTTATCCCAACTTAAGTTTCTTTTATTTTCTTTGGAAATTAAAAACCTCTACTTTTTTGTATTATTATATTTTAATTTTAATAATAATATTTGCATTAGTTTGGATTAAGATAATCAGATACATTGATGCATTTTGCATCAGTAATCACGTTTGCTAGTTAGGTGGAATAGTTTATCTTTATAAGATTGTCATGGCTCGATTATGGCTTATGGTTTTCCTATTCTACATAGGCTCTTATTAAACTTTTGATTTGAAGCACCTTGAATAGATGATACTAAGCATTTAGTAATGTGTATAAAAATTGCAGAGCCGACCAATATTTAACAAAAGCACAAGATTTGAGGACATGCGGAGTTATGAAGATGAGAGAATTCCTTATAGGAGGCCAGTTCCAAAGTACGGATGCCCTCCTTTTTAATTTTATTGTTTTAAAGTTAATATACATTCAAGTGATTTACAAATTGACTTCTTACTTTAACCTTGTGGCTCCATTAATATTCTATTTGAAAGACGAGTAAACAAATCTCCAGAACAGGAAACGAGGGATGATGATCTTGATGAATTTTCTCAGTAAGTTTCCTGGGATTCTACTAGTATTTTTTTAGTAGTTTGGTGTATTTGTTAATGTCACTTGATTAATTCTTGGATTTAGGGGAAAAAAATCACGTCAGGCTGCTTCTAGACAACATGCTTCTCGGCCAGAAGCATTACCCTTAGATTTTGTAGTGCGTCCACAATCAAAAGTAGATCCTGAAGAAATACGTGCACGTGCTAAACAAGTTGTGCAAAGTCAGCGGCGCCAAAAGGTTCATTTCCTTCTTCTAATAAACATTCTAGACTTTAATTCTTTAGTATAAAATGGTTAATCTTTAATCTGCAATCGGTGGATATATATATATATATATATATACATACATATATTCTTCAAACTACAGAAGCTGATTTTTTTTAGAACAAGGGTGCTGAAAATTATAAAGATATAGTTTAAACATCAGATTCACTGCATTTTATGATGAACTTACTAACTTGTAGGGCAAGGGTAAGCTGTCACTTTTGTTGGGATAAGAAAATGTTTCTGATTTTTTTTTTTCAAATTTAATTTCAAATCTATCCTAGTTGCACTAGAAATCTTGTTTTATGTCACACTTATTGTATATTGCTGCAACATAAATTAAGTATGATGTGCTTCTATCTTTACAAAAATCCATGTAAGACTTGAATTACAAACTTTCATTATGTTTTTTGCTAACTTAAGGTGGGCCTTGGAGCAATGAGTAATCTGCCTCATTAGGGCATATATATTAGAAGTTTTTTAGGCAACATTCACTCTAATTTCAAGGGATAAAGGCTTATGTTAAATTTTTTACACTATAGTGATGGGTTGCGCTAGAATTAAACATGGGGAACAATCTAGTTTTATGTTTTATTCTTTTATATGCATGAATATAATTCTTTCTTTTTTTTAAAAAAATTCAGATGAAGAGGAAGCTGCTGCAGCTGAAAGGACCTAAAAAGAAGCAGCTTCAGGCATCAAAGCTTAGTGTTGAGGGCCGTGGCATGGTCAAGTACCTATAATCACCGAGTCACCTACTTGAAATAAACTAGGCAAGCAATCAATAACATTTATGCTGATTACAATATATTTTATCAAAAACATTATGATGATGATAATCCGGACCTTTCTTTTTTCCTCTTAATGCATATTTTCCTCTAGTCATTCTTAGAAACCAAGTATGCATTTAGCTAAATCATTTTAGAACAACTTCTAATTATGTTATCTTCATTCTTCACTTACCCCTTTTCTCATAAGATTTCATCGTAATTTTTTTCTTGGTGCTTCTTGCGTAGCTTGTGATGGTCAATATATTTAATCCAATAGTTAAGACGGTTTGTATTTGAGATTTATCCTATCAATTAATAAATCTAGTGAAGTAAACTATTTTTGCCTGATCAGAAATTCTATTGAGATCAAACTTTATTAATTCTATCTGCTTTGTTATTGGTGGTTGCTTTGTTGTTCGGAACCAACGTAATAGAAATAAGAAAAGGGATATTAACAAAAAATGGAACGCCTTAGTATTTCTCTTATCATGTGCAGTGTATAGTCTAGATTTGGTAGCCCACTATTCCAATTTGATTTTTTTGGTGGCTGTATTTGTTTGGACACCCAAAAAGGCATATCTCAAGCATATCATGGGAGGGTCTCTGACTTATTTTGAAATTCGAACAATACATTTTATGAACTATTAAGGACAAGAATTTGAATAAAATTTGTGCCAAACTAACATTGCAATGAAGTTTACTTCCATTTGGATGTTACCCTGACAGACATTGTAAATGAAAAAAAAAGGTGCATATCCACTAATGGCTGTCATGTTGATTCTTAGTTACTTTTTTGGTTTCTTTACTTTAGATTTGAACCGTGATCTTCATGTTTTTTTATAGTTTTGATTTTTTAATTTTAATTTTCTATTGCTGTACTTGAAATCAAGCAGGTATTTGCTCAAGAAGCCTACTGCCCTGCAATTTTAACTACTGAATTTTATTCTTAAGGAGAATGGGAATTCCACTGAAATTGAGCAATAACTGTTATTTTTACAATAAACAAATTCTGGGCTGTGCTGTTTCTCGGTGATGGGCAGAGAATTACTCAGCAAGAATTCCGATGAAAAATCTTTTTATAGTGTTTTTTTCCTGGAAATTTTGAGAGTGAAATTGGTCTTTTTGTTACAGGTTGTGCTATCGTTATTTATGACAATCTTTCCAGAGTGAGACCTTCATGGATAATTTACGCTTGGAAACTCTGCACTTGGTAAGAATGTCTTCTATAGAAGAATTACAAATATTCCATGATTCCTATTAATCATTTTTAACTCGTGATTTATTACTTTCCTGGCTCTGTTAGAGAAGCCTTGACCTTGTTAGGTCTCTCTCACTCTCTCACCCCCTGTTCACTCCTTTTCTCACTCTCCGTTATCAATTTTTTTCTTCTCCTCCCTATCACTCATTTTCCCCGCTCTCATCTTCTTGTCCATTCCTGAATCCCTCTAATGGTTTCCTTCCGTATAGAACCTTCATCTTTCATATGTTATATTCTGCCCACTTTTCTGAACTCATGCTTAATTGGTATATCCTTTGGTATCTCGCTCTAGTTATCTTTTGATACCTTTTTATAATTTGCTGTCCTTATTAATTTTACCTTATATCTCCATCATTTATTGTTCTTCTTCTTCTTCATGAATCTCATGAATCATTTACCTTCATGAATCATTTACCTTAATTATAGAGGAATTAAATTGATGTTTCATACTTTAAAATTATGGGAGAGGGTAATTGAACATAGGTTAAGACATATTACATAGATTTCCCATAATCTATTTGGATTTATGCCGGGCATGTATACTATGGAAGTTATACATTTATTGAGAGGTTTGATGGAGAAGTTCATATAGAATAAGGAGGATCTGTATATGATTTTATTGATTTAGAAAAAGCTTATAATAAGGTTCCTATAGATATTCTTCGGAGAGTTATTGAGAAGAAAAGTGTTGATATGACTTATATTCAAGTCATTAAAGATTTGTTCGATCAGAAGGAGGATTGATCAAATATTTTCCTATTTTAGTTGGATTACATCAGGGATCAGCTTTAAGTTCATATTTTTTTGCTTTAGTTATGTATGCTCTCATGTACATTTACAGGAGGATGTAACTTGGTTTTTTTTTTTTGCTGATGATATCCTTCTCATGGATAAGACTAGAGAGAAAGCTTAGGAAAAACTTTAATTATGGAGGTCTAGATTGGAGTCTAAAGGCCTTCGTTTCAGTAGAACTAAAACTAAATACATGGAATGTAATTCTAGTATTAGTAGTTCTAGTGGACAGAGTTGTAACTATGGGTGACCAAATTATTAAAAGGTGTGAATGCTTTAGATATCTCAAGTCTATTTTTCGAAGTGATGGTGATGTTATTAGTAGAATTCAAGTGGAGGAATGCTTCCGGTTTATTGTGTGATAATAAAGTACCTATTAGACTGAAAGAAAAATTTTATAAGATTGTGGTGAGACCTACAATGCTCTATGGCGTTGAATGTTGGCCTGTAAAAAAGAAGCATAAAACTATGTTAAGTGTTGCCAAGATGAGAATGATTAGGTGGATGAGTGGCTTTACACTTAGAGACTGCGAAATGAGTATTCGTGATGGGATTGTTGCTTCAGTAGCGGACAAAATTAGAGAGAGTCGTCTTAGATGGTTTGGTCACATTAAACGTCTACCATTTGATGATCCGATTTGGAGAGTAGATATTTTAGATTTGACTTTTGTTAAGAAAGGCAAAGGTAGACCTAGAAAGACTTGGACATATTGTATAAAAAATGATCTTAATTTATTAGAATTAAGTAAAAATATGACACTCAATAGGATGCAATGGAGAAAAAGATTCATGTAGCCGACCCCATTTAGTGGGATAAAGGTTTGTTGTTATTGTTGCTCTTCACGAATCAATTGCAAACACACAACAAATCAAGATTTTTTGATCTTCTAATCTCAATTACATTAAAATTGTCATCATAGTGCGAAATCCATCACCTAATAAAAATTATGATGCAACATTGCTTTTCTTACAAAATCCTGTGTCAATCATTGAAAATTGTTCGAAGGTTTTGTTTGCACCCTAAAAAACGCCAGCAGCCTCTACAAGCACCTATCTTCCACCTCAGAACTTCTTAATTGACTCTGACCATCAACCACTTCTGTGGAAAATTGAGATTGACTTGCAACTCATTATCTGCAAGTCAATTAAGGTTAATTGTCATTTAACCTTAATTGACTTGCAATTTATTTGCACTAGATAAATTGCGGACTTGTTCATTGTGGCATCAACTTCCTTCTAGATGAAAATGTGGCGTTTGGTTGTCTTGGAGATTTAGAGACTTCATTTTAAGGGATTCTTTGGAAAGAAAGCTCAAATTGCCACGGTCGGTTATAACCTTTGACTTTTTTGATTTTGAATAACCTTAACATTTCAAAGGTTAAATGACAATGTTGAATAGCCTTACGCTTCACCTCCCTAAAGGCAAAACACCTTGGTTTCTGATTTTTCCTTTTAAACTTTGAATAATTTGAATACCCCTAAACCATGTAGAGATGATGAATTTTATGAAATGTTGAGAAGGGCTAAATTGGAAGCTTCTACTTTAAATGGTAAAGCACAATACAAAATGTTTTTTGAATTTTTTTGCCTGAGATAAAAGATCTCTTAAGCATCATATGGGTGATTGTCTGTGAGTTAGTAATATGGTGACATATCTAGTAGGTTGCATGTTCTATGATTACAATTTGGGTATTAGACAGCATGCTTTTTGAAATTTTAATGGCCTGATTGCTCCATAAAAATTATTGAAGGCGATTCTCAGAAGAAACTGTTGAGATTGACGATGTCTCCAAGAGATCGTAGATGTGATTAGATCATCTCAATCAAACATCATACGTGAGAGATCGAGGCTCTAGAAGCTACATTGTTGAATCAAATTTTATATTATAATAGGATAACGATGTATTTAAGTTTTTTTAATTGTTAGATGTTAATATAAATTTAAATTCAGATTAGGATATATCCTATGCATTTAATTTTAACTTATCTAGTTGCCTATTTGTTTAGTTTTGTATGACCATTTTCTGGCAATGAAAAGTAGAAATCTGAAAGTATGTTTTAAAATTTCTCTTTTCCGCTCCCAGTCGAATTCCATCTGCTGAAGCTTCTGTGGTTGCTGCGTTGCTGAATCTTGCTGCCATTGTTTGCCTCTCTGCCTTACTGCTGCTGCTTGGCTTTTGCTGTTGGTTGTTGTTTGCTGCTGTATGCTTGCTATAGGATGCTGTTGGCTACGGTTTGCTGCTGTATGCTTGCTATAGGATGCTGTTGGCTACGGTTTGCTACAGTATTTTTGTCTTCGAACTTGTTGTTGGCTGCTGTTTACTACTTTTTGATTGCTACTTGCTGCTGCAGCATGGAATCAGTTTAAAAAAAACATTGAATCTTATGGTCTCTACAACAAATAAAAACAGAGAACACTATAGATGTTGTTCAGGGAAACATGGGGAAATTTACTGAAATAACAGTGGAGAGTTCAAAATAGAGAGAAGTCATTTACAATATGAAATAACACTCGAGTTATTTGAATTGTTTTTTGCTGTTGCAGTATGGAAGCAGTTTAAAATCATGAAATCTGAAGGTCTCTACAACAAATCAAAAGCAGAGAACACTATTGATGCTGCTCTGAGAAACAAGGGGAAAATTTACTGAAATAACAATAGAGAGTGCAAAATAGAGAGAAGTCATTTACAATGCGAAATAACACTGATAACAATAGAGAGTGCAAAATAGAGAGAAGTCATTACAATGCGAAATAACACGAGTTATTTTTAATTGGTTGATATATCAGTTTATATCAGATCATATTCTTTGATGCATGGTACAAACAAAGTAGATATATGAAAACAAGGCCACTTCGAGTCTTGGAGACGCATAAAAAAACTAGAAAAAGATAAGTACAAGAAAAAACCGAGTCTCAGCTTGCTGTAGTGTAATAACTGTAAAATAAATAAATAAAATAAATTAATAATGATAAAAAAATGTATAAAATAAAAATATTGATCATAATAATGATAATCAAATTGAAGCATATTTTCAGTTCGCCTTTCGAATCAATGAAACCGAGAGAGCGAGAGACAGAGCTGCAGAAGGAGGAAGTGAAGAAGCGAGAAAGAAAAAGAAGAGAAGAATGAAGTCACCTCGTGCATCCGTGAATGTTTCGACGCTTGCGTGGCCAAAGGAGTAGACGACGTCTTGTCGAACCCTAGCCAAAGGGAAGGAGGGAGGAGATTGGCTTCGTGCCTGAAGTGGAGAACCAACCTTGATCAACTAGTCGAGCAGCTCTCGTGCGAAGCAGGAGCTTGCGGGTTTGAGTGGAGGAGGAAGGGGAAGCCTCTGTCGAGTTGCGAACGAAGAAGAAGGAAGCTAGCAAAGCTCGCACATGCAGTTTAGGGTAGTAGAGCGAATGATAAGATTATAATTTAATTAATGAATTATATATATACATACATATGTGTGTGTTGTGTGTGTGTGTGTGTGTGTGTGTGTTAATAAATGCTAATGTTTATTTGTTTATTTATTTTAATTAATGAATCCAATGTGTGTGTGTGTGTGTGTGTGTGTGTGTGTGATGGATAGGTAAATGCTAATGTTTATTTATTTTAATTAATGAATCCAATGTACTTATTGTGTATTAAAATATTAATAATGTTTAATTAAATATGAATTAAGCTGGAACACTTCAAAGAAGAAAATTTTGACATTAAATGTGATTAATTATGCTTTTAAATTACAATATTATTCCTGTTTTTAAATATATTCATGCTTAAATTTTTTCACTTTTATGTCTTATGTTAATAAAATTAAAGTACATCAGATTTTTCATATCGTTATTAATGAAATAAACTTGTTAAAATTGTTTTATAGATAGTTGTTCTATAGTTTTTCTAATAAGAGGTCATCACATTATAGTTTTTCTAAGCAGATGTCACATTGTTACATGACATGTAGTGTAGATTCTAGCATAGGTCCATATTAGTTTATTTCAATGACTTATAAATTTAATAAATGTATATTTTATTGGTATATAAACATAAGTTGTGTCATAAGATGTTTCATAAGAATATACAACATGAAGAATGTAGTATATCCATGAATGCTTGTATGTGCACGACTGGGGGACACTAGTATACTGCGCGTATAGATGCTATTCTAACACCCAAGACAATTGTGATATTTAGATCGTTAACCACTGTGTTAAGTTATTTCCATTAAATAATATCATTGACACATACATTGGATTATTTTATGATTTTTATAAAAATATGAAAGATTAGCATACATATTATTTTCTTTTTCTTGGGTAACTGTTGTTTAGAAGTGTGATTGCTCAGGGACCGGCTTTAAATAACTTCTTATGTTATTTCAATATTTCCTTCAGGTTTAATCTTTTATATACGATGAATATTAGAGGAGCTAACGTGTACATAAGATTGGGCCAACAACCATAGATGTAACATTTATTTGTTAATTTACTTATTTTTTTTAGAGGCTCATTTAATTAATATTTAGATATTAAATTATTAGTGAAAGAAATAGAATAACATAAAATTTAACTCCACCATTCGACTGTTCGACCGTCCGATCGTCAGCTGCCTCCTTCGTTAATTTCGAGCCCTGGGTGGGGTTGTGACATGCAAAAACTTGCTTTTGTGTATTAGGAACCGTAGGGTGAAATTGGTTAAAGACGTAGCTGTGGTGGTGAAAAGATTAGGGTCAGCTAAATATGGGATACCTCTTGAAACAGAGATTATGTAGTGTTTCTTTAAAAATTTTGGACTTGCTAAATGAGAGAATTTTGGTGTTTCTTTAAAAATTTTGGACTTGCTAAATGAGAAAGTTGTATTGGAAATATTTGAAAAGGTCGAGTCTGTTTATAAATGTGATTTGAAGTTTATGAGATTTTCCGAAGGATTTAAGAAATTGAATTGGAAGCCATATCATGACTCGTTGATAGAGATTCTTATCCGGTTGAATTGAAATATGAGCTTGTTTCTTTAGAAATTTTTTAAAGCACGTGTCTGAATTTTCATATATAAGGTGAGACGGGATGTAGGAGAAATACAAGAAAGTGTTTATTTAAGAACTTTAGAAGAAAAAAATACAAGAAATTGAACCCTCACGAAGGGAAATGTCTCTTCTTGGACACCAAGATCAAGATAGTAAGAGGAAGTGTTGAAGACACTTGTAAATTTCAGTTCAATCTTCAATAATTGTCATATTAATACATTTCTTCTATAGGTTCCCAGCAAAAAAAAAATTAAAATTGCAATTGGTTGGAGTGATGTTTCCTTGAAACAAGTGGGTAGTTGGTGGTTACATGGAGAAAGGAGGGGCCTATTTTTATCTGTAAGTGGGCTCATGTGACATTTCTTGTGGCTGCAGATGACTTGAATCCTTTTCTAGATGTCTCTTGATGTTGGCCATAAGTTGATAAGGCATACATTTAATTATTTCTCATACCTAAAGCCAAATAAAACGCTTTCGCTGGCCACACCTAAGGATGACTAATAATGGAATTTTTAACTTTTATTTACCTTTGTGTAAACTTTATGCGTCCTTGCTGCTGTAAGAGTGATGACATGTTCCTGCATCCATTATTACTCACATCACAATGACACATACACAACATGCAACATGATTACTATCAGTCCTGAAAGGATCTAAAAAGATTTTTCTATAGAAATTAAGACAACAAATACTTTATCGCGAACAACAAGCAACTCATACAATTACATAAAAATAAGCACCTGCAATTCATCAGGTAGGCGATCTCCGAAATCCTACAACTCGAGAGGCAGAAAATCTCTCCCAAATCCTAGCCCTATGACTCACAACCACAATCTCATGCATACCCCAACTCTAAATATATTAACTCTATTTATACCCAACAACAATAATAATAAAATACTAAATTACCCTTAGGCCAATAAAAGACAAAATAGCCCTTAGGCACTGGCATAACAATACTCCTCTCTCAAAGAAACACCTAGCCCTCAAGGTGGATAAAAAAAAATTGCTGCTTGATCAAGCTTCTCTACCTTATTGTCACACAGTGAGAATTTGCAATATCTGATCCTTGCAACAATGCCTTGGGGCACAACTTTCATCACACTGAAAAACATAACTCTTTTGTTCGCTAATCCCGAATCTCTATCTCTGTAAGGCGTTTGAATTTTGCTCTCGGTCATGGCCCATTATTCATGTCCTGTGGAGTCTCCCTCTAAATTTCTAATGTTTGAGCTTTTGATATTGTCGTGGTTATTGTAGTTCTGTATGATGCTCCACCTATGTTGCTCCTATAAGATGTTCAATTGCATTTTTATTTTCAACCAATTGCATTAATTTCATAGTTTCCCTCAATCCTTGTGATCTCATCAAATAAAGGGATGCTTGAATCTTTGGCTTAAATCCTTTCATGAAGTTTTCTACTAACACTTATGATATTCCTCTCAAAAGGGCGAATAACTTCTCAAATTTCTCCCTATATGTCATGTTGATCCTCTTCTGAGTTAAGACAGAATTGCTTGTGTAGGTCTTATAACCGAATGACTCGGAAATATTCCAACAAGAAATTCTTAAATTTCTCCCATGAGCTGATCGAGTTTCTAGCCTCCCTATACTGAAACCTTGCTAGAGCTTTTCCCTCCAAAAATAACCTTGCTGTCATGAGCTTCTCCTCCTCATTTATCCCATTGACCGCGAATATCACTCTATTCTATACACCCACACAAGCGTCTTCTTTCTCGAAGATCAACATCTTCATTTTCTTAATCGTAGTATCTTCACCTCAACTGATATTCCCTCTGGTATTTCCCCCATGTATCTAGGGTAAAAGTTTCTCATTCTATCATACTCATATCCCATCTCGGGTTCTCTCATTCCTTCTTCGTGCTCCTCCATACTTCTTGCATAAGCTCTTCTCCATGCTTTAGCCCAACCCTCAAAATCGCTACCCAACCCCTTCTAAGCCCTAGGAAGGGGTTCTTGATGGTGGATGTTTTTAACCTCATGCTCCTCTCATCCAATCTCTTTACCTTTCGATTTAGCCAAGCATTCTCATGGGATCTCGAATTGTACCTTAATAAATTCTCATCATCTACAAGCTCGCGAATCGACTCTCAAATCAATTTTCCATAGAGGAAATCATTCCTTCTATGATTAGGAACTCTTCCATCTTAAATCTAATTTGACTCTTCCAATTTCTTCTCCAAATCATCTACTTCCTCGACCGCGATTCCTCCTAGTATGGGTTACGATCACATTGGGGAACTACTTAATAGAAATTCTTTGAAATTTCACCATCTTAATCCAGAAGTTTCTCGATCTGCTTAATAGAAATTGTCTGAACTGTGTGCGGGGCATCGTTGGAGATACCCACCAGATGTGATATCTGGTTTCTGAGATAAGCAACTCCACTCTTTTTTCTACCCTCTACATGTTGACGCTTAGAAAAGTTTGTGTACTGGATTTCAGGGATTTACGGGCTGTCGAGATCGGGTGAATCGCATGATAGGTTGACAACCATATTCTCAGGGGTACCACAAAACCCCGTCTTACTTGGTGCGCATACATATTTTTCTGTTGCGACGACACCCTGAAACATCTGGTCCAACTTCTCAAAATCGGGTTCAATGCCACAATGTTTGTACATCTTCGCTGCTGGCACCACTTGCAAAATCATATTAAACACTTCAATCAATAATTAAAAATAAAATGAATAAAATTATACGAAATGAAAAATTGCTCACTGCAAGTCTTTCAGTCACCACTCCTCCGAAACATCAATGGTTCGTTTCACTGGATTCCAACCCAAGTCCGTTGATCTTCGTTTCAATTCCTTCTAAATCACTGGATTCCAACCCAAGTCCGTTGATCTTCGTTTTAATTCCTTCTAAATTTTCAATCCTTCTTGAGTTGATCCCACTGTTTTTCATTCGCATCTTGTCATACACCATGCCTATACTTTACTTGAAATTTGCGATAATATGTTGCCACCCTTCCTTATTAAAATAGGTCGTGGGCCTATTTTATAGTTCAATCTTTTTAAGACAGAGGTCACAAAATAATAATTTTGTTTCTTTTTCCCATATTGCTGGTTTATCATTAACTTCGGTCCTATTAGCTATTGTATTGCTAAAATAAATAAATTATTGTAACTTAACAATAAAACAAGTGTAAAAAAAAATTATCTGGAAGGTGTGAAATTACTAAAATTGGAGATCTGATAAAAAGAAATAAATTGATTAATGACAAAACCACCAATCCTGGCCTCCACAAAACCCATACCAGGATCAAGATGAGAATAAGCAGGATCAAGATGAATATTTCTCGAATAAGTAAAATAACAATAAGGTCAAACTAATTACCAATTATCTATAACAATAAGGTCAAACTAATTAACAATCTCTAGCATAACATTACCAGCTTAGCTGTGAAGGAAAATTACCAATCTCTAACATAATAACAGATGTACTGTAAGTAACTAAGTGTATTGGTTATGATAGTCTGGGAAACACCCATATTGGTTCCAATATGTACTTTGCTCTCTATTATACCTCATGGGTTTAAGAAGATGTAACTGGATAAGAGTTTTAGTAAAAGCATTATTTTGATTTTTGGCATCTGTCTTCCTATTTCTCTCTGCTTCTTTATTTCTCATTCTTCGTGGCATCAGAGCTATGTGCTCATGTATTTTCGAGCAATCCTGGAGATCATTCAATTCCACCTTCTTCAAAATCTTGTAATGAGGCCCTGAGTGGTCTATGTTATAGCATACAGATTAACCCTCTATTTATGCAAAGAAGAGAACTTCTAGCAGTCAAATCAGGCATGCAGCACAAACTATTAACCATTCAGCTACAACAGGATAGAAACTACAAAATAGGAAAAGCATATCCGCAAAAATAACATTATTTTGCATAGTGAACCAGTGTATTTATGATATACATATGGCAATAATATATAGCTTATTAAACAACATCCAATATAGAGAGTAGGAACACATCCCTGTAGGTTAGAAAGTAGCAAACAGAACATCCAGCATTACAGAAACTTCCTGAAAGCTACAGCAATATCAAATCCAACTAAATAGTAAGCAGGTTTAAAATTGGATTGGCAACAGCACTTAAGTATCGCTTTTTTGAAAAGATATTGACATAATCACATTCTTTCTTCCATTTCTATCATAAGCTTGGGAAGACCACTATTTGCTTTCTTGATAACAAAAGTCCCCCTACTGACCAAGAATCTTTTTTCCGACAATCTACAGGCAATTTTAAGATTTCAAGGTAGAACAGAGGGTTGATCAAGTTTGAAATCAATTTTACTATAAATAATACTCAAGTATTCAAAAACTTACTGTTACAGAATGTGAGCCATCTAAGACTAGATTGCTTTAGATTCCAAGGGTGCTACTTCAACAAATCCTGCTATGAGCAATCTGCGCTCCAGTGAATACTCTAATTCAAATAAATAAAAACAAAAAATTATTTTGTAATTTTTTGAAAACAGCTCGATAAAATAATCTACATTAATAATTCAACAGAAAATAAGAAATCCTGGAATTACCTGACCCAAGAGCTCACTAGGTTCCAGAGATAGTCTGAACAATAATCTTTCCACTGGGCTTAAGAAATCTAATTATCTCCTCAAGCCACTGCTCATTAACTAGATCAGGTTTTTGACATACGGAGATAATGATATCCAATGATGAGGACTAAATTGGCAACTCCCCTTTTGTCATAATATCACCATCAATTGTGTAACTTCACAATTTAGAACTAAAACATATAAATTTTCCAAAAGAAATAAAAAAGAAAAAGATAACAAAAGACAAAATATCATAGTTGAAACTGGCATCACTTAAGCTTTCCAACCATGATCAAATAAACAAAAAAAGCCCTGACGACAAAAAAATAAATAGATTTTCAAGCAAGAAATCAACTAAGCTCATGGTGGCAAGAGAGACGGACGGACTAAAGAATAAGCAAGAAAAATTATACTTCCTCTGCATGAAGCACCAGGAACCACGCTACAACGGAAGAAGGAAGAAGCGGGCTGTGCAACTTCAAGGGAGAGGATGGAGAAAGAGGGATAGGGCTTCCTTTCAATGAGAAGACGAGAAGAAGAACGAACGATCAAACTATCAGAGAAGAGGAACAAACAGGGGAGAAGACGAATGAACGAACACCAGGACCAAGGAACAAACACGAGAGGGGAGGGGGGGGAGAAGCAGAACTTGCTTTCGCTTAAGAACCTGAACGAACCAACCTTCTACCGGAGGGGGGGGGACAACTGAGTCAAAATAGAATCAAGGAACGTGGGCCGTGGGGTCAATCCTGCAACCCGTTTTTTGCGAAAACCCTATTGTTTGGTGGCCGCGAAGCTCCTCCAACCGCACCCCCAAACAATAGACCTCAGCAGTGGGGTGCCGCGAAGCTCTCCAACCGCGCCCCCAAACATACCCTATGTCAATCGCACGGTAGATGAAATTCATCTTAGTATCAACACTATTATTGTAGAAGCCAATACCTTCAAAATGAAGCCTGCTATCATCCAAATGGTGCAGAAGAATCAGTTTGGGGGAACACCTACCGAAGGCCCTAATCTTCATCCAACGAGCTTTTTAGAATTTTGCGTCAAATTCCGCTATAACGGTGTCTCCAACAACGTTGTGAGGCTAAGACTTTTCCCTTTCTCTTTCAGGGATAAAACAATAATATGGTTGAATTTCTAGCTCCTGGATTAATTAGGACATAGAATGATCTGGCCCAGAAATTCTTACCAAAGTGCTTCCACCCTAAAAAAATTGCCAATCTTAGGAACGACATTATCCCTTTTTGCTAACATAATGATGAGTCAATTTATGTAGAGTGAGAAATATTTAAGGAACTTTTGAGGAAGTGTCCCCACCACACATTACTAGACTGGTTGATTATTCGAACTTTATGCAATGGACTGGTAGGATCTCTATGATCGATCATAGATGTTGTTGCATGTGGTTCCTTTATGTTAAAACTTTTCGATGAGACCTATTCTTTGATCGAGGAGATGACACCGAATAACTTTCAATGACCTTCTGATCGAGTTAACCCTAGAAAGGTAGCCAGCGTATATGACACACATTTTCTATTCATATTGACTTAACAAGTGGCGACTATCTCTAGGAAGCTATATCAATCATGTTTGAATCAGGCATAAGGACCACTAGTCATAAAGGAAAATTCATTTGGACATCTGATGAATCCTAGTGCTTTGCCTATAGAGACCATGAATGCCATCAACAATAGGTTTAATAACCCTTATTCTAATACTTACTATTCTCGTTGGAAGAATCACCTTTATATATATATATATATGTATATATATA
>NW_018164444.1:15072121-15073366 GCF_001263595.1 Phalaenopsis equestris
TATATATATATATATATGAGTATGTTTAAATAAATAATGTTAATGGAAAGTTTTATTGAAGTTATGACTCAAGCAAATAGTGATTTTGGCTTGGAAGGAGCAAAGATTGATCCAATAAACTTATATGGCAAATGTCAAATAATTTATTTATTTAATATTTTAAGATTTATTTATATCAATATAATAATCAAGTACTAAATTAGATTCATGTTAATTAATATTACAAAATCAATGTGGAGCATAATTTCATATTGTTGATCGAGGAGTTTGGAAGCACTGAAGGTTAGAATTTAACTTCTGATATAATTTGTTTGAATTATTTTTATTTAATATTAATATTAATATAAGGATTTAAAATCATTATTAAGATGAGGAAATTGAACTATAATTAAGTAATACGAGATAAAATTATTAAATGCAATATTTTGTTTTACATGCTAATATGAAGGAGGAAATAAAAGTCGAGAACAAGAAAATTATTTAGAATCATTTTAAGTAATTATATTTTTAAATTTCAACAATTATCTTTATATCAAATTGCATGTTTGATTTCATGTATGCTTTAGTTCAATAATAGCTTCTTCATATATTCAGACAATGATGGATATACATATTAAATATAGTTTCATAACAATTTAATTCAGGAAGATATTAGATCATTGCATGACTTTAGTAGAGATATACATATGAACTTATCACATGATCAAATTATATTTCACATTATTGTTTAACCTTTAGAATTTTAGTAAAGGTGCATATGTTAATTGATTTCATAACTTATAAATATAGTATCTTTGCATTTATTCATCAACAAATAGAGGTAGAGTGCTTCATAAGAAAATAATGCATGATATAGAAGAATAAAATAGTTTATATATGAATGCTTGAATTTGTATGTTCAGACGAGTTCACCTCCTACTGGTACAGGCAGGGGACGTCAATGCACTTGCGCGTGTAGAAGTTTTTCTACGACCTCAAATAATTGTGATGTTTAGATCACTGACCGTTGTGTCAATGAGATAATATTGCCCATGAGCGAGTAGACTTCTTACCACATCAAATAATTGTTATGTTTTGATTGCTAACTGTTGTGTCAACGAGATAATATCGGTCACGAACATGTAAGAGTTTCCCACCCTAAATAGTTGTGATTTATAGACCGCTAACCGTTGTGCCGATGAGATAATATTAACCGCTGGTGTATTAGATTTTGTTGACGATAATTCTCAAATATATATATATATA
>NW_018164444.1:15073386-15075634 GCF_001263595.1 Phalaenopsis equestris
TATATATATATATATATATATATATAAAGAGTATAAAGTACAAATAAAGTCAAAATTAATGCATATAGAAATTTAGAGTATTTTCATTTAGAAAAGGGCATTGATGCATTCATTAGTTTATTCAAAGATTTTATATGAAATATTATCATAATAAAAGTTTTCTTAGAGAGATAAAAGATTATCTTGCATATTGATTTCTTTTCCTTGGATTATTGTAGTTTAGAAGTGTGATTACTCTTAAGTTATCTTTAAATAACTCATTTTATTGGTTTAATGTTATTTTTTTAAGGTTTTGAGCTTTTAAATGTGTAGAAGAGGAGCTAATGTGTGCAAGAGGCAAGAATAGCAATCGAAAATGTATATATTTCTACTTATTCATTTTAATTACTTTCTTTAGTGGTTTTTTCATGATTTTTTTAATATTAACCTATTAGTGATGGAAATAGAATAACAGATTATTTTTTCACCGTCTGATGACCCATTCTGGTCTTTGTTAATTTCAAGCCTTGGGTCGGGTTGTGACACAATATGATTATATAAAATGTAACTTTAGGTGCTAGATATGTAAACGCATAGAATTTGGGTGATAATGTATGTTAATGTCCCTAAAACACTCTGTACGGAAGAGGGGAAGTGGGAATGATGGGGACTCCGCATAATCTCAGCTACTCAAGTATTGTTTAGTCCGAGCGGGAGATTTGCTATGAGAAAAGCTCTATAGAAGCACAAAGTAAACATTCTTCAATGCAAGAAAAAAAAGTGAAACGTAGGGAACAGCTGGTGAAGCATCCAAATTTCAAACCAGGTTCAATCAAAATAATTAATTTTTTTAATTCAATAATAAAAATAATATAAGTAATCACATTTTTTAGTACTATGAAACACGTTATTTAAGTTCGAGCTGAGCTGAATACAAGTTTAATTCGAACAAGAACAGGCTGTGCCCAAGCGAACACGAGCTGAACTCTAACATAAAAAAATCAAATGAGCCTAGCGTGAATAAGCCTGGTGCTCGCTCAAATTCCCCTCGTTGACACCCCTACTCTCAAACTACTCTTCTCTGTTGATTCCTCCACAAGCTCAAAATGGCGCCACTGAAATAATTTTTGCAAAAGAGAATCAACAAAACTTTGAACTGCTGGGTAATAAAAGATTTTGGCTTGAGCAGAAAAAATAATCACATAATCCCAATGGACTTAACCAAAATTAGGGATCAGAGTTAAAATAAACCAACAGAACCATTTTACACTTCTAATTTTCACGTGGCATGTGGAAAGTCATCATAGGCAGGGGTGCAATTCCTGGACCCTAAAACTCTTTTAACAGTTTCATTTTGTATATTTCTCTGTTGGAGCTCATAAGACAATTAAAACTGAACGGTATAACAAGATGTGCTTTGAATATATAACCTGCTTTTCTCATTATTAAGTTGTTGAAGTTTATTTTATTGTGCTATCATGTACCTTATTTTACTTTACATTCACTAAACAATGATCATAATTTTTCATTCAAGTTTAACTGGAATTAAATTTCCAATCTATTGGTTGTCTTATTGCATTCATCTAAAATTTATATTTGCCTTTTATATATATATATATATATATATATATATATTAATATTCTTGCAGGAGAAGCATTCTAGTTCTAGTGGCTGGATGAAAGATGTTGCCGAACGAATGTTTACCTATTTTCATTAATTTCAATTGCATGAAATATTAATTATATTGTATACCTTTCTCTAACGATATGCATCTCCGGATCTTGGGACGAATGCTGGCATTCGTTTTTTATAATTGCTGTTTCACTTGTGAGAGTAAATAATTGCAGCTTAAAATTTTAGCTTCATTTATAGCCCTGCTTCATGGGTTTTTTTCTTTTGGGTGTATTCTTCATAATTTTATCTGCTCATTATTATTATGATATTTGAGCTTGATATTATTAGTTTAGTTATTAAATATTAGTTTGAATTGAATGTTTTGGGGCATTATTTATTCAGGCGAAGAGTACTGATTTTTAATTTCTTCTAAGCTTCATTTTTTATTACTGATCAAATTATGTAGAAGAGAAATATATTTCCTAAAAATGGTTTTTTGATGCAATTTTCAGTCAAATGTGCATTACTTTCAGATTTTTCAATTTTTTTATTATTTTATTTTATTTTTTTGAAATCGAGAAAATTAAGGGGGCTTTGCATGCATACAACAAAATTATGTTATTTTTACAATACTAATGTTTATATATATATATA
>NW_018164444.1:15075965-15076682 GCF_001263595.1 Phalaenopsis equestris
TCCAATCTATTGTTTGTCTTATTGCATTCATCTAAAATTTATATTTGCCTTTTATATATATATATATATATATATATATATATTAATATTCTTGCAGGAGAAGCATTCTAGTTCTAGTGGCTGGATGAAAGATGTTGCCGAACGAATGTTTACCTATTTTCATTAATTTCAATTGCATGAAATATTAATTATATTGTATACCTTTCTCTAACGATATGCATCTCCGGATCTTGGGACGAATGCTGGCATTCGTTTTTTATAATTGCTGTTTCACTTGTGAGAGTAAATAATTGCAGCTTAAAATTTTAGCTTCATTTATAGCCCTGCTTCATGGGTTTTTTTCTTTTGGGTGTATTCTTCATAATTTTATCTGCTCATTATTATTATGATATTTGAGCTTGATATTATTAGTTTAGTTATTAAATATTAGTTTGAATTGAATGTTTTGGGGCATTATTTATTCAGGCGAAGAGTACTGATTTTTAATTTCTTCTAAGCTTCATTTTTTATTACTGATCAAATTATGTAGAAGAGAAATATATTTCCTAAAAATGGTTTTTTGATGCAATTTTCAGTCAAATGTGCATTACTTTCAGATTTTTCAATTTTTTTATTATTTTATTTTATTTTTTTGAAATCGAGAAAATTAAGGGGGCTTTGCATGCATACAACAAAATTATGTTATTTTTACAATACTAATGTTTATATATATATATA
>NW_018164444.1:15076998-15080526 GCF_001263595.1 Phalaenopsis equestris
TATATTAGCGAGTGTGCTTTCTAATGTGTGTGTGTGTGTGTGTGTGTGTGTGTGTGTGTGTGTGTGTGTGTGTATATATATATATATATTATAATAATAATAAAATAAAAAAAAATTAAAAAAAGAACATATATGAATGCATAAAATTGTGTTATGTGTATTTGTATACATATCGCTTTAACTAATTTTATTGACCATTTCTCTTAAACCGAATGTGTCTCAAATAAATATTGCGATAGTGACTTACGATGTGACGCATCATCAACGAAATCAGCATCTGTTGATTGCTTGAAGGTGATGAAAGCTTAAGCGGGATCCCTGGCCTGCAAACCCACGCCTTCCATGACTTTAAGCTACAGCTAACAATGTGAACAAACTGTACTGTTAATGCCAACTATATGATCACCTCTACTGCTCTGAAAGGTATTCAGATATTAAATATATATAAAAAATTCTCTCTTTAATACCTCTATCTTGAAACTCTTTTGAGTTGCACAACACATTAGTTGAAAACAAAATCAATAATCCTAGTGTTGTATTTGAGCTTTCTCTCTACAAAAGAAAAAAAAAAAGTAAATTAGTACATGAAAATTTTTTAGTATGCTTATTTTGAATTTTTTGGCACATATTTTGTCAAATCTTTAGATAGAAAGTAGTCCTTATTTAAATATGGTAGATAAAGGTTTTTGGTGCTTGGTAGGTGAACGGCCAGGAAGCATTCCTTGAGGGTGGTTGACCTGTTTATTTTTTACTTTCTGCTGGTTGTCTAACTGTTAATGAGCAATAAGGAGAATAAAATAAAATAAAAAAAAACTGTAGATTTGTTGTAGGTTGTTATTTTGGTGGAGCTATGTGATGCAATTGCATCTGGTCTTTGAATTTTTTTTTTGTTAATAGATGCTTGGTTTAGTTTTGGGGACAATGGAGTATTTAAATATTGAATGAATTTGGTGATGGTTGATGCATGATAAACGTGATGACAAAAAATTTCATATATCCTTCACTTTGTTTTCTCAAGAATTCTCTTGTTTCATAGATTAAATAGGGCTCTTCATAAGAAATTTTTTATAAATTAATGTCTTATAGAATAATTATATAGATATTAAAATTTCATTTTATCATCTTAAATAAAGATCATTTTAGGATGTAGGGTTATATATTATTTGTGAGTTCATAAAGAAATATGTGTAAGAAATGTGGAGAAGAAGAGAGTGGATGTTTTCTCCAAGTATGAATTCTCAGTTCCTCTAATGAGCCTCTTAGAAGAATGAAAGAGATGATGTGAGAGCTAATAGAGAGAGCTCAGAGAGCGCGAGAGCGAGAGTCGATAACATCACCCCCCAATACATAGAAAGGAAAACGTCGAATCATGAGCCATAATGCTTGAACTCTGTCCGCGTCGTCTTGATGAAAAGACGACAAAGAGGTCGACCGTTTGACATAAGTCAACCTTTTGACTAAAAGGGTAATGAGCATAAGTCAACCTTTTGACATCGATCTTTATTTCGATCGTTTGTCAATCCCAATGATCGCTAGCTGAGAGAACCAAGTACAAAAGTTCGAGGAGCTTGTCTTGACAACTAGGAAAGTAACTCGTGGTACTTTGACAGTTGAAGTTCTATAGATGGGCCACCTTGGCAGATTAATTCGACAAGTATGTGTGTGTGTGTGTGTGTGTGTGTGTGTGGTGTGTGTGTTTATGCACACACATATAAAGAGTCAACCCATACACAGATATATGGAATTCTTTTGGACGTAGCGTCCCGCCTCATTTCCGAGCTCATAGAAATTAGAAGAGACCTGTGTAAGGAGGATATGAAAGGAGTGAGTGCATGAACACTTCAAGCCTGAGTTCTTAGCTTACTTGTGGAAGAAGAGGACGAGAGAATAATTAGGAAGAGATTAGAGAGGGTTTAATCCCCTTTTTAGGTGGCAAAACAGATCTAACTTATAAAGATGATTTTTATTTCGACAGTAGGTCGGTCCCCAGGGGACGTGTCACCTCGATAGATCAGACCAACAAGTTCGCCGATCTAGCTCGGCAGAACAGTTTAACTAGTAGTTGTAGTGGGTTCGCTGGATAGAGGAAAATGTATGCCAAGAAACCCATTAATTATGTTGTCCATCCATGACCGTTAGGTATTTATATAATTTATTTTTATATAAGGAGCATTTCATTTGAGACATAAATTTTTATATGTTAAATCTATTCTGTAGAAAAAAAAAAAAACTATTGTATTTGGTTCAATTGAAATTATTCCGCTAATATCTATTATAGGTTACAAAAAGTGTCATTTCTCTTACTTGGAGAAGAAATTAATAAATTATAATAGATATGATTTACATGAAATTGATTCTAATATGGAAGCGGGAGGACTCTAGAGACATTGTAATTATCTTCAAAATATCATTTGCATCATATTCATTTGTTTGTTGTATTTATGATTATTATTTTTAAGCGCTTAGGTTTTGTTTGGGGCAGCTGCATTTGTTTGAAGAGCAGCTATGAAGCTGTTGAAGAAAAAATGTTGTTTAAAAAGCTGTGATGACTATTACATTTTTTTTTGAAAAATTCAAACCACAACTTTATAACAACCATTGCAGGTAGTCAGGCTTGGTGGGAAAACTTGAAAAGCTACGGTGCGACACCGCATCGCCACTGTACTGCTGCCCCAAATACTCCCTTAGTTAAGAGATTAAAAATTTAAGTATGTGTGTGTGTTTATGCACACACATATAAAGAGTCAACCCATACACAGATATATGGAATTCTTTTGGAGGTAGCGTCCCGCCTCATTTCCGAGCTCATAGAAATTAGAAGAGACCTGTGTAAGGAGGATATGAAAGGAGTGAGTGCATGAACACTTCAAGCCTGAGTTCTTAGCTTACTTGTGGAAGAAGAGGACGAGAGAATAATTAGGAAGAGATTAGAGAGGGTTTAATCCCCTTTTTAGGTGGCAAAACAGATCTAACTTATAAAGATGATTTTTATTTCGACAGTAGGTCGGTCCCCAGGGGACGTGTCACCTCGATAGATCAGACCAACAAGTTACTTCGCCGATCTAGCTCGGCAGAACAGTTTAACTAGTAGTTGTAGTGGGTTCGCTGGATAGAGGAAAATGTATGCCAAGAAACCCATTAATTATGTTGTCCATCCATGACCGTTAGGTATTTATATAATTTATTTTTATATAAGGAGCATTTCATTTGAGACATAAATTTTTATATGTTAAATCTATTCTGTAGAAAAAAAAAAAAACTATTGTATTTGGTTCAATTGAAATTATTCCGCTAATATCTATTATAGGTTACAAAAAGTGTCATTTCTCTTACTTGGAGAAGAAATTAATAAATTATAATAGATATGATTTACATGAAATTGATTCTAATATGGAAGCGGGAGGACTCTAGAGACATTGTAATTATCTTCAAAATATCATTTGCATCATATTCATTTGTTTGTTGTATTTATGATTATTATTTTTAAGCGCTTAGGTTTTGTTTGGGGCAGCTGCATTTGTTTGAAGA
>NW_018164444.1:15080908-15081302 GCF_001263595.1 Phalaenopsis equestris
ATATTGCTCAACTTCTGTTTCCAATATATATATTTTTTTAAATAAAATAATTTAATGCTAAATGAATTCTTCAATAACAGTTTTTGGTATATTTGTTAGTTAGGAACGAGTTTGAGTTTACCACTCTCATGTTTCATCCGTTAAACTTTGAGCACACCCCTTGTTTGGACCTATAATATATTTCTAAGGATGCTTCGAACATTTCTTCTTGTCAAGATAATTTTCTTAGCTCATTTGATGGACAATCCTGCCTTGTTTGTCTCACTGAATGCCTTATCTAAGCCATTAGTTAGGATGAATTTGACTTAATTTTAGAAAAATTATAGGATTTTTATACTTGAGAAACATTATACGAGAATTTTCATTTCTCTTTCAATTTCATATCATCTTGAAT
>NW_018164444.1:15081402-15084138 GCF_001263595.1 Phalaenopsis equestris
AAAATGAAATGAAAGAACCCTATTTATACATAAATTCTTCCCTCGCTGAACCAGCTAAGCATTAGTGTGAACAAAATAAAGATGTATACATATAAGCAAACTTTCAATAGAGCGCAAATGAAGCGGTAAGTTGCACATAAAAGCATCCAAATAACTAAAATGCAACCAACTGTGCATGACTGCAAGCCCAGTGCACATCTTGATAACAATAAAGCTGCCAACAAGAAATAAAAAAGTGAAATCCATTAAAGAAACAAATTTCTATAAAATCTCTTCTGCTGATATTCATATGTATTATCGGGATACAAAAATTGTAGCTTTTGGGGTAGTTATATTCTTTCTAAACCTTATGTATGCAACGCATACAAAAGATTATTTCTCCAAGCATCTGAACCCTAAGATCTCCTGGACAATTCCAAAAGTTGCTGTTGACAGATAGAAACCTAATGGTATGGTTGAAGTTTAAACAGCAAATCCTGATGATATTTATTGGCTTGTTTATTCATACGATTTTGCATGGCTGATAAATTTTGCTTAACTTGGCATAAATTGGTACTTCATTGAGTGAGAAGACTGTTGTCTGGTTCAATTGAAGAAGAGATTAGGCATATAAAGAGCAATTGTTGGTGCAAGTCCACCATACATGATCTGAAATGGGGTGAAGCCAACTGAAATAGAAAAGGAAGTGTAGTATTGCAATTCTCCACAAGGCAAGTACTGCACATGTGGAAGGAAAATCCATAGTATTACAACGAAGGTACTGTTTGAGACCTGAAGTTGTTCAATTTGCCCATCAGTTTATGGATGATGAGCTGAGCTAAACCTTAACTTTGCCATGTAGATGAAATAATTTGCGCCAAAATTTGCTCATAAAATTCCGATCTCAATAAAATATAATAGCACAAGGAATACCATGCAACTTACAAGTGCCAGCAACAAAAAGTCAAAAATAGTTGTAACTTTAAAACAGTAAAATAATTTGCTAAAGGATAAAACAACCATATTAAGATAAGCGATCAACAACCACTATAATTATTATTTTACCACCCAAAGCAGGGAGACTGATGATGAAATCCATAGACAAATCCTCCCGAATGAAGGGGTTGTAGAAAACGGCCTACCTATGTTGATATTTGACAATTCTTAAAGTAGGTTTGTTACAATGGGCAAAAATAGATTGCGTTGAGACAGTAAATGATTTTCTTGACTCCTAAGTGACTGACAATAACCTCAGAACAAAATTCATATAGGATATAAGAAATGAGGTATTTTTGAAAGTAACAATAATTTTTTCCATCATACAAAACTAACCCATATTTAGAAATATAGTTAGACAAACTTATCTGGATGTAGCAAAATATTAGAAAGTAGCTAAGGCAATGTTGTGACTTCTATAATTGCTTGTTGGATTTTTAATAAAAGTGGATTGTCAAGTGAAGATGTTGTAAAACCGAGGAAATGAGAAAATCTTCTTTGTGAGTCCGGAGTAGTTAATTACCTTATTAGATAAATAAAAAATATACTCAATTGGATAATCAAACCAAAGTAATTTAACAAGATATGAAGATGTTGTAAGACCGAGGAAATGAGAAAATCTTCTTTGTGAATGCGGTAGTTAATTACCTGATTAGATGAATCAAAAATATAATCAATTGGATAATCAAACCAAAGTAATTTAACAAGAAAGTATTGCAGCTCTGGTGTTTGAATGATCTGATTCATCATCTCATGGATACTTCATTGATCTGTTTTGATAATAAATTATGCCTAAAAGATTTTGATACCATTTGAAAAGTGAATTGACTATACAAAAGAGTTCGCAAACATATGTTTAAGGTTGCTGAATTTTTGCATTAACTTTTTTAGCGGAAAATTTTAATGGTTTGCTTTCCTTGTACTAAAATTATACCAATGCACATGCCAAAAGCATATGTTTCAACGATAAACAGTTTGCCAAAATTAATTTCAAAGCAACAAATGAATTATCTAAATTGAACGTCAATATTTAACAAAAATGTGGAGACAGAAGTAGCTATTGTTACAGAGTGTTGAACACGGTGTCGATATTAACCTGTGAGGCCTAAAATTCACATAACTGTTTCAATATTTTGGGTGGTGGCTAATTCACAATTGCACCACTCTTGTGCACAATTGGAGCAACAACTATTGCTAGCAACATAACAGATATTCAAAGTCGCTTTATCCAAAGAAAATTGTATTTTTTGACGAAAAGCAAATTTACTTGTAGGAATCTTGGTACTGAAGTCAAGTGGTTTGCATGATCTGACATATAACTATTGTAAAAATCATTGAACAGTGCAATGGCAAAATGATGAAGATAAGATTTTAAAATTGTATTCATAATATTTGGAAAGTCATTAGTGCATTGAAGAGGCCAAATGGCATAATAAAAAAAGTCATATTATCCTTCATGCATTCAACATCCCAGCTTATAAATATTAGCACAACCATACGAATCTGATGATAGCCAGAACATAAGTCTAGTTTGGAAAAAGCAGCAGCACCTTGAAGCTTATCCAATAGTTTTATCAGGAATTAGAATATGATAACGATTAAAAATAGTGATTTGATTCAAACCATGATAATACACACCAAAAACTCATGTGACAACTTCCTTCTTAACTAAGACTATTCGCAATGAGAAAGACATTATACTCGAGCGAATTATTCGCAATGCAAACATGCCCGAACTATTTTCAAATTATTTATTTATTT
>NW_018164444.1:15084238-15120821 GCF_001263595.1 Phalaenopsis equestris
AAATAGCAACTTTTAGGTGAAAATGTGTATTTTAATTTTTTAAGTTAAAATTGTGGTATTTGTGATGTGATAAGAGAGATTTGTGTGGTATAAATGTAAAGTTTAGATGTTAGATACATAGAATACTTAGGAATTTGATGGTATGTAAGTAAATGCCCCTATTATCCATTGACACACCAAACACCTAAAACTTCAATATTTACATGCGCGGCACTTAAATCTTTAATATTACATAAAAAAATACTACTATTATTAACTTTTAAAAAGAAAAATTCATCTTTTCATATTTGAAGTTTATGATACCAAAGTATTACAAAATGTAAATAGCAAACTTTAGGTGTTAGATATGTAAATACACAGAAAGAGTGGTTTTGTAGGTGAATTTCACTATTTATATACTTCTCATTCTTCCTGCTCCTAGAACTAATTTTTTTCTCATTTCTGTTGTAGGAAGAATCAAACCGGCTCTTAGTGCAGCTTACATCTAATGATCATGCTTTTAGACATTGGGTACTTGAACATTGTGCTAGAATATGCTCAAACATACTGTGATCTTCAAGCTTAAGCTTATATCTTCTCTTTTTCGCTCCATCCTATAGGATGAATCTGGCCAGCCATCTTTTTATCGCGCCGGCACTTCCGAAGATGAGTCATCGGTATCCGAGGCCTCCGGCATTTGTTACCAGAGTCCTGAATTCAGCATTTCAAAGTGCCGAATACCACATTCAAACCATTACTATGATATGACTCTACAGCCGCCGGCGACCACATCAGGGTTCGAAATCTCAGCGAGCAATGCAAGTTACATTCCGTATAATACTTCACGAGCCCAGGAGATTGCATCCGATACTTCTGAAGAACACTGCAAAGAGGTTCAGTGCATCGAAATAATGGATTTGAATGCGAACAAGGATGAGTTCAGTCTTTTGTTGGATGAGGACTATGAGTGTCTGATACCCAAATCCTTTATAGCTCGAGTAAAAGAGGATCAAGAATTGAGTCTGAAGCATCAAAAGAGAAATTTTTCTTTCGGCCTTCGGAATTTCGAAGAAAACATTCGGAATTTTTCTCCGATTCGTCGTACTGAAACTGAAGCTCCTTTGGAAATTCTTCAGAAATCAGAAAAATTTTCGGGTGGGGAGTGCAAATTTCAGGATGTGAAGGGACCTGATAATGACAATAAGGTTAGCGCAAAGCATTGTGGGGATTCTTTTGAAGTGGACATTCCAAGCATTTCTAACTTTGTTGAGGGGCTGAATAAAATGGCTCATGTTCAATATCAGAGACAATTGACTAAGAAACGGGTGGGTAAATTTGGCTTAAATGATATATGACATTCATGTTTTACTATTAAATATTTTATGTGGCTTTTCTTATTTCTGAATCAAAAAAATAAAATAAAAATCTAATTTTTCGTTCATAATGCCATCTGCTAGATGGGAACTCGAGTACCTCTTTTGATGGAAAAAAAAAAACATCTTAAGCAAATCACCATATGAAGCTTTTTTAATTGATAAAAAAACCAACTTTTTCATTTTATTTTAACAAATTATATTTTTTTTATCATAAGAAACTCACAGCCTTTCCAATTTGCTTTTACTGCCATTTCCATTATTCAAGACCTTCTGTGCTTTTTTGTTCTTGTTATTGCAGGAGATGCGTAATGTTTCTCTTGAAAACATTAAGATTGAGAGAATTACAAAAGACTTCACTGCAGATACTGCAGATCCATCGTTGTGTTCTTCAGAATCTCTTTCTCAGTGGGATATGGAATTTGAAAAGCTACAGAAAGAGATTATTGAACTGTGGGACGCCTGCAATGTCCCTCTGATCCACAGGACTTATTTCTTCCTGCTCTTTAATGGCGAACCTGCTGACTCTATTTACATGGAAGTAGAGCGTAGGAGGCTGTCCTTTCTGAAGAAGACGATTTCTCAAGAAAGTGGAAATAACTTTCTTTCTTCAAGGTGAGAACTTTATTGATATGGTGCACATTTTATAAATGAAATTAAGTTTACATTTTAAAGTTTGAATACATAAAATTACTTAATAATAATATCAATGATGATGACAAAAAAAATAAAAAATAAAAAAATTGTAAAATGAGAGAGTCATATATTATAGGGTGCTGGTTTTATTTGGAGAGAGAGAGAGAGAGGAGATTAGGTTTGTAAGGTAAGATTGTTAATGAGAAAAGTGTCAAAATGGTCCGTGACTTTTTGTAGGGTTGCATTTTAGTCCCACTCTCTATAAAAATATCAATTTAGTCCCTAGATTTTCTTAATATGGGTTGAAATATTCTCCATGGATGACTATTTTAGCTCCCATTAAAAGAGTGTAAGAATTAATTTGGTACTTTTATAGACATTTCAATTAAAATAGCTTCATATTCATGGGTCTATTTTGACACTTTACTCAATCGTTATTGCAAAGTCAAAATTTTTAATTTGTGAAGCTTAATAAATGTCTTACGAAGAATTATCCCGCAAAGATTTAGTCATGGACAGACTTTTACAGTGAAGTAATCATGCGGGCTTTATGTGGGGAGTTGAGTTCTCCTCTCGAGGGTTAGTAGTATCCAATATTCAAGAGTTTGTTTCAATAATTGAGCATTTCATTATATTTTTAGTTAATATTGAAGAGTTAAGCCTTTAAGAACTCCAAAATCAAAATTATATTGAAATCAACAGCAATGATCCTAGAATGTAATCATCAATTCGATGAACATGTATAAACATCTTCGTGTGTTTTGTGCGCGTAATCTTATTTCTATTTCATTGTTCCGGATAAATCATGTGATATAACTCTAGAAAAGAATATTGACTTTGACATAAATAGAAGCAACTTTCTATAAACTTGGTTTTCACATATTTAACCATGTAGATATTTTTTTTTCTTGACATAAACCACCACATAACTTTTATTGCATGCAGCATAAAGAATCTTCGACGCGAGAGAGACATGCTTCATAGGAGAATGATGAAGAAGCTCTCGTCGAAGGAAAGGGAGCAACTTTACCGCAAATGGGGCATCAAGTTGGCCTCCAAACAGCGTCGAATGCAGCTGGCTCGGCGGCTATGGACCGACACGACCGACATCGAAGAGATCAGAGAGAGTGCTTTGCTTGTGGCAAAGCTCATTGATCTCCTTGAGCCAGAGAAGGCGCTTAAGGAGATGTTTGGGCTTAGCTTCACGCCGCAAGTGACCCATCGTCGTTCATTCAGTTGGAAGCATATTTCTTCTTTCAGATGAGAAAAAAATGTCATCATCTTGTTTGACATTGGAGTTGAAAGAGGCTGATCAAGCTTCCTTGTATTGTTCTTTACTACTAACTATGGTTTTGTTCTTCCATTGTATTGTTTCTTCTTCTTTTTCTTTTGTGTGATTCATTTGTAGAAAGCTTCATAGAATTATCTGAAATGGCAGCAATAAAGAGTTTATGAGTTGATCGAAATGTTGTTTTCTATTGTTTGTTTTTGTTAGTGAGTTGTTGAGTACTGTTTTTTTTTTTCTTTTATTTTAAATATATATTTGTTTAGTGTATTTTTTATGTTTTTTTTTTTTGTTTTGAAAAATAAATTTGTTTATTTTTAAAAGTAATCTTAATATTTAAATTTTATTTTAAAAATTTTTAAGAATAATTAAATATGTTATGACATGTCAGCTATATGCTATTTCATGTATTTGAATGATTTTGGAGTAACCTTTAAATGTGGTATCAATAAGTTTTAATTGCCAACATATTTTATGATTACATTTATGTTAAATGCATGCAAGATATCAGTTGCAGACTTATGATTAATTCTATCTTAATATTTTTTTTATATAATTTTAAAATCATAATTAACTTTTTGTACAATCTGAGCTATTGTTTTTATATTTGGATGTATTTGAAATTCTTATTGTGTGTTGGTGAATTTGTGATGATGGAGTGTTATATTAACGTCTTAATATTGTAAGAAGATCCAAAATGAGCTAACAACATGATTTTTTTGGGTGAAAAATTCAAAATGGCAAAAGCCACTGGGCCTAACTGAGTTAAAAGAATTCAACTATGTTGAGGTATGTTATGAAATTTCATCAACCCTTGAAGTCGGAAGCAATATTACACAGGTGAGGGCTATTAATGTGATTTTCGCTAAGTGAATGGCAAGACAAGCCTGTGTGGTAGCGAAGACATGGTTGTTATGAAAGAAAACTAACAGTAGATGTCGTACACCAAAAAATTGAATGTAAGCTTTGTCGGTAGCTATAACTTGACGGCGGTTGTGGTTGGGCAATGAGGTTCTAGCAGCGACGATGTTGTTTCGGCGCCGGTGGCAGCCATGTAGTGGTGGTCCGACATTGGTCTTGAGGTGGCAACGATGGTGGTCAGCCTGTTGTGGTTTGCTGGCCAAACAATGACAGTCTGGTGGCAACAAGGTGGTGGTCAAGCAACAGCGACTGCGAACCTATGGTAATAGTGTTTATAGATGAAGAAATTATTCATTAGAGTATTCTTATTTGGATTTAATAATGATTAATTTATATAAACCTACTTTAATATAAATATAGCATACAATTACAAAATTAAAATTTATATTAGAGTAATATCAAAATAATTCTTTATTTGTAAGACAACGCATAGAAAACTTTTACTATTTAATTAGAAAATTGTAAGCTAGTTTTCTAAAGAAGGGGAAGAAAAATCTCATAATTTTTAAAATAAATAAAAAAATATTATTGAACACAACAACTTTGGCATGCATACCACCCAATTCTATATATTTACTTATATAACTCCTAAACATTACTTCCTTACATTTATACCTTCCAAAATTTTCATATTAAATAAAAAATATCACTATTTTAATTTTTAAAATGTTAATCAATTAAAGTCAATAAGAAAGAAGATAATTCATTTTGGTTTTAATGATTGTCTACTTATATGAGGAGTTATTAGGAGTATTTTGATCCCAAAAATAAATTTAGAGGATATTTGTAAGAATATTAGGCCAATGACAAGGTCAAACTTATGCTATGGGTTTTTCAACTCACAATATTAGACTTTTTGTGGGGTAGCAAATATTTTTTATAATTTTAGCATAAGAATTTTTTTTAAAAAAATTATTTTTCACCTTTCATCCTTGTGGCGTGATGAGAGATTAATGACAGGAGAGTTATGGTTTAACGTCTTAGCATTGCACCAAGATCCAACACACACGGACGTCTAGATTTTTTATATGGAAAAAACCTCGTGGTCTGGCCAAAACAAAGCAATCCGCTATAAGTAATTATAAAGTTACACTAATTTCCACAACTAGTAGAGTAGTGTTATAACTTTATACCAAATACAACACTTCAACGTATAGGAAGCTTCAAGAGTCTAGAAAAAATCATCATGAATACGATGATCGTAAGCAGAACAATCGAAAGTTATTGTTGAATCTTTAATACAGTATTATGTGATACAAGCATATTTCAGATAAAACGATGGGAATTAGAATTTATCAACAAAGGTAAGCATAAGCAGTCAATGGTGGTTGACGGCGACCGACGAGCTGGGGTTAGCGAGTACGAATGCCAAAAGCTACCATTGGGTCTTTAGTCCAGAACAAGCTTTGAAATCTATTCTTTTCTCGTAGTCCATCGATTGATGAGAAATTGTTTATTTATAGCCACTCGGGTAGAGGCATGTTAGTCTCTTAGTTCCTAACTTTCTCAACCAACTGGTCGAGCGGCTTATACTGATCACTTTTGATTAAATGAGGTTTTTTTAAATGATTTGAGGGCTTTAATGACCTCAGAACTAAATGAACTTTGGTTCTTTAGATTCCTCTCATCAAGACGTTTGATTTGAATAAAAATATGTCAAATTTATAGTTCATTTGACCATCCAATTGACAATCCAGAACCTCTAAAAGCGCTTTTATGGCTTGATCTGATCTTGATTGGATTCAAATTGAACAAATATTACTATCATTGAGTTCATCTTGTCAGGACTATCAGTTTGATTATAACTCACTGAAATTGGGGCGCTAAATGATTTTTAATTTGAACCTGGATCGTTTCTTGCATATAAATATCTCGAGATTCGTGCTAAAGGAAAAAAAAATTATTAAAATGCATCAATTCAATTTTTCTATTTCCTTAAAATTGATTATACAAAAAACTTTTTATAGTCTTAGCCAAATATTATACATCGGAAATGTGACTGCATGAATCTTGAGAAAATTCAATTGAGCGTATCTAGCATCATTTTGATCAGTTGAATCATGAGTCGACCGAATGAAAGTTTGTCTGAATCAAAGAACAACACATATCTAGACCGACGACAACTAAACTGATGCAAGGGCACTCACAGGATCAATATTAGCTTTGCAAAACTCCCACATGACCTTTTTTCAAGATCTCTCAACCAAAGGAAGATTGCCCATCAGATTACAATGAAGCATCATTTGTCTGATGGAATAACCCTTCCTAAGAATAATGGGTCTTCATAAGGGGCTCTCTCAGAGAAGCCGATCAAACAGTTTGGAATATGAAATGAAGTCAACAATAGTTACGAGGGTCAAAAGATGTTAAAGTCGGTTACAAATATGTAAATGTTCACATTACATGAAGAACAATCATGTAGTTGCCTAAACACCTTCTATGATCTATAAATAGGTGGGTCATTTCCACGTGAAAGACTGCTAAATCTATTCCCGGATAATTAGTACTATTTGTCACTTACTCTCATTCATTTACCTTTACTTTTTGCTCTCATCCGACCAACGCTCTATTCATTAACTGTGAACTGAATGACATTTCGGAATTCAAAAACAGTTAAAAGAAAAATAATTAAAAGTAAACATTTAAATCACTTTTGAAAGGTTCATAAACAACATTTAAAAAGAATATCCAACTAATAGACTGATTCAAAAATCACAAAACAGATTTTTTAAGCACAGCAAATAAATTATGGAAAATATTTATTTTCAGTTTATTTCATTTAATTAAATCAAGGATGGGACCCACCAATATGTCATGAACCTCAAATTTTCATTAAAAAAAAATGGGACATTTACACACAGACCACCCAAGTCCAATTTATTTACATTTCTAAGACCTGAACTTTACTTTTTAACATGTATACCGTCCAAATCTTCCATATTACATAAAAATACCTTTTTTTTAGCTTGAAAACAAAAGTGAAACACACTTTTTCATGCATAGGCATGATAGCATATACGTAAAAAATGATTTATATGTGTATATATATATTGTGCGAGAGACTCGGTTCATTGGTGCGGCCTCTAGCGTAAGTCCCTCGGGTTGGGGGTTCGAATCCCGTTGTGCTATATATGTACACACACAGGGTTAATTAAGTGATATGTATGTAAATCATCTAAAAAAACCCCTTTCATTTGTCCATTTTTTATCTTCATTATACTAACAAAAGTCAACTAATGCTTGTCAACATAGCTAATATCACACTAAAATAACCATTATTATTATATCATTAGGATAACTATGGAGAGTTAAGTTTGCTAATGACATCTTTATTTTAATTACTGCCAATCATTTTCAGCTCTCAAGGGATAATAATTTTATAAATTGCAGTCTTATCAGTAGTTTTTTTACTTAATTATCTTAAGAAGGCATTGAGAATTCTTCTTTTTATTCATTTTTTAGTAATATTTGATGTATTAAATTTATTTTTTACCTTTTTTTTAGCAAATAATTTCTATTTATAAAATCTTATTTTTATTCAATTTAGAAATTAAATATATTTTTTGGTATGTGATCAAAATTTATGTCTGTTTTTAGTTATCTTATATTAACTATATGTCCTTCTAACTTATTTTGTTTAATATAATAAATTTTTTTAATTTTTTATAGTTTTGATGCTATACATTCATGTAAGATTCTACTTTTTTCATATTTAATTTAAACACCCATATATATATATATATATATATATATATATATATTGGCATTATTTATAGGTGATGCGTACTCCGACTTGTTGGTTGGCATTCATGTGTAAGTCTCAGATAGTTGTTTGAATATACCTGTTGCGACGTGAGCATTAAGAAGGGTGGTTTATGTGCAAATATATAAACTTGTATATACCTGTTGCGACGTGAATTATTAGGCACGTTAAGAGTGGTTGGAGGTTCGTATAATAGCCTCTGGTCATTAAAAAAAAAAAATATTGCCATTTTATAATAGAAAGAGTAGGAATAATTTGCAATGCAATTATGGATACATTTTGGATATGAATATTCTAATCAAATTGTAATAAAAATAAATCTTAAAATTATTGAATTCATTTTATTATATATACAAAATAAAAAAAAAATTCAATCAATTTTATATTTTGCCCACCTTATTGCATATATCAAAGTGAATATCATGTTCTCCAAAGTAGACGACCAATATTTCACTTTCTTTCATGAAAAAGATGAAAAATTATATATATATATATATATACATCTACTTTTTACGTGCTAGAAAATTCGTGGCGGTAGAGTAATGAATTATTGTTTTAGCATTGCACTAGAATTCAACACAGATAAAAGAAGAGATGTAAGCAAAAGGAGATACCTCGACTTTTTTACGTGGAAAATCCTTGAAAGGGGGGAAAAATCACGGGGTCTAGCCCAGTTAAAATAATCAACTATGAATGATGAGTACACATGTTTATTTTTCTCCTAAATTAGGGAAGAAGAAATTATAAACTTGTATATCTATAATCTGGTGGCAGTTTTTTGTGACAGCAGGTTGCAAGAGTCATTGTTAACTGTTGTGGAGGTAGCAGTCTGTCCAAAGCGTTGATTGGCTAGAGAAACATTTGTAAACAGTTGCGAGTTGTGGACCACATAGGCTGTAGTGGCAAGTATGGATAACCTTCGTAGGTCGTGGGGGCCGGAGTCGGGAGCTGCACAAGCTGTGAACCACGTAGGCTTTAGGGGCGAGTATGAATGACATCCGTAGGACACGGGAGCCGGAGAAGGGAGCAGCACGAGCTGTGAACCATGTAGGTCGACGTTTGTAGGTTGTGAGGGCCAGAGTCTAAAGCTGCACGAGCTGGTGACCACGTATTCATTGGGTTGAGTATGAATGACGACCGTAGGCCGTCGAGCCAGAGTCGGGAGCTACACGAGCTGTTAATCATGTAGGTCCTAGGAGCGAGTATAAATGACGTTCGCAAGCCGCGATGGCTGGAATTGGGAGCTGCATGAGTTAACGACCACATATGTTATTTTTTGCACATGGACCATGATGATAAGTTCTTGGCCCACAAACGTGAAAGAGTTACTAGATTTTTCAAGTTACACTTCGACTGACGACATCTGATTAATGGTGCTTGATGAGGATAAATGGTGATTGACGGGGGACGACGACGATTGACGGTGGTTGACAGTGTTTAATAATGCCAGTAGTGCTCGACGGAGGTTGGTGGTTGTCAAAGGTGGTCAGCGATAATCAGGGGCTGTTGGCAAGTGTCAACGACGGTCAGCGATGATCGACTGTGGTTAACAATGTCAGTAGTGCTCGACGGAGATTGGTGGTTGTCAAAGGTGGTCAGCGATAGTCAGCGGCTGTTGGCGAGTGTCAACGACGGTTAGGGATGATCGACGGTGATAGGCGGTGGTTGATGGCTGTCGGTGGAGATCGACGGTGGTAGGGATAATGTAGCTCCTTCTCCAAGCCTCAAGTCTCTCTCTCAAGGCTCAAGCTCCCCCTCATGAGAGGGGTAAGGGTCTATTTATAGTATTATGAGTGTCATTAATGTAATAATATAAACCATTTTTATCGAACGGTTCGAAGAGATTCCCTCAATCAGACTGTGTTTAATGGACATTTGAGTGCCTTAACAATGTTGAGCAATCTTGGGTTCGTTGATGGGGTTCGTTGAATTCATCTTTTCGAGACGCTCGATTTGACTATAAACTTGTTAGATTCGACATCAGTTTGACCTTCCCAATGTGTCCGAAAAATTTTCATAAATGATTTAATGACTTGATTTGGACTTGATTTGACTCCGATTAGACTGAATTTGATATAATTAGGTTCGTCTCATCGAGCCGATCAGTTTGACTATAAGTTTGTTGAAATCTGAGCTATGGATGAGTTTTTATCAATGTTTGAACATTCGTTGCTCAAAATATTATCTTAAGATCCGTGTCATACTTCGAAAATTTAGTTGAATAATGAAAATGTGTGTGTGGCATATATATATATATATATATATATAAACAATCCAATAAATAATTGTATTAGTAATAAAAAATCTTTTAGTGATAATAATTTTTTTTTAATTTTTATTATTTTATTATTTTTTTGGAGTGATGATAATAAAACATGGGAAGCGTCAGAATTGAATTACAGTTCTCTTGGAGCAATTTATTAAGAAAATAAAAATCATTATAGGTTGCTTATTGTTATGTTAATCTTAATCATCGACATTAATTAATGAAAGCTGCGTTTATGAAATAAACAAAAAAAGAGGAAAAATAAATAAATAAAACCCCAACTTCACCGCAAATTTGGCTGTAATTTATTGAGTCCTAACCTTCCAAACTTCTATATTAAATAAATATTAATTATTTAAAAAATGCCATTATTATCATAAATTAAAAATACAATAACAATTTTGTTTTAGTGAGTAAATTTTACTGTCTTGATAAAAGGCTGACATTTTAAATATTTTTTATTTATTAATTTAATATATTTTTAACATCTTTTTTTATGTTATATAGTGTACAATATAAGAATATGTTAAAAAACTAAAAAATAAATATTCTTAATAAAAATAATTTTTAAATATAAAATATGTAAAAATGAGATTGTCCTCTTCATATTAATATTTTTTTAATGAGATTATTTTTTATTTTTATTAGACAAAATTAAGATGCTAGTTATCCAAGAAAATATATGTATTCATTTTTTAAATATATTAAATAAAATATTAAAAATATTTTGAAATATTATTTTCATAATTATAATATATATTTTTTAGTTTTATTTAATGATTTAAGAGCCTAAGCACCAGATTGAGCTAAGTCAAATGGCAAGTTGGTAGTTAAACCAAAATGAGATTCAAAGTCATCAAGATTGTACTTATCAAGAATAGGGTATTGTCATGTCTCATAATCTAAATAATTTTTGAGAAACATATAAAAAAAAAATCTTATTATCATCTAAACATTATAATTCCAAGAGAATTTTGTCTATAAATGGTAGTTTGTATTTAAAAATTTAATTCAGTCGAATGCAAAATAAAAAAATTACACATGATACAACATATTTATATTAATACCCCTGTCACTATCTTTTTAGAAGTGAAATATGTATTTTCATTCATAGTTTATAACACCAACGTGTCATAAGTTAAATATCAAACTCTGGGCGTGAGATAAATAAATAATAAGATCTATATGGTAAGTATGTAACTTTCCCTAATAAATATTATCTATCTAATCTAGTTTTATCATTTTGCAAACTAGTTTCATTTTTGTTCTATAGTCATTATACAAATTTGAGCTAAACTTTGTCTTTTGAGAAGATCCTTAAGAGATCACATATATATGTATATATGCTATTGTACGAGCCTCTAGCCACCCCTAATGTAGCTAACAATTCAAGTACCACATTCTTAAGGTCAATTGTGTCTGAGGGGATTCAAACCCTCAACATGGAGGGTTTTATACCGTGGATGCCAATCAACAAGTCTGGGATATGCGGCCCAATGAGGGCCTTTCACATAAAATACTATTTACAAACCAACATTCAAAAGGGCAGCAAGCTAATGATAAATCTAGCATTGACTTTGAAGTTTCAACTTCAGCATCCAGATGCAATTTGTTTAAATTAAGCGGGCGTTCATGCAAATTAGGAAGGATTTAGTGACGGCTTTACCGTGTTAGCAAAATAAAGGAATTAATAATTAAAATTTTTCCTTTTTTTTTTTAAACGCTCTCGACGTTTGCCACGCTTTGTTGGTCGATCTTTGACCTCTCCGATCCCAAGAATCCGAACCTTGATCCCTCGACGAGGAGAAGAGGGATAGGTTTCGCCGGAAAGTAGTCTCCGCCGGAGAAGACGGTGGCGGGGGAATGGGTCAGTGTCAAGGGAAGAACATATCTGTGAAGGAGGATGGGGATGGAGTGGAGAACAGTCGCCACCATCGCCGGAGAAGCACGCCGACGCATCCATCTAATGGCTTCTCGTCCTCCGCGGCCACGCCGACTGCGGCTACGCCGCTCCACCATTCGTTGGGTAACTTCTGGCCTAGTCCATACCCGCCGGGCTCCGCCACGGGGAGCCCCCTTCCGGCAGGGATCGCACCTTCGCCCGCTAGGTCTACTCCTCGCCGATTCTTTCGCCGACCATTCCCCCCTCCTTCACCTGCTAAGCACATTAAGGCTTCGCTTGTGAAGCGCTTTGGAGCGGCGAAGCCTAAAGAGGGAACTATCGTCGAGGATGTCGGGGCTGTAGCTGCGTCACCTGAGGTGGAGAGGCCTTTGGATAAGACATTTGGGTACGGGAAGCACTTTGGGGCTAAATATGAGCTCGGGAAGGAGGTGGGGCGGGGGCATTTCGGCCATACTTGCACAGCGAGGGTGAGGAAGGGGGACATGAAGGGACAGATCGTAGCTGTGAAGATCATTTCCAAAGCTAAGGTGCGTCGGTATGTTGAATTTTTTTTTTCTTCTTAATAATTTCGGTGATTTTTTCTACGTTTTAGTTATTAACTGCCCCCTTTGATTGTTTCCAATCTGATTTTTTTTCTTTTTTTTCTCGTTGGAATTTTCTCAGCTAATTGATTTAACTTTCTTGCTTTAATTTGCTTCATGCAGCCCTAAAAAATTTATGTTTAGTTCTCCCCACTATTCCAATCCATAATTTGAGCTTAAATTAATAAGCTATAGTCAATCTAGAAACCCATTAGCTGATATTGCTTATCTGTTTGTCTTTGAATTAGAGGCGTCAAATTCACTTCCATCAATGATTTTGCTTTTTTTGGATAGTTGAAGTTATGTTTTCATCAACATCTAAAATCATTTTGGATTTATTTTTTGAACCCTCCTCCTTCTCACTCATCTCTACTGAAGGCATATCAGAGGAAGAATGAGGTGCTCTATCACTATATCAAAAAATTAAGGCTCAATTTCATGGCAAACTGTTGTAATTATTATTTTTTTTAGTTTTATTTAGAATTAGAGGGGCTGATTATGTGAGTTTGGACGAAATAATTTGGATTAAAAAACTTATTTATAAAACCATATCAATTAGTCATCAAAATTAAAGTTGCAGCTTGAAGAATTAAAGTTGGGTGAATTTTTGAAAGCGACTAACTTAATTTTTGTAAAGAGTTGAAACCTACTAAGCTTTAGGGTTTTAATCAAGTGAGGAAATCTCCCTTGAATTGGACATAGCAATTTAGCCCCTTCCATATGGCTCAAATGTTGTTGCCAATCAGGAACAATAGTATTTCGTAGCCTCGTCCGATGGTCTTAAGAAATATTGGTGTTTCATATTATAGTAGGTTTTCTGACCATGCAAAAACTTATGTGTTTCATGTTTTCTTACTCGATTGCACCACTCTTCCAACAATATTCATATTCTTATAAATAATTGTATGTTAACATAATTGTTTCACCAGTCTACTTCCGTTTTACTAGACCCCAACCTCTTTTAAAATTCTAAGTGACCAGTTTATGAGTAAATTAGAAGCAAAATGTTTACATATTCTACAATCAATAAATTAATCACACTACAAGGATAGTTTTTCCTTACATAGGTTACCAACTCAAGGGAGTGAAAAATTTAGTTACTACTCATTTGAAAGAAACATAACGAGAAATTTGTTTCAAAATCAAAGAAAGTACAAGTTAGAACAATCTTACGAAGAGAGCACTCCTCACACTCACAAAACTCTTATGGATTCTTCTTTGAAGTGCTCCGGCTACTCTCGGTTATTTTTCGGTGACACCCTTTGTCGTGGCTTGCCCTTTCCTGTTCCTTTCGGTCTCTTCTCCTCCCAAAAGCCTTCAATGCTTGATATTAGGCCAATTTAACTCCTCATATGAGAAAAGACTGGAATTGAGATTTCTAAACTGTAATCCAACCCATACAGGCACCCAAAACTGGCGCTTGTTGCTCTGGTTTAAGGCGCTTGGGCTCCTGGTTTTCTGGTTCTGGGCGCCTTAGCGCCCAAGACCGGTGCTCGGTCCCGGTTCATCCCATTTTGAGGTCGCTGCATCTCTTTTACTCCCCAAGCTGCATAATCACGTGTACACTGCATATACAACCATAAATGTCATGAATAAAAATAACACGAATAATATAAAAATAAAATAGAAATAACATACACATTGGATACACATCATTGTCCATTGATTGTGAACAATGCACAAAGAAAATTCATAACTTCCTAACCATTTATCCAGTGAAACTACAATCATCACCACTAGTTGACTAACATCCTAAATTTTTTATTTGAATTTCTTTTTATCTTTCTATATGTGAAAACCTGCCATAAAATTTTAATTTAATTTTTCTTTTAGAACTCTAAAATCAGTCATCAACTTTCCTAGGCTTCCACTAACCCTAATCCTTGTAACTCTAGTCCACCTTTAGTTTTAAAGTCAAACCATTGTTAATATGGTAATGGGTAACACTAAATATGATCTTTGAGAGGATAAATGAGAGTTGCAGAAAGGAGCTAAAGCTTCAAATGTAATGAGGGCCAGTTGAGGATTATGAAATTTTTTCATGTTATCTTTAATAAAGCATCAAGTCAAATTTTAGTAAATGATGCCAAAGAATGTTTGTCTCAATGGCTGTGAAGCACACTTTGTAAATTAATGGGGCATGTGTTATATCGCTTCAGCATTGTATTTCTAGGTTCTTGTGTTTGTTAGCAATGCGGAGTGGTTAATCTTCTTTTTTCGCTCCACTCTTAATTGCTAGTTTTTTGTGTTTGCTAATGTTGGTCATTGCTTATGTTGTAAGGGAATTGCTTGAAAGGTAATTGTTTATACAATAGTGACAAGTGCTAGTTACATCTTTCACAATGTTTGGCTATCTTTCCTCCATGAAGTATTCCTATCTTTTAAAAAAACATAAGATTATTGTGGGAAAACACTAACAACTACCTTGAATAAGAGACCATTAGGGATGTTATAACCTATGCTACCAACAAATGAATGACGAACACTTGTCAATATAGCACAAAACTTGTTAAGATCTCATCCATGACTTTTATTTCTATTGATGGTTAATTCCAATATCAAAAGACCGCATGGTAGTATATGAAGTTTATACTGGTTATGTAATAGTTCCTTCTGCTGGTTTTTTATTCAGAATTTTATTTTCATTAGTTCATTAATAATTAGATAAATTTTTTTCAGAACTATCATTTTTCACATAGGCAGAATGGCTAATCTGGTATAGTTTTGTAGCAGATGACTACAGCTGTTGCAATTGAAGATGTTCGTAGGGAGGTGAAAATACTAAAAGCTTTGTCTGGGCATAAAAACCTTGTCAAATTTTATGATGCATGTGAGGATGCCCTTAATGTCTACATAGTAATGGAGTATGTCCTCTTTTCAACGGTAGCTTATTGGCTAGATGCTGTTTCGTTTGCCATACATTATGTTTACATCTGTGAAACATGTTTTCATAATGGAATATGCATTCCTTTTTTTGTAGTTCAGTTTTTTTTTTTCTTTTTATTCCTTTTATTTTCAATCTAAACGACATTAATAAATGCAGCTCAATCATGATATGCATTGTTTGGAGGTTTTATGCTTTTTTTCTCCATACTTCACCTCTTCTCCAACAACATTGGTTTTAACCTCATTATTTGTTTTTATTTTTTTTGTTTCTTATAATAACATCCGACCAACGCTTGATTAAATAGTTTTAAAATATGATGGAGATGGAAGATGGAGGAGTAATAAGATGGATTAGAGTGGAAGATGGAGTATGGAGTGTAGCTATGGAGAGCTATCAAGTCACCGTGATCATGGAATCAGAAGTTTCAATGCATTTCAATCACCCGCCTTGTGGTGGAAGGAACATTCCCTATTAATGATGGAAGAAGGATTTGGATGCATTAAAAAAAAATAACATATGTGATTTCTCTCCATAGAAATCATACAATCATGTCATGGAAACCACCATGCCTCCATGGGCCATCCATCACCAAGTGGAAGAGAAGGGAACCCAATTTGGGATAAAATACAACCAAAACTCTGTTATTCATTCATTTTCATCATTTTTTATACTTACATAGAAATTCAAAATAGTTTAAAAATACAAATTTAGTTTTTAAATTATAATATTCCAATTCAAACTAATGGGAGGAGAATTGTTTTCCTGTATTTATTGCTGTTTCCTTTTTCTTTGTCAGGTTGTGTGAAGGTGGAGAATTGTTAGATAGAATCTTATCCAGGTAATCTAGGTTATTCTTAGTTTAAAACCTTCTTGCTATGTCTATTGTTGACTTTTTTGTTTTTTCTTGGTTTTGGTAGAGGTGGAAGGTATATGGAAGAAGATGCAAAGGGAATTGTTTCTCAGATTTTGAGTGTAGTTGCCTTTTGTCATTTACAAGGTGTTGTACATCGTGATCTAAAACCGGAGGTATGTCTCACTAATTCTTATATATTTTTTTCAAGGTTTGGATTATTTGCTTTTGATGAATTTTGACTGATTCCCACTTTTGGTCTAAAAAGAGTGTTTTTAGAATTTGATTTTTTGCATGAACTTGGGGCCTTGTTTTTATGATAATGATTCTGTATTTTTAAATTGTATACAGAACTTTCTCTTCACTAGTAGAGATGAAAATGCACCCATGAAGATTATTGATTTTGGTCTTTCAGATTTTATTCGACCAGGTACTAAATTCTTACATAACTGTGGTGTTAAGCGACCATATATTAGATATATGCTCTGGTAGTTTCTTTACAGTGCATGGACTGAAATTGATATTTTGATTGTGCTACTCGGTCTAATATTTTTGGTCAATGTAAGGACTGGAATAAATTGTAGCTTCAGCAGCTTTTTCTTTGTTTCTGTAAAATTGGTATATGCTGTAGATGTTTCTTTTAAGTTCTCTTAGTGTTAACTTTTACCAACTAGATCTAAAGTTCAAATACAAGAAGAAACTGAACTTCGCAGTGGATCTTATTATTACTCTTTTATTTGAATGGATGTTTTCCATTTACATGTATATTAATGAACTTTCGGAGAGATGGTAGTAGTTACTACCTCAAAAACTGTTACCAATATCATAATGATGAAAAGAATGAAACTATTTTAGTTTAAAATGGTGACTCTTTGGGTGACTAGTTATCTTTCACGTTATTTGGATTTAATCACATATTTTCCTTACATTACATTAATAATTGTTTATGAATTGTGCCTTTCTATGTTATGAGCTTTAATACGTTTTATTGAAAAACTTGTGTTTTGTATTCTTAACCTAAGTTGGATGATCAAAACCTCTAATTCCATTATCTAATACTCATTTAAATTTTCATGCAAAATTTTTTTGTTAGTGTTCTTGGATTGTTATTTTTTCCATAGAATGTTGTCATCAATTTTAGCTTGAAGTTGGTTGAGAAGTAACTGTCATTTTTTACTTCTTTTGCAGATGAAAGATTAAATGATATTGTTGGGAGTGCTTATTATGTTGCTCCTGAAGTTTTGCATAGATCATATAATACTGAAGCAGATATATGGAGTATTGGTGTAATAACATATATCTTGCTATGTGGCAGCAGACCTTTTTGGGCACGTACAGAATCTGGAATATTTCGGTCTGTGCTGCGAGCTGATCCTAATTTTGATGATTCTCCATGGCCTACCATTTCAATAGATGCTAAAAACTTTGTTAAAAGACTTCTAAATAAAGATTATAGGAAGAGAATGACGGCTGCACAGGCTTTGAGTAAGCCTCTCAATATTCTCAAATTACTTTCTTTTTTTTTTCAAAGTTCCTAGGCATGCATTTTTCATCATCCTTAGCCTTTTCGTAGTTGTTTGGTGTCATCTTTTGAATTATCATTCTTCATTTATTTCTATTGAGTGTTGCATGAGAAGTTGAACCTACTTCAAACTTTATGTCAACGTTTATCCATTCTGTTTTACTCCTAATAATTTTTTCATAATTCTTCAATGCTAATTTTATATGCTCATTTAATCGGTGTATTTTCTACCCTTCATTATACCATGCTAAACCACTGAAATTTACTTTTAAGTTTTTTAATCTTCCATAGATGTTATTCCAGCAATTCATTTACTATATATATTTCTTACTTTGTCCTTCATAACTTTTCCACACATTTATGTATAAAAATTTTCATTTCCACCACACTTCATTTAGATATTATCAACTCTTGATTGCCTAATATATGATTTCATACAGTATAATTTGTGTTGTTCTTCTTTTAAAGAAATTATATTTTTAAGTCACGACAACATTATTTTATTGCCTAATACTTTTTAGGCATTTTTTTAATGTCAATCATTCAGATTTTAGAAGTTATATAGACGCTTTATGCCTATTATTTTGTCCAGTAGATGCATTTGCACTTAAAACAATCAGACCTAAGTAACACTCTGCCTTTTAATAATAATTAATTATAATTGTCAATATTACACCCACTAAAACTGTTTTTCTTATACTTTATGTATTTTATTGATCCTTGCTTCTATATTCTAAATAGTTTCTCCTATTTTCTATTCTCACTATTTTTTTTTAGAGGATGTCCCGATGATTAGCTGGATTATAAATCAACCAAATAAAGGCTAATATTGCATTGGTCAAGCTTGATTTCTTTTTTATTTTTTATTATTGAGTTCAACATATGACTTGAGTTTTAAAATTTTATTCAAATTTATTTATTCTTATTGATCTTGAACCAATTGAACTGAGTTTTAAGTAACAATATGTAAAAACTTAATATTTTAAAATAAAACTTATTCTTGATCATAAAAGAAATTCATAAAATTTTTCAAAATTAACACTATTTTACTCATTATTTCTACTTTGTTTTTTCAATTAAATTCCTGATTAAAGATAAATTTTAAATTAATCAAATTGTTTGGCGATTTACTTGATGTTATTTTTCCATCATACTTATTTATATCATCGTTAATATAAATCATTTTTAAGGTGAATAAGATGGGAGAAACTTGAGGCAATAATTTTGAAGTTATTAGATAAGATACTAAATTATTTGAAACCCTCTTTTCTTTTTTTTTGAAACCACTTGTTAAATAACAAACAAGTTCGTTTATGAATGTAAATGAATGAGCTAATCAATGTTCTAATTTATTTTCTTGTGGATTGAGCTTTCAAAATTTTGTTCAAGTTTGTTTTGTTATGTAAATAAATAAAATGTAAATGTGTCATATGGATAAGTAGTGTGCTATTGACCGGGTGTACAAGTTTATTTACTAAATTATCATTTAGAATTGTTGTGTGTAAAGAGTTTACTTCATTGCACCTCATTTTAAATATTTTTTTATTATCTCTCCAGCATATGCAAAAAAATAGATAGTTAATGTTAAATCATTAATTCGCTCCTACACTTGAAAATTTTTGGTCGCTCCAGTATTACTTATAATACTAGTCATTATTTTATTATAATACTTTTAATAATAATGATATATGTTGGGTGCACACCTTTCTTCCTTAATGCACATCAAACAATTTTTATGACATTTGATCAAATGTCTTCTCAAGATCAATAAAATTTATTTTAAGATTCTTTTTGTATTCTATACTTTTCATTAACTATCTTAACAAAATGATTGATTTGTGTTGAATTTTCTAGCATGAAACTAAGGGTTTGTTTGGGACATCTTTCTGTCTATTTTGAGTTACAGATTATCATCACAGTTGTTTGGGGAACGGTTTTCTAAAATATTTTTTTGGTGGGAAATTGTTTTTGTCAACCTAGCCCTTTGAAGTGTGTTGGTTATAAATGATTTTTTGGAAAAAAAAATGTATTTATAATTCTCAAATTAACTTTCTAAGAAATTATTTTATCCACCACAGCTTTGCAACTACTTTTGTGAAAAGCTACAATCACCCAAAACATATCCAAAATCAATTTAATTTTTCTTATTTATGCTTTGTTTTATCTTCTATCATTTAATTGTAAGATTAATAAGTTTGATTATTTTATGACTATCACAATCTTGAAAAACTTTGCTCTTAAATATTTATACCAAAAATGTTTATTCTTCAATCAATTGATATGTTCTTGATCTCCAAAATTTCATTGGAATTCTTTTTCTCTGGATAAAACTGCTTCATTATCCTTCAACTTTTCAAATGCTTATAGGCATCTCATATAGACTGAATGTTTCCTTTATGCATCTTTAAAGCAACCTCTGCTTCACCTTTTTGGTTCAATGGATAATATCACGTGTTATTTTTTTCATTATGATCTAAAATATTTTATTAAAACTCTTGTTTAATAATTTGTAAAAGTTGCCTCTTCATTTTTAACTAAGTTATTATTATATTTGCCACTAGTTCGTTAAACTTATTTAAAGTTTATTGTTCTCATATCTAGATATTGTTTTATATATATATATATATATTTCTTCTTTCATAGTAATAAGCTATGTGGGATAAAGTAACAAACACTATTAAACAAGTAGGAAAAGATATTCTTGGAGAATCAAAGAAAATGTTTCTAGAAATAAAAATAGTTGGTGATGGAATAATAATGTGCAAAAAAATACAAAATATAAAAATACATGTGCAAAAAAATACAAAATATAAGAAGTTATGTTATAAAAATTTGTTTAAATGTAAAAGCTTAGAAAACTAGGAAAAATATCAAACGGCCCACATGAAGTCTAAAATAACAATTTATGATGCTAAAAATTATGTTTTTAGTGATCTTTATTATAGATTAGATACTAAGGAGGGTGATAATATATATATATATATAAACTAGTTAAATAAAGAAAAGATAAAAGTAAATATTTAACTCAAGTAAAGTGTATTAAAGATGAAAATCAAAAAAATATTTTTTTAGAAAAATATATTCAACATAGGTGGGTGAGTTATTTTGCTAAACTTTTTAATGAAGTTTCTGAAAATACGATCTACCTTAGTGTTCTTAATATCATTAATAATAATAAACTGTTTCATTTTTATCGCCGCATTAGTAAAAAAAAAAGTTGAGGAGACTTTAAAGAAAGCAAATGGTGGAAAGTTAGTTGGACCTGATGATATCCCAATTGAAGTGTCGAAATATTTGGTCCCCATTTTGATGCTAAAAATTCTATTTTTAGTGATCTTTATTATATAGATTAGATACTAAGGAGGGTGATGATATATATATATATATATAAACTAGTTAAACAAAGAAAAGAGAAAAGTAAATATTTAACTAAGTAAAGTGTATTAAAGATGAAAATCAAAAAAAAAAAATTTAGAAAAATATATTCAACATAGGTGGGTGAGTTATTTTGCTAAACTTTTTAATGAAGTTTCTGAAAATACGATCTACCTTAGTGTTCTTAATATCATTAATAATAATAACCTGTTTCATTTTTATCGCCGCATTAGTAAAAAAAAAGTTGAGGAGATTTTAAAGAAAGCAAATGGTGGAAAGTTAGTTGGACCTGATGATATCCCACTTGAAGTGTCGAAATATTTAGGAGATTTGGGAGTTTCTTGGCTGACCAAACTCCTTAATATTATTTTAAAAACTAAAAAAATGTTTGAGGAGTGGAGGAAGAGTATTTTAGTCCCCATTTTTAAGAGTAAAGGGGATGCACAGGTGTGTACAAATTATAGAGGAATTAAGTTGATGTGTCATACTTTAAAATTATGGGAGAGGGTAGGTTAAGACGTGTGTTGAGAGGATTTATGCACAAGTGTGCACTCATTATCAATTTGGATTTAGGTCGGGCAGGTTTATTTGGAAGCTATACATCGAAGCTATACATTTATTGAGAGGTTTGATAGAGAAGTTCAGAGATATTAAGGAGGATCTAAATTTGATTTTTATTGATTTAGAAAAAGTTTATAGAAAAAGTGGTTCCAAGAGATATCTTTTGGAGAGTTCTTGAGAAGAAAGGTGTTGATATGACTTATATTCAAGCCATTAAAGATATGTATGCTAGAGTTGTTACTTGTGTTCGAATTGAAGGAGGATTGACCAAATATTTTTCTATTTCTGTCTGATTACATCAGAGATCGGCTTTAAGCCCATATCTTTATCTTTTTGCTTTAGTTATGGATGGTCTTACTCGACATTTACAGGAGGATGTACCTTGGTGTATGCTTTTTGTTGATGATATCCTTCTCGTGGATAAGACGAAAGAAAAAGCCCAAAAAAAATCTTAAATTATGGGGGTCTATATTGGAGTTTAAAGGCCTTCATTTGAGTATAACTAAAATTGAACACATGGAATGTAATTTTAGAGTAGTAGCTCTAGTGCAGAAGTATAACTTTGGGTGATTAAATTATTAAAAGGTGTGAACGATTTAGATATCTCGGGTCTGTTGCTCAAAGCGGTGGGGATATGGATGGGGATGTTAATAGTAGAATTCAAGTTGGTTTGTTGAAGTGGAGGAGTGCTTCAGGCCTTTTGTGTGATAGAAAAGTATCGCTTAGACTGAAAGGAAAATTTTATAAGATGGTGGTGAGAACTGCAATGCTCTATGGCTCTAAATGTTTGCCTTTAAAAGAGAAGCATAATACTAAGTTATGTGTGGCTGAGATGAGATTGATTAGGTGGATGATTGGCTTTACACTTAGAGACAAAATGCGAAATGAATATATTCGTGATGGGGTTGGTGTAGCTCCAGTGATAGATAAAATTATAGGGAGTCGTCTTAGATGGTTTGGTCACATTAAATGCCGATCATCTGATGATCCAATTAGGAGAGTAGATGTTTTAGATTCGACTTATGTACAGAATTCAAGTTGGTTGGTTCAAGTGGAGGAGTGTTTCGTGCCTTGTGTGATAGAAAAGCATCGCTTGGACTGAGAAAATTTTATAAGATAGTGGTGAGACCCGCAATGCTCAATGGCGTTGAAGTTTGGCCTTTAAAAGAGAAGCATAATACTAAGTTAAGTGTTTTCAAGATGAGAATGATTAGGTGAATGAGTGGCTTTATACTTAGAGACATAATAAAAAATGAATATATCCATGATAGGGTTGGTGTAGCTCCGTGACAGACAAAATTAGAGAGTCGTCTTAGATGGTTTGGTCAGATTAAACGTCGACCATTTCATGATCTGATTAGGAGAGTAGATGTTTTAGATTCGACTTATGTTAAGAAAGACAGAGGTAGAACTAGAAAGACTTGGGCTTATCGTATAAAAAATGATCTTAATTTATTAGAAATAAATGAAAATATGACACTAAATAGGACACAGTGGAGAAAAAGGGTTCATGTAGCCGACCCCACGTAGTGGGATTAAGGCTTTTGTTGTTGTTGTTGTTGTTGTTTGTTTAGTAATAAGCTTATGATATTATTATATACTTAATTATAGATTTTTTTATTTACTTTTTTTTAAAGAATTATTGCTTTATTCATAGTTGTTGTAAGCTATTTTTATCTTGTCTTTTTTTAAAGGCAATTTTCTTGCACCGCTTATTTTGCTTCTTTACTCCGCCAAACATTATTTGTATGAATGTATTATTATTCTTGTAAAACTTCTATGACAATCTTCTACTTATCGCACATGTTGGGCTCAACTAAATAATATCAATTTTCTTCTAATTGCATAATATCTTGAAAGATTAGCAATTTCTCATATTTAAGGTTCCACCAAATTCATTTGCTATTATTTGTTTTATAATTATCTTTATACTTTTATTATATGTTTCTATTTGTTATTTTATCATGTATGGTCAAACTTTCTCCAAGAATTGCCTCACTGCTTTGAAAAAAAAATACTCTACATTTTGAAGTGTTATTGTAATACCATAAGGCTAATGTGAAACCAATTATAATTTTTTCTATTGTATTTTTTTTTATCTTTTATTTCCTATCCATTATGAATCTTTTTATAGCTCATCCTAAAAAATACTTCATGTTCTTTTAAGTCAATCTTAATAGAATTTTCTCTTCCTCAATTATTAGTTTTTATTAGTTCGACTATTAGAATTGGTCCTTGAACCTATCTTTGAGCCCAATTTTAAAAGCATAAATACTAGCCGCATTTATAATTTATTCACGAATAGTTACCTTGATAACAATAACCCTATCACTAAAATTTTTCAACTGAACATTTTTCGTTTTCAACTATTTAATAGTTGTTATCCTAACACCACATCTATTACTAAACATAACCCATAAACAAATGTGATTTATATCTTCTAATTGCTGTGTTCACTAATTCTTTTTTCTTTCAATTTAAAACTCTAAATGCCATCAAAGGAATCTAATCTCAGTTTTAAATTTATTTAACCCTTGCATATCTTTTTTCATAAATGAAGTAAGTGATCACATTTCTCTTTTAGGAAACATTCTAGCTAACCCTTGTTTATTTTCATCACAATCAGGCTAAGTTTTGATGTATAATTTATGAATGTTATTCAAGCTAAAACTTGTTTATTTCTCACAACAATTGGGGTCCATGAGTTTTATAATCGGCCGACTAATAGTAACTTCAGCCTTTTTTTCTTAATTTAAGCTTGACATTGGCAATGCTAGTTTTCTTTGAGTTGTGAATAGATTCTGTCTATATGATATCAAAATTATGCTTTTTTTCATTTTCATTTTTATGCTTGAAAATAATTAACATTAAAAATTTTAGATTTTTTTTTTAAAGCCTTACTTTGTGAAAGTTCTGTTTGTGCATTTCATTACCTAAGACTTGCAAGAAATTTTGCATTGCAGCTCATCCTTGGTTGTGGGATGGAAACAGGCAAGCCTCTCTCGATATTATTATATTTAAGTTAGTCAAATCATATATCCGTGCCACACCTCTCAAGCGTGCTGCGCTAAAGGTATGTTCATGTGAGAAATTATTGGTATTTTAAAAGTTTTCTTGCGCATTCACCTCTTGCTTGGACTACTTTTTCCAAGGTTTGACTTATGTCAGAGTGCAAATATAAGGGTTGGGCATTGTAGTTGCTCTATTAGAGAATACACCTTTACATCAATAAATCTTAGACATATAAGGTTGAATTGACATTCGTGTAAAATACACACGCACACGAAGTTCTTAGCTCCCCTGCAAAGTTCTCTGCATTTGAACCGCTTTCTTGCTTGGAAGAAATGTTCGGGATCACACTTTTTATTTGCATGAATAAAAGGATTCTGTGGTGGGAATGTTGTTTTCTACTTTTAAAGATTGAAAATTTTTGTAGTACTAAAACTTGTGGATTTGTATTTATGAAATATTGAAATGTTTGAATGTACCACAAATTTGCTGAGTGGTCTTTATGTCACAAATTTGATGCAAACTAAATATGCTATGAAACTAGGAAGGAAACGAACAAAAAAGAAATTTTTAAACCGGCAAGCTGATGTAGTATGGCTTGGTAACATTCGAAGTTTGAGGCTGTATCTAATGTGTTTTTCATCATAGACAAATAGATGTACTAAAAAATGTCAAATCCACAAATCTTTTGCATTACATCGAACAATTTGATTAACTCTTTGTTTCAATTGTGCTTCATCCCCGCCAATGAGTTTTTCATGAAACTCAATTACTTCTATGAGAAATCTTTTTTTCTTTTCAAATTTATATACTCTGATTTTTTTTCTCAATGTCAGTCCCTCTCTAAAGCTCTAACGGAGGATGAGCTTTTATACCTCAAGTCCCAGTTCAGGTTGCTAGAACCAAGCAAGGATGGGCGCATATCCATCGATAATTTTAAAATGGTTAGTTTTTGCCATGAGAATCTAAAATCTTCTTATTGGCTTCTTCTGCATGCTTTGATCTACGTTATGTATATGGGAAATTTACATACATACTACCCAATTCCTATGCATTTACATAGCAAACACCGAAACTTTCATATTTACGTTTATAATGCTTAGGCGTTATAACTATGCATGAAAAGGTGTACTTCACTTTTAAAAGGAAAATAATAGTGGTGTTTTTGATATGATATCAAAGATTTGAGTGTTATGTATTTATATATGAAAGTTTAGGTGTTAGATTTGTAAATACATAGGAATTATGTGGTATTTAGGTAAATGCCCCTTATGTATTTAGCTTGCGAAAGTATGTTTTGCTTGCAAATAAGCACATTTGTCTACATGTCTGGATCAGTAGACGTTACTTTCCTTTGTCGGTATTTATGTTTTTGTTGTATCTATTTTACAGGAAAATGTTGATTTTGTGTGCTTGTTTTGATGCCTAAATTACCTGGAAGGAATAGATTATATTCAATTAAACTAATGCGAAACACATGCAGGCACTCTTAAGAAATGCTACCGAATCAATGAAAGAGTCCAAGGTTCCTGATATATTGAATATGGTGCGCCATCTGCTCATTAGTTTATACATTATACTATTATTTTTTTTTCTTAGTTCTTATTTTTTTCTCATTATGGTTTTTCCTTTATGCGCCTGATTGAGTGAATTATTCATGGAAGAATATGCTATTTCCAAATTAATATAAAAAAAGAAAATAGTCTGCATAACCAATTGGAAATGGTTCCAACTGGTTATGCAGCTTATCTCGTTCAGCCTTATGCAGACACATTTTTATGACCGGTATGTTGTTAAATATGAATAAGGTCACCTTAGTTCAAGTGAAACAAATTTTTATCAAAATATTCATCTTTATATTGCTTATTTTATTATATCAAATGCTCGATTAAAATTTCTAATGTGAACATGAAATCTGATCAAAATAAAGTCCATATTTTCAACGCATAATTGGTAATCATGCTTATATATTTTTTTCAGTCTCTAGTAAAATAAACAAAATAAAGTACAATAAATAAGATCTTAACTGATTTTTTTTTTTTCTTAATTACAGTTGGAACCTCTTTCTAGCCGAAGAATGGACTTTGAAGAGTTCTGTGCTGCGGCCATTAGTCCATATCAGCTGGAAGCTTTGGATGGATGGGAACAAATGGCCATCAAAGCTTTTGAATTTTTTGAGCAGGAAGGCAACAGAGTCATCACAGTTGAAGAGCTTGCACAAGTATCTATCTAATAACCTAATTTCTCCTGCTCTTAACAATCAAAATTTCCAATCTATTTTAAATCTCGAACACCTAAACTTTGCTTTTTTTTACTTTTCTATCACCCAAATCTTTCGTATCACATCAAAAGTACCAACATTTTCATGCATACGTGGGGTGAAATATGTAAAAACTGAAGTTTAGATGTTAAATTTGTAAGTACATAGGAACTGAGTGGTATGTATGTAAATCTTCCAAATTTCATTCTGCAGGAAATGAATCTGGCTACAACTGCGTACTCTATTATTCAAGAATGGATCAGACCTTCAGACGGTAAGCTCAGCTTTCTCGGCTACACTAAATTTTTGCATGGTGTTACAATTCGAGGCTCCAATATTCGCCGTCAGTAGGCTCTTTTTTCGATTCATGCAATTGTTTCATTCCTATATTCATATTCCATCTGCCTTCCCACCCTTTTTTTTTTTTTTTTGTGTGTTTTAGCACACTTAATAACTGAATTTAGTTGCCTGTAAAGATCAAAATGTGAATTGAAAAGAATAACTTCAGTGGCCTTCTATGTAATTCTATAATTGCCTTTTATAGATGCATTTACTTGAATCTCTGTAGCAGGTCCTTAGTATCATAGACATTTTATCATCCTCATTTAGAGTTCTATTTAAATTTTTGTTTCTATTTTTTATGAATTTAATACCTATACGCACGACCACACCATTATCCGAAGCGTCATAACATCTTAGGATTAGTTTGGGATGGGTACAATTTTTTTTTTTTTGTTAAAGTCGTCATGAAATTGTGATAAAGTTAATTTCTTAGAAAGCTGTCGTGTGGATTATAATAAATTATTTTTTACAAAAAAATTGGCAGAAGTTTTCCTACACCTAATTCATTTTACCACAATAATTTCTAAAAAGCAGTGAGAAAATAGTTCCTCAAATAAAATCATGATATAAGTAGACACTTTTGTACCAAACAGACCCAGTGATGTGCGGGCCGGCCCGCAGAGGTTCACTGTTGCACAAGCTCACAATGGTTAGGTTTTTACCATATGGGCTAATTTGTTCTAGAATGAGTATGTGGTAGTGATCATATCTAAGCATTTGTTTGGTGATGATGTTAAAGAGTATCTATGATTTTAATCTCATATTTGAAGGTCATGAATTGGAATTTTTAATTAGGTAGATAATGTTAATGTTCCACAATTGTATGTAGAGACACACTCTGTGGTGCACGATTGTGTTGTCGGAGAGCATTTATTGCTTTGCTTCGAATGCTGAACCATGCAATTAGACAGGTAGAGCCATCACTTATGATATTTACATAAATATTTGCTGGAAACTCAGTCTAGTTTATTGTGAAACCCTAATAGAAATGAACCTAAGCCTAAATATTGATGTATTCTTTTGTATAATTGTTGAAATTTTATTAAAAAAAATCAAAGTTATGCATGCCCATGTTGGAACACTCCTGGATAGGTGGCCTCAATTGGATAAAAACAGGTAATATCTCGATGGGTGAAAGTCTGGACTATTAAATTTAATCTAGTTGAAATTATTCTTACTAGTTAATAGTTCTAAAATACTAAGGGTGACCTTTCACTAAACTTATTGCCATTATTATAATATAGAAATCTAGAATGATAATGATTGTCCATTGAGTGGTGGTGAATTAACTTCAAGGTATATTAATGTTAATAATCTCGCACGACGACACAAAAAAAAAAATTTCGCCTTATAGAGTAAGGTGGATTGGATGACCTAGAGTCATCAAGCAATTAGAGATGATTGATGAAGTCGTTTCAAAGCAACAAACAATCTCGAGAGATTTGGGTTGTTTATTGAGAGAAATTGGGTTGTCTAGAGTGGAGTCATAGAGTGATTGAAATTGATTCGGATAATCTCTTTGCGGAGTCAATTTCCACAATTTATGAACTTCACATTAGCTTTATGTTTAATTTTTGTCCACAAAAATGTAGAATGATGACACATTTATAAATCTAGGATGGGCGTCTTGATCATTTTCATTATAGTGTCTTTCATAAATAAGCCGAAACTGAACGGTTTAGATCATGCCCTCTTTTGATCAAATATGATCAACTCATTGGATCCCACTGATCGAGCGGTGGTTAGGGCAACTCATTCGCATTTGATGTTTGATGGTCGTCGGCCTTTGGCGGACTCTAATTAAAGAATACAATATATTTTAATACCATTAACTCAAAGGAGTCCATAAATCAAAAACTTAATGATTATGCTAATAAATATAATTTTGATAATATTTATAATAAATTAAAAAATTAAAAATTGGGTCGTCGGCCTTTGGCGGACTCTAATTAAAGAATATAATATATTGTAGAGTCCATAAACCAAAAACTTAATGATTGTGCTAATAAATATAATTTTGATAATATTCATAATAAATTAAAATATTAAAAATTGTTTTTTTTTTTCTTCAGAACTCTGCAAAAAAATTGCTGGAAACAGAAAGAATTTATTGCTTATGATTAAAGGAAAAAATAATGTGTAGAAGATTCATAAATTTAAATCATTCAATTTATGATTTACATGAAAAAAAAAAGGACAAGATAATTTTTTTATTGAATTAATGAAAAGTGAAAGATCTCTCGGGGCCTAAATTTTTTAGCTCATATTGGAAAAAAAGGACAGCAGTGGAGGCAGCGACCAGCCAAAAAAAATCATTCAATTCAACCCCTCATAATCAATATTTTTACAAGTACTGTCAGCATTCAATTCCACTGCAAAATTTAGCAAATATGTACCCTCAACCTTCGAAAGTCATGTACATTCAATATGAAATTGTCACACACATTATAAAATAATTATAAATAATTCCATTGAAAAGTGCATGAACTTGATATTGATGAGCTTTAATATATTGTTTTTTTTTGTTTATTTAAAATATTAAAGCGTCAAAATAATCACCGACTATTTATATGGGATTATTTTAGTCTTCTGAGTATATAGAAGTGTCAAAATAATCACTTGTTATTTTTAAATTCAGCTGCAGTAGTCCTGTATGGAGATTATTTCAGACTCAATTTGAAGAGAATTTGAACTATTTCAACCTCATATTTCATTATGATTTATTGCTTGGTAACTCAAAAGAATATTTCTTAGTTTATAATATTTTATTTTAACCTTTTATTAAAAAAAAAGGCATTAAAAATGGGGGGCATTTACATGTACACCAACTAATTTGTTATATATATAACACCTAAGCTTTATTTTTTACAATTTACAACACCCAAATCTTTCGTATCACATAAAAACACCACTATTATGACTTTTATAAAGTGGAATATGTAAAAAATTGAAGTTAAGGAATTAGATATGTAAATATATAGGAATTAAGTGAAATATTTGTAAATCACTCTAAAAAAATGCTATTAATTTATGTATATACAAATATGGGCATACAAAAGTTTTCATTGATATTTTATCTTGTTAAAATGTGTCTGCCCGTCGAAGTGATTAAACTGAGCCTACCAACGAAAGTGGTTGAACCGAGCTTGCCAGTCAATCAAATAACTCTCATTTTTTTTGAAAAGGTTAAACTAGCCCGCCTATGCTAAGACAACTGTCAAAGGGAGTCATCATGACTACGAAAGTCATTCGTCAATTCCTTATTTAAAGGCGTCTCTCGACATTTGAGATTCTATCTTTTCACCCAAGTATCGAAGTGGCTGTCATATCAGCAATATTCGATATCCATCGGCAATAGATCTTGAACTAAGATCTAACATCAACTTGCAATACCTGACATTCACATCACACTCTTTTCATTGGGATAGCGCAAAGAAAATACGAAAAATGCAAAATGTACTACTTTGATGGATTTCCTCTACTATGTATAAAAGAGAAAGGAAAAAGATAGAAGGGAGAGGTTTCCTCTTTCTCTCTCTCTCTCTCTCTTTCTCTAAGACTTATAACTCAAGGAATCTCCGATGAGTCGTTTCGCTTCAACTTGCCAAAGATTTGGAATTAACATATTTTCTAAAGTTCTAAATAGGTTTCCTCTTTCTACGAAACAAGGTTTTTTACCGTATTTTATGTACTCACAAATGATATACGACCCACCTACATCCTAAATGGATTCAACAATTTATTTGACGAATTATTTTAGAGGAAACTCACTAAGGTTTAGCATAAGTTCCTTTTTCCTCTTTAATAAGTTTAGGTAAACATTAATGTCCACACTTTTCAAATTAAATTAAATAAAAAAAAACATTTCAAGGCACTAAACCACTTAAAGAAAAAAACAATAAAATTATTTCTTAATACTTTCACAAAAAGAGGATTAGGTATTGCTCATCATAAAAAAATTAACACCTTAGATCATAATATCATTTTATTGGGTTGTTGAACAAACTCTGTCAATTTAATTAGAGAAAAGGTCATAGTTCGCCATTTTTTTTATAATATAACATCAAATTAAAGCATATATGACACATGTATATGTGCATGGGACATGCAAACAACTTATATGATCAAAAGTAATAAATAAATAAAAAAATAGCACGTGTGATATTGAAATAATGGAATTATGAAAGTTTGAAAAAGATAGAAATTTAATAAGAAATCTTTAATATCTCATTTATTTGGATTGTTTCTAATGTTTCACTCGTAAAACCAAAAAGATTGCCATCATTGACGTGTCATCAATAAATTGTTACCAAGGAGCATTAATCTCAGTGCGTTTTCTTAAGTAACAAACATTCAAAATTCAACTTCAAGATCATTCAGGGTTCTAATTACAATAAGTTTGTTATCAAACTTCAATAAATTGTTACCAAGGAGCATTAATCTCAGTGCATTTTCTTAAGTAACAGACATTCAAAATTCAACTTCAAGATCATTCAGTGTTCTAATTACAATAAGTTTGTTGTCAAACTGATCGCCTTGACAAGACGAACCCGATGATTGAAATAAAATATTAAAGCAAATTTAGAGGCTTCGGGTGATTAATTGAAACGTCAAATGAACTCCAAACTTGACATACTTATAGTCAAATCGACCATCTCGATGAGAAGAATCCATCAAGCTCGAACTCAATTTTGAGGTCATTAAGACCCTCAAATCCTAAACGAAACTCTTATAATCTTTTACTATTTCTATACTATTTGTGTGTTTGTTAGATCTTCGTACAACACTAAAATGTTATGTTATCACTCTAACACTGTGAATCATCCCTCACGCAACAATTATGCATATGACTTTATATCAAAACACGTAACATAATAAAATATAAAGCCTGAGATTTGAAAGATATGAGTCATTATTTTCTATTTAGGTACATCTCTTTGTCAGTTTATTGGAAGGTTCATATATATAATATAAACAGACAAGCTTAACTGCCCGTTTTCACGCCGGTCAGACTTTAAAGGCTGTGCAAATGGTTAAAAGGAAAGAGCTGAAGGGGAAGGTAACTAACCCAACCACTTCTTGGAGGCCAGCCCATAGACTGACCGGAAATAAATATATATTATATCGCCTAATTAATTTCTTAATTACCTTAATATTACTCTGTCATCATAATAAAAATTTTAATTTGCATTTTTTATGTGGCATTTTAACATACATACAACACAACTCTTATATATTTGCATATCTAATAGCCCGTAAATTTTGCATATTTACATACATAATACTTTAATTGCTAATATCACATAAAAAGAAATAAGCGGTATTTTTATGAAAACTTTCACAATTAAACATTTTTCTAACATATTTTATATGTTATAAATGATGTCAAAACTTACATACATATATACATACATACATACATACATATATACATGCATACATATATACATACATACATATATATATATATATATATCACTTTTACTTTTCATATATAGGTTTATGAGACCAAAGTGTGACAATCGTAAATATGAAGTTAGGTGTTGATATGTAAATGCATAAGAATAGTGTGGTATGTATGTAAATTTCCCTCATGCATTTGACTGAAAAACAATGGCCCTTGAGTTAAAAGAGATGCCTATATAGATTGCCTCACAGGGCGTCAAGCCTATTGTAGTTTTACAGTTATGGATCTTGCTATATTTCGAAGACAATAAAATAAAAATAAAAGTAAATAAATTGGCTGAATTTAGTATTTAATATAATGATAACAATAAACAAAAGAGCTTTGTTAATAGGCCAATCAATCAACTTTGATCTTAACATAATGCAGGCCACCTAAGGAATGGTTCTCTGCTTTCAAGGAAAGACAGCAACCAGAATGAATTGAATTAACATAAACTAAAAAGAGGAAAGTAAGTGCCATTATGGGAAAAAAAAACAACTAAAATCCAAACACCTTTGATGATAATTCCCAAGAAAAAGGCGGCCACCATATCGTCCAAATCATTTTTCTTATATCCAATGATTGCAAAACTTAATTATAAAGACCATGATATAACAAAAACACCAATAATATTATAATATATTTAGGGTACGTTTGGGGCGGGCGGTGCAGTACTGCACCACAGTTTTGTCTGTTTGGGTAAACTGCGTTTTGACAGCTTTCTCAAAAAGTTGCAGCTCAAATATGCATTTTCCCACCACTCCTGGCTAAGAAGGTAGCAACTTTCTAGTTGCGGTCTGACTTAAAAAAAAATTATAATAATCACCGCAGTTTTGTGAGCATCAGATTAATACGCAACAGCTTTACAGTTGTTTTTTAATAAGCTGCAGCTGCCCCAAACAGGCCCTTAGAAAACATAACACCGAGAGTATGAGCCACCAAAGAAATCAATAAGTACTATTGAACATGTTGTCAAAGTGGAAACTAAAAAAAAAAGGAAAATCCATAAAAATATTTGCAAATCTGGATGAAATTTGATAAATACATAAAAACACAAAGAACTTGTCAGGATAAAATATAATGCAAAGCTCTTCAGCAAGAAAAAAATCAGAGAAAAAAAATGTTGCAAGATAACCAACAAAAAAAAAATCTAATGAACTAATCATCACAGAAAGTGAAAAAAAAATCAAAAGCTTCTAACAACCACAATAAATGAAATAGCCCTCCAGATGAAGAGTTAACTAACTTCCAAAATGATCTAAAGAAACATAAAAATGATTAGGCAAACATCAGTTAGAAGATGACTGAATTGTTTACCACAAACAAAAAAAGGATGATAATTGTAACCAAAAGACAAAAATCAACCCATAAAACCAACAAAACAGACTTCAATAAATCAACCATCCATCAAGTACTAGTAGGAGCCTATTTTTACCACAAAATATAGTCATTGATGGAAAAAATACAATAGATATTGAATGAAAAGTGACACGGATAAAGTTCAACCCCCATAAAATTGTATAAATTATTATCAAATAGTATCTGCTAGACTTAGGGGGGAACAAAGGTTAAAGCCTAAGCCAAAAATCAAACACAAATTTAAGGAATCCCACTCTCATCCAATCTTGTAGTACTAACAAGCTTCTTTTTATAAAAAAAAACATAATAAGCTTGCCATATAAGTCTTACTAAACAAAAGCTCTCATTGGACAACCAATCAGCTGCAGAGTTTCCTTCATGAAAGGCACGAGTCAATCTATTTTGAAATTTCAAAAGAAAAAGCTTACTGGAATAAAAATTTTTATGATCCTAACTAACTGATTTATTGTTATTTAAAGTAGTGACAATCCATCTCAATCCATATATGGCTGAAACCATTACGAGAGCTAGTTCTAAACCATAGTGAAGTGTAGCAAGTTTAGCATAAAAGGAATTCTGATATCCAAGATTAACATTAAAAAGCAAGTATAGTATCATCATCATGATTTCTGATGATACCACAAGCAAGCTCACTCAGATTACCCTTACCACATACAACTAACTACATTTACTCTTAGTATATCCAATGATGTTTAGTCCAATACATGATAGCACTTCTATCCTTACATGTTTGTTTAGGGACCTTGTTGTTAATAATGTTGATACAATGTCTTTCACCTTTCATGTTCTTGAAATTAAAAGTTTATTAGAGGGGAAGAAACAAAATTTGGTTCATCACCTTCCAAATAATTCATTTACCATAGAGACTCAATCCCTTGTGTTTGCAATCATGCCTTTCCAACCAAATAAATCATAGTACAAATTAGTTGTCAGTTTTGCTGGTAGGCAATACCATAACATTTTAAAAAAAGAAAAAAAAGAATGATACTAGAGTTCTTAAAAAAAAAATTAAGGTGCATTGTGTGCCGCTGCTACTTTTGATGTTGAGCATATCACAATGATTTAATGCATTTGGTAGCAAGGTAGATTTACACTTGTTGCTAATCTATTATTTTTACAAATTCGGTGATGCATTTAGTCTCGAGATTTTTTGCAATATTTAACTATGCAGTGTTACTGATTATAAAAGCTAGCAGGCTTTTAATTGAGATTCACATGATTCTAGGCATGGAGTTCATGTTATATGGTTTTTTTTTTTTTTTTGAGTGAAGTGTCAAAGTAGCCGTTTGACTATTTATATGAGATTATTTTAGTCCCAAAGTCTATAAAAGTGTCAGATTACTCTCCATACTCTTTTAATATGAGTTAAAATAGTCCCCAAAGAGGAGTATTTTAGCCTTCATTAAAAGAGCTTGGGACCAAATTATCACTCTATAGATTCGAAGATTAAAATGGACCTCTAAAAAGAGTCTAGGAAACATTTTCACAAGTTTCTCTTTTGCTTTCACTTAATTTTTCATTGGAAAAGGGCGATCCTCAGGATTTATTTCAAATTTCCTAGGGAATACAGCTTCTACCTTGTCATTAACCATCCACTTTTATCTATATCAGCAGTCTTTTCTCTTAACTTCTACATTTTCTCTTTTATTACATGATATACTCAAAGCCTCAATCTTGATATTCAGGAGAGCTGGATGCTGGTATAAACCGCAGCCCAAGCGCCTATCTTAATAACCCCGCTTCAGAGAGAAGTCAATATCAGTATAATGTTGATAAACAGATGACTCTTCTGAAGTTTGTAGATAATGAATGGGGTCCAGTTGGTGCCTTTAATTGGTTTGCAACTCATGGAACTTCAATGGGCCGCACAAACTCCTTGATAAGTGGTGACAACAAAGGAGCTGCTGCTCGTTTCATGGAGGATTGGGCTAAGCAGAAAATTTTAGGTACGCAAAGTCGCAGTACTCATGTTGCTGTTCCTGGTTCTCACAACAATCAACAAAGGATTCCACGTAGGGTCTCCAACATTATTCCTCAAGTGGATGATAACGGTATGTTTTTGCATCTCTAGTAATATTCAACAACGTAAAGAAGCTGACTATTATCTGTTTTTTTATTATTGGAAAATTGACATACCACTCAATTCCTATGAATTCACATATCTAAAACTTAAACTTCAATTTTTACATACATACGACCGTACCTATGCATGAAAAGTAACATTTAAAATCAGAGAAAAAAAAT
>NW_018164444.1:15133907-15165638 GCF_001263595.1 Phalaenopsis equestris
GCTACAAAGATTTATAATCAATTAAAATATTGATTAAGAAAATAGAATAAAAATTATTAAATTATATTCAAATGATGTTTTAATATAAATGATAATTTAAAATAATTCAAATGATGTTTTAATATAAATAATAATTTAAAATATTGCTCAAACACTTACTGTCTTATGGCTACATGATTAGGGTTGTTCAAATGACTCTTTGTTTGTGACCAGCTCGTGTTTGACCCGTTAAGCAAACGAGTCGAACACGCTTAACGAGCCGAACACGAACACACTTTTTGAGCTCAAAATATAAATGAGCCGAACACACTTTTTGGCTCCCTCGTATTCGGCTCGTTTACACCCGTAGTTCTACCCTTTGAATTTTTATTTATAATATTTTAAACGACACATTATAAATACTCCATAAAATCAAAATAGTGGTGACCGGTTATTTGTCAGAATAAGCTCTAACACGATCCGTTCATCTCAATCTCAACGGCTATAAATCACCAATGCGTATAAATTCCGAATACGGAGGCCATTACCACCGCCACTCGCCACCTATAACATGCCGCTCTCCCTGTCTTCCCCTGTCGTCTCCTCCCACCACCGTCTCTTTCCACCGGCGCCAACCTTCGACCATCCGGCGATCCTCCGATCATACCGTCCCTTCCAACCCCTCCGAACCACCGCCACATTCAGTTCTTTCCAACTTCGCCGGCGATCAACGAGTAACTTAATGGCGTCTTGGACGACTCCAGGAGCGGCGACGAAGGGGGGATCGGAGCTTCTTGTGTTTGAGAGTGAGGAGGAGTTGTCCGATTCTCTGGCCAAATACACGGCGGATCTGTCGAAGAAATTCTGTCTGGAGAGGGGGGATTTCACCGTCGTCCTGTCCGGAGGCTCGCTCGTCAAATCACTCAGGTTATAACTGCAAATATCGGGGGCCCCATGGGGATCTTTTCGAAACCCCACTATGTCTGTTGTTGCATTCGTTGATGTCGATGGATTTACAGGAAGTTGGTCGAGTCGCCGTATGCGGAGTCCATTGATTGGGGGAAGTGGCACGTTTTTTGGGCTGATGAGAGAGTAGTCCCCAAGGATCATCCGGACAGTAATTACAAATTGGCCTTCGATGGTTTTTTATCTAAGGTATCTGGAAAACACTCTCATCTCTTCCTTCTTGGTATTGCTCATCAGCTCATTAATCCCTTTGCTCCAATTTCTTTGTTTGTGAAGCATATCATACGAGCCACCTTTTTATTTACATGTCATACAAACTGTGCAGCAGTTTTATTTCTGAAATTTGCAACTCTTCTTGCTGTTACTTGTTCCTTCTGGAACTGCAGCTGAGATAAAAATTGATGAAAATTCTCCTATTACCATGATTTTGTATTCAATTAATCTCGAGCTACAGGTTCAATTATCAAGGGAATTGTGGGAAAACTTGCTTTACACAACTAAACGGTAATGCAACTGTAACTCATTTTAAAAAATGGATAGCATGGTTCATCGACAATTGTCATATAATGATGCATTATTAGCAAGTCTTAACTGTTTAATTTGGTGTCAATTTTAAAAACAAATTCATAAGTGAATTAGAAGTTCTATTTTTTTTACATATGGAGGCAATCTAACAGCCATAGAACGGTAAAAGAAAGAAAAAATATTGACACTATTGAGCATTATTTAATGTTGTATACTGCAAGCAGTATAGAATCAAAATCATTATACTAAATTTAATCGATAATATTGTTGGCTGAAGCTCACTTAAATCTTGATACTATTTATATTTAGATATCATTAAGCTAAACAAGCGTTAAATGCTATCTTAGGGATTATGTCATTGTTTTATTAATAGAAATATTGGATTGAGATGCTATTCTGGTATTTGTTCTTAATCCATTGTTTGAAAAACGTGAGTTATTACTGAACAAAGCCATAAGGTATTTGTTCTTCATCCGTTGTTTTCAAAGTGGCATAGATCCTACCCTTGGGAATGATTTACTCTAAACATCAAAATAATTTGTTCTTCATGTTCACTTTCATATGGAGACTTATGTAGAAAAATTGTAAAGGATGCTGGAGAATGAATATCTCATGAAGAGCATGGAGAACTGGCTTCATATGAAGTGGCGACTCTACAAATTTCAGATGATACGAGGGTTACTATTGATGAACACTTCAATGATTTCACTAAGTTGTTGACAGATCTGTTAAATTTGGGTGAAATGGTTGGAGATGAAGACAAGACGCTTATTTTATTGAATACGCTTCTGGATGAGTAAGAAAACTTCACTATGACATTCATTTATGGGAATGAGGTCATGAATTATGATGAAGTGACTACGACACTATTAAATTACAAGTTTCGTCTAAGGGACAAGGAGTCTGTAAATATGGAATCAGCCGAGACACTTACACTCCAACGTGGTAGATCTGAGAAAAAGAGTTTGACAAAAAAAGGTGACAACAATGACACTTTTCAAAAGCATGACAAGTCTTGGGAAAAATCAGCGTGTTTACTGTTTAGAGACTGGTTATTGAAAAAAGATTGTCTGAAGCTTAAGGAAAATGGAAAGGAAGTTGCATCCGAGGCAAAAACCAATTTCATTGTGGAAGGACGTGAAGAGACAAATTCAGATGTATCGTTATCTGCAGTTCTCACAGTTTGTTTACTCATGATTCATATTAGATTATGGACATAGATGTTATCTATCGCATTTGTCCCTATCGAGGGCGGTTCTGTACGTTCAAGGAGCTGGATAGCGGTGCGGTCACTATGAACAACGATTAAACTTATTGTACTTTTAGTGTAGAGAGTATATTTATCATGATATATGATGGTACTGTGAGATAGCTGACTGATATTAAACATATTCCATATATCAAAAAGAATTTGTTGTCAGTTGGGGCTTTAAAGTTCAATGGCTACAACGTAGTTATGGAGGCAAGAGTTTTGAGGATATGTCATGAAACAATGATTTTTATGAAGGAAGTTCGTCATCACAATCTTTATTATCTTCAAGGTAGTATAGTAATTGGAATGACTGTTGTTGCTTATAATTTTTTTGATGTCACTATGTTGTGGCATATGCGGTTTACTCATACTGGAGAGGCTTTACTTCAGGATTTGGTGAGTAAAATATTGATTGAATGAGCAAACACATGCAAGCTTGATTTGTGTGGACATTGTGTATTTGACAAGACACGAGTATCTTTTGGAACCGTCTTTCACATTACAAAATTTATTTTTGAGTATGTTTACACAGATGTTTGGGGCTCGATTAAGACGTCATTCAACTGGCGAGATAAGAAAAAGATCAGTCGCACACCATGAAACGCAAAAGCTAAGTGTTGGAAATTTTCATAATTTGGAATAGGTGGATTGAGACTCAGACTGATAAAAAGTTCAGGTGTATCAGATCAGAATATGGGGGTGAATACACTTCAGATGCGTTTTTGTAAGAGCGCTAGAAAGTTGAGATAGAGCATCACTTCACTGTTTAAGAGACACCATGGCAGAATGAGGCGTCAGATAGGATGAATCGGATTTTGGTGGAGAAAGTTCGGTGTATGTCATCTTATACTGGGTTGGATAGAATCTATTGGGAGGAGAGTATAGAATATGTCAGTCATTTTGTGAATCGTCGGCCTTCTGCAACTATTGGGACGAATACCCAAAATGAGATGTGGTTAGGGCATCTTTGTAAAAATTATAAGCACATGAGTGTTTGAGTGTCTAGCTTACTACCAAGTGCATATTGATAAAATGGAATCACGAGCAAAGAAGATGATTTTCATTTGCTTCAGGCGTGGAGTTAAGAGCTTCAACATGTATGATTAGTTAGAAAGGAAGATTGTCATTAGCAAATATGTTACATTCGACTCAAAGCAAGTGTGTAGTTCTATTGAGACTATAGATATGCAGCAAATGTTAGAGTTTGATGCAACTTCTTTTGTTCAACAGAGTTCGTCCACTTCAACTCAAATATCTGATTTAGTTGCAGCTCAGGAGATATCTGTTGATAGTGCTCAGGACGATGCAAAAGAACATGATGATGAGATTCCTGCTCAAGAATCTATTTCTATGAGTAGGACCAGACGTCAAAATGTCCCAATGCCAGCTTGGTTGAGAGTTTATATTACATTTGCACTTTTAACTACAAAGATATAAATTCCTTGTCACTACAAAGAGGCGACAAGAGTCCAAACTGTGATCTTTGGATCTTTGGAGAGCGGCAATGGATGAAGAGATGAAGTCTATTCGGAAGAATGATACTTGGAAGTTGGTGAAGTTTTTCCAGGGAGGAAAGGAGAGCGGCAATGGATGAAGAGATGAAGTCTATTCAAAAGAATGATACTTGGAAGGTGAAGTTTTTCCAGGGAGGAATGTCATTGAGTGCAAATGGGTGCATGCAAAGAAGGAAGGATCTCATGAAGTTGATGTGCGATACAAAACAAGATTAGTGGCAAAAGATTTTTGCGCAACGACAAGAGATTGATTATGATGATTGGTTCTCCCCAATGGTAAAATATCCCTCATATTGGTTCTTTTAACACTTGTAGTATGGTATAGTCTGATCTAGGAACAGCTCGATGCAAAGAATGCATTTCCACACGGAGAATTGAAAGAGAAGATCTACATGTTGCAGTTGCTTGGATATGGGGCATTAAAAGTCATGGTTTGCAAACTGAACAAGTCTTTGTATGTATTGAAACAGTTAGCCAGTTACCACGATAGTGACAAAAATTTTGATTAGTTTAGAAGGGAAACAGATACATGAGGAGTCAGTATGATCATTGTGCATATTTCAAGAAGTTGGCAACGGTGAGTTCATTTATTTGCTTCTATATGGTGATTTCATCTACCAGTCAGGTTGAGGTTGATAGGATGAAGAATCAACAGTCCAAACATTTTGAAATGAAGGAGTTTAGTAAAGCTTGCAGAATTCTTGATATAAAAATTTTTAATGAAAAAGCTGCTGGAAAGGTTTGACTTTCGCAAAAATTTTATGTTCGGAAAGTATTGAAGAAAATTTGGGTTGACTAGAGCAAATCACTGAGTCTACTCATTGTATCTCATTTTTAGTTGAGTTCATACTAGTGTTTTAAGTTGTTCAGAAAAAGAAAGATATGTGATCGATTTTTTATGTTAGTGCAGTGGGTCGTCTGATGTATGTCATGGTTTGTGCTAGACTAGATATTGCACAAGAAGTTAGTGTTGTGAGTAGGTTCATGCATGATCCAGAAAGGAGTCGTTTGCGGACTGTGAAGAGTATTCTGAGGTATATGAAGGTTACAATTGATGTTAGCTCGGTGTTTGGGAGTCGGCATCCAGTGCAAATTTGTGTTAGGCTACACTGACTCAGATATGAGTAGAAGAAGATCTACGACGGGCTATTTATTCACATTGGTTGAAGGTCCAGTAAGTAGGAGGTCGTTTCTTCAGCTTATTGTTGTTTTAGCTACTACGGAGGCTGGGTACATGATAGTCATGGAGGCGATAAATGAAGCAATATGGATGCATGACATATTGAATGACTTGGGAGTTAATCAAGTGTCTCTGATGGTGTTATATAATAGTCAAAGTGCGATATTCTTAGTCACAAATCCAATTCATAATGTTCGTACCAAGCACATTGATTTGAGATATCACTTTGTTCGGGACTTGATTGAAGAAGACAAGATTCTTTTAAAGAATCTCAATTCCATTTTCAATGGATGAATATGATACAATAAGAGAGAATTTGGGACAATTTGCTTTTTTAGAAAGATGATGAAATACATTATCTTCAGCTACGTTATCCAAATTTATTTATTGTTGGGAGTAGTTTGTTATTGTTTCATTTGAAGGCTGGAGTACTGGGTAAATTTCTAATCACGAATAAACAGCTCTTTCAGATCTAGTGTATGTTGCCATGAAGTTTAATTAATACTATCAACATTAATCTTTTTTGTCACTTCGTGATGTTTGCTTGACATGAAGGCACTAAATAAGCTAAATGGTGAGAAGTATAACTTGGATGTCATAGGGCATGCAATTTTTTTGGACTTGTCAACTGTCAAGGTAAAACTTATTACTAGACATGTTACAATCCGGCCCGGAAATTTAAAGTTATCAAGACAGGAATATACAATCGAAGGGTAAAAACGTACAATTCTAGCATTTTAAATAATCCAAAACCTTATGCAAACAGTTAAGAGCTATTAAATATAAACCTCTAATTCACATTTAATACGTCTATATAAAAATCAAGTTTTGTATAACAATTTTACTAGAAATTTTTATAGTTTCAGATCTTCCTCTTCTCATGTACACGAATGTCCTTCTGTTAGCCATTCAGTTTAATGAATTTTTCTTTTTTTTGTAATGATTATAAATTTACAGGTTATATAACATTTTAGTAAATAGTTATAGTTCAATAGTATACTAATTTTATGCATATATTTTAACACGCGTGCATTTTAAAATTGAATAAACTTTAATATTTCATTTTATTAAAATTTTTAAATATTTATGTTTCATTTAAGAAGTCATTCTAAGAGCACCTTCTAAAATACTGTTCTGAGATGGTACACCCATTTTCATTTTCTTTTTCAAACCTTTATGTATAGTTTTTCATATTATACCATTCTAATTTTTAATATTATTATTACTCCAAAATAATCTATTAATTCTTTTAAGGTTAGCATTTTATTTTATTTGTTTGCCCGTTATACGTAATTTTTTTTTTGAAAAAATAAATGAATAAAAGTGCTAAATGTTAGAAAATAAATAAAATAGAAACAAATAAAAAAAAAATAATAATAATAAATCAAAATTACTCCAAATGGCTCCTAAAATTTTTGATATTTCTTGAAAACTGATTTTCAATTCTCTAATTATTGTGCAGTGATTGATATTTTATGCTATGATTCTCTTTTTAGTGTGAGAACATGCTTATCATTTGGGCATTTACAGACATACCATTCAAATACCCAACTCTTATGTATTTACATATGTAACAACTAAGCTCTAAGTTTTACATTTATATCGCACAAATCTTTCACATCACATCCAAATTACCTCTATTTTAACTTTAAAAAACGTGAAATCCACCATTTCATTCATAAACAAGCCATCATACATATATGTAAAAATTGAAGTTTAGGTGTTAGATATGTAATTAGATAAGAATCGAGCGCTATGCATGTAAATCTTCCATATTATTTTTATTTGATTTTAATTTAATCTCTAAGAACCTCTATTTTCTTTGGTTTTGCCTAAACCTTCTTGTCAGGTTCCAATCCCCACAGACCAGCTCTATGCCATCAATGATTCCCTATCAGCAGAAGCTGCTGCCGAAGACTATGAAACTCGCCTAAAACATCTAATAAACAAGGGAGTAGTGCTGCTATCTCAACCCAAAGGGTTTCCAAAGTTTGATCTTTTGTTGTTGGGAATGGGTCCTGATGGTCATATAGCTTCCCTCTTCCCTGGACACAGTCTTCTCAGTGAGAACGAGCGTTGGGTTGCTTTCATTAACGACTCCCCGAAGCCACCACCTGAGAGAATAACTTTCACTTTTCCTGTCATTAATTCATCTGCTAATGTCGCGCTCGTCGTTGCAGGATCAGGTAAAGCTGATGTGGTGCATCAGGTTTTTGGCAGCACAAACTCTTCTTCTGGGTTGTTGCCGGTTCAATTGGTTAAGCCGGATGATGGAGCGTTAACTTGGTTTACTGATAAAGCTGCGGCTTCTAAGCTGTAAGATAAGGTGAGAATTGTTAGTCTTGTTCTGCTATTTTCTTGTTGTCGCAGTGTAACTTTATGAGGGATTTTCTGTTTGATGTGCTTGCTAGTTTCCCGAGATTTAGCAATTTCATCTTGCTTATTGTATGTAGATGAAGTACGCTTATGATATTTGCACTGAGTGACATATTTTTGGAACTACTATTCATAATCCACTTTTTTTTAATTATTGCTTGTGTTAATTACTTGAAATTAGGGGTGTGAGTGCAAATTGGCTTGAGCTCAACTCGTTAATGAGCTCATGAGTTGAGCTTATCGAGCCGTCTATAGGTTGTTTTAGATTAGATTAATGTTCTCATTGTTTTAGTTAGCTTTCATATTATTCACCCAAATGAATCTTTGGTGCCCTCTAAATAGGTCCTTTATTTATCTAGAATCAAATTATCATAATTGCAATATCAATAAAAATTGATAACTTGGGATCTTTTATTGGTAATTTAAAAATTGGTGGCAAGCAGCACTTTTTTTTATTTTATTTCACAAAACAGTATCAAAAGTAGGTAATTTGGTAAAGAAATGTTTTTTTTTAGTTGAATCGTGCATTTGTAAATATGAAACTATATTTACTTGTGACTCCCCTTGAAATTTGAAATTTTCATTAATAGGTTGCAAAATAAACATGAAGAAATAAAAATATTGAGAAACATGCGTTAAACTGTAATTTCTTCAAATATGCTGATTATAATTTCTGCCACTGAACCGACTATAACTTTAAAAAACGCCAATATTTAACAACAGTAGTGAAAAAGGTAGAACTTTTAGCTCAGAATATCCCTCTACCCAAATTTAACAATAACAGATTTTTCTTGGCCATGGATTTTGCTTTCCAGATCGATGCAATACAATATTGATTTTACTTGCGCTAATCTCAAAACAAGATCCAATGGCCAAGAACAAATCTTTACCAAATTTGAATCAGGAATATTCAAAGCCCTAAAAATAAAGAAGAGACTGGACTGTTCTTATTGAATGAAGGCAAACACACACATGGATCTCTTCAATCTACTTGCTTTCTTTATCTTCTTCTTCTTCCTCGAACGCAGAAGCTGGATACGACCTTCCGATTCCCACATTACTCTTAAAATATATTCTCTTCCCATCTTCGCTGCGGCTCATCTCAACAAGCGGCACCCATATCAACATCTGCTTGCTCTTCACGCCGCTCATTTTCTTCATCTTCCCTTTCTCGATATAAGCGGTGACTTCCTGTGCATAGCTCACCCTAGTATTAGTATTCTTGAAGAAATGTTCGTAAGGAGCTTTCTGTTTCATCCACACGAACCCGGTAGCCCTAACCCGGCCGCACTCTTCGAGGTTTTTGAGAGGCATCACCCCCCTAGGAAACCCTAGTTCCTCCAGCAGAGCCATGGAGTTTTCGTAGCAGGCTTCGGCTCCTCGGACGATCTCGGCGCCCTCTCGCTCCTTCAATCTGCTTGTTTCTGCAACCGTTCCCATCTTCTTCTTTTTCCAGAGGAGTGGTTTTAGAATGATCTGCTTGCTCTTAGGCTTTTTATGAAGAAGGGAAGGAGGGGGTTTGGTGGCGGGGAGATGAACTAATTTGTGTGGAGATTAGTGGTTTGACTGAAAATTAGTGATTTAAATAATGTGGTTTGGTGCGGATATGATGGAGGGAGTGGAAATAGGACTGTTGTGGGTAGGTGTGTAAATTCAAAATCTTGGTTTTTAGTTGTTAACCAAAATATAAAGTGGCTCAACTAGTTTAGTTTACTTTTAGTTTTATTTTATTTTATTTTAATTGGGAGAGTTACATTAATACAACTCAATTCTTATGTATTTACATATCTACCACTTAAAACTTCAAATTTTACTTATAAGCCAAGTTACCTATGCATGAAGTGTATTTCAGTTTTTAACAATTATAATATGTGTATTCTTCATGTGTTATGAAAGATTTGGGTGGAATGACTGTAAAAAGTGAAGTTTGTCATGAATGTTAGATATATTAATAGATAGGAATTGGGTGGTATTTATGTAAATGATCCTTTTTATTATAAACTTTTAATTTAATTATATCTATTTGGTGCTTTTCTTTATTTTTATTTTAAGAGTATTATTTTGCATTTTATATTTTATTTGTGATCATGCACCATATCCTTTGTTCTTGATGCTAATTTTAATAATAAATGGTAACTAAAAAAAATTATAATGGATATGAAAATAAGTGAAATAGAATATAGGAATAAGGCTGCATTTCATGCGTCAAACCTTTTTGGTTGATTGAATCATATTTTATAACTATAAATATTAATTTTTTAAGGGTTAAATATATAAATACATAAGAATTATGCTGTCTCTATGTAAATTTCCCATGTATGGGTCATTTACTTAACCCCAAAAACATTCAACGTATGGGTAAACAGACCCCAGCCAGTTATATTCAAAGTCCACCATTCTATATTATATTAGCCATTTTCAAGCAAAAAATTATTGGAGCTTTATTAAAGAGTGTTGTATGTAGGGCTGTCAAGCTCGTTGTTCGCGAACAGTTCGTGTTCGGTTCGTCAATGAGTTCGTGTTCGATTCGTTCGATAAGTAAACGAGACAAACGCGAACAATTTTTTTTCGTTCGGTTAGTTAAACGAACCAAACACGAACAGTGATGCGTTCGTTCGTGTTCGAATCGTTATTGTTTGAAATATAAAATAATATAAAATAATTATATATAAAAAATTTATTATATTTTAAAACATTAAATTTTATGAATTATAATATATAATAAAATAATAATAATAATATATTAATATACTATAGTAGTAATATACTAATATAGATATTGAATATTTATATAATATAAGTTATATAATTAATATATAATATTATTTTTATATATTAATATTAGGGATGTCAAACTGGCTCGTCGTTCGCGAACAGCTCGTGTTCGGTTCGTGTTCGGCTCGTTCGTTAAGAAACAAACACGAGCTTATTTCAAACAAACTAAATTTTAAACGAATCAAACACGAACACAAACTTTGTTCGTTCGTGTTCGGTTCGTTTACACCCCCCTAGTTGTATGTATTTTTTTTTATTTGGTTTATTTATTAATTTCTTTCTTCCTTATAAGAAGTGAAAATAGTTAAATATTTTGATCAAATTTAATTGATAGGAATTTTAAATATTTTTAATTTGATTGAAGATGAGTGCAAGTATACTTTTGATTAATTATCATATATTGATTTAAAGACCCACCAAACATTACTTCTTTAAGAATATTCTAATAACCTTTGGAGCATTTACATACATACCACCCAATTCTTATGTATTTAGAAATCTACTCTTTGTTATACATTTTAAATTGGATTTCATGTGTATCAAATTTTCCTTGCCCGCATTATTGTGGGAAAAAGTTATATTATATTTATATTCACACACACACACACACACACACACACACACACACACACACACACACACACACACACACACACACACACACACACACACACACACACACACACACACACACACACACAAACTTCCTTCCATTGATTGAAATCTCTTCAATTAGGCTTTAGATATTCAACATAGGAGGGAGGGCGATATATTTTGATAAACTTTTCAATGAAGTTTATGAAAATATGATCGATTCTAGCAATCTTAATATAATAAATAATAATAATTTTTTAGAAGATTAATATATATTTTGGTCCCCATTTTTAAGATTTGAAAGTTTCTTGACTTACTAAACTTGATGTTTCTTGACTTACTAAACTTCCTTCCATTAGCAATTTTAATTTTAATCTCAATTGAAGTGTGGAATTATTTAGAAGATTTGAAAGTTTCTTGACATACTAAACTCTTTAATATTATTTTAAAAATTTAAAAAGATGTCTAAGGAGTGGAGGAAGAATATTTTGGTCCCCATTTTTAAGAATAAACGGGATGCACAAAAATGCACAAATTATAGAGTAATTAAGTTAATGCCTCATATATTAAAATTATGGGAGGGAGTAATTGAACATAGGTTAAGATGTGTTAAGAAGATTTCTCATAATCAGTTTGGAGTTATATCGAACAATTCTACTTTGGAAGCTATACATCTATTGAGATGTTTGATGGAAAAGTACAGAGAGAGTAAGGAGGATCTAAATATGATTTTTATTAATTTAGAAAAAAACTTAAGATAAGGTTCCAAGAGAAGCTCTTCAGAGAGTTCTAGAAAAAAAAAAGATGATAAGACTTATATTCAAGTTATTAAAAATTTATATGTTAGAGTTGTTACAAGAGAAGCTCTTCAGAGAGTTCTAGAAAAAAAAAAGATGATAAGACTTATATTCAAGTTATTAAAAATCTATATGTTAGAGTTGTTACATGTGCTCGAACAGAAGGAGGATTGACCAAGTATTTTCCTATTTCAGTTGCAATAAATCAAGGTTCAACTCTAAGCCCATATTTTTTTTGCTTTAGTTATGGATGCTCTTTCTGGACATTTGCATGAGGATGTACCTTGGTGTATGTTTTTTGATGATGATATCATTTTTGTGGATATGACTAGAGAAAGAGTTTAGGAAAAACTTAAATTCTGAACGTCTACATTAGAGTCTAAAGGTCTTCATTTGAGTAGATCTAAAATTGAATACATGGAATGTGATTTTAGTAGTAGTAGAGCTATTGACACAGTTGTAATTAGTGGGTAATCAAATCATTAAAAGGTGTGAACATTTTAGATATCTAGGATCTATTGTTCAAAGTGGCAATGGTATAGATGAGGGTGTTATTAGTAGAACTCAAGTTGGTTGGTAGAAGTGGAGGAATGCATCCGGCCTATTGCGCGATAGAAAAGTACCGCTTGGACTTAAAAAGAAAAATTTTATAAGATAGTGGTGAGACGTGCAATACTCTATGACGCAAATTGTTGACCTTTAAAAGAGAAGCATAAAACAAATTAAGTGTTGTTGAAATGAGAATGCTTAGGTTGATGAGTTGTATGACGCTTAGGACAAAATGCAAAATGCATATATTTGTGATAGGTTGGTGTAGCTTCAATAACAGACAAGATTAGAGAGAATCGTCTTAGATGTTTGGTCACATTAAATGTCAATTATCTATGATCCCGTCAAGAGAATAGATATTTTGAATTAGAATTTTGTTAAAGAAAGATAGATGAAGGCCTAAAAAGTCTTGGGCATATTGTATTGTATAAAAAACGATCTTAATTTATTAGAATTAAATGAAAATATGACACTCAGTAGGACACAAAGAAGGAAAATGATTCATGTAGCCGACCCCATTTAGTAGGATAAAAACTTGTTGTATGTGAAATTTTGGTTCTTCATGGTTAACAAAACAGCCTCTCTCTCTCTCTCACTCACACACACACACACTTTCATCCTCATCTTTTTTCTTCGTCTGCATCAGATCTGCCTAAAGCTTCCCAGCCCACATGAAGGGGCTAGTAAGTACGTTATTTTATGTTTTTCCTCCACTACTTATTTTACATTTTTATTTTTTAAACAAAAAATGCTCTTTCTCGTTTGTATAGACTTTCTCATATCAAAGATTTCTAATTTCATAATTGCATCTCAAAACTTTCGTCCCTGGTTATTTCTCTGCTTTCAATTCTTCTACCGTTCTTACTTCAACTATTTAAAAATGATGATTCAATCTATCTTTCGACCTGTTGTAGAAACATATTGAATTATCATTTCTAAATGAATGACAACTACCCAATGACGAAAATTTTGAAGTGTCATAATAGAATTAGACTGCTATAATAGGAGAAAGTCTAAGCAAGTGAGAATGATATCATATTTCGTACAGAAAATAGCATAAAAATATGCTAGAAGAAAAAATATTTTTTAAAAAAACGTACTTATTAACCCCTCTATGTGGCCATGGGAGCTACAGGCAGAACTGGTGGAGCTGAGGAGAAAAGAGAAGGAAGTTGAATTCGAGGTCAAATAATTGGAGGGAGGGAGGGAGGGAGGGAGGGAGGGAAATTTTCTACATAATGATTGACTTTGCAGATGGTCCAACATAGTTGTATGATTCTTTTATGTTAGGGTTGTAGCGGACTGATCATCTATTCGAAGAATATGCATGGATTCGCAAGAGAGAAATGATCGGCCTGTAATGGCGGCTCGACATATTCTTTCCATAGATGAGCACTGCATTGCAATCTTAATATAAAAGTATCATGCAAACTGTGTTGGACTATCTGCCAAGTTATCATTATGTAAAAGGAATGGTAGCTCATGTCGGCTTGTGCAGTTGTGTTGCCCTGTAAGTTTCGTGATAATGGTTAAGAGGTGCAGGATAAATTGGTTATGAAATTGATTTGTTTTATTGATTGTCATTATCAAAATGTCTCCTACGAAAGACTTCATCATCCGACGGAATACACCTCATATTGGTGACAAAAATGGGAAATCCTGATACTATCTGTAAATTCCATAAAGTAACGGTCCATTCTTAGGGCGGAAAGCTCTTTGAAAAATAAAAAAAAATTTACACATGAATTACCTCATAAATTCTGATTGCTTGTAAAGTGTCTCTACGTGCTTATAAAATATATCTAGCCCAAGGAACATATCCATGCACTGGACCGAGAATCTGGTCCAAAGTTGAATCTCTTGGTCATTCTCGTGTATTTTTTCTGAAGTTAGCGACGACTCAGAAGCCTGGACTATACTGTCAGTTCAATGGAATCCAGGTCCATTCAATATCCAGGTCCATATCTCACAAATTTCATGACTAATCCGATTTACCTTTGACATTGATGTTTCTCCCATGCTCTATGCGGAGAAACTGGAATCCTGCCCGTCTTCCCTCCCTCTGCGACATCCAGTCGATTCAAGTCTTCGGAGAGAGCAAAATTGAGCTCTCATTCCTTTAATCAAGATAATTTGAAGGTCCCATGCATCTTATGGAAGGCCGGATTAGAAAATTTCTTCCGACTGCAGTGTCTCTTGACACTGATCAACACATCCTGTAGACAACTGGGCAAACATAGACACTGATGTTGTCCGCTCAAACGGGGATGAAATCGGGATGTTGTCAAACTTTATGGCGATCCTATTCTTGCAAAAATGATTTAAAACTTGGATTATTTGGACTTTAAAATGACATAAAAACATAGATTATAACAGAATAATCATTTTGATTATAAATCAATTCACTTCAAAAGAATGGTCGGGTGCACCTAGGATTTATATAGGGTTTATGAAAATATGAATGACTCTCAATTAATGTGATTAGATTTCTCTTTGACCTCAAATTTATTCGTATCTGAGAATGATCATTTGAAAATGTATATTCAAGTGCAAATGAATCTTTATGTGATATATTTAAATACTTAAATTGATACTCCTTTATTTATAGGGGCCTATAGTTATTGTGAAGCGACGATTATACTCTGACCCTTTTTAAGTCTGTTCCATAATCAGTTTCATGTCATTCAATTGATGGATATCTGACAAATCGTTTTCTTGGTGGTCGGCCTCCATAAGAGCATCCTTCGAGTCGGCCAGCGTCTGGGTCGGTGGACCTTTAGTCGACCACTAGATATGTCTCTAATCGATCGACTACCGTTATTTTGTTGTCCTCCAATCACCTTTATTCTCGTGAGGTCTTTCTGGCAATGCATGCTAAGCTCTGAGCTATTTGATCCACTAAGGATTCAGCCAATGTTGGAATTTGAAGTTTTCACTAATTTAACAAAAATATTATCTATATAAATTTCTACCATAGTAAACATTTAAAATGAAAAATTTGTTATATGTTTAATGCGCCTAACCACTCGAGTACCCTCCTATTTATAAATGATAGGTAAAAAAATAAATTACAATATTATCCTTACATTTAAAGAGTGGTACTTGATATTTTAGTATTTTATATTGATGCGTTCGACTAAAAAGTACTCCCTCAAAATAGTTCATTGGTGTGTACATAAATTTATCTAATTTTTTCCCCTAATATATTACACTTCCCACTACACTTATTAATTCAAAATCTAATTAAAGTTTCTATTTATGAGGGCAAAAATATATTATTATTATTATTATTTATTATTATTATTATTATTATTTTTGGATGGAGTGGAGCCACTCCTCCAATTGAGAAATTTCATTTTATTTTCAACTAATATATTGCGTGTTCAAGACTCCGAACACATATGCATTTGATATAACTATCTCATTTTCTTAATGATTTTATGTATATATGATGACCTATATATATATACACACCTCAACCTAAATCCGACCACTAATTAATAGAACTTTATGAGTGAATAAAATCATTAATCGCATATTTATGCTTTTAAATTATGAAATATTAATTCCATTCAAACTCTTGACTTGAGCCTTATTTATTGCCATTGCTAAGCCCTTTTTCTTATAAGGAATATTTACATACATACCAACCACAATTATGCATATAAATATATATTTCACTTTTTTAAAAAATTAAAATGATAGTATTTTTAAAATTTGAGAGGTATAAATGTAACAAAATAAGATTTATTTTTTTAGAAATGTAAATAGTTATGTCCTTAAATGCCCCTTCTAATTATATATATATATATAAACTCAACCGACATACAGATGTATTCATTCGCATGCAATGTACCAAAGAATTAAAAAGAAAAAAAGATGAAGAGATTAAATGTAATTATTCTCTCATTAATTAAATTATAATAAATGATGAAAGAGAGCTCCATTTAAGAGATTATTATACTATTTTTGATAATTTACCAACTTTAAAAACTATTTAATTCCAGTTTTTTTCTTAAATAATATATCTTAAAATTTTCATCTCTCAATTAAATTCCTATGTTTGATATATAATATTTTATTGACAATTTACTTAAAAGCCTTTCAATTCGTTTGTATTTATGTATCTGGCTCCTAAATTTCAATTTTTATATATATGAAATATTATGTTTGTATGAAAAAAATATATTCCGTTTTTTAGAAATTATATAATCGGTTGTCAATTGATGACATCTGTCAATCAATGAAAGCTGTGAGGTAACAACCTTTTGTCTGATGCTTATTCATTTCAAATTATCAACATGGACATTCGTTGGCTATATAGTCTGCGGATCTCCTTTGGACATCTGTCAATCAATGAAAGCTGTGAGGTAACAATCTTTTGTCTGATGCTTATTCATTTCAAATAATCAACATGGACATTCGTTGGTTATATAGTCTGCGGATCTCCTTTGGATCATCCTTATTATAAGAGAGATTTACTCAGAAAAGAGAATTCTATGATAATAGACAAATTCATGACTTCTGAAAAACAAAAACAATGAATCAATCTAATCAGATTTTGTTGGTGTATAAAAATAAAACTTTGGCTTGGGTGCTAACATATATATCATCTAAAACGTATAAATTTACAAATCAATCATGTAATGTTTACATGTTAACCTCGTAAAACTTTTACCCATCTAAGATTTACAGTCTCACATTGCATCTCTCTTTTTCAGCTTCCACCCTGTCTAAAATTTGTGAGATGGATAAATTTTGGATTGTTAACATGTAAATAGTAGAGTTTAGGGGTTTGATATGTAAATATATATGTTTTAGATCATAGCTGAAATCAAAACTGAAATCAGGTTCAAGTTGGGTCAATTGACACGAGACTGACCCGTTAAATGACCTATCTTCGTTACCAAAAGTCATATCATTCTTTATCTTGTATTCTGTAAACGGATATTGGATTTTAAAGTATGTCACATGACATATTGGCTCCAGCTACCTTTCTTGAGAGAGAGAGAGAGATAGAGAGAGAGAGTCGTCGTCTTCTACCTTGTCAACACTCCACATGGTGCAACACGCGTGCAGGCCCGATCGACCAAATCCCTACCATCGCCGGCGGTAGGAGAGCGCTGGTGAGGGACTGAGGTGGAGGGGACGGTTGCGTGAAGTCGATGGTGGTTTGTGGCTGGTCGGAGCGTTTGACTGGCTGCGTTGGGGGGAGCTGGGGAACTGCGGCGGTGGGAGGGAGCCGGTGGCATGTCGGAGTGGCTGTGGCAGTGAACTTTGACAGTGACGGCGATGGCCGGAATCGCCCTCGCCGCCACATTCGTGGTATCGTCGCGGAGGTAAAGAAATCGGGAAAAAGAAATCCCGGAATTGAGGGATTCTTTTTTCCTTTCGGCAGAGTGGGGACCGGGGGGACGGGGGGCGGGGTAGATTATAGATGAAAGCTCTGAGAAGATCTAGCACATCCTCTTCCTCAAATCCACCAACCTCATCATCTCCCACGTCGTCGTGGATCCATTTGCGATCGCTTCTTATCGTTGCCTCCTCTCCTGTTCCCGATCGGTGAGTTCCCCTTCTCTCAATCCATTGTCCTGTTTCGCTTACTCTGTGACTTTTTTTTCTTTTAAAGAGAAGGTACTATTTGTTAGATTTGTCCCAAATTTTTCTTATTTTTTGTTCGGTACTTTTCTCCAGCTCTCCATTTGGCGATCATGATATGGCGAATCGGAAAAGACTGAATCGCTGACTAATCCTCTTCGCTTCTGTCAATCTTGTTGTTCTTTTTCGATTATTTCTATTGTACAGATCTAAGCCGTCTTTATGATGCTTTCGAGTTGATACAGTTACGAGTGTCAGTGTTCTCATCTTTAGATTCCGCTTTAAGCTATGCAGCTGAGCTCTTCGCCTGCTATATGGCCTTTTATGTAGAACCCTTGACTTGGTTTTGGAGTGTGTTGTTCTGTCGTGTTCTTTATTTTTAACATTGTTAGCGTCTCATCCCACACGAGCGTAGACTGGGTTGCCATGAATTATCACAAAAATGACATATGTAGCTTTACTGAACGCTCTCATGGCGCCGTGCCTTGCTTTATTTTGGACTGCTGAAATCGTCCTTTCACTACCCGGCAAAATAATTCTTCAGTTGGGTTGCAGTTACTTTCTCTCCAATCCTCTCATTCGATGCGAGGAAAAATCAAAGCCTATGGTTAAAAGTTCACAATACATGGAGCAAAATCTGTGCCAATTCGCTTTTCCCATGTAATTCTGATTTTTATCAGCCTGGTATAATTTTTTTATGTAATCTTTTCTTCGTTTTCCTTTCTTTTTGATCTCATCACATGTGCTTCTTGTACTTTTAAAGGCTAGACCCCTTTGAATCCATCTTTACATTCCTATCACATTATTTTACACTTTCATAGGTAGGTTCTTGTTGCTCATAGGTTTTAGCATATTGATCTCTATGGTAAATAGCTTTGACACAATATTGGAATCCTATCATTTTTATTCTAAATTTAGCTGAATTCAATTTCTGTCTCTATGTAGTTTATTGCGTGAACCCTATTGCACTTGTTTTCTTATGCTATTGTCTTATAAGATTGTTGTTTTTCTATCAGAGGCAGCCTTAAATCACCATGGTCTCGGAGGAAAAGAAAAAGAGTTCTTTCTCATCGTTATTGGAGCAGCCTCTTTACACCTGAAGGGAAACTTCGAGACGGCGGCTACAAATTCCTTAAGAAAGTCAGAAGTGGGGTGAGTACTTTTGGTTCTATGGCTATTTTTTGAATAATTTGTCCTGTTAATTCTGTTTACTTTGATTTCAGCTTCATTTTGAGCCAATATTTATCCTTTTTGGTTTAGGGAATTGATCCAAGCATCAGATCTGAAGTTTGGCCTTTCCTCCTTGGAGTGTATGTATTTCAAACTTTCACTCAGACTACAGTATTTTTTCAGGATTCTGCACCTCTGATTTTACTTTAATGGATATCTTGATAAGACCAACTTGAACATGATTTATTTTGAATTTTCATAGTTTTTTTTTTCTAAAAGCCGCCATCTGAAATCTGGTTCTGTTGGTCCAAATCTTGAGTGCTTAAGTCATTAAATTTAAGATGAATGTCAATGTGTCTTTTCTTAGTTGAATATGTTAACCGTTAATCGATTTGCTATCTTATCTTTCAAATCTACAACTACTATGCTTTATGAGGTATACTAACTTGAGCCTCTATCACATAAAATCTCTGTTCATGTTATAATGGGTTGAATCTCTGGATACTTTATGCAAAATTCTGTATTTGTTTCAGCATGATGCAAAGTTAGATTATTTATGTTAATATATCAATTGAATCAGAGGATCGGTTCTCGATATTTATTTGCATAACTGTTTAGGCAAATTGTTTATTCTTCAAATAGGCATAAGCTATTTACTGTTTAGCCATGTTAATAAGAGTCGGTGAATGACAATGAGGAACTCCTTGGTATGAGATGGCATAGAACTTATTAATTGAAAATAATAGAAAAAAGATGGTTGGATGTGATAATTAAACCCTCCGCCTTGCTTCCCCAACATTTCAAATTAAAATTGGCCAAAGTTATTATTATTATTTTTTATTTTTAGAGGACAAATTTTAAAATGGAATCGATCAATTAATTAAATTAGGTTGAAAACCACTATTAAAAAAAATTATATAGGAGACTACACACCATTAATAGGGTCGTTTTAATTAAAAAAAAATAATCAAACAGGGCATTTAGTATTAAAATAATTTTTTATTCACACCATTAATAGGGTCGTTTTAATTAAAAAAAAAATAATCAAACACCTTTAGTAAGGGCATTTAGTATTAAAATAATTTTTTATCTTCATATTTAAATTTTTAAATTTAAGTAAACTAAAAAATGAATACTAATATGAAAGTAATTTTTTTTTGTTAGTATGGGATAATTTTTGTTAAGCTCATATCAAATAATTTCTGAATAAGCTCATTTTCATAATTTGGCCAAAATTAATTTAAAATTTAAATAAATAAAAATACAATATGTGAGAGAATTAGTAAATTTATGAGTGAATCATGTTAGAAAAATATGACATTTAAATTATGTTTTAAGCTTTAATTGAGCAGAGCATATAGTGAGCCGTAATCAACGTAGTTACATATTATGTCATTCTTTTTTTGGCTCTCACTCAAGCTAAATTTTTCCATATATGTTAAATTTTTTTCTTAAATCCCAAATAATTTCTTATTAGTTTGTTTATACTAATTGAGTAGCTGAATCAGTTAATAGAGAAGCTCCAAATTTGAATTTGAGCATGTTGAATTATATTAAAAAATATTAATTTAATATAAAAGTTAATAATTACACAAGCATGCAGTTACAGGAAAAACTCAAATCGAGCAAAAGCCAAAAAAGAATTAACTTATTATGTAGCTAAGCTAACTCTATCTAGCTCATTATATATTTTGCTTAATTTATTCTAAAAGATAATTTAAATGTCTTATGTGCCTGCATAATTCACTCTTAAATTTTTATTATTTCTCTCACTCATTATATTTTTATTTTATTTAAATTTTAATTTAATATTGGCCATATTATGAGAAGGGTTTATTTAGAAATTCGTAGATAGGAGCTTAAAAAAATTATCCCATATTAACAAAAGTAATTTTATCTGATACTATTATTCATTTTTTAATTTACTTAAATATTTAAATTTAATTATATAAAATTATTTTAATATTGAGAGCATTTAATTAAAAATTAAATTTTAATTAAACACCCCTATTAAGGGTGTTTAAGATCATAAATATTTTTTTTTCTAATTGCGATCCTAACCCTAATTTAACTCATTAAGTTGATTCTTTTTAAAATTTGTTCATTTTTAAATTGGTTTCCAATCAAATAAAAATTCTGAATTTTTTGTTATGTTAGATAAATTCTATCAGATAGTGGTATTTAGAATCTGTAAAATAATTGATTTATAAAACTTCTTAAAGCTTGAAAATTATATGATTTATCTCTAGACATGGTTCTGGAGAATAGAAAAACAAAAATATTCTTTGAAGATAATCCAAAGGATTGTCTTTGGTAATTGTGTATATCTTGCCTTTTGTTGTTATGTTTTAAAAATATAGGAGATATTTTAATTGATTTAAATCAAGCAGTTGTGATGCAAATCTCACAGTCTGAACTGTGTGTGTTGAGAATAGTAAACAGAAAAATTGCTTTTTATTTTTACTTAGTTAATTTTATTTTAATATATATATATATATATATATTTCAGGTTTTAGTTTTAGTTTTGTCATACCTATAATGATGCCTATAAGAACAAAGTATGCTCTTTGATGTTCTTAGTCTCTTTCCCCTCCCCTTATCTGGTTCAGTTCCTATTGTTGACTCGGATGAATTTTCTATTTTGGTAGTTTGAATCTTATCTTCGCCTAGCATTGTGCCACTTATGTTATTCGCGTTGTGATGCGTGGCTCTTTAATACTTTATTCCTGTCTATAGTTTATAAAATTATAGTTTCTGGCTATCCAGGTATTTTAGCTGCTACATGTGACTTGTTGAGCTACAAACCCTGAGATTCAAACACTTTAATTTATGCTTGCAACCTGATTTGTCTCACGATTCTGACTACTTATGAGTTGTAATTCTTTTTGAGATGTTTATCTATGAGATTTGAATTGAGGACCCATTCTATCTTATCCTTTGATTTTAAAGAGATCCATATTTATAAATAAGGTTTCCAAGGCTTATGAAAAATAACTTCATTGATATTACGATTTTATTACTTTTTTTTTTCCGCTCGAGTGCTTTTTGGATGTGATTATTGTGGCATGGTGCAATTGAAAACAATAGTTTACAGGGGAATCACCCCACACCAAAGTCAGGCCTGTATTGTTATGTTGTTACTTTTTTTATTTTCTAATATCTAATTTAGCTGTGTATTCTTGTGTGATTGATAATTTTCAACTTTTTACAATTTACTTTTTTACTTTTGTGGGGTGATTTCTGATTAGTCGTTTGATTGTTTTATGCACTTAAATTTTGCTGTGGGATTTCCATTAGAAAGTTCTAAATTATTGTTTGTATGGATTTTGACGGTTTCCTATTTTATTCTAAAGCAAAGAGTTGTTCTATAAATTTAAATTTTTTGTTTGTGTGCTTGACCTTATGCTTAATTTTGTGCATCCACCACATGTATTGCTGAACTTGAGATTTTTTGGTCATTGGAAAATGAAACATATGCAAAATTAAACCTGAATTACTCTCTTTAGGCATCTGTGTATGGTATTGATTTGTACTTTTACTTCATTCTACATATGTAATTTCTTAAGTCATTACTAATTTTAGTTTGATATAGTTGCATTATTGTTATTCTTTTCAGCATCGTATATTCGTATGTTAGATTATATCTTTGCATAGTCTGTATGTACAATATCTGTTTTAGAGGTTTCTCCTCAAATGACAGTAAGTTCTTGGACATGCTTTAGCACTTTGATTTTGTATGACTTATATTGTTTGATTTAATATTGTCCAATTTTTAATTTCCCAAAGAGTAAAAGAAGGAATATATAAATGTTTTTTTTAAGCACTGATTTTAGAGGCCTACTTGCATCAGATCCCAAATATGATACATGTATTACAACCAAGTAAAATTTACAATTTTGGTAAGTTGAAAGCATATATAATCAACAAAAGAAAAAGCTAGTCATTGTTTTATATTTTTTTATTATTGCAGGTATTTTAGTTATTTATATTTTTATTTCATTATTTGAATATTTTAGTCACTGCTATTAACCTTATCGGTAAACTATTAGTTGTTTGTTAGCAATTTGTAAGCATTTTGTTAAATTTTTTATTTTGTGTGCATCTTGTATTTATTTGCAATTTATTAGCATTTACTAGTTTTTTTTCTGTTTGGCTGTTTATTTTAGTATATTATTTCATTCACCTATAAATATGAGAATTTTAAGACATATATGCCAATTTTTGGCATGAATAACATTTTATTGTGGATGTAAAGACTTCTTTTTCACTATTCTAGATTTTGATCAAATTTAGGAAGACAAACTCAAATTTTTTTTGCCATTTTTGATGACGTAACTCATCTTGGGGAGGTTTAGCGGGTTTTTTGTTTTTTGTTGCATATTAGGTGGGCCTAAAAGACTTGGGCGTGATGTATAAAAATGATCATAATTTATTAAAATTTTATGAAAATATCACACTCAATGGGACCCAATGGAGAAAAAGGATTCAAGTAGCAGACCCCACTTAGTGGGATAAATGTTTGTTGTTGTTGTTGTTGTTACATGAAAAATCGCTCTTGAAGTAGAGAATGCACCGCTTGAAATTTTGGAACCTGAAACTCTTGCCCATCTGCTGCTTCTAATGGGTGCTGTAGAGAAGAGCAGCTGAGCCTTTTCTGAAGAATAAGGTGAACTGCAAGTTTCGTACTTTAAGCTACCTTTCAATAATTAAAAGCCACTATTAAATTTTTGCATAAGCCTAATTTTTGTGAATCTAAACCAGATATTTTGGTAAAGCGATCCTAGTTCTCATCCAGCACCATAAATAGTCTTAATTTTAGAAGTGTGAACATTAATATACTTATGGATAGGAAGTTCAAAATAATGAGCATTAAATTGAACCACAACACTTTGAACTTGAAGTTGAGATCAACCATGTATTAAAATAGCCTAAGTCTATACCAAAGCACATCAACCACCTTTGCTCTAGGAAATCACATTAGGATAGAACATATCTTGTTTTTTTTCAGTATTCATTATGGATATATCCACAATTGATAACATATTCATCATAACTTATTCTCTTATCTATTCATTATAGGCTTGTCCAAAATATAGTTTAAAAAATTGTTTGAGGCATACATTATCAGACAAACTTCCGTAGATGCCTCACAAAAGATGCCTCAAGACTTATGGCTTATTGTCCCTAGTGAGGCGTATGCTTTTTTCTAGAGACTTTTGAGGCATGCAGCTCCAATGATTTTTAAAACATGTTTTAGTGCATGTGTACAAACACGTGCAGCTTTATCATTGTTAGAACATATATTCAAATCTTATTCAGTTTATGATCAAACTTCGTTTGAAGGTTCAAATATGGTTCGAGTAAGATTCAAATAGTCATATGAACAAACTGTTTTCATTCATGTTTCGAAGAAGGCTAGATTATGTTCAAATTAGTTTGAATGATGGTTGATCTTTGTTTGATCATAATTAAAATAAGATTTAAATAAAATTTGAAGGCAGCTTTCACTTTAGATTAATATTTAAGATTGAGATTTTTTTTTATTGTGTGATTTTGTGATTTATGATGATGAAAAAGTAAATCTATCAATGATTTATGGTATATTTATGAATTGTTTTTACTTTTATAAGTTTTTATTTTTAGTTTGATGCTTAAGCTTTGATCTGCTTGAGAATTTTGCTTTATCTCGCTAAGGCAAAATGTTTTAGATGTTGATTTCACCGTTTTAAATCTTGGTCCAAAATACTTTAAATGGAGAAAGGTAACTAAAATAATTTTGCTCTTTTCAAAACCATTATCTACATTCTTAATCTTGGGGAGCTTGATAGAAAAGTGCTAAAACGTATGTGACAAGACTACGAAGAATAGATTGAGATGATTATATTAGATGTATGTGGCAGTAGATATGTTTTTAAGATAGGGGAAAATAGAATTATTTCATTTGGGGACATACAAGTAAATTTAGAAGATACATCAATATGAAAGATATATTTTAAATCAAAGGATTGAGAAAAATGCTGAACAGAAAGCATTTTTTATAGTTGTGTAAAAACATTTGCTAAATTAATTTTAACACTTCATGTAACATTTGATGGAAGAGAATGGAGAATAATGGAAAACAAGGGTTTATAAAACTGACACAATATACTAGGGGCAAGGCTAGTGATGATGAGACATATGTTTTTCTTGTACACAAAATAGAAGCATTGGCACTGAGTTTAATATCCATATGCAACTAGAAAATTAAAATGAGCTGAATTCTATTCAAGAAGAAGAATCATCACAGGAATTATAACTAAATTCATTTCTTACTAGGAATGAAGAAAAAAGAATAATTCAATCACTGGATCATTTGAAATTGGGACAAGGCTATTGATATATTCACAAAATTAATAAAGTACATTACACGACTTTTTGTCAAAATTAGGAGGTCAAGTAGCTGTTTTATTGTTATTTGGTTAACAATATACAATATTTTAACTTATTCATAGGTCCTTCTACAGTGATCTCACTATTGTGAGTCTTGTTTCTTTTGCAATGCAGGTATGATCTGAACAGTTCAGAGCTGGAAAGAAACGTGGTGAAACTGCAGAAAAGGTGCTTGGACTGGATCCCTGTTTTTTCTCCATTATTATCTTTCCAAAGAGATGATATTTGTCTGGTTATTGGGGCAAAATTTCTTTCCTATATGGGAAATTAACATGCCATTCGATTCACATATAGTTATATATAAAACACAAATTTTATTATTTACATGCTTATCGCTCAAGTCTTTAACATCACATAAAAAAATATCACCATTACTAATTTTTTAAAGTGAAATACACATTTTCATGCTTAGTTTTTTAATGCCAATGTGCTATAAATTTAAATATTAAAATTTAGCTGTTAGATATGTAAATACATATGAACTGTGTGGTATGGCATGTATATAAATTTCCCTAAATACATGGCCTCATATAGTACCCTTAACAATTCATATTCAGTAAGTTGATACAATAACTTGCTCCCATTTCTGCATTTTTCTATACAAATATCCCACCTTTAACACATCTCGCAGGAGAGAATACGAAAATCTGAGACGCCGGTGCTGCATGTTAGCAAATCATTCATATCAGGGGAATTCTTTGTTGACTATAGATGAATTATTGAATGAGGTGATACCTGATGAGGATCCTCAGTCTCCCAGAAGCTGTGACGATGATTCTCCAAGGCTCTCACTTTTCATGGAAAGGAATCATGGGGACAGACCAGTCTACGACAAGACCCCTGATTCCGCCTCCTGCAATTTGGATGAAGCGGACGAAGATGAAGAACACACCGGTATCTATCATTTTGATGCCTTCCAAGCTGAAACAGATTCATCAGATTCCGAATCCTCCGTCGAAGAACTGCAAGGTGTTGTAGAGCCCGATCACAAACTCGCCCCTAGTGGTTCAATCTCGCACGATACTTCCATTCGAACTGTCGAAGATTTCACGACATGGCAGCGCATCATTCGACTTGATGCCATCCGAGCAAATGCTGAATGGATTATCTACGCCCCCACCCAAGCTGCGGTCTCAGAAGAGGTAGCTAACAAATCCGCCGAATCCGTAAATTTAAAGGATTACAGTCACCTCGAACCCTCCATGATCTACCATGCCGCTCGTCTTGTCGCAGTGCTTGAGGCATACGCCGTCTACGACCCCGAGATTGGCTACTGTCAAGGTATGAGCGATCTCTTATCCCCGATTCTGACGGTGATGGACGACGATCATGATGCCTTTTGGTGTTTCGTTGGGTTCATGAGGAAGGCCCGGCACAACTTCCGGCTCGACGAAGTCGGGATAAGGAGGCAATTGGCGATTGTGTCTCGGATAATCCGATCGAAGGACGCACAATTTTACAGCCACCTTGAGAAACTCCAGGCAGAGGATTGTTTCTTTGTGTACAGGATGGTGGTGGTGCTGTTTCGAAGGGAGCTCACATTCGAGCAAACCGTTTGCTTGTGGGAGGTGATGTGGGCGGACCAGGCGGCAATACGAGCCGGGATAGGGAGGTCGGCTTGGGGAAGGATTAGGCTGAGAGCGCCGCCTACCGACAATCTTTTGCTCTACGCTATCGCCGCCTGTGTGTTGCGGAGGAGGAAGCTGATCATAGAGAGGTATAGCAGCATGGATGAGATCATGAGAGAGTGTAACAGCATGGCAGGGCAGCTTGATGTTTGGAAGCTGTTGGATGATGCCCATGATCTGGTAGTAACCCTTCATGACAAGGTCTGATCTAATTACTGGAGGAAGAATGAATGATGCTTCATTTTTCATTCTCTCATTGTTGGAGCCGCCAGAGATCTAATGGAGATTTTTGATGCTCAGTAAGTTCTGATTGGCTCTTTACTCTTGCTGTTAAAAAGTTTTTTAGCAGTTTAAAAAACTAAAGTTATTGAATTAGATGAGACTATTATTGTTCTTTTTTGAGGAGAAATGTTAGTTAAATGGCAATACATTGTTTTTAGGATTTAGTGTGGAAAGTTTGAAAATGAGCAAATTATTTGGCATTTTCATGGTCATGTTCTGATGGGTTTATGAAAATCTCAATGTAAAAACCTCAAATCAAATTCAGAATGGTTAAATCATTGCTCAGTTTTTCTTAGTTTTTGTTGAAATGGAGATCAGATTCTGTAGTATTTCATTTTTTCTTGCTGCTTCCATTTCAGAACTCTTTCATGAGAGATGAGTTGATTCATATAAAAGAATTACGAGAAGTTTTCATTGGTTTGTGTTAGATCGTGTTTAAGTAGTGATATTTTTTTTTTCAAAATTATATTTTAATTGACCTGTCAAAATTGTGTTCCGCAGTTATCAATGCTCTCATTGATCATCATCATTGTCATCATCCAATTATCATCGGCTTCTATTGAAAAATTGTTGCATGCGGCCTGATTTAGCATGAGTTCAGATTGGTTAAGGGAGTGGACTCAATTGCAAAACTTTTAATATTGTTTGGTAATGATTTGATTGTAGAAGGATGTGATCTCAATTGTTAATGATGTTAACTATTTAGGCTATAGTCGGCAAAATCTTGGCACAAATGGACTCAAATCAATTCATTTGGAGAGACAATATAGTTGTCAAGGCAATCATGAACTCAGTAGGCTCTTCTACCTCAGCCTTTGTTGATGAATATCATCATTGGTGGCAAACTCCATGGGATAGTATGGGACATATATATGCTTTTATTTAAGAAGATATATGATTATACCAATCTATGATATTAACCTTTTAAGTTTTAAGAAAATTGTAATTCATTGGTGGCAAACTCCATGGGATAGTATGGGACATATATATACTTTTATTTTAGAAGATATATGATTATACCAATATATGATATTAACCTTTTAAGTTTTAAGAAAATGGTAATGAAAATTATTCATATTGATCCCCTATTGAAGGAAAATTGCTTAATTACTTGTATAATTTGCAACCTCATCCTAGATTGTGACATTCTCAAGTAGTACTACTTTATGTTTAATCTTAAAAGTCTCTATCCAAATGAGTTAAGGGGATTAGTACAAAGTCACTTAAATTACTATTTTGATGAACTCAATATGAGAGATCGTAGTTTTTTTTATTTTTTTGGGAAAATGAGGGTCACAATTAGTTTTATTTAAGTTATAATATCAGTAGACTTCTTTTTTCGTAACATTTTTTTTAAGGGTTGATAGTCAACACTAATTTTTTTTTATTTTTTTGGGAAAATGAGGGTCACAATCAGTTTTATTTAAGTTATAATATCAGTAGACTTTTTATTTTGTAACATTTTTTATAAGTGTTGATAGTCAACACTAAATTGACTCCTACATATCATGGTTGCCCCCAATATTTGTGAGTCGAGTGATTTTGCTAATTAGATCACTTTATTTGTTTATTTATTATGTACTAATTATTTATCCATTCACCATTTAATTAATCATCTTCATTTTAGATTTAGTTATAATTTTATTTGAATTATGATTTTTTTTAATTCACTTAACTTTATCTCTTATTTTATAGGGCTTAAAAGAAAAAAAAATCTTATTTTATGGGGCTTAATTTGTTATTTTAGTACTTGTTTTAATCTTAATTTGATAATGTGCCCTCCTAACAATTATGGAGAAAGTTTAAGATAATTGTTGAATAAAAATACCTACTTTTACAATGATTAATAGCATCTTTCAGTAATTTTGGCTATTTAATAAGGGGGTGTGGGCACGACGAGAAGAATCATGGGGAGCTGTGTTTTTATAGGAATAAGCAAAGTTCACACAACTAAAGGTCTGTTTGGGGCAACTACAGTTTATTGAATAATCTGCTGATAAGTTGATTAAAAATAATATGCTGATAAGTTAGGTGTGGTGGCTATCACAACTTTTTTATTTTTTTGGAAAAGTCATACCACAACCAGAAAGTTGTCACAACACCTAGATATGTGCGGTGTGAAAACACTGTTTTCAGTGTTTTGAAAACACACAAGCTGCTACTAAAACAGACTAGGTGCGTTTTCAAAAACCACCACACTAAATAAGCTGTGCCAAACAAACCCTAAATCTTGTATCTCCAATTTTTTGAATTCAAGGATAAAGAGAAATTTACATACATATCACAATCAGGTCCGGAAGACGGCATACTCTGACAATGCAAAATATAATAAAAGGAAATGAACCTATTTTATATTCTCAAAAAAAGACTTTGCATACAAATTAAAAAAGAGAAATAAATTTTATTAATACTAAAAAGTTCACTGATACAACTATACTAAAAATAGAAAACTAGCAAAATCAAAATAGAAATAATAACGTGGAACAACTGCCCAGACCCAACAAAGAAAAAAATACAATAAACAAAGCAAATACTAAGAAAAAATATCAAAACTGGGAAACTAGAACTGAAAAGTTTGCTCTGGTGGCGACGATTGTACCGATAGCTGAATAAAAAAAAAAAAAAAAAAAAACAAAAAAAAAAAAAAAATCAAAGAATGAGTTTGACAAACAAACTCAATAAGTAACAACTATTTATCAAAACATAAATAACAAGAGGTGAGGCATGCAATATGGACAATAAGTAATGACGAATCACTATTATATATGTAACACTGTAAGACGACAAGAGGGGTAAATATCAATTATGCTTATCATATGAAAACATGCAATTATTCCCAATTAAGTTTATTATCATTTAACTTTCATTTATACTTATATATGCAGTCAGTTTTAACAGATACATTGAAATCGGGAAGGACAATGTCAATCTAAAGTAACCCTACAATTTCTTGTAAAGTTGTCACTCTGTGGGCCCGTCAGCCCAGATAACCCAGATCTAAAAGGGTTTTACCGACCTACATTGAAATCGAGAAAGGTCAATATCAACCTAAAGTAACCAGACAATTTCCTGTACAGTTGTCACTTTGTGGGTCCGTCAGCCCAACTAGCCCATATCTAAAAAAGTTTTACCGACTTACATACAATTACACACAAACATATCCAACATTTTCCACATAAATAAGAAGTATGTTATTTTACACAGGTTGGTAATATGACAGGAATTCATATGCAATTTCATACTAGTAGAGTGCAAGAAAATATAATATCATAATTGTAGGATCAATTCAAATATGCAAAAAATTTCATCAATACATTTAAGTAGTTGGTTACTTCATTATGAGTAAAAATAGAATCATATAAAGATGTCATATAATAATTATAATTAAAGAACAAGGTATAACTGACAATCCTATGAAATAATAATGAAGATACTACAAACTACAACGATTAATGCACGTAACGAGCAAGGGTATGTTTATCCTCTTATAAAAAGTTGTTAATTACGTTGAGACTGCAAACATGATGACTCTACGATCCTACACAAAGAAAAAAGATAAAAAAAAATAAAAAATAAAATAAAATATATTTATTTTTTAAATTAGTTATATTATAATAGACCTTCAAGGAATAATACATCCTTAAAAGAAGAAATAAATGAATATTAATTAAAAAATGAACTTCAAATCCTTCAGCTCTCAAATCCCCATTGGAACATAAATTCATGAGATTTAGGGGTTTGGTCTGTTTTTAATTGATATTAAAGAATATGAAATTCCAAAATAAATAAATAAATAAATAAGAGAAAAGTTTCCCCGATATTTTCCTTTCGGGGTCTTCAGCCGAAAAGAACGAAGGAGGCATGAATCCAATCTCTCTTCCCCACCTCCGGCCGCTCACGTTAACTGCGATGATCCCTCGCCGGAGATGGAAGACACAGTTGACGCGTTTCTCGAGATCGCATCACTTTCTCGTGAGGTTCGGCGGGGAGACACCTGAGCAATCGTCGCCTAGCTCCGAAGAAGCGGTGGCCGGTTTTCTAGGGGGACAGTTGGACGAGCTATTGAAGAGGGAAGAAAATCGGCCTCTTCTTGATCGGCTCCGCGAGGGCCCCCCCC
>NW_018164444.1:15166618-15176673 GCF_001263595.1 Phalaenopsis equestris
TGATGGAGGGAGACGATGGCGTCATATGTGGTAGGTTCTTACCATCATGAACTCTAGCGGAGGCTTAATTCATTCTTTAGGGCTTCAAACTTGTAAAAAAGTTTTTTTCGATGAATGAAATTAGGGTCTATTTATAATTTTTTTAAGAGAAGTTTACTTGCATACCACACAATGCTTATGCATTTACATATATAAAACCCAAATTTAGATATTTACAATTATAACTCCTTGGTGTCATAAACCTATGCATGAAAAGATTATTTCACTTTTAAAAATATAGTGATAGTGTTATTTTTGATGTGATGTTAAAGATTCGAGTTGTATTCTTGTAGACATGAATATTTAGTTGTTAGGTATGGAAATACATAAGAATTGTGTTGTATGAATGCAAATGACTCTTTTTTTTAAAAGGTTAATTTGTTTATATCTGTCTCAAATTTGATGCATTTGTAGCTAATCATTAAAGCTCATTGCCATGTTATTGATATATATGCAAATTAGGATTTTATTTGTTATCTTCTTTAGTTTTTTGCATCTACAAGAAAGTTAGGCTTTTTAGATGGATCTTTAATGTTTTAGTTGCTTTTGTATGTGTCAATGGATCTTGCGATCCACTCTAATAAAAAAAGTAAGTTGAAAACCAAATCTAAAGGTTTGTAGAGGTGTTGTGTGCCTTGAAGCTGGGGAACCTTCTTGACAAACTTACTCATTTTTTTTAGCATTTTTATGTAAGAGTTGCCAACTCTAATTTCATTTTCTATTTATCCAACCCTTTAAGAGTTAAATCTCCATGAATTCCTTTGGGGGAGTTTGAGGTGTTGGATCATTGTCATATGTAGTCTAATTATAAGTTTTGTTTCATATTTGAACACTTTATTTATGTAACATTCTTATTTTGTCTCTTAGAACAATATGGCTACCTTCCATAAGCTATTATATTCACATATAATCACTTTCCATGTAGGATATGAATTCATAGTTTTGATGTTTCACCCATATCTATCTTTTCAAGTTGATTACACTAAAGTTTTGGGTGCTTTCATTGAGGCCCTTTTTGGCCTTACATAGTTATTTGACATGCCTAATGTGGAGCATTGGTACTAAAAGACTCGTTGTAGAAAGCTTGAACATGAGGTTATTGAACTCTTATAATGAGCTTTCGTAGAGGGAAAAAAATCCTTATTTTCTTATAATGAGCCGACAAATGCAATATGCACATTCATTAAGATTGATGAGAGAATCATGTTTTGGAGCTCTTTATAAGTCATGAAATCAAAGAACCTATATTTGAGCATCTCTTCAAGTTGCCCTCATTCCGATGAGAATTTATCGACGTACTTCATCAAAAGGGTTTAGTGTCAATTGATTTTAGGGGCAATTACATATCACTCAAAACATTGCTTTTTGCAAATCTAGCGCTCTTTCATTTATTTTTAAATGCTCGCTCAAATATGAAAATTCATGATAAAAACCTTATCCATGTTTTTCATCTCAATCTTATTCTCAATGGTTTGATTGTGGCATGTGAAAAAACATCGATTGGTTGTTCAAAAAAGTACCATGGTGTTAGTTTTATAAATAACAATATTTTGAGTGTTTAGTATGTTATTATCCATTGATTTATAGTAGAGTGAGGGTGGTGGAAAGATTGTGTTACTAGTAATTTTTACCGCTTCCACAATAGTTGAGGGAGAGGAGGCATAAAGGTGCTATGTGTTATTGGAGAGCGAGCTTTTCATAATTAGAAATTGAGCATAAAGATTCATGATTATGATTAGGGCTTCTTTATTTTTCTTTTTCTTTTTTTTTATAGTGTATTTTCTTATACTTTTATATATTTTGTTAGTTAGGGATTTATAACTAATTGCATACTTGCCCTTTTTCTAATCTTCTCCTCATTTTGATATTGAAATTGAACATTTAATAAACTACAACTTATCATGGTTGTATACACCAAAAATTCAAGCACAAATTTCAAAGAGAACGAATGACCAAGTTGAAAGAGCCTGTTCAACGGTGAATTCTCAATTTTGAGGTTAGGGGATCATAATTTACTTATATGTTGTCTCCCATGACTTTCATATCTAGAAAATTCTCCGTCAGGCGCTCCCGGTGTAAATTAGAGTTTTTCAGGGCTGACCAGTGCCTAAAGCCCAAATTGCTTTCCCGGATGGTTAAACCCGAGCCCCTGGAAGTCTGGCGTTTAGGCGCCCAAAACTGCTAAAAAATGGTCATTTTTCCGAGCTTTTGGAAAGTAGACGTCAGATTGGGCGGCTGGTGCCAGAGGTCAGGCGCCTAGTCGACGGTCCACTTCTAGAACATGATCTTTGAAGCCGATTTGACCTGGTGCACCCCCAATGAGCTAAAATGGAAAGGATTTCCTTGGTTTTGTTGGATTTGCTTAGGGGGGAGATAAAGAGCGTGATTATACTTCTTTTAGCCTCTGTTGGAAGCTTCCAAGGTGAGCCGACAAGGCTATTTTAGGCAAAAATGGAGGGAATGAGGGCTATTTAACTTATGTCCCTTGAGCTCCCCCATTTTGAGAGAATCTTCTCACATTAGCTTTTTTGGTCTCCTTCTAGAGCTGAAAACCTTCTTCTTCCCTTGGAGCTTGGAGCATCATCTTCTTCTCTTGGAGACCTGAGAGCTTGGAGCAAGAGAGGGAGGCTAAAGGGGTTAGTATCTTCAACTTTTTTGTTCTTCTTGTTCTTCTTCCTCTCCCCCTTCATCCTCCACCAAGAGTTCTTTTTCCTCCACCATTCCTTGATTGTGTGAGCGGATTTTCTTCAGGAGAAAGAGCTTGGCTAGCAAGGAAGCAATGTTCCTACTTTCTTTCATTAAAGGAGAGCTTCATCTTCGTGCGGAGCTTCTTCAGAACATCGCGAGACCTCAGAACATCACAGAAACATCGCATCTCTCCTACCACTAGGAGAGCTTCATTCTACGTGAAGAAATGCGGCATGAAATGACGAAAGCTAACCGGGTCTGAAGTGTTCCAATTTAACAATCTATATCTATGAATATAGGTTGTTAAACATACCTATGATTCATTATTTAAATTTATAGATATTTAAATCAATGTAAACTTTATTTCATTACGAATTTTAAATATTCCTTATTTCATTACGGTCGAAAGATTTGGATTTTAAGTTTTAAGTCATCTTATCTATATTTCTTACATGAAAACTTTATATTCACTTTTCAAAAATTTAAATACTGATATTTTTATTTGACGTGATTCATATGAAAGATTTGAGTGTTAGAAATGTACAAAAATAAAATTTAAGTGTTAGATATGTAAATACATAGGAATATGATGGTATATATATGCAGAAGTTGATTTTCCTATACTACTAAGAGCATGTTTAAGACATTTTTTTCTTTTAAGTTTTAGGCAGTCTTGAAATTCTATTTGGAAACTAATTTCTTGTTATTTTCTAGCCATTTTTATGATGAGAATTTTTTTTAAATATAATATGCTAAAGTGTGGTGGTTGTCAGAAAAATATCAGAATAATATTTTGAAAAAAAATATTTATTTATTTATATTTCTCACAATAATTTTTTAAATAATTATTTTCTTTATGATAATTTTACAATTATCTTTCTTAAATATTGTAAGACCCCCACACTTTTATTTTTATGTCATCTCATCTATATATTGTACAGGAATAATATGTATTTTATTTTTTGTTTTTAACTTAAAATATTGTATAAATATAAAAAATAAAATTTAGGTGTTAGATTTGTAAATAAATAGGAATATATTGGTACGTCTCTAAAAGGAAAAAATATTACATCAGTACTACGCACGTAAAAATACCGTGCGTAGCCATTAAAATCACGCCATACGCGATACGCGCGACAGGAGAAAAAAAAATGGCGGTAACACATGGAATATTCCTCCCATTTTATTCATGTGTTATTGCGTGTTATTCATGTGTTATTGATGTGTTATTGTGTTATTATAACACTAATAATATTCTCAGGATACAATAACACATGTATAACACACAATAACACTTGAATAACACGAGGAATATTTTTCTCCGTGTTATTCATGTGTTATTGTGTGTTATTCATGTGTTATTGATGTGTTATTGTGTTATTATAACACCTAGAATATTTTTAGGACACAATAACACATGAACAATACACAATAACACATGAATAACACGGAGGGAAATATTTCTTGTGTTATTGCACCGTTATTTTTTCTTTGTCGTGTAAGGTATCGTGACGTTATCATGTGACCCAACATGTGTAGTACTGATATAATATTTTTTTCCTGTAAAAACCCTTTTTTTTGTCTTTTTCTTCCGGAAGTTGATCATTGAGTTTTCCCAAGACAACTAGACTTGGAAAATGGAGATCAGCTCACCTGGAGAAGAAGGCCATTGACTTGACTCGTGACTCGGGACTCGTGACCGACTTCTCGATTAACATCAAGAGCCGAAGTGACAGCAAGTGCGATCTAGTCACCACTGTTCGGAGCCTCGGGTGCGATGGCCGCCGGCGATTCCTTGGCTGCCGCCGCCAAACTCATCCGCCGCGCTGCTAACACCATCTCCTCCACCGCCGACCTCCTCATCGACCGCCATGTCTTCTTCGATATTTCCTCCTGCCTCCGCCGCACCCTTCACATCCTTAGTGAGCTGGACGATAAAGTTCATTCCGCCTCCGTATCCCCCCTCGCCGCCGCGCTTGATGCCCTCTCTGAAGCCGCCGACGTAACCGCCGCAGAGGCTTCGACCTCTATCCATTCCGAAAGCTCCCACCATAGTCGACTATATCTGGTCATCAACTCCCGCCAGAGCTCCCGATGCTTTTCATACGCCATCCGCGACATCTGCGAGGCACTTTCTCTCCTCCCTCTCTCCTCCTCGGGCCTAGATGAGGTCGAGGCGATTCGAGAACGCCTTATCGCCGTCGAGTTTCGCGCTTCCTCCGCTGTCGAGGAGACCTTGGACAAGATTGAGTCCGCTGTAGGCGACCGGGTTTCCGATTGCTCTTATGCTGATCACCTCCTCAGTTTCGTAGCTGATGCTGCTGGCGTCTCCCACGACCCGATGACTCTTCGAGAAGAGCTTGACAAGCTGCGGGCAGAGGTCGCCGAGAACAGGGAAAGAAAAGGCATTACCGAAGCTGTGCAGATCGATCGGATTGTCTCCTTCCTCTCCATTTCACATACGGTTTCGTCGTTTCGGGAGAGGGAGGAGAGGTATCTTAGCATAAGGAATCGTTTGGGAAATGAGCTGTTGCAGCCGCTCCAAGCCTTTATTTGCCCCATTACCGGGGATGTCATGGATGACCCAGTGGAGACATGTTTAGGGCACACTTTTGAGAAGAGCGCCATTGAGAAGTGGTTTGCGGAGGGTAACAGCACTTGTCCTCTGACCATGACGCCGATGAGTGTTGGCGATCTGCGGCCCAACTATACTCTGAAGAAATCCATTGAGGAGTGGAAAGAAAGAAATAGAATAATCTCTATTGGTAAACTCAAAGCTAAGTTTGACTCTAATGATGAGCAGGAAGTGCTCCGTTGTCTTGGCCGGCTGGAGGAGTTATACAAAGAGGACTCTCATCGCGACTGGATTGTTTTTGAGAACTACCTGCCTGTTCTTGTTGGGTTGCTTGAAAGAAAGAGTTTGGAGATCAGGTGTCGAGCTCTGTTTGTCTTATATATTCTTGCTAAGGACAATGAGTATACAAAGGTATGTGATTGTTAGTCAATTTATAGTTTTAAAGCAGCTTATTTTTATGCTCAATCTTGCCAATGGAGAATCGTTGTTGATTCGAGTGTTATTGTAACAACTCAAACTCTCATCCATCAAGGTGGCATCACGGTTTTGTCTCATTGGTGTAACTTCCTAAGGGGTCGCTCTCCTTGGAGTGCTCCCGCACAAGCACTCTTAACTTTGGAGTTTCTTATGAAATTCCAATTGTTACACCAAATGACTTCTCGATGTTTGAGAGTTCAACTTCTTTTGATTTATTTAAGGGATCTCACGATCTCCCCCACTTACGTAACTGATATTCTCATTAAATTTCTTAAACTTAAAATCATACATCAGGTATATATTCCATTTTCAGACTGGTGTAAAACTCTAATACTATTTGTAATAGTCAGAACGCTTATCTATCAAGATATTGTTTGCTTTGGCCTAATGGCCTCATGGTTTTGTCCAATTTATGTAACTTTTCAGAAGGCCATCCATCCTAAGAAGGCTCCTGCATGTGCACGCTAAGCTTTGGAGGTTCCGATGCAATTTCGACCTTTACACCAAAAGACATTGAATTTTAAGAGTTGAACTTTATTTGACTTGAGGGTTTTCACAATAGGATGTTATTTACTTAAATGAGGGAGATTGTGAAACCCATTACATAGAATGAAGTTGAACTCCTTAACGACGAGGCACATTTTGGTGTAATAGTTGAATTTTCATCGGAAACTCTGATGTTAAAACATGCTTGTGTGGGAGCACTCCTAGGATGAGTGTGCTTTTGAAAAAAATACACAAATGAAACAACTTTGTGAGGACATCAAGACAAAATAGACAATATCTCGGCGGATGAGAGTTCGAGCTGTTATAATTATTGTATGACATTCGATGAGATTAACTATCTAATATCTTCTACATTAGTACTTCAATTGACGTTAGCCTTTTTGATGAGTTGTGTTACCTTATGAGCTTTAAAGTAGAAAGGCTAGTGGTTTAAACAACTAAATATTTTTTGCATTGTTTCAATTATTTTATTTTACGTATAAACACACATCATTTCCTTTGATTAATTCGGTTTCCTTTATCATCAGCAGGAGCAACTAGCCGGTGTCAATAAGTTAATTGAATTCATTGTAATGTCCCTCGGACGACGTAGTGAGGAACGTAAAATGGCCGTGGCACTTTTGCTAGAGCTGTCGAGTATTGAGATGATTTGCAGTAAGATTGGCAGGGTACGGGGCTGCATTTTTCTTTTGGTGACTACTACAAATGATGGTAATCAAGCTGCAACTGATGCGATGCAACTACTAGAGAAGCTTTCTTATCTTGATGAAAATGTTGTGAAAATGGCAAAGGCAAACTATTTTAAGCCGCTATTGCAACGCCTTAGATCAGGTTCTTTGTCTTATTCTTTGTGACTCCACTTAAATGTTCAACCTGTTAGTCTTCAGAACTTATCAGTTGATATTCTTGAGTGTGATTCTTGATCTCAAAGTTTCAATGTGATAAAGAGTTGAATGTTTGTTTGTATTTTAATTTTAGGTGGTTTTTTTCCTGAGTTAAACTTATACTTGACCATGTTATACTAAAATTAGATTGATGGATACAAAATGAGTGAGTAGGGACATAAGCGGCTCCTAAGAAAACCGTTGAACCTTTTGGTTTGGTTCACCTCTCGGCTATCTGTATTCTCTCCTGCAAACTAAAATTTATACAATTCTATATTTCGGTATCATTTGAGGGGAACTTAACATTATATTTCTAGACAAGCCCCTAAATATTTGTGCTTGTATCCTTTCTTAGCATATTATTGTTCCATGAACATGTTACTATTGATCCCTCAAGCTATTTCTCTTATGATAAAGATAATTATATGCACTTTTATGTATTTTACCAGGTCTTGGCTGTTCTGTCTGTTGCTAATCTTTCTCAAACAAAACCAGGGTCATTTTCCTTTTCAAGTTGGACGTTTTGTTTTTTATTTCCACTTTTTTTTCACTATTCTTTGTCACAAATTGTTTCAATAGAAGGACCTAGTGTGACACATCCTCATAATGGCATGGTAGGCCATTTTCGTTACGATTGTTATACCTTTCTCTCTATATCTTCTTGACCAACTCTTTCTCACCCCCACTTGCACCCTCGCAATTGGTTCTATGATGGCTAACTTGTTTAGAACAACTGTTGGAGATGGCTCTACATGATCAAGTCGATAAGCATTATTCGAGAACATGATGCACTTTCAATAGTGTAGGCATGGTTTTGTCCATATGTAGAGTAAGGTGGAAGCTAAGTGCTTTACTGGAATCTATAGTGTAAACCCTAGTCACTAAACGATGTGTGCTACTTGTTTGTTGCTCATTGTTGTTATGAGCTCCCAAATTAGAAGATTGCATAATACATCTAAAAATTGAAGTTTAGGTTTTAGATATGTAAGTCTAAAAGAATTGAGTGCTATTTATGTGAATTTTCCTTTTTCTTCTTGGATCTTTTCACCTTAGATTTTTTATTTTTTTCAAATATGTCCTTGTGTGCCTACAAAACTAGAGTTTTGACGTGACAAATCATGCTATTTTCGCATATTCTTTTCGATAAGCTAACTATAAAATTTTATGATATTTGGTTCAATGCTTTTAGGAAATGATGATGTGAAAAAGATCATGGTGACAACCTTAGCTGAAATTGAACTGCCTGATCAAAGTAAAGCTGGTCTATTTAGAGATGGCGCACTCGACGTCCTTCTTTATCTGGTTAAACATAGTGATCCAGATATTAGAGCAATGGCTGTTAAGTCACTGCAGAGTCTTTCAAACTTACCTGAAAATGGTGTGAAGATGATGAGAGAAGGTGCACTATCTCCACTTATTGACCTTTTATGTCACCAGCACTTTAATGCATCAAATATATTAAGCGAACAAGCAGCCTCTACAATTATGAACATTGTTTCGTCGGCTGTGGATTGGGAAGACGAAGAATCTTTAATATTTCTGAAATCGGATGATGAAATATTCGCGCTCTTCTCTTTAGTTAACTTGACATGCCCAACCATTCAACAATGTCTTCTTCAAACTTTCTATTCCCTATGCCATATACCTTCAGCTGAAGATATAAAAGATAAGCTCAAACAGGTCAGTAATCAAGTATGCCATTATTTACACAGCCATAGGGTGCAAAAATTTTTATTTTTATTTTTTGGGGCGGGGACATACAATTAAAGAAGAATTGTGTGCTATGCACGTAAATGACCCCCTTAGTTAGAGGAATTGTTTTCTTGTTGCTTTCTAGAAATTTTTGTGATAGAAAAACTGTTTTTCAACCTGACCTATTAAAATGTTGTGGTTGCTAGAAATCTACGGGCTGATTTTTTAAAATAAAATAAATTTTTAATAGTCACCTAGGTTTCTTCTCCAACAGCTTTACGACTGTTTATTCAAACGACCGCAGCTACCCCAAATAGAACCTTATGGTGCGTTTGGGGCGGCTGTTGACTTTTCAAGTAGTTTTTGTAAAGCTGCTTCTTGGAGAAGCAGCTTTTCAGGAATTGTCACAAAGCTGTTGATAAATAAACAAATGTCTGTTTGAGAGATCTATTTTTCTGTTGTTGTTTCTGATGAGAAAGACTGTTTTCTCCTTATATATATAATATATTCAAATAAGTGTAGTTTTCAAAATAATCAAAACGAAATAACAGAAAGAGTTTGTAATACTAAAAAACTAACAGTTTAGTCCAAAATACTCTAATACATAAAAAATTGATGATTTATTTTGAAGCAAATGACTACGATAATGAGGATACAACAACAACAAAAGCCTTAATCCCACTACGTGGGGTCGGCTACATGAATCCTTTTTCTCCATTGTGTCCTATTTAGTGTCATATTTTCATTTAGTTCTAATAAACTAAGATCATTTTTAATACAATAAGCCCAAGTCTTCCTAGGTCTACCTCTGCCTTTCTTAACATGACTCGAATCTAAAACATCTACTCTTCTAATCGGATCATCTAATGGTCGACGTTTAATATGACCAAACCATCTAAGACGACTTTCTCTAATTTTGTCTGTCACAGGAGCTACACCAACCCTATCACGAATATATTCATTCCGCATTTTGTCTCTAAGTGTAAAGCCACTCATCCACCTAATCATTCTCATCTCGGCAACACTTAACTTATTATTATGCTTCGCTTTTAAAGGCCAACCTTCAGCGCCATAGAGCATTGCAGGTCTCACCACCATCTTATAAAATTTTCCTTTCAGTCTTAGCCGTACTTTTCTATCACACAAAAGGCCCGAAGCATTCCTCCACTTCAACCAACCAACTTGAATTCTAC
>NW_018164444.1:15176709-15178820 GCF_001263595.1 Phalaenopsis equestris
TTCTGTCACTAGAGCTATTACTACTAAAATTACATTCCATGTATTCAGTTTTAGTTCTACTTAAACGAAGGCCTTTAGACTCCAAAGTAGACCTCCATAATTCAAGTTTTTCCTGGGTTTTTGTTCTCGTTTTATCCACGAGAATAATATCATCAGCAAAAAGCATACACCAAGGTACATCCTCCTATAGATGTCCAGTAAGACCATCCATAACTAAAGCAAAAAGATATGGGCTTAAAGCTGATCCCTGATGTAATCCAACAAAAATAGGAAAATATTTTTTCAATCCTCCTTCAGTTTGAACACAAGTAACAACTCTAGTATACATATCTTTAATGATTTGAATATAAGTCATATCAACACATTTCTTGGGCTTAATGACTACATTAATGAGGATAACCACATTAATTAGCAAGCTTAAAATTATGTTTGTCTTGAAGTCCTTATGATCAAGTCTTTGGGACAATCTCCTCTCTATGTTTGCATCTCTCCTCGATTGATCACGGTCTAGAAGGATCTCGTGAATATCATCAACCCAATGGAAAAAGTCGCAATTTGCAGGAGTCCTGTTTCTTGGAAAAAATAAAGTTTTCTCCCATAGCTGTCTTCTCTTCTGGACTGGTATTGAACACACCTATCGTCACAATAATAAAGCAGAACTTTCGAAGTGCTTAATGAGCTTAAGTTCATATTTTCTATTATTATAATACAATATTGTTCTAATTAAAAAAAATTGAGTTGATGCAACATTCCAAAAATTTCTAAAAAAATATAAACAATCTTAAAATTAATAATTAAAGTTTGTCTGTACACAAAAAGAAATGTACGACACAGATTGTTCCAAATATTTTGAAAAAAATATATCCAGAGAAAAAATATAGAGTTGAAATATGAATCATCAACTACAAATAACTAGGTGATGCGACATAAGTAAAGTCGTTGCATTCACAAAAGCATCAGTAATTTCCTCTATTAACTGTAATATCTCTTTGACGCCTTCTCCCGTAGAAGTGTTGTACTCGTTTGTCTTAAATCACTCTTCTTGCATCGAAAGTCTGGCTTTGGTTAGTTTTCTCAGGCATGCAGGTAGGATCATGTAAGACTGAAATCTCTATTATCTCTGATTGATGTATCTGTATAAAATTATAGAGCGCAGTCGTTGCAACAACTATCTCGGGATGTAAATCGCAAAGATCTGTGCAAACTATATTTTGATTACATTTCATCTAATAAATCACAAAATATAGTTTTTAACATCTGAAACATGCTATGAATCCAACTTGGATGAGCTTTCATTAGTTCACTAATCCATTTGTCACTCACAGATGACGATGACACACAAGATAACTTACAAATATGTTTCTGGTAATATTCATGAATCAGACAAATTGTGCTTGTAATAATTGTCGCCTGCTCAACTATCTCTATAATCTCCTCTTTATTTGTTGACTTCATTTGTTTGAAAGAATAATGTTAAACTTATTTCAAAGGAATATGTTATTCTGAAGGCCGATAAATGCTTAACTTGCGCGTAATGAAAGTTGTTTTACTATGAAAATTCACAAATAATTAAATGTCAGAAATATTCATACAAGCCAGAGTTTACAGTAGAAATGGTAAAGCTACAAAGAGTCACTCTGATATAGTAGCAGCAAGTAAAACAATAATGAGTTCACAGTAGAAATGTTAAAACTACAAAGAGTCACTCTCATATAGTAGCAACAAGTAAAAAAATAATGAGTTTACAGTAGAAATGTTAAAACTACAAAGAGTCACTCTGATATAGTAGCAACAAGTAAAAAAATAATGGACTTTGGCGCTAATGTACTTTGTTTTCTCACAATCTGAAGATAGCTTATAAATAAAATATTAGCCGTTTGATTGGGTATAATTCTTACGTTCTTACATGTCAAGTTTAAACCTCTGACTTCAGTTTAATATTTGCTAATGATGTGTAGTAAGTACAAAATTATGTTGGGTAAACTGCAGCGAAGATTTGTTCCATTTTTTCTTGTCATTCCTGAATTATTTGGTTCGTCTAGTTTCTTTCTTAAGCTATGGGAAGATTTTCATACATACAACCCCAATCTTATATATTTACATATCTAGCA
>NW_018164444.1:15178920-15181420 GCF_001263595.1 Phalaenopsis equestris
TTTTGAGTTTCGAAGTTTCAAGAACTTTGCCAGACCTCTGAATATGAAAATACAAAAAAGAAAAGCATCGAGCGAGACCATTCTGTTCCATTGTTCATGAGAGCCGTTTTGTTTTCGACCAACAACATCTACTCATATCCAGCTTCGTGTCATTTTTTCATACAGCGATCAGCAAGCAGCAAGCGGGGGAGAGTCAAGTCAAGTACAACACAGGCAAGACTCTCACGTTGGGGTGGGGAGCGCCAAAGCAACCCGGGACCCGGGTCACTACTAAAGCGTTGGCGCCTTATTTTGAAGGTGAAAAACTACAGGGCTCAGCAAGAAAACGGATGCGCGTGCTAACGCGCAACGGCTTTCGCGCTAGCGCGCTCATGGAATTGCTTCTTGCTTCAAAACGGATGCGCTACGGCTTTCGCCGTTGCTTGTTCTTTTTCTTTCTTTGCTACGCAACCTTGCGCTTAAGGAGTACATTGTTCGTCCTCGGGCGCTCCCGAAACTACAGCTTTGATGCTGGAGTTCGCTGGGTGGGGGAGAAGCAAGCCGAACCTCTGATCGACGACCCGGACACATCAAAAATGATCGGCTAAGAGAGAAAGACGAGATTCCGTCAGTAATTCAGTGAGTGCTTTCTTTTTTGAGTTTCAGGGCTTGGAAGAAGAAAATGAAAGACGAACAACCGCGCTGGTCGTAATAGATCGACTTGAATGCTGGAGCAAGAAGACGCATTCAAGTTCAATTTCAGGGAAGGACGACGTATCATGATACTTTCTGTTTCGTCGAGCCCTGCTTTGGTCTCTGGTTTGATGGTTGTACGTGCTAAAAATCCGGTACATTCCGTTTCGTTTCCCATCCCAGTCTTTCGCGACACTGCTGGTTTACTTCTTTTCTTAGGTCTCGACTTCTCCGCTATGATCTCCCCAGTAGTTCATATAGGAGCTATTGCCGTTTCATTCCTATTCGTGGTTATGATGTTCAATATTCAAATAGCGGAGATTCACGAAGAAGTCTTGCGCTATTTACCAGTGAGTGGTATTATTGGACTGATCTTTTGGTGGGAAATGTTCTTCATTTGTGATAATGAAACCATTCCATTACTACCAACCCACAGAAAGACGACCTCTCTGAGATATACGGTTCATGCCGGAAAGGTACGAAGTTGGACGAATTTGGAAACATTGGGCAATTTACTGTATACCTACTATTCTGTCTGGTTTTTGGTTCCTAGTCTGATTTTATTAGTAGCCATGATTGGGGCTATAGTACTGACTATGCATAGGACTACAAGGGTGAAAAGACAGGATGTATTCCGACGAAATGCGTTGGATTCTAGGAGGACTATAATGAGGAGGACGACAGATCAAATCGACATCTCGCTCACGCCTCCCGGTCGGCCCTGTTTGCGACCAGGGGAGGGGCTCCCGGTGGGAATGGGAGAGCCTTCGCTACCGCTCATGACTTTGATTGGTGGGAATGGGAGAGCCTTCGCTACCGCTCATGACTTTGATTGGTGGGAATGGGAGAGCCTTCGCTACCGCTCATGACTTTGATTGTAGTCTCTGTAGGCCTGCCTCCTTCATTCGTGAAGCAGTAGCTTCCGCGCTGCCTACAGACGTGAAGCTTCGCTTCCCCCTACCTTTGAAAACCGCTACTGGCCTGCTAACCAGGATCGTCAAGGTGAACCTGACTCTATACGAATCTGTATCTTTCGCTTCGCGCCTGATGTCAGAACAAAAGAAGATTCTATCCTCTTTCTAAGATAGGGGAGCTGGGGGGTGAGTGGAATCAATTCAACTCACGGAGAGCTCATCACTCTCCTGCGTACCTGAGTGCAAAGTTTTTGCAATTTTGCAAGATGCTTTTGCTTTGTCTAAAGATCGCACTATTAGGCAGCTGGGCGGGCGGAAGCGTATCGCTCAGTTCACCTTCACTCAGCTATAGCTTCAAGAAGTCCGTACAAGATTTGGTTGTAGCGAAACTGACTACTTTGTTCATGACCAAGCGCTTAACTGCCTGAACGTCTTTCCAGTGGATGTGCTAGCTGTTAAGAACTTGTACCTCCCCGTGATTGCCCCGATCGCCAGGATATGGTTCCCTGAGAGGACGGTGTGGGTAACCTCCTCCAGTGATCCAGTCCTAGGACTTGAGACGACGGGTTACGTCGCGAAAGAGATGGGAGGCATTTCAAATTCTATTGATACGAAATTTCTTTCTCTTCGATAAGGGGATTTAGGACTTCCTGAAATCTTCTCAGTGATGTTCGAAATCGCTTGTGTCTGACTCGGGAATCAATGGTCCCTTATCGTTCGATAGAGATAGAGCAAGGAAGGCGGGCACTCACTGCCGATCGATTCTCACTCCTATGCGATATTCTACCAAAGCCAATACAAGATTAACTACGACCTGCACGGTAGCCGTCTGCTATAGAAGAGACTGCCTGACACGCCTACAGGTTGAGCTTCTCTGCCCGAGCAACTTTCTTATGATACTAGAACAGACAAGT
>NW_018164444.1:15190361-15190564 GCF_001263595.1 Phalaenopsis equestris
GAGACTCACAGCGAAACGTTATCAGTTCAGTTCCCGCTTTCCTTTCTTCCGTGTGGTTCGTCGTGTCCAACACGAAGAGTGTGGGCTTGAATCCTTACTTTAGGGAATGAAATGACCTTGGTCCTACTCTCCTGTTCGAAAAGGCAACCAACGAGCTTCTGCTGGCGGCTTACGGAAGAGGCGCTAGAAGAAGAAATAGCTCA
>NW_018164444.1:15190664-15190973 GCF_001263595.1 Phalaenopsis equestris
CAGAGGAAATAACAGAAGTTCTCCTCTCGCGGCTCCGGTTGTTGCGGTATGGAGGGATGGGGATTGAGTGAACTAAGTCCGAGTTTCTTCTTACTAGTTACTAGGCGAGACTTCCTTGTTCAAATTGTTTTCGAGCGGAAAAAAGTTGGTTGTGTTAGAAGCTCTTCTTTCGTTGTCTTTGATGTTCTAGTTGCAGTTTATCATAGATTGCCTGTGTCCGGAGTTGCTAATTCTTCCCTCAGGGGGATAACCATCTTAATGAATAGAATAGGTCAGACTTCCTTGTAGGGGGCGTAGTCATTGTTCTTC
>NW_018164444.1:15191073-15209035 GCF_001263595.1 Phalaenopsis equestris
GTTGAATTCCTAAAAAAATGACATGAACAGCTTCTGCTATAATGCTGACATTCAAAGTACATTTTTTTTTGTATTAGGGTACCATTATGTATTGAATACATAACTATAAACAAATGATCGCAACATAATTAGAGAATCATAAAACCGTCGGTAAGCTATCGAAAAACCTATAACATCAGGAAAAAAACAAATAAAAGTCCTTTAACACGATAATTTTTACACCTGCACTCGTAGCAGTACAATTTCCACATGACACAATACAACATAGTAATGAAACCAATTAAAGCATAAATCATATATAGAAATAATACATAAAGCGCTGACTGTCCCCTAGAGCTTTGTCGTATCGTCTGATAGAATTGGAGGAGATTCTGTTTTGTTAGGATCGAGACTTTCAAGCTAGGTTAGAGGGGTTTCGCGTGGAAACAAACGATCTTCATCAAGAGATTGATGAGCTTCGGGAAGACACACTTATTGTGAGGGTCAACTCTGAGGCTACCCAAGTAATAAATTTAGGCTAGGTGGTCAAACATTGTTCATGAGATTAGTTAGGAGAAGTTTAGTCTTGGTTGAGGTGGTTGGGGATCAACTTGTAAAATATTTCCAATTAGACTGAATTCCTGTGTAAACATGTCTTTTAGGATAAGTAAAAATAAAATATTTGCTTTTGCACATTAAATATTTTTTATAAGAAATTTTCCTAAATTTTCATGAGAGGTGTTTCATCTTTCGCTACGTTTCTATAAATAGGTGTTGAGGGACCCATGAGCTGGCCTTCTGTTTTTGCTTTTTTGGCTCCTTGATTCTCACTATCTTTGATTCACTGTTGTCTACTTCTTTTTTATTCATATGGCTTCGAAGAAAACTCCTCAGATCTTTGGTTTGGTGGCTGTGGATGAGCAATTTGTTCAGTCATCATCAGATGTTGCTTTTATCGAATAAACCTGTTTTTTTCATTCAAACTTTAAGTTTCAGGTCGCTCCTCCTAATGAAAGGGTGACCGAAAATATGATAATGATAGTAATGATATGGTTGTGTCGCGATCAGTTTTGGTATGGGTTGCGGTTGCCCTTACACTATGTATTTCAATAAATTCTCAATCGACATAAGGTTATCCTTGAACAAATTAAGTTGAATTCCATGGCGGCGATCATGACTTACATTATCTTTTGTCGACGTAGGGACATCTCATGTTTTGTTGATGTATTTAGCTACAAGTTCTCGTTTTGCATAGAATCAAATGGCTATGCCCAGTTTAGAACTTACAGACGGTTCCAGTTCGTCGGCCTAGAACACCAAGTCAAAGATTGGATATGCAAGTTCCTCACTGCCTTGTCTATCAAGGGTTGGGAGGTCAAGACAACTCCATCTAACGTCTTTTTCTGGAAGAAGAGGACGAGTTCCAGCCACTACCGGGTCGATGAGGCCGCAGGCCGGTATCGAAGGTCGACTGCACAATTTCCCAATACATCGACCTGAAGATCGTAGACATATTTTTAATTTTGGGAGTGTCCAGTGAGAGGAAAGTGGAGCTATGAACCGCCTCTAATGCTATGGAGGTGTGATAGTCGAAGGAATTGGCTGCTCCATTGGTTAGATGGAAGGTCAAGACTGATGTCATGGAGGATGAAGGCCAGTGGAGATTGATGGCGGGAGCAAAGAGACTACTAGAGGCAACAAGTGGAAAAGTCAACATGGTAGACGAAGAGTTACTCCTTCACATTTCTGCTACTACGGTCATTATTCAAAGAGTCTCTACCAGTGAAGTGACCATTATTGCTAGGAAATATAAGGCCTTTGCTAACTCTGATTCTTATATATTGGATGTAACTCCTTCCGGTCGCTGAGAAGTTGGGGGACCATCTAGGTTACTAGGGAAAAGTTTACATAAGAAATGTTCTCTAAAGGAAATTAGGAGAAAGTCGGTTGTTGTTGATCGAGGAGTCACGTTTATCGATTTTTCTATCAGGAACGAGGCTATCTAGCGGGGATTCCCAGAGAGATTGAATTTGGAACTAATCATGAAGAGAAATCCCCCAAAACTCGGTGTCATGAAGGGAAAGAATTGATCGTGAAATCAACTTCTCCGCCTCTTCTACCTCAAACGAAAAGGTGGGGCTTTCATTTGGGTTGAGTCCCTTCTCAGGGATCTGGGACAACTTTATGGAACTCCTCTATCGACTGGATTACCACTGTCAACTAATTAATCAACTGGTATACTAATTCCCTATTTGTTAAAATATATAGTTTTGCGCTCTTAGAGGTCGTATGGTGGTAGGTGTTCACGAGGTTGTTCTGGAAGTTGGAGCGGTTGAAGTTATAAAAGAAGTCTGACTGATACCATCTGAAAGCATGGAAGATCGCTCATCTTCAATCAATGGCCCTAGAACGTATCGAGACTGGGTGGGTTGCTGCTGAGGACCAGACGAGGTCTCGGCTGGGCTGGCCAAAAAGGTGGAGAAGCAGGTTGAGGTAGCAAAGAAAAAAGATTGTTTCAGTGGAGGAGGAACTTTCCTCAGTTTTGTCATTATTTTTTGTCACTAAGAAAGAAAACCGCAGTCTTAAATAAAAAATGATGACCATAAGAACCGAAGAGTTCTTCATTTTGCTTACATTCCACCCTAGGCAGATGAAGGTTGTTGATGAGCAACTACAGATTGTTAGCCTGACGATGATTGATTGATTCACCCGGTCAGGTTTGGTTGATCCAAAGTATTCCGACCCTAGAGAGTTTGAGACCCTGTTCTCCAGTTCTGAAGAGTCTTCTGAGGATGATTGAGATGCTCAAGACAAGCCCGACTCTTCTAATTGGCTTCCAAAAGCTTGGGTTTTTCTTTTGAACAGTACTTTTGCAAAAAGTTTGTAAGAAGATTTTTATTTTTTGTAATGTTTTTGTAAACATGACAATTCACTGAATATGAAGATGGGATATTTCTTTGTAATAAAATAGTTCTGTTGTCTTTTGAACTTTTTGGCTTTGTCTCTTACTGTGCTTTTTATGAGGGTCGTGTACGGTGATGTGCTTGATGATTGATCAATGCTATGTACTCTTTGAGTCGTTGAGGTCTGGCTGGCCGCCTAAATGAAGGTTACAACACAGGCTTTTCGCTGAGGCAGTTTACGTCGTGCCCTTTGTGGAGCTTATCATGCCTCATATAGGGATGTAAGGATACTAACTATTTATTGCTATTATTATTGGGTTGTGTACTGCCTTCAAAGCTGTGTCTTAATCAATTTTTCTTAGGCTGCTTTTTTGTTTTTATCTAGTCGGGCGGCCTCGGTGCCTCGGTTGGTCGTCTTCATATTTTGGGCTCAATCACACTGTCTTGGCACAACAATGGTTGTCTTCATATCAGAGCTCAATCATGAGACCCTGACGTCGCGACTAGTCATCTTCACATTAGCTCTCAGTCGAGCAATAATGGCATCGTGATTGACCACCTTCACATCAAGGCTCAATTGGGCGATCACGGAGCCACGACTGGTTGTCTTCACAGAAGGGCTCATTAGTGCGATCATGGAGCCGTAACTGGTCATCTTCACATTAGGGCTCAGTCGGGTGATCATGGTGTCACTATTGGTCGACTTTACGCTAACACTTAATCAGGCGATCATGGCGCCACGACTGGTCGTTGTCTCATTAGGGCTCAGTCGGGTGATCATGGTGTCACGATTGGTCGTCCTTAAATTAAGGCTCTACCGAACGGTCTTGATGCCATGGAAGGTCCTCTTCATGTCTTGGGCTAGACTGTACATTCTTGGCACCGCAGTTTGTCGTTCTTCATTTGGTACTCAGCTGAGAAATCTCGGTGCCACGGTTATTTCTCTTCATGTTTCGGGTTGGACCGGGTGATGCTGGTGCCAAGGTCTACCATTCTTCCTTTGAGGCTCAACCAAGTAAGGCACTACCTTTAGAATTGCTTTTGAATCGTGTTTTCCTTGGTGGATTTTCTTCTTCTATCTAGCTAGGTGGCCTTGGTGCCTCAGTTGACCGTTTTCATATTATGGTTTCAATCGTGCAGTTTTGCCACCACGACTGAGGTTCTCCATTTTTGAGCTTAGTAGGACGGTCATGGTACCACGACTTACCGTCTTCACATTAGGATTCATTTGAGTGATCATAGCAGCATGATTGGTTGCCTTCACATTAAGGTTGAGTCCGACGATCATGGAGCCCCGGCTAGCCGTTTTCACATGAGGGCTCAGGCGATTATGGGGCCGCAACTAGCCATCTTCTAGTTATGGCTAAGTAGGGCGATCATGGAGTCACAACTGATCATCTTCACGTTTGACCTCAGTTGGGTGATCATGGCACCGCAACTGACCTTTTTCACGTTAGGGCTCAGTTAGGCAATCGTGGCACCGCGATTGGCCTTCCTCAAATAAGAGCTCTGTCTGGTGATCTTAGCCCCACAGGCTGTCTTCATGCCTCAAACTGGACTGGTCGATCTTGGTGTCACGGTTTTTCGTTCTTCATTTGGTGCTCAACCAGACAATCTTGGCACCACAGCTGGTTGTCTTCGTGTCTCAGGCTGAATCGGGAGATTTTGGTGCCACGATCCACCATTTTTCATTCGATGCTCAACCGAGCAATTTTGGCGACACGACTGATTGTCTTCATGTTTAGGCTGGACTAGACAATCTTTGTGCCATGATCTGCCATTCTTTATTTGATACTCAGTCAAACGATCTCGACACTGTGGCTGGTTATCTTCAATCATTTAAAAGAATAACTCAATCAATTATAAATAATTTCACCAGTATGATTCTCATGCTAGTTATTAAGGGTAAATCCTCACCGACAATATTTTTTTTTCCACTGAAAGCCTTCATGTCTACAAAAATAATTTATTATTAATTGTAAAATTTTTAATTTTTTGAAACGAAACAAAAGGTTGAGAACAATATCTAATTGTTGAATTGATGGACCAACAGCTTGATGAGCCATGTGATGTGAGTGCATAAAGCTACCAAAAGGTAACATGTTCTAGCATATTCAGAACTGGACTGGCTCCTTTTTTTATGCAAAACATAATAGCTTGTTTCAGATCATTTTTATATTTATTTCAAATAAAGAAAACTTAATATCCTAGAAATATATTTTTATTTGTATTAAATATTAAACAAATTACTTTATGTAATGATACGACAAGTTTGTGATAATCGAGAGCAACTCTCATCCTCATCCCCTCCCAGAAGTTTAAGAAATTTTGACTAACAAACTTGGTTTAGTTCTCTAATTCCAATGCATGCCCAAGAATAATATGGTTAACCTAATCGTTCGACTAAGAATTACCATGAATTTCAAATTTCACGACGAGTTTCATCATTTGGATTGGTCATGTCAAAAGAAAATTCTCAGGGAGAAGGTAGCTAGAAAGGTTTGGCTCTTTCAATAAGCATATGTTTGGAAGGTGTTGAAGAAGTTTAGGGTTAATGACTAAAGCAAGGTTATGAGTCTACCTATTGCATCTCACTTTTAGTTGAGTTCAAATCAATGTTTTAAAGATGATCAAGAGAGGAAATATTTATGATCAGTTTCTTACACTAGTGCAATGAGTAATCTGATGTATATCATAATTTGTGGTAGACCCGATATTGTACAAGCAGTAAGTTTTATGAGCAGGCTCATGCATGATCCAAAAAGGACTTATTTACAGACTACAAAGAGTAGTTTGAGGTATCTGAAAGGTACAATTGATGTTGGCTTAAAGTTTGAATATTAAATTGATTCAGATCATGCAGGTGAAATGAGCAAGCATAGATCTATGACTGATTATTTATTCACATTGGCAGGAAGTCCAGTTAGTTAGAGATTAGTTTTTCAGTCTACTATTGCTTTGTCTACTATGGAGGCTGAGTACATAACAGTCTCTGAAGCAGTGATGTGATAAAGATGCAAAGCCTATTGGATGACTTGGTAGTTGATCAAGTGTCTATGACGAAGTTCTGTGATAGTCAAAGTCCAATATTCTTGGCCATAAATTTAGTGCATAATGCTTGTACCAACCATTTTGATGTGAGGTACTACTTTGTTTGAAACTTAATTAATGAAGATATTATTTTATTAAAGAAGATTGATACGAAAGAGAATCTATCAGACATGATCACAAAAGCACTATTAGTCTATATGTTCACTTACTATAGAACATTGGTGAACATTCGAGCTCATGATTGTTTGCTCATTCGAGCATTTTGAATAACTGTGTGAGACTTAATCCCTTCAGGAGGGGATGCATAGACAACCTTCTTGGTACAATTGTTGTGGTTTTGGTGCTCGTTTTAGTCAGTCTTCCACTTATCTAAAAATGAGAGATGAGATGCAAATTGTAATGAAAAGTACTAAATTTAATGGCTGTAAGTTAAGAAATGTGTATGAAAGAAAGATTGATTTTAGCTAACCTATTTTAAAGAGATCTAATTATATGATCTTTTCTATATTATGAAACCTAAGTAGATGACATCTAATTACATGATCTTTTCTATATCTATAATGTTCTTAATTTGTATATATGTCATAATCCTCCCTTAATATTTATGGAAGAGGTTATGCGGGATTTGGAGCGTGTGTTGAGTTATTATTCTAATTCGGCCGATTTTTCTTTTCTCTCCCCTATTAAAAATGAAGTATTATCTCACCGTCGGCATAGACAGATTTGCACCCAATCACATAAACCACAATGTGTTTTGTTATTTGTTTACTATGTGAATTTATTTTTCGCATTATTTTGAACAATATAATAAAACAAACATGGCTGAGCTACAAGAATATATATATATATATATAATACAGTAAGAAACAAAATAGAATTCTTCCTTCTACTAGATAAAGATACTATAATATTTTTAACATCAAAACACACATTTCTTAGTAGGATTTATGAAAATAAAAAGTGATTGATTCCATGGCATAACAGAAGACAGTAGCGATTGAGGGGATATCTGCTAAGGCCTTTGAACCATCATGAAGCACAAAATTGCATTAAAACCCACGATCTCTACATATATTGCCTTAGATGTTAGCAAGTAGCAGCTAACAATTTTTCTTAATTTTAGAACAGCATGTAAAAAGAAGAAATATGATGGCTTTTTTGAAAAGAAGAAAAAACTGTTTTCCGAACGGAAAAGATGGGCAATGTGTGGCAATTCCAATGGTCATACAAGGAGCCAATAGATGATACAGGAACTCCTGTCATCATGCCATGATGTGATTGGCGCACATGAAGGAAGATTTACATATATACCTCTCATTTCTTATGTATTTACATATCTAACAAAATATTCTGAATTACATTCAATATCGTTAGAAGATTGTGATATAGGATTAAGCATATTGAATTTACCATACAAAATAATAAGGATTTAGATGAAGGTATTAATTTATAGAGCTTACATTGAATTGTTAAGGTGGAGAAATTTCATAAGAGTTTTGTCGTGTGTGAGGATTAGTTCGAATCAATTTGGGAACGGGATTGCTTTGAGTTCAATTATAGTTCGATTCATCCACTATGATGCACCACACTTCTTTTTAGAAATTGCATAATTTAGTTAAGCGAAGAGTAGAACATAATAATCTTTTAACTGGTTCTTTAAGAGATTTTTTTTTTTTTTGAAATTTATGTGAGTTTAATCGCAAGCTCACATACATCATATATATACGATTTTGAACTAATTCCTCTTGGTTGAAAAACTAAGTTCTCAACTAACATACTAAACTACTTTGCATTCTTAAGAGAAACTAAGAATGCTACGAAAAAAAGGAGAGTTACTCTTTGGTGTCTGCCTTTTCACCACGAGAAAATGTTATATGTTATCATCTGTACGTGTGAATTATGAGTGTTCCTGAGTACACTTAAAATATATCCCGAGTACACTTATCCACAACTACATATCTTCTACACGTAATATTTTCTCTCTTACCACACATACACCAAATTATCATTATAAATCTTCAAGAAATATCATGAATGCCCTTTAAAATCTTATCAAATAAAGTATTATATCTGCGCAATAGTAATAATACAAACTTCAAATAATTTATGTTATTCATATAAAATGATTCAAATTGTCTGGCTTTTTCCTTATCCTAATTAGGCAGACGGTGGAAAATTTTGTCACATTCTCAGGCTTTATTCTACTGACGCATTGATTGACAGGGAATTCTGTGAAGTAAATAATTAATTAAGTTGATCATTGACGTTTAATTATTTCTCAAGAAAAGGGCGTGCGGAACCCAACCTCTATCCCATAAATTAATGGAGAAAAATATAATAAAATCCACAGACATTCTTGTTGGGGCTCCACACGGGAGCCTATGAAACAAATATTAAAAGGTCTTAATTCCTAACCAGCCTGACGTATGGGATTTATATATTGATGCCTTTACACCTACTTCGCACTGGCATTATAGAGTATTGTTTTTGTTTAAAAAAAATTTGTTTCTTTCTAGGGTGAGTCCACTTATTTTAGAGATAGTCTATTAAGCTAGGCTTAGGACAGCACAGTTTATGTATTTGCATATGTGTACTCAAAAAATATGTGATCTTGAGATGAAATGGACGGCTCAGAAGGATGACGCGATCGATTGGCATTCATGTTAGCGATCGACGGATTAATGCTAACAAGAGAGGCGTTTGGCTCGATAGATTATAAGGACGTGCGAGAGGATTTCCCACTGGATGACGATCGACCTTAAGGCTGATTAGTAAATTCAGGCGAACAAACCCACAAAGTTCTTGTCGACCGACATTAATACGTCAGTCTTATTATATTCAAATATCTTCATAGTTACTATGAAAACCTTTGTAAAAGTTAACGATAAGTGGATAGACCTGCAATTTTGTTAGATTCAGCCCTACCCCTATAAAAAGGGGGCCTATACCATGAATAAAGGTAACGTGTTCTTGTGATTCTCTACTACAGTCTCTCTAGACTCTCTTTGCACAACGTTCTATACATTGGGTGTGTTTGCCGGACATTTTTGGATTCAACATCTTTTAAGTTGCGGTGAGCGTGAAAGCATGTCGTCAACAAGAAGTGGAGCCCAATAACAATAGGGAGAATCCAACCATAGAAACATGGTAGAAGCAGCATGCAACAGGGAGTTCATGGAGGATTCATTCAACAAAGCCAGCAAGATTTGAGAACTCAGATCACCAACCAATTATCGGGACAATTTGCAGAGGTGTTGAGAGCTGTGGATGCATTGGAAGCAATCCCGATTCCAAGAGGAGAACTGACACAACAAGGATCACTAACCCCACTTAAGGAGAGCCGCCAACAAACAATGAAAGAAAAGTAATCCATCTGCAGAAGAAACTCAATGATGAGTTGTATCAAGATGGTGTCGGATCCGCTCCTAAAGAGGAGAGGAATCGATATGCGGGAACCGAGATACAATGGCAGTCAGAAAACGCCTTCTCCCTTCATGTCTAAGGAGCAGAACTCTAGGAAAAGTTCAAGATGCAGCCTTAGACGGTCGGATCCTAACGACCACCTTGCATTGTTTGAATCGTTCTTATGCCAGTTAAAAATCTCTGACGCTCTCAAGTGCAAGTTGTTCTTTACGACGTTGGATATTCTCGTAAATAAAAGACAAATAATGTTGGCCGCCCTTGTTGCCACATTAATATTTACTCTGAATTCTATTTAATTCCTCTTGTATTGTCTTTTCAGGAAAAAATATTTTATAGCATAATTTTAAGAAATTTGGTGGAACACGATTTAGCCATCACAAATCTTCGCAAGTGTCATAGAACATGATTGTCAAAGAAAATGATTTGTCCATGCGCAATAAAAAAACATCATGATAGATACATGATTGACACACTATTGAAAACATCAAAAAAATATGCATATTGATTATGATTAAAAACAACAAAATAACACAATTTAAGTATTAAACTTAATGAGTGTTGCATTTTAATTAACATAAATTAGAAAAAAAATAATAATAAAATCCATTCTATAGATGAAATTTAGAAATAGTGTTTGAAGGAGATATGTGACGTGATTCAACTTCAGATACATGATAGATGCATGATTGACACACTATTGAAAACATCAAAAAAATATGCATATTGATTATGATTAAAAACAACAAAATAACACAATTTAAGTATTAAACTTAATGAGTGTTGCATTTTAATTAACATAAATTAGAAAAAAAATAATAATAAAATCCATTCTATAGATGAAATTTAGAAATAGTGTTTGAAGGAGATATGTGACGTGATTCAACTTCAGATATGCAAAAGAATTAAGAGAACTGTTGAAATTGATTTATGGTTTCTGACAACCAGGAAAAACCCATGAGACCTCTAGTGGAAAAGCAAAAGGGAAATGAGATTTTCTGCAAGGATTTAGTTCTATTCTACGAGCACATAACTTTTTTTTTTTAATGAGCAATATGTTTTACAATTTTACACATGAACAGTCTCATCTAAGCATCAAAGTTAACTATACAAAAAGTATGAAAATGATTTGGCATTTAATTCATGAAGGTCTCACTTTGAATCCACTCGCTTAGTGGTTTCTAATTTGAAACATTATGAACCATCTTGGAAGGGTGTTTATATCCCATCCCAACCATGTGTTGCATCCTTATTTAGAGGGATTATAGAAAAGGTTGAATTGTAATAAGATATTGAAAAAATATCAAAAAAAATAGTAAATAGGATGAAAGGAACAACTACAATAAAGCTCACAAACATATGATATATATTCTTACAATGTTCAACAGAATCCTCTTATATCCAAAGTCACCTAGAGATCTATATTTGACTGAGTTCCAGTGACATTTATATCAAATATTTGTCTTCATAAGAAAATTAATGCAAAATAATAGAAATTAAAAGAGGGAATACCACAACCCTTTTTTTTAAAATCTCTCTCTCTCTCTCTCTCTCTCTCTCTCTCTCTCTCTCTCTCTCTCTAATTACGTATTATTGTAGCATGTCAAATATTTCTTTTGATATACAATTTGAGGTTATCATAAGGCTTGAGTTTGGAGTATATAATTAATTACAAGCTTTTAAAATATCCCCTAAGATTAAAAAAGATTTTATCTCTAACAAAAATATTTTGAAATATCATTAGCTATCACATTGATTTTATTTTAAGAAAATAAAATATTTCAATCATATCCTATAAAAATTTGTTGTGATGAAATTTTAACTGCATAACTTTACATGGTATTCACAAATGATGCATATGGTAACTCAAATATGGATAAAACAACAAAACTGAAGAATCCTAAAGATCTTTTGACCAAAATATATATATTTGTTGAATCCTAAATTGTCTTTTGGAAAACATTCATTGAAAGTTAGAGCTTAGAGGAGAAAAGAGAGAAAGAGAGAGAAAGTGAAAAGTCCCTTTATTTATGTCCTGATCGTCTACATATAGGGGTCTCAAAATACAGTTACATAAATGAGAGGGAACAATTATTATAACTTCCCCAATAACTGAATTGATGTATATGTCGAAAGAAAGTTATATTATAATGCAAATGAAATATAATGTCCGTAGATATCTGGAAGTTTCAGTTTGACCGGTCATGTCGATCGACCACATATATCAGTTTGATTATGCCGAGGGGACCGGTAGATCAATCAAAAAGAAGCTGATCGATTTCGGTGAGAGGACCGTCAGTCAATGGTTCTATCGATCAGTAGTTTTGTGATATGTTTATAAATTTTGTATAAAATTTCTTTTAATTCTTTTATTATGTATGATTATGTTACGCTATGAGGAATGTTTTTGCATTGCTTTGCAGGTTATAGCAAAAAGGGGACCGAATGAAACTAGAAATGAATAATTAGGAGCGAGGTCATGGTCTTGCGCTTAGGCACTAGTCCCAGTCCAGAAAGGTACATTTTCCCAAGAGCATGGAAAGTAGGCGCCACCTAAGCAACGCTTAGGCATCACACTACCAGCATCTAGGCACCATAAATACCGTTTGGAGAACAAGGGAGTGGTGTCTAGGCGTTAGAATGCAAAAATTGGCAGTTTGAGCGGTTCAAAGCTTCGGCTTGCCAAAAAGGATTGAAGCGAAGTTCTATGGGTTTTTTTTCTGCCATTCAAAAGGAAGGAACTTGGATGGAGAAGAGAGAAGAAGATCAGCAAAGGAAGGAGAAGTGAGATTTAAGAAAACTTGAGAGACTTGTGTTTGTATTTTCATCATCTCTCAATTGTGAAGAAATGAAGACAAGTTTTTGAAGTTTTACTTAGTGGATTGTATTATTCTATTATAAGATTTCTATATTTTGATTTCTCTTTCAATCAAATGAGTTTGTTAGTGTGCTCAAGCATGACTAGTGAGTAATTCTCCAATTATCCCTTGGGATGGGGAAGTAAAATTGATGGATGTGAAAGTTTTTGTTTGATTTTTTGTGTAAACATTTTTTGTGATAATTTATTTTTTTGATTTTCCGTTACATTTCATTTTGGCCATGTGATTTGTTAAATAATGTTGTGAATTATGAGTCTCAGAAGATATCATAATAGAATCAACTAAGTTAATCACATTAGCCTAAGGGGATGGGGAGATATCTTTTAGGGTAATGCTAACTTATGTAGAGAATGTTATAATTATGTTGGCAATTGAATTTATGGAAATAAATCTAATTTCTAGCCAAACTTCTTTATACTATTGGAGAAGTTATGCTCTCATTTGTTATCGTGATTTGTTTAAATTACTTTCACATTCAAAAGTCCAATTTGAACCATTTCATGAGAGAACTTTTAAGTACTTGAAAACCCCTTCACCTTTTTCATTTTTAACTTAATATAATTTTATAGGATTTTCATAAAATCAACATTTCAGGCTAGGACAGACGACTATAAGCTAGAACTATTATTGTAAGAGTTCATCTTGTTCTTCCTTTGGCGTTCCTCCTCAACCAGCATCATAACCTCCAAATTCACCATGATCAAGTCACCTCAATCTCTATAATCAACTTATCGAAGAAGATACAAATGAATGAAAATCTAGTGGACATGCTCACAAAGGTACAACTAGTTTAGAAATTTACCTATTGTAAGACTTTAGTAAAAATTGGAGCTCATGATTGATAACTCATTTATGCATTTTAAGGAACTGTGCAATGTTTGATCCCTTCATGAGAGGGGTACATGAGCAACAATCTTGGTGCAAACATGTTGATGTTGAAGCTCATTTGATCCTCTCCTACTCATCTGGAAGTCAAAGGAAAGATGAGGCGAAGATTATTGTATTAAAGGCTTTATTTATATAAGGAGTAAATTGGTCATTTTTTATTTTCTAGTGCGTCCTAATCCTTATTTATAGGAAGGATTAGAGTTGATTGTGGTGTGTGAAGTTGTAACCCTATTTGAACTGTTTTTTTTCTTTTTCCCTATCTATTGATAGTGGAATAACCCCTCTCCATAGACATAGGCAGATTTGCTTTGAACCATGTGAATCATGTTGTTTGATTGTTTTGTCTGTTGTGTGAATTTGGCTTTTGTGTTATTTTGCATAAAATAAAAAACAAAACACTAATAGCAACAAGTCTTTTAGCGCAATCATAGCCCAACAAGGAAAAAAAATAAGTAAACCAACTATAAGGGGTCACGGTGCTCGAACGCATGGCACATTGGTTTGGAAACAAAATGAAGAATCCCAATGTGTTGGGTTTGAGCACTCAATTACCTGAAAAATAAAAACCTATAATTGCCACCAAAGCTACATTTCAAAAATTAAGGCAATCGATTGATTAAAACCAAAAAGCTCGGCTTAAGAAACAAAGAGGACATGCCAAGCTGTGGAAATAAGGAAACCACAATGAATCAGCTGACCTGAAGCAACCAAAGGAGGAATAAAGGAAACCAGCCTTTGAAATAAAAGAGCAAAGAATCTATAGAAATAGGATAAAATCATTTACATACAAAACAGATTTCGACCGACTTACAAACTGCTTATAAAAAAAATTCAAAATTTAAAAATGTAAAATAAAATTTCAAAATAGCAGCTTACAGGTACACATTTTGTGTTTCTAGTGACTTGGGACTTTGGGTTATGCATCACAATAGGTTAGGTGTGGTTCTACACTTGCATGCTTCAGAGTAAAACTAAATGCCAAACAATGAGTATCAAGTAAATTCAAAACTAAAAAGCAGAAAGCAACAGTCCCACTGTACCATCACCTTTGGAGGACCAAGTCAATGTGACTTGAAATAAGCGTAGGAACTGAAATAACCATAAAAAGTAGAAAAAGTAGTCATCATTTTTTTTTCATTTACAACTCTCGAACAAACAAGAATTGGATGTTTGCTGGTCAATTTTTCAGTTTTCATTAAAAAGAGTGGAAGTCCTCGTCTTGGCTTAAAATTCTCATAAATACTCATCAAAGATAAAATAAATACTTGGAACATTTTACTATTGAACAATATCATTGATTTTTTAGTACACAAAAATGATATTTGACAGAATAAACTAACCCCTAAGTTTTTTATACAGCGGCACAAAACCAAGCATTAATCTAAAAACAGATGCTACCAATAATCCCCACATGAACAAATCCCATTGCTGAAATGATGGAACTTTATTCTATCCCTGATGGTTATCTCTCTATTATACACCCTTGATATTAGTTTCATTGCAGAGTGACAATCCTGACAAGATCTCAGGTTTTTCACAATTAAGATATCCTCCCCAGGGCTTTTCTTAATCAACCCAAATGCCAGGGCAAGTTTCTCACTATGGTGATTCAGTTGTGAAGCCTTTTCTTCATCCTCCATATCTAGTATTACTTCTGAAACGGTTGGAGAATAGCCCTCCATTCTCAGTTTCTCAACAACCTCACCCCACTTCTCATAGATCATTCTCCCATCTGGATGACCACTATCCCCTGCCTCGAACTCATGAATCATCCCATTAACTTCAATCCTGCTGCATCCAGGTAACTTCCCAACTCTTCTCCTTACCATCATTTCCCTCACCTTAGCCTTTTCTCTCCATTTCCCTACTGAACCAAAGACATTACCCATGAGAACATAGCTTCCAATATCCAAAGAACCAATTTCAAGCAGCAGTCTTTCCTCCATCAAACGCTCCGCGCGTTCTTCATCTCCATGAAGCTTGGAAGCCCAGATCATTGTTCTCCACAGAACTGCATCAGTTTCAATAGGAATCTTTTTGATAAATCCTTCCGCTTCATCTAAGTGTCCAGCCCTTGCAAGCAAATCCACCATACAACCATAATGTTGGATCCTTGGCCTCATCCCAAACTTATGCATGTTATTATAAACTCTATAGCCCTCAGCAACCCAGCCTTTACTCCTACATGCACATAGAACAGCAGTAATGGTCCGGTCATCAGGCCTCACGCCCATCTCCACCATCCTTTGAAACAAATCAAGGGCCTCCCTACTTTTTCCATGATTCGAGAACCCAAAAATCATAGCCGTCCATGCAAAAACATCCTTTTCAGGCATTCTGTCAAAGATCTCTTCTGCGCACTTAAGCCTTCCGCACTTCGCATACATATCAATAAGGGCAGTGGAGACGTTGGGATTGGAACTGAACCCAAGAACACGGGCAAAGCGGTGGATTCTTCGGCCAGTAGCAAGTGCTCCAAGATCTGCACAAGCTCGGAGCGCAACAACAGTTGTAGCATCATTGGGTGGGATACCATCAGCCATCATAGATTCGAAGAGGTCGAGGGCATAACCTGAGGAATCAGCATCGACAGCAGCAGCGATGGCAGAGGTCCAGGAGACGACATCCCGTTGGGGCATTTCATCGAATACCTGGAGTGCGGGGAGGAGGAGACGACATGAGGAGTAAAAGAAGATGAGGGAGTTGAGGGAGTGATGAGATGAGGAAGAGTGAAGAGCGGATTTGAGGAGGAGGGCGTGGAGCTGGCGGCCGGCTGCGAAAGAGCCGAGGCGGGCGGCGGCAGATAGGAGAGTGGAGAAGGTGAAGTGGTCGGGGATTGGTGCGAAGGGGTGGCATTGGAGATGGAGGAATAGCTTGAGAGCGCGGCCTGGGCGAGAGGATTTGGAGTAGGCGCGGAGAGTGGCGTTGGCGAGGTAGGAATCGGAGTGTGGGGCTGTTTTGACGAGCTGCGCATGGAGCTGGGCGGCTTGGCTAACGGTAACGGTCGCCGGCTCCATGGGAGTGGAGGTCGCGGGTTTTTAAGCGATGTATAAAATGCACATCTAGTCCATTAAAATCAATTTTGCCTTAGTTTGGTCTTTTATGAATAGTTTGGGCTTTTTATGAAGAAAATGAACAAGGCATGCCTACATAGTTGTATGGATATCTGCCTTGTTTAGGTGAAGCCATAAGATCAATCACAGAGAGGTTTGGTTGATTCTAGTGCAAGAGCTTAGGGTTTTAGGGCTTGTGGTGGATGCTCTATAGTGCATTGAAAATGTTGACATAGCGCCATCCGATTTGTTCTGAGCACCGAATCAATTGCCACCTCATCACACACATGGAAAACACAACCAATAGTGAGATGATGCACGGAGCTTTGAAGAGGATGAGGTTGATGTGGAAAACACAACCAATTGTCTCGTTCTTGTCTATGAGAGCAAATTTGATGTTGGACGCAGAGGGTGCAAGAGAGGGCTTCGGGATTTTAAAAGTGTGTCTAGGGCTTGGATATATATATAAATATGTATAGTCACATGCACACACACACACGTGATATTTTCAAGTTATTTTATTGTACATTAGAAATATGGCCGCATGAATCTCGGGGAAATAAAGTGGGTTTCGCTTATGAACACCAAATGACAGCGTATCAAAACAATCAGAAGACGAAGGTTGGAATAATTCTAATCGGTAGATTGAAAAACCGCCAAAGAGTTTACTCCTTCAATGTCATTAGGAAAAGCCAACACTTCAGCACACCGTTTATCTGCAACACTCGGACCGATGATTCAAAAGAAGCCACACGGTTGGCTAAATAGTTCTTCCACATCTAAGGATCCAAATGGGGAATCGTTAACTTTGTCAGAGGGACTGTCTGCAAGATTTATCGAGAGAAGGAACGTTCTGGGGGCGACAGAACGGGTGCTTTACACACTCTAGACAATGCATAACCATTGGAGTAGACTCAAAGTTGTCAACGTGTTGAAATTCTTATTTCTCTTCAATCACTCGATGGCTCACACGACCATATGGCGATGGTGGATTCTCCAAGAGAACTCATTGAGGGCGAGTTTCTCATGTTCCTACCTCCATAAGTGGAAGGTCATTTTTTCAATTAAGTGTTTCTAGAAGGGCCTAAAATTGGCCCATTATTTGCTCCCGCAACTCCTGGACTTGCTATTGAATCTCTCGATTTGCTGACTCCCTCGTGAACACTATCGATGTTGCCTCTTTGATGTGATTCTCCTTCGTAGTGTGCTCCACTTCATACATGTGGCAAGTTCACACTTCCCGCACCATCTCTTAGGATGTTGAATCCTTTAATTGTCTTTTGGAAAACACGCTACGAGAGTTGGAGTTGAGAGGAGAAGAGAGAGTGTCTGTGTGTGTGTGAAAAGTTCATCTATTTATGTTGTGACTGCCTACTTATAGAGGTCTCAAAATCAGTCACATAAAGAGGAGAGAATAATATTATAATCGCATGAATAATTGAATCGATGCATATGACGAATGAAAATTACATTCTAATGCAAACAAAATATAATGTCTATCGATCGCCGGAAGTTTTGATTCGACTGGTCATGTCGATCGACCGCATATATCAGTTCGCTTACACCGAGTGGACTGGTCGATCGATCAAAAGGAAGCCGATCGATTTCAGTGAGAGGTTCGTTGATTGATGGTTATGTCGGTCAATTCGCTGTATAGAAGGATGGTCGTTTGTCTCTCGACATCCAATTCTTTAATTTGAAAATTCTATCGCCCGAGTATCCATTCCAAGCTGCCCGACCCTATTGAGATTGGTGTTGGCATATATATATATATATATATATATATACA
>NW_018164444.1:15210214-15217142 GCF_001263595.1 Phalaenopsis equestris
TCATATATATATATATATATATATTATATATAGCGTGTTGCTTCAATTTGATAATGATGTGTTTTTATCGTTTTATGTTACTTGTTCTTAAATTAAATATGTTGATGCCTCCATCTGAAATGTGTTGATTTATTTTTATAAAATTGTAAATTCATGTCACTGTAGTTGAAGTCAAGCTCGTGTGGCACTGTTTTGCAATATATTTTTCATATATATTATTAAATTTATCATATGTAAACATTGCGTGATAGAGACCGGAAAATTTTACATGATTCCACGTAATGCATTTACATATCTAATATCTAAATTTTCATATTTAAATTTTACACATTAAAATGCCCATTTTCTTTTTTCATATTAAACATTTGGGTTACGCGTGTAAATAAATAAAAAAAAGTTAGACGTAATATATGTAAATATATAAAATTGTGTGGTATGTATGTAAATGTCCCCAGGAAAAGTTGCTTATGATTTAAATTTAGATATATATATATATATATATAATTTCCTTATGTCGAGCTAAAACGAGTTGGACATGATCTAACGGCTCAATTATAATTTGAGATTATAAAATTTATTTGTGTTCGATTTATTTAATGAACAATTTAAACATGAGTACAAATTAATAAACTGAACACGAGAACACTAGTTACTCGCGGACAATAAACTTATTTGGGAGCCATAAGTAGTGCAGTCTCATTTATATAGCAAGTGGATCAGGTACTTTATACTGCATATAATTATTGAAAAAGAGGGTCTCTCTCATTTTATTTGTGGATAGAATAATGTTTTATGGAATGCTAAGACAAAAAAAAAGGGTAATCAGTCACCATCACAAGACTGGAAAGCATGAAATCTCTTTGACGAATGATTTTATATAGCTTTAACGCAATCAAACATTTGAATTTCAGTATAACAATTTTATAAAATAATCGGTTGCTACATAATATGTCATCAAGAAATTTATCTGACATGAATCTGGAGATATTTAGTACGGATTTCAAGGCATTTTGTATGCAAATTCATTTCAATTCGAATCCAAAAATCATCCGGAGCATCAACTTCAGCAAACATATAGTCAAATTGGCCAGCTCGATGAGACAAATCCAATGATACTGAAATTGATTCAATTCGAGCCAAATTAGGCCTGGAACATGTCATTGAACTACTTTTGGAGGTTTTGAGTGGTTACTTAGAGGGTCGAATGAACTCCAAAATTGACATACTTATAGTCAAATCTAACATCTTGACAAGAGAAATTCAGTGAATCTAAGGTTTGTTGATTCTGGGATCATCAAGATCGTCATGTCATTAAAAAACTCTTCTATGATCAAGGAGAAAATCATCCGGAGCATCAACTTCAGCAAACATATAGTCAAATTGGCCAGCTCGATGAGACAAATCCAATGATAATGAAATTGATTCAATTCGAGCCAAATTAGGCCTGGAACATGTCATTGAACTACTTTTGGAGGTTTTGAGTGGTTACTTAGAGGGTCGAATGAACTCCAAAATTGACATACTTATAGTCAAATCTAACATCTTGACAAGAGAAATTCAGTGAATCTAAGGTTTCTTGTCATGTCATTAAGTTGATTCTGGGATCATCAAGATCGTCATGTCATTAAAAAACTCTTCTATGATCAAGGAGAATCAACATGGGTCATTCGATCAAATGGATATAGTAGTTATTTGCTAAATTACTAAAATACCTCTCCTCTAAGGATTGTAAATAGACCTCTATTTTCGCTTGGAGGGGAGGGGAAAAAAAAGAAGAAGGATAAGGAGTCAATTTTCAATGTTATTATGAACTGAAGACTCGGTGCTAACAACAAGCATCCGTAGCCGTCGACCAACATCTACCACCGCTCGCCAGTCTTCTCCTGCTCGCTGTAGTTGGTAGACTCTATTGAGTAGTGAAGTATCAAATACTCTGCAACGATGTACATCAAATATGGTGGATTGAAGACCCAATGATAACTCCTAATGGCAACCACTCTTGAGTATTGCATTCAAAATACAATGAATCTTTTTGTATGTTGTGTAAGAACAAATATTGTACTCGGTGTATCATTGAGACATTTCCCCTCTTCGCTATTTGTGTGTGTTGGCTTTCACATAATACTGAGTCGTTAAATGATTACTCTACTGATTTGATTTCTCCAGCACACAGCACTACAAATGCCATTTTTCTTTTTAAATTCCAACAGCATTTTTCAGAGGTGGTACAAGTGTATTAGCCAATGCATACTATTAGCATAATGATATATTCACATAATACAATTATTCATTCACATCAACAATATTAATCATCCAAAACAAAATAGATTAATATTTACAAAACATAAAAATGTTAGGATTTTAATTAAAAAAAAACAGAAGATTAGAATTTTAAAATTTTAATATAAATAAATTGATGTACTCCTCATAGGATCTAATCAAAAGATAAAACTAGAGAGATTCCTTCATTATTCTATCAATTGATTGGAACAAGTCACCTTTGATCAGCTTAGCAATCTCAATCTTGTCATAACTTTTTTCTCCAATTTCTTTTTATTTTTTGTGGCATCATAAAATGAGAACTTGGCTTAGAGATTCTTAAATACCTCAGTCGAGAACAATTCTGATTGGTTATAAGCAATTCTATGATATAAAGGTCCCTTTAGATTTTGTTTTTATTTTCAATTTTATTTGTTATGTAAATTAGTTAAAAGTTAGAGTGTTGGTATCCATACTACATTCAACATCCCATCATCAACTAATTTCAGTCACACACGTAGAATCATGCGACGTCGCTTCTTTACCTCCTAATCTTTCTCTTATTATTGGTTGGTAATTTGTTAATCAACAACGTGATTTAAATACTCTTTTTGATCAAGAGATTTTTTATTCATTGTTTATTATGTGATGCAGGCAATATAAGACTTGAGTCGGGCAGTCAACACAATTAAAACCGATCAAAAGGACTCTTTTAAGTGACAAGCGATAGATCATCACAAACACATCATAAAAAATAAGCGGTAAAGTGCGGTAATAGTAAAACAAGGCAAAAGTAAAAAGTCATCCAAAGGATGCATTTCATTTCATATACCAGATGATTGAAACCTAAAATTTACAAAACTTTTTTCTATGAATTATATGTGAGAAAAAGAAACAAAAACTCTAGCATAGGTATCCAAACTTTCTTTTTCCAAAAATTTACAAAACTTTTTTCTATGAATTATATTTGAGAAAAAGAAACAAAAACTCTAGCATAGGTATCCCTAAGGCCGAGTAAAGCATTTGATGAGCCTCCTTCTACAACATGATCTCCTTTAGATTCTTCCTACCTTTCTGTCGCTGGTGTTGCGGTGGAGAGGAGCTTGGTAAATTCATTCAAATACTTGTACTTGGGTTGATCAACCCTACAAGCACGAACTATCGGATCACTAGGTTTGTTCTAAGTCGGATATGCTAGCCTGATCATCTAGGAACCCCTCCCTCATCTTAATCAAGTCTACTCTTTCAATCAAAACTTCTTTCTCATCATGGACAATGAAAAACCACTTAGACGTGTTGTACAACTCTTCTTCAATCTCTTCTAGTCAAGCCTCAACCACGTCCACCTGTTCTTTAACAGCCTTTGCCCGTTCCTTATCAAGTGTGGCCTTTTTCTCAGCTTTAAGAGCCCTCCGCTTTGTGTCATGGTAGAGAAAGGAAAGAAATGTGTAGCCTCAAGCCCCAAAAAAATTGGTATCAGTCGACTGCATGACATAGGTCCAGAGCACAATGCTTGCTGAGATGCTCCAAGAAATTCTTGGAACAGACTGTGATCATTGAATCATAAACATCGACACTCAAGGAACGCCAATCACTAATCATGTTGATTAGGGCATACCATGAGTCCTTGCTCACAAATACCTTCAGTCGATTCACCTGCTTGGGACTCCATTTGCACGAAACTCCCTCAACTTTTTTTTGAGAGGTGAGGGAGAAGAGTGTCAGTTTTCCATGTCTTTCCTTTACCAAAATGGGTTTCCTCTTTAGAAGCAATGGGCCACTAGGGAAGGGTGACTGGCCTCCCCACTCTTTGCATAGGTGATGAAGTTTGTAGTAGCTACCCAAGAAATCATCAGCTACATACCTAGCTCTTCTCCCAATAACTCCTCCTCCATGTTTGTCACCAGAAAGCTAAGAGTCCTTTCCAATTTTAGGCATTGCTCTCTAGATGGACCTACACCCATTAGAACCTGTTTTCTCTTAACAAGAATCAACTCCCTTGTGGAGACTCTATGAATTAAAATCATGCTCTCAGAAATATAATGAATATAGTTCGAACATGCAATCATGTTTTAGACACGGTCAATCTTCTCCTCCCCTCTCATTGGCCTGACAACTTTCTGATAGATGCCTTTATTTCATGGTTCCTTTTGAGAAATCCAAGCAACCTCATCAATTTATCACCACTCCTCCCGAGTATCTAACTCAGCTCATAAGGTCGTGGTCATCACACTGAATCTAGATAGATCTAGGATCTGGTTCACCACAACCACATCAGAGTATTGGTGGATGTATATCTTCCTCCCCTCGACAACCACAACCATGCATTGAATGTAATGAAGCACAGACTTCTTCTTCTTATGCACTTCACCAATCGAATGAGATTGGACTCCTAAGTCATGGGAGGACCCACGCTTGAAGCTAGGCATCATCATCCAAAAAGCAAGCATCTTGGAGCAAAGACATGTCATTGAGAGGCATGGACAACCTATTGGTCAATGGGAAAGATCTGAAAAATTGGGCAAGTATTTGGAGGCCATCTAAATGGAAGTGAGGAAGGTAAGGGAAGAAAATCAACATATGAGAAGAAAGAATGATCAAAAGCACAATGCTCAAAAATCCAACTCTTAACTCTTATATATAGGGTGTGAGAGAAACTTAAGCTGTCGTAAGGATCGTACAAAAATTTCGACATATCAAATGACATCAATACAATTTTTGAGAGAGTAATTACAAAAATTAAATTTCATTTGAATAAACATAAAATCTAGAGTTTTATTAAAAAAAAAGAATAATTTTACGATTGGTTCTTCTGCCCCTTAGTCGAGGCAATCCCTCGTCAAACTAGCTTTTGATAGATCACTTGGACCCTAAACCTAAAACTATCTGCACTACTTGCTTTGGCCTGGACTCAAACCTTCAAACAAGTCTCCCGAACATATGTTAGTGCCAATCAAACTTCTGTCATATTTATCTAAAGGGTTGCAACCTCTTCACGTAGCTCCTTTTTTTCATCACCTCTTGACATTCAAGAATTCAAGTAAAGGAGTCTTCCATCTCCTATATTTATTGGAGCAGTGACACTAGGAACGTTTTTCACCCATTTGTCTGTTCTCCTCAGACAACAAAATTTAATAGACAGTAGGTACAAAGGAGCACAATATAATGAGCCCAAGAGCGAAAAAGCAAGGTCCCACAGGCAGATGACCAAAGGTCCCTCAAAAAAAGACCAGAGGTTCAGTGCCAGAATATTAAGCATCAACCAGTGTGATACCAAAAGACTAAGCATCCACCAGCAGGACACCAGAATAGTAAGTGTCTACCAGCAGAACACTAAAGACTTGTCTGATCAGGTAGAACTCTCTTTAGCTGGGGTTGAAGACCAACTGAGCAAAGACCAATCGAGTGAGGGTCATCCAAATTAAAGCTCATTCAGCCAAATAAGGGAACCAATATGCTTCAAGTCATAACCTTATTGAAGGGAAGGACATCACATCTCTAGCTATCTCAACAGAAGCTTTTGAGGTTTCTCATCCCAGGCCAAGAACTTGTCACAATGCACTTAACATAACGTCTCAATGGATCCCATTGATAAGAGTTCTTCATCCAGGGATCAACAATCGACTGCTAGCCTGGGGCAGCTAACCAGCAAAATCAAGTTGACTGAACCAACTTTTGCCAACCTAAAGACCAATTGAAGGTCGACCGGCGACCCACGATTCCCAACAGCAAACGAGCAAGTCCTGTTAAACAAGCAAGTTCTGTAAAGCCGAGGCTCATTCAAAGTTTTAAACCTTTAGAATACCCAAAGTATCCTTGTAACGTCCCATTAAAGTAGAGGTATGCATGTAATTTCCCATATTGTATATTTGATGAAATGTTGGAATTTACAGTTGATTGATTAATAGGTAAATAATCATCTGATAAGTCGCCAATTATTTTTAGTTTTATGATAACCTATAGACACAATTATTTAAGGCTATATTGTACGTGGCATGTTCAGCTGAAAAATTTTTCGGCAAATATTTACTAAAATTTCATACAGAATTCATTTACGACAAAAATTTTTTTTATCGGAATGCCTTTCTAAACATTATTTGTCAGTTGCTTATATTCCATTGTTAATTCACTAGTATCTAATTTTACCGAACAAAATTTCATTTTTTTCCTCATAGGATCAGTCCATTGGAAATCCCCGAATTTCCTTCAGTGAAATTGTTGAAGGATGAGATAAAGATAGGCTTATGAAGATCATAGCTAGCTAGTGTGTCTTCATTCTCTCAATGAGGATAACAACCGAAGTTGTCTAATGTGAGAGTTGTTTTAACAGGATATAACATCTTCAAAGTGGTTTTAAAAAGGTTATAACAGATGTATATACATATAAATATACATACATATACATTCGTCCATATATATATACAGACATACATGTATTTATATACACTTATATATAGATATATATGTATATATACTTGTATACATGGATATATTAAAAAAAAAGTTTGATCGCCGATCAACCCCATAGTCTGATCAAAGTGCGGACCCCTTTTCCAGAAGATGTGCAATTCGATCCTACGCATGGTCGAACCCGCGACCTGAGGGAGTTACACCAAAAGTCACAACCAATAAGTCAGACTATATATATATATATATATATATATATATA
>NW_018164444.1:15217152-15228851 GCF_001263595.1 Phalaenopsis equestris
TATATGCAACCTACTGGTGATCGTAAACGCGAAAGGGACACATTAATTAATGAACCTACTGCGGGTTTTGACCATCAGCAGTCACTATATAACCAAATTAATGCTGGGAACTGATTTAAACAAATTTCCTCTCGCAACTGCAAATTCAATTCTAATTTTTTTTTACTGTCCTCACACCCATGACATATAATTCATACCAATATATAATTGTGGTTTTTCCACCAACTTGCTCTTCGGTTGCATGTCTGGGAGCACTTGTATAACCTCCAACGGCTCTCTCTCACTGCTTGATTCTCTCATTTGGTCAGACTTGTTGTCGTCTGGACTTGTGTTGTAGAGAGAGTTTTTATTGGATTTCGTAATTGCCAGCTTTGTGCTTTTGGCTATCTTAGTCGTTTCTCTGCATCTGTTGTTTTATGGACTCCTATGTTCTCTGATTTCTTTTAACTTCTAGCCTTCGGCTTCTTCTAAACCATTGTGATCCTCAAGCTTGCAAATTTCTTTTGTATGATTACAACAGTCTGCGGGATTTGGATGCATGCATTATGAATGTATGGCAACTTACATCGAAAACAGAGTGCAAGATTGTGCAATGTGAGGCACATGGTGTCCCTCTGAAAACGTCCTTTTCTCTGCGTTGGCAGCTGAATCATGGCACACATTGTTCGAGCTTGCCATCTCATGTGGTCCAACTGTACCTTTTCCTCCTGACCACTGCTGAGATAAGTTTTTCAGGAATACTTACAGAGACACTAAGTGACTGATTGAGAGAGAGAGGGGATTAAAAAGCCTTTTGGGATTCCAGACCAATAGGGTTGAATATAGTGGCCATATGGAGGCTTTTGAGGCATATGAGAGAATGATAGCAGTCTTTTTTGATGTAAGAAAATTGATGGCTTTGTCTACGTAAGAACTAGTAATTTTAACATCCAAAAATAAAATAAAAAAAGAAAACATCTCAAAATTGACTTCTGAGTTAGCAGAAGTCACTTTATTTTAACTGTAAGCTTTATTGGCCAGAGCAGACATTGTTGGCCCAATACATGGTGTCGTCACTTGCTTGGACGTTTTTTAATATGGCTTTGGAATTCATATAAACTTGTTTGAAGATATACATATGTTTATATCAGGGTCTGAAAGTTTTACTCTGGTCCCATATTCTATTACATGTTCGTATAAAAGGGCGTTTTTTTTTTTTCATTCGCATAGAATTTTGGGCTTTCTGTCTGCATGAATAGTTAGCTGCGCAAATGTTGAAATATTTGGGATTTAGCTCGTTTCCATGGTAAAAGACTGCAAAGCTCATAAGTTGCATGGTTATTGGGTAGGAAGACATAAGTTGGGAGCCAAAAAGCAATGAGAATATTCTCGAAATGTTCTCTAAACAATGAGTTCAAATAAGCTTTTTAGCAGGGGGTTTAACTATTAATTATTATTTCTTAGTTTAATAATGTATGTGTATAATTTATCCTAAATGTTTCAAAATGGAATATCATTCTTTTTTGCATGCAAAAAAAATGTTATGATAAACTGAAAACTTATATCTTAGCTTTGTATAAACATCTTGCACACATAGTGATAAATAGATCAAGATAGCAAGAAACATCTTATGTAGAAATTTGGGAGGTGAAAAAATTACTAGTTCTATAAAACCAAATGATCTATTATATGAGTAAAATATTTAAACTAAACTTGATGCGTCTTTAATAATTTTTATCATCTGACACAAATCTTTGTTAGGAACGGTGGAGCCCAGTCCACTATGTTTGGGCGGTTACTTTGCTTTGGAGAATTACACCTCTTCACAAATAATCACTCCTGCCTTCCTCTTTTGTGAAGTGAAGCATCTCTTCGCTCCCTCCTGTTCGTGATATAAGGTTTTGGATGGCTCTCATTGGGTTTTAAAGTCACGGTTTGAATTTTTCTTCGGTTTCCTCGGGAAAAGGTTTCCTCGGGGCAGAGGAAGAGAAGTGTAAGCAGTAGTTTCTTGCGGCAGAAGGAAGAAGAAGAAGATTGTTCTCTCTAGGCTTCTTCTTGGTGGTTTGTGGCAGAAGAGAAATTGGGTTTATTTTTCTTATAAGTTTATCTTCTTTGGTGTATCTCGGTGTAGAGTTTCTTCGATATATCTCGGTGTAGAGAGAGAAGAAAAGAGAGAGAATAAGAGAGCAACGAAGTGAGAGTGAGAGATTCCTCTTATAAGTCGAGGTGATAGACTGTTGTAAATTCCTCAAGTAGTAAAATCCTCTGCAACTCCGTGGACGTAGGCAATTTGTCGAACCATGTAAATCTGTGTGTTTCATTGTGTTAATATTTTTTGGTGTGAATTTTCTTGTTCTATTTTCGCTTCGTCGATCGTTCTCCTGTTTTATTTATATATATACCACAATAATCGGTGTGTATAGATCTTGCAAAAACAACAATCTCGAGATATTCTTTGAACGGTAAATACTTTAGATTCAAATTCAAGATCACCGAGGAGCCCGACTTCAGAAACTTTACAGTCAAACTGACAATCTCGATAGGACAAACCTAGTGAAGCCAAAATTGGTTTAGTTTCAGTCCAATCAAGCACATATCAAATCATTAAACCATATTTTGATGTTTTAATCAATCGTTAATCAAATAAGCAAATGAACTCTAAAATTGATGTAGATAAAGTCAAATTGAACATCTCGACGAGAGAAACCCAACAAGTCCATTCTCACTCAATTTTGAAGTACTAAAGCCCTCAAATCATAAAAAAAATATCTTATGATCAAGGGGGTTCGATGTGGGACATTCCATTAGATGGTTACAGAAGTTATTTGCCAAAAAACTAAAATGCCCCCTTCCTAAAGACTAGAAATGGACCCTTCTCTTCACTTGATGGGGGGAGATGAGTCGAATTCTAGTGATTTTCTGGATTGAAGACCCTAAGATAATGTATAGTCTCTATAGCTACAAAACAATGTCGAGCACTGGTCATCATCGGCCATTGTCGGTCTCCCCTGCTTACCGTCCTCGGTTAACTTTATGGTGTAATAACTTATACCTAGTATGATGCAACGACATTTCATAAATCCAACGTAACAATGTATCCCAAATGCTATGTAACATATAATATTGTATTTAACATTTGATGATAACTTCAAGTGGCAATTGTTTATGACTGTCATATTAAAAATACAGCCTTGAAATTTTCAAACCACGATGATCAGAATCCATTTTTTTTAATTAAGCTTTGAGGTGTTTAATTAATTTAAAATTCAATATAAATTATTTTTTTTTTATTTTAGGTTCACTATATTCTTCACTGTTTACTCAGTACAGGGGCATTTTTAATTTAATTTTTTGAATTTTCTACACCATGTTTTGATTTTTTTTAAGTTTTTTGTATTGAATTAAATATAAAAATCCCTAATTTCCTACTTATCCACATTGGCGCCAGCGCATCATCGTCAGCTCCAAATTCCATGCATCACTCCACTATTTTGTTGTGTTATCCATGTTAACCTTGATCTCCGCCATTTATTTAAAAGTGCAAAAACGGACGGCAACCGCTCTCCGTCTTCGTCCCAAATCTGCCCTAATCCGAGAACCGTCCACACTAAAACTTTAAGATCTCCCTGGAGTCTTAATTAAATCAAATACAGTTTGATCCTACACCATTATCTAGATTAAACGCTCCTATCCATACAACTGAGTGGGCATGAAATGTTCATTTGCTTCACAAAGGTTCAAAACCGAGAAGAAAATGAGAGTTTTGAGTCTATACCTTAGCCCAAGAGGTGATGCCTCAAGTGGGTGGTCGCAGAAGCTTTGGCTAATTCCCACGAACTTCCTTCAACCATTGGATTCCTCTGAGGTAAGGTCAAGGTATTGGCTAGACCAAAAGTGGCTCGGGTTTGTTCTAGGGTTAGGTTGGAGGCCTCGGGAAAATGAGGTTTTGATGGGGAATGAAGTTTTGAGGTGCAGTAAAGCCTTAAAAAGGATTATCTTGCGGTTTTGATGTGGTCAATTTTAAGACTGAAAAGGTCCTAATTTTGAGCTCCGAAATTGAGGCTTTGTGGTGAGAGATGTGGCTCAGGATGGTGGAGAGACTTGGCAATGTTGTGTGTAGGAAAGAAAATTTTGTGGTTCTCTCTGGTTTCTCTCTAATTTTTTTTTGGAATCACTATGGGAAAAGTGTTTTTTTTTTCCTTATGTTAGTCCTTCAAAATAGTCGTGTCAGGACAAATATGGAGAGGAGCCTATCAAAATCAATGTAGAGCTTAATTAGAAGATAATAACACCCCATTAATTTTAATTAAAGCTTGGATCATGTGTGTTAATTTTAATTTGAAATATGAATTGCAGGATGTGATGTTATTCTTGATGTTATTGGAGTTGGATTGTGGTTCTATTGGCTCAGGACCGTGACTGCGGTGTTATTGGAGGTATTAATGTGGTGTTATCGATGGTTCTATGGTGTTATTGGTGTTGTATTAGGCGAGTTACAGAGTTATTGGCGCAGCATGGCTGAAGAGTTTATGACAATATTGGCTGGTGTTATTACGGTGTTATTATGGGTTGTATCGTGGTGTTATTATGGTTTCACACTCACGGTATCGACTAGTGAGAGGTTTGCACTGCTTCAAGTAAAACTTATTGGGAGTGTTATTACGGTGATATTGCCCGCGTATTACATGGTTGTGGGTGTTATTGCACTCGGAATTGAGAAAAAATAGGAGTTATTGACTTGCTAGCTCGAACCGAGCCCAAACCTAGCCTAAACTTCCTTTCACTTTAATTCCACCCTTGCACACATGGCACAGTACAATTGGTGACTGGAGAGCTTTTAGAAATTATTATGATGGATTTTAGGCTCGGAATTTGGGCAAAATTGGACTTGGGACATGGGTTCAAATGAGATTGAGGTAAATTTGGGTTAGAAATTGGTAGTTTTGAATTTTTGAGCTTCAAATTTGATACGATTAGGTTGGACAACTGATTTTGGGGGGTTCAATTTGAACTTGAGTTTGGACTTGGGCAATTTTGGATTTGGGTAATTTTGAGTTAATTTTGGATTTTAGTTGGGATTTGATGTATGATTGATGTATCTTTGAATTTGGGGTCCATGGGAATTGAGTTTGAAGTTTGGATTTAATTTTGATAATTTTTAGAAATTTGGGGTAGATTTGGGGTAAATTTTTTAAAGGGGAGTGATGTGTAAGTGAAGTGTGAAATGGAGTGAGTGTGAGGTGCTCAAGCCACATAAGGTCAAAAAGGGTGTTGCTAATGCCTCATGAGCCTGTGGGAACTCATTTTTTGAGCCTTTAATATATTGGTCTCAATTAACTCAAACAAGCATTGAAGATTTAAGACTACCCTTGTGAGACTTTTCGAAAAGAGTGATGAAATGGTTTGAATTTCTAAGTGGAGTGGGTTCCATCAATATGCTTCTAGTATAGCCAATAAGAAAAATCTATGGCTAGATCCGAAGTCCTAATAGGAAGACGACCTCACCCAAAAATGAGGTCAAGAAATGGACTCCTATAGATACGGTGTGCTGGACAAGCTTCGAACATCCGAGTCAGTTGGTTTCTCTTTTCCCAAAATTTTATTTTTTTATTATTTGATGTGAAATTATCTACCGAATCTAGGCAACAAAACATTTCCTTCTTTTCAAGTGAGCTTTCCAAATATTGAGCAATTCAGAACAACAAACAAGTCCTTTCTTTTTCCTTATTTTATTGTGGTGGGAGTGATGAGACAGACTAACATTGATCCCGCTAATATCCATTTTCATCAATGGTAGTAGTCAAAAGATGAACCTACTGTCTCCATATAAGGGAGAGGTATCGAATTATGTGTTCTAGCGTGCACCAAAGAAGTTTGAGTTTGGCTCAATATTTTTTTTTTCTTCTAAACTTTGCCCAAACTGTGTTCCATCCGTTGTCAATTACGTAGGAGTCAATCGAAACAATTGGATCGACGGAAATCATATTACTAAAACCATTTATGATATCGTGAAAATCTAAAAAATTTAAGGTTTGAACTCATATTAATATTGTAAAAAGCAATTAGTTCTCAAGACTTGCCTTTATTACTTTAATAATAATCATATTCATTCTGCAAAAAACAATATTTTGCAACTCTCTTTATTTTTTCCTTACAACAGAGAAAAAAAAACAATAAATGCATCATTATTTACTCAGAAGCATTTCCAAACAGTCCTAAATACACTGAGAAGTGGCAACCTTATTATAGATGACAAATATACATTAATATTGGATGATTTTAAAGACTGTTAGATGGAGTTGAGGCTTCGTACAAAAATAAAATAAAATAAATGATATGAAGACTCCCTAGAGTTAAGATGTTTGCTTGCTGGCCCTTATGTTAGCTACTTGGTTTTGAGCCCCTTCTATTTTTTTTCCCCTACTTTCTCATATCTAAGCCCTTTTGAATATTCATCATTTGAAGTTATATACTATTACTATAAATTGGAGTCTCAATAATTTCTCTATTTTAATTTGTACTCGACGTATCGCCCCAATTTTTGTAGCTTTTATTTTGTAATTGTACGTGTAGATTGAAAATTATTACGTGTAGTTGACCTTACTTCTAGACAATGATCAAGATGCAGCAACACTGTCGTGAATTGCACAACGCTTCATTCACCATTCAGGCGTGCGGTCGTCTCACATAGTAATTTCTCATGGAGAAGAAATTTTATGCTTGTGCTTTTAGCTTAACAATAAAATTTGAGATTATCTCCTAGCTTCTCTTATATATATATATATATATATATCAATGTTACACTCTTACAAACAATTATAGCAACATTTTTTGGATCTGACCTTTTAAGTCAGTTGAAATAAATTTGGAAGAGTAATTGATTAACAGCCCTTTTGGTAGACTTTATTGGTCTACCTAACCATTATTTGTTTCTATGAAAAATCTTCTTGAGGAATATAAAGCATGTCCTAATTAGTCTATATACAGAACACCATCATCTTTCATATACAATCAATTTAAGTGCCCACACAATTTCATGACTTCAGAGACACTGACCCTAACCATGCATGCATTAACTTTATACTTGACGGTTCTTACATGCAGCTTTATACGTTAATTTAATTTTCTTCACCCCACACTAATTCCTGCCCGTAATATTTTAGGCCCATTATGTCCAAAGTCCACGAACATGTAACAGACTTCAGAGCATTCTAACAGTTACTATAACTTCTCTTCTTCTTCTTTGATTGCAGAATATATACGTCTAGGGTTTCTAATACAAACGTTCAGTCCCATCATCACCGTCTTTGATGGTTTGGACGGTAGTGATTCACGGTTGTGCTGCTAAAAATTTATGGACCATGAGAAGAACCAGGTGTTGCTGAATGAAAACAAAAATAAAAAAATTCTGCATTTATTTTACAAAGAATTGAGAGGATTGTGACGTTTAGCTGATCATTGGTTATTGTTAGAATCTTGCAGGCCCCATGAGTCACATGCCGTCTCTGCTGTCCTGATAGCTGGAGGTCCATGTGCATGTGTAGGGCAGGCATATTGCTTTTCTTGGCGCTTACAAAGGGGGAGAGAAATCATCGAAGGAATCCTTATCAAAATTTCAAATTTGGTATATCTTGTATTATGAAAAACAAATATTTATAAAGCGAAAACATTAATATTATAATATGACTAATGATGCAAATTTAATTCCTCACCTTGCATTTCGGGTGGTCAGATCATAACTGGTGTCCAGAAGTGCGGATAACAGACGTAGTAATTTCTTGTGAATGAGAGGAACTCATCTTTCAGAGCTATGAAGAGAACATAAAAAGAGACCAGTTTCATAAAATTATTTGTACCAAATAAAATTTGTAAGATTAATTAATGCATCAACTTCAATAATAACACGGTAAATATTATATTAAACATTAAATTGTATATCTAAATAAAGTATGAACAAGCATAACTTTAGGCAAAAGGGAGAATCATTATGTTACTTGTACAAAAGCTAAGATTCTATTACTATTAAAGCATCTCACAATGCTTCTACAAGCGGTTTCAACAGCCTTGCCGGCCCCTAGTGCAACAGAACACAATGTACTTAATTAAGATTTACATGAATACCATTCAATGTCTGTGCATTTAGATACCTAACTCCTAAACTACAATTCTACATATGTGCCTCTTTATCTATGCATAAAGAGGCGTATTTCACCTTTTAAAATTCAAAAGCATGATATTCTCTTATGTGTATGGATGATTTGGCTGTTATAAATGTAAATTAAATAAAATTTAGTTGTTAGATATGTAAATACATAGGAATTGGGTGGTATGTGTGTAAATGCTCCCCTTAAAAATATGTAGTGGATTCTGTTGAAAGCAAATAGTTTTAGAAAACCTGGAATAATAATAATTTATAGGCTAATTAAAGTTAAATTTTAGCAAAATTATAGTGACTTTAGTTTTTTTTTCTAATTAAGAGAAATAAGAATGAGTTTTCTATAAAGGTCCGCAAGCTGGCCTGACTGACCCATTAAGTAGGCGGACTTGGTCATGAAATTGTAAATAGTAATTGGACTCAAAGTTTGCCCGAGCCCATTTTGATGGGTCAAAGCCCGAATTAGGTTGACCCATGCCATGCGCGGCCCAGTCAATGCCCAAGTCTAGTTATGAACAGGCGTGACCGAAAGAGAATAAGGCGGGCCGTTTAATATCATATTTTTGGAGGAATGGATTGGAGGATAATTAGAATAATAATTAAGAGCAATGTATTAAGCCAAATAACTCCAAAGTCCTACCAAATATTATAAAACAAAAAGACACAATTAACATTATGGTGGCCTATAGGAAAAAATAGCCATCATCAAGGGTGTAGCAAAACTTGGACCAACAAATACACAAACAAATTTTCATACATTGGACAGAATAAAGCCAATAAAACGTCCTTTATAATAGTAGATTTAAATACATGCCATTCAATTCATATGTATTTGCACATCTAACATTTCAACTTTAAATTTTACGTACTTACCACTTTAACCTATGTATGAAGGTGTTTTTCAATTTTTTCAAGGTGAGGTGGTGGTATTTTTTTATACGATTTAAGAGATTTGGATGGTATAGATGCAAAAAGTAAATTTTGCATGCTAGATATGTAAATACATATTATATCAAATGAGGCGGTGGTAAAGGAAAAGCCTTGGTAGTGGTTTTACTGATAGTTTGGTTTGTTACCAACTCATACTACCACTTCTAACTAAGGTTTAAATTTTTCTTGATTTGAAATCTAAGGATCAGATCCTCTGCAAGGTTTTGCTCCCTGGAGACTGTTCTATCAAGGGGATGTGGCATCATATTAGAGATAAAAAAGGATGCTAGTTAATATGGTTTTTAAGATTATCTTGGATAATGTCATCCTGCCTTCTTTCTCTTTTAATTTGGAACATCTCTCACAACTTCATGTATATTGACTCCATACCTTGAAGCAATTTTTTTTTCCTTTCCTTTTAAATGCTGATGTTATAGATATATTGAAACTATTAAACATATATTTATTAATGGCCCTATTGTGGTTAAAAATTTGCATGTTACCAATTATTTAAAGAGTCGCCAGCATCCTTTGTGGCTTCGGGAAGATGTGTTCGACACATTGCTCATGACATGGGATTCTCCATACTACCGGAAAAGAATTCAGCAGACCAGAGATAATCGACGCTCTAACTGTAGGGGCATGGGCGCCCCATGCATACTAGTGGGGCATTGGCTTAGGGATGTTGTGCTCGACACATTGCTCATGACATGGGATTCTCCAGACTATCGGAAAAGAAGTCAGTAGACCAGAGATAATCAACGCTCTAACTTTAGGGGCATGGGCGCCCCATGCATACTAGTGGGGCACTCCCATATATAGAGTACAAGAGCAGGTTGTTAAGAGTTAATTTTTGCATTAAATCTTAATGTAAATAAATATTTACTAAGTATTTTCTTTCCTTAACAGATATAGAGTTGATATGAGAGCTTATCATTGTCTTTCTACATGCCCATGCCCATTGGCAGTAGTTGGGCAATACATGGGTTGACAGCAAATCCCAGGTAATTGACAAGAGTAGTTGTTATATAATTCAAATAATTCTTGAATTTAATTTTGTCTCTAAATTTATTTTTTTTTATTTTTTTGTAGGCAGCTAAAGGAGTGTCAGACCCAGCTCACAGATGGACTTAAGATCTTGGGTCGTGATCAATCTCACTATGAGCGGACCGTTAGTAATTAAGTAAATTTCTATAGTGTTTTGTCACACCACCCTAGCTTTAATTAAATACTTTCTTGCAAGTATTATTCAATTTCTTATAAATTAATTATATCCAAATATTAGTTTATAAGGCTTTCTATCACAAATATTAATCTTCCATGATAATGGTTAATCTGAATTATAGAAACTAGTTATAAAAGCCTCTAAAATAGTTGAACTAATTCATTCTTAGGCATTTCTTAGCAACCCAAAATCTAGTTCTCAATTAAAGTAAATAACGATTTAGGGTGGTATTACATGTTCATTGCATTGTAAGTGAAAGCTATAAGTTATTACATTTTCAAAAGGTTTATAATGTCGACTTAAACTCTACTGAAAAAGAAAACAAAATATGTGAAATTAAAAGCTGAGATATTCAACTTTGTAGAGTGATTCAAAACCCTATTTTAACATGAGATGATTGTTGCATGGAGTAATTAATACGCCCAATTGCATGAGAGTCATTTAGGGTCCGTTTGGGGCAGCTTATAAGTGCGGGCGGCGTTTTCAAAACGTCGTCTTACCGTTTGGTTCGCACTTTTCGCCAGCTTATCCGAAACTGCGTTTGGGTTTTTACACTAAACGCAGGCCGAGGGTTGACCCCTGCAACTGGCCCGCGGGCCGCGTTTCAGGATAAGCAGCTTATCCTGAAACGCACAAGCTGCCCCAAACAGACCCTTAGTTTTCAAGGAAGAACAAATATTTCTCCTTTTTCTTGTGGGTGGAGTGCCATTTAGGTGAGACTAACTAAACTATATGAGAACACAACGTACTTTATATAAAAAAAAAATTTACATACCTCACAATTACTGTGTATTTATATATCTAAAACCTAAAATTTATATTTATATTTATAGCTCTGAATTGTATTTTACTTTCAAAGATTTGTAATAGTGGTTTTCTTATGCCATATTAAGAATTTGAGTGTTATGTATGTAAATATGAAAGTTCAGGTGTTAGTTATGGGTGTTAGCTATGTAAGAACATAACAATTGTGTGGTATAAATGTAAATGCCTCTTTATATTATTCAAAGCTAGAATAAAAGCTAGAATTATGTTCACAATTCCCCTGACAAACAACATTAAGAGATTTAGGAGAGAGATTTTTTCATATGAGAGAGAGAAAGAGAACAGAATATAGAAAGGAAGCTAATTAATTCTTCTAATCAAAGACCTAACAATCGAAGGGGTATATATATGTTCCCTGTCATAAGACAATTTCTGAATATTATTAATGAACATGAAATATCAATGGCAACATGTTATCACATTACTAGCTTATTTATCAGTGCTCATGAAAGTGAGTGCATGCACATTGAATAAACTGTTGTTACAACTATATGCAAATATGGTCACGTGAGATAAAAAAAGAAAGATGCATGGAAGGCAGTCCATATTGATCACAACCATTGTTAACTTTGATGGCAGCAGGAA
>NW_018164444.1:15228861-15232191 GCF_001263595.1 Phalaenopsis equestris
GCATGCATTTGGAGCTAGGCCTTGGATTGTTTATCAGAATATTAATTAATTTACTCTGAAATTAAGGCACATGTTCTTAAGTTACGAAGTCCAACTAATTATTCTGCAAAGAAACATCTTATGTTGATCTAATATTCTGACAGAATTTTATGGTAAAATGAGTGTGGGGTTTAGAAGAGAAATGAGAAACTTGATCATCTTCCAATGGTTGTTGGATTAAGAGTAGTGATTTTACTATAATTTTCAAGTGCACTACATTCAAATTCAAAACCAAAAAATATCTAATCAAATAAGGAACTAGCAATAAACCCATTGTTTTCCTTATTGTATGCTTCCTCTTCCTCGTCATCATTAAAGAATCCGCCAGAATCCATTTTTTTTTCCCTCTAAACAAACCAAAATCAACACTCATCTCATCCAAAAGGTCTCTTTATTTCCTATTAGTAGGCCAAGCCTCATGCAAACTTTCTCCCTAGCATTCTCTTACTGCTCCAGTATGTAAAAACTTCATCCCCTTCTCTTAAGTGATATGTGCATAATTCCTTTATTTGATCTCTAGGTGTCAAAAACTGGTGGCGTTGATCATAGCTGCCCTCCTCGATTCCTACTATATCCTGTTTGATATAATTTTCACACTTAAATCACTCATTGTCGGTGTTGACCTCACTTTCGGCCGATCGTTCTTTTGAGTTCTTTAGTAGCTCATAATATTGACTTTTCTTAATTGTTCGTGATTCCAGTCCTATCAAGAACTTAAATTAGAGCTTGTATTCACTCCTCTTTACATTACAAGATATGTTCCCTTTTTCCTTCTATCCTTAATTAGTAATCTTAATAGACTCTGCTGACACTTTTCCTAGATTGATTACTGGAGATAAAGAAAAATTAAATCTATTAATGCCAGAGCTAAAGAGGTAGCAATTGACTCAGTTGTTCAGCACAATCATGATAGTTATGGTGATAAAATGTTTAGTTAGTTAGCAAGTTTATTTGTTGAGTTTATGATTTTTCTATTTCTTGAAATGTAGATGTGGCTCTGTAATCTCAATAATTGTATAAATAGTTTTGTTTAAACAGAGAAAAGGGGAAGATTTGAGAAGAAATAAAAAGAGTATTATGTTGTTTCCATTTTGTGTATCCTAGAAACTAATTTTCCTATGTGGTGAATTCATTGCAGTTCAATTCTGAAATTTGAATTGAGCGATATTGGATGAGTGAGCCCTGAAGTTGTGGATAGTACCTATGTTTGATTTCATCTATGATCATCATATTTTCTTTATGTGGTTCTATTGAGCCATGTTAGTACTTTTTGAACTTAATCAATACCAGTTCATTTTACAATATTTGTGATCAGACTTGATGATGTTGTTTCGTTGAATCATTTTATTTCTTACACATTTACAACTAATAAACACTATGGCAGGAGAAAAAGAATTTTTTGGTGTTGTTCGATCTAATCTTTCTTTGATTTACTCTTTTTTGTGCTGCCCTTCATGGGCCTCATTTTGTAATTGACTTTGTTATTATTAAATATTTTAATCACTAAAAATTTATGAGGTACTTTTATACGCATAAGGTGGGCCTAAAGATCGATTACAAATTTAAGGTGGGCACAAGGTAAATAGTATATTTTAAATCTACAAAAATTTGAAGAAAGACATCATGAGATTTGTGAGACCTTAAACCAAGAAATATACCATTCATTCAATGCCTTCTAATGAGGCCATGTCTTAGAGCAAAGGTTGCAAGTTTTTACTTAATTATGCATTGCTAGAATAAGTTTCCCATGATGGCAAATTTCTATGTAATTTTTGGCTATACTTTGTGGATGACCACCATAAATCTCTCTTTTTCATAAACATGTTTCCAAATATATGTATTTTTCTAATGGTATTGGTGTAGGCGTTAAATTTATTTTGTAAAAAAAAAAACAACTAAGGAAAAAATATTAATTCACTCAAAACTTAAAAATATAATGGAATTTTACAAGCATGGAGTTCTCCAAAATATATTTACTGGGGAAGTGTTTTTTCATTTATATGTCAGGAAGTACATATGTCACAACAATTGGCGCCGTCTGTGGGAAGATCCATACTTCTTGGCTAGAGGTGTCCGCGTATAATGTGTCGTGTTGTTCAATATAGAATTACAATATCAAGACTAAGTCGAAAGCATTGATTTCAAAAATATATCAAAAGTTAATTGTTGTTCTAATTGTGGTCAGGAAATTACATATTATAGAAATGAATACCAAAAGTTCATCTGAATTTCTCAACAGTTCTCACCTAGAGTCTATTTACGTAAACTTATTTACATTCAATTATGGCACTTAATCAAGATGTTCAATTTCTTGCACAATTCTTTCACAAATCATTCTTTACCTCCAATTCTCTTGAAGCATAAATCAAAAGAAAAATATTTTGTAGCTCAAATGAAAGTACAGAGTTAAGGAGAATTTTAGCCCAAATGTCAGAAATCTTATTGAAGTAATGTGGGAGAACCTTATTTATTAACTCCCATTTCACTCATGATAAGTATTAAAGTGGGCTTCAACTTAATCATTTTTGTAAGCTAGATATAGAAATAAAAGATTGAAGTTTGTGAAACAAAACCTTAAATTTCAACAAAAAATTTCAAGTCATTTATCACGAAAATTAACTATCGGGGGCCCAATTGATTACACTATTGATTTCATCACCCTCCCATAAGATGCACTTGTTGTGACTAAAGCAATCTATAACCCTAAAGAAACATAGGTAGATGCAACCAAAGGTTAAATCTAACATTTTGTGATGCTAACCTACATGTTGAACCTTTTTCACTAAAATTCAACTATTTTTTATCTTATTCATGTTATGATCAAATAGCTAAATTTAGATTTATAAGTCTATAAAATGTAAAATAGTAGGTTGTTCATAATTGTGCCCCCATATAATATTTAAATATTCAAAAATCCTTTCGCTTTTCTTTTGTACACTACAAGACATACTACTTAAGCTATCAACATCTTACTCTCTATGAGAATGCAAGATGACATGAAATTCATGACAAAGCATAGCATGCATTACCATAAGATAACTTTGATATGTGCACACACACGTGCGTGAATGTATTAAAAATAATGTTCAGAGGTTATTATACGAGTTCCGGTCATCTCTCATTCTCCTAAGAATTTGAGTACCACACCCTACACTCGAGGGGAATCAAACTCCAAACCATAGAAGACTTACAACTGAGAAGCAGATGCACAACTAAATGTGTATGTATGTATGTATGTATGTATGTATGTATGTATATATATATATATATATATATATATATATATATATA
>NW_018164444.1:15233091-15236886 GCF_001263595.1 Phalaenopsis equestris
TATATATATATATATATATATATATTATTTTTTATACTTATCATTCATTTATGTTTCTGTTTTTTTTTATTTATAGCAAATAGTCCAAAATATTTTCTACTGCACTAGCTTTATATTATATATTATATATGAAAGAGCCTATATTTTTTTATGATTAAAAAAAGTATCAACTCTAAAGAAATTAAAAAAAAAAAAACTTTTTTTTTTTCCTATTTGTTGAACCCAAGTTTATCTATGAATCACATGAGGAATGAAAGCACACAATGAGAGGAAGGAATAAGTCCCCTTTAGAAAAAAGGTAAGGGAATCCCATAGAGTTGGAGATTCGTTAATGGAAAAAAAAAAAAGAATGACGGAATCTCTTTTTTCTTATATATAATGCTCCCTATTTATAGGAGTCGACCCTCATAACAAGACATGATGTATCATTTAAAAATAAGGAAATCTCACCAAGAGGTCTTGGGGTGAGATGATCATATACAATCTTAACTTGAACACTCGCTTGTAACAATAATACTAACAGTGTCTTGGTGAAACATTGGGTCCCCTTCTATCTTTGTCTGAAGTGTGATATTGATCTTTTATGTCATTTATCCCCAATTTTGAGTTGCCCAAAGATGGGCATTGGTTCTAACCATGTGCTATCAAGTGTTAGCCCCCTAATCAACCGATTCTTGTGATTTGTTTGTTGGTTTGGTAAGTGCATCCTACATAATTCACACATACTTTGGTCGCAATCACTCGACTTTGGTGGTTCACTCGGCCCTAGAACCCTCCACTCTTCCTTTGCTCCTTAACGCTTGGTTATCATTTTTTTGTGTCTGCTTGCAGAGACCCATGGACAGCCTAAACATGGCATCTGGTTGCCCGCCTTTATTTGATCCAGGTCATTAGTTTCATGATTATCTCAAAATCGTACTTTTTCTTATATACATATTTAGCTCATCAATTCTCTCCAAGCATAGAAAGTCGTACTGTAATAAGATTGAAAGAATTAACAGATTTAATAGTTACTTTTAGATCATTATAAATGTTTAAAGCCTTAAATACTCCCTTGAGCTATGAGCCTCAGCCCCTATAAATAATTCAATAAGGCTTTCTCTAAATTTCATTGAGCTCTTAGTTAAATCTCATGATTCTGCTCCTTTTTGTCAAAAATTTCAGTTCATTGATAAACATAATGTGACCCATGCTGATGACTCATCCAAAATCCGCCTTTGTGCCCTCCTATTTGGCAAGCGCGTGTGAAGTTGTGGGTTGAAGTGCAAATCGGACACCCCATAAATGGATCAAAAGGGCTCATGTCGTGGAATCCCGGCGGGCACCGCCCATACACCTAATAATTTTGACCCTTTGGTTGACCATTTGGGGTCTTGCCATGCAATTTCAAGATACGGCCCCTATGTTTTCAAGATGTCTTTTGTGTCCAAAGTAGGAGGGAGCATCCCAATACCTGAATTGAATCATGTTGTTGACGTTCTAGAAAGAGGAGGGATGTCAAGTGAGTCAGCTTTTGATGGAGCGCCTCAACTAGTCATTAAGGTGGCTTGTTTGGCTCAAGCCAATGGCTCTTTCACTCCTTATTTATCAAATGTGTTTGATCACCTGCCGACAATTGGTATGGATGATATTTATTCATGATGATTTGTTATTATCTGTTGAGGGTCACTTATTTTTATTCTCATTGTTTATGGACCGGACGACCCATCCTTAAATTTGATTGAGTTTCTAAGTATGTTCCTAAGCAGTGAAGAGGTAGTGAGTGGAGGCATAGGATGTTTTGAGCCCGAAGCTAGGAAAGACCAAATTGCTATCGAAGGTGGTAGCCAGATGGGAGATGGGCGAAGCAATCGACACGTGGCAAACCATCGTGGGGCGGCGGACTTTATAGATGACAACCTCCTTGCGTGTGGGGATGTTGTGATTCCTATGGGATTATTCGATTGTCTGGTGATTTTTCTAGGCGCTTTGGATTCGATGATTCATCGAGAGAAAGTATTATCAGGAGCTAGTCATCGAGCATTCAAGCGCCTTTGTCTGGCTCGGTCTTGAGGTGCAAATACAACATTATCTAGATGAAAAGTCTCATCACTCATGCTTAGTGCTGGGGAGGGTGCCTTCTTACATTTGGGCTAGATCTTCGATATGCAAGGACTGCCAATTGGAGTATCGGATGATCTTTTCCATGTTGAAGTGCTTACTTAATCATCTCCTTCATTGATTCTTAAGTCTGTGTTGGGTCACGAAATCTCTGGTGCACTCCATTTTGTCTACGTTCTCTCAATTACTTTCTTCATTTCATGTTGTTCCTCTTCTCATTTGTGGCATGACTTTATGCTCACCAAACATTTCAGGGCGTTGAACCTAGATTTATCTTCAAATCACACCCGAGGAATAGAAAACACAAAAAGAGAGAAAGGTAAGAGTCTCCTTCGAGAAAAAGGCAAAGGGAATTCGAGAGGGTTGACACAGATTCCTTAATTGAGGAAAAAGAATTAAAATTCTCTTTTTTTTTCTCCAATACACTGATACCTATTTATAGGAGTTGGTCCTCCTGCCTAACAATCCACATTGTATTATTTAAAAATAAAGAAATCCTGCCAAGAGGTCCCGAGCAAGACCATATACAATTTTAACTCAAACGCTCACTTGTAATAACAACACTTGAGAAATAATGTCTTCGTGAAGCATTGGGTTTCCTTCTGCCTTTGTCTCAAGTGTAATCATGATATGTTGAGTCATTTGTCTCCAGATTTGAGCTGCACAACATGAGCCTTGGTCATGGCCGTGAGGTCTCAGGTGTCGGCCCCCTAGCCGGCCGATTCTTCTGATTGGCTAGTTTGGTAAATGTGTCCTTTGTCAACCATTTATTCTTTGATCATAAGCACTTGTTGTTCACTCAACTCTAGATCAGTCGCCCTTAGGTTGTTGAAACACCCCATCAAGTCGTCTATCTTTATTGAATTAAGGTAGTTGGTTTCATGATTTTCTGAGAAGCTTACTTTTTGTTATGTACATTATCAATTTTTTAAATTAATGAAACCGTTTCTTAAGAGGCATAATTATAGAGGACTTCTAGTCATAATGTGACTAAGATCAAATTTTTCATAAATTTAAAACAATTATAAAAAATAGATACGCAATTAAAAAATAATTTTTATGTTACTTTTAAAAAGTTGACGATATTAAAATAATATTAAACCTCGAGGTCAAAAGTGCGAGACTTGAATAATGTGCACACATGAGTTTGTAATAGCCAAACGGAAAGTGATCAGTCCATGCGAATATGTGATGCAGGCAACATTAACTTTTTGGGGATACACATCACCAAATTATAATGTGTTTACATATCTAACACCTAAAATTTCCTTTTTACATATACACCCTCTAAATCCAACATATCACATTAAATATGCCACAACTTTAACCATTAAAAGCTGAATTACATCTTTTCATCCATAGGTAACCTCGTATGTATGCTAAAGATTGAAGTTTAGGTGTTAGATATGTAAATACATATAATTAAATCTTTTTTATTCCCTGACCTTCGGAACATGTGAAAGCAAGAAACTCACTTCATAATTAATGCATGGCCAGTAAATAAACCAAGTTAATTCCAATTACTCTTTTTTTAATTAAGTGCAAAAAATATATCAAATATAGACGAAATATCATAAGCTTTATTCAGATTTATATTGTTGTTATAAAATGTGTTATATAAATAAGAATAATATTATTATTTTATGCAGATATAAATAATGTGTGCTATTAGTGATGAATCCCGGCGGGCACCGC
>NW_018164444.1:15243114-15246279 GCF_001263595.1 Phalaenopsis equestris
ATGCTCCCGCATCAAAGCGCCGCCCCCGCCTCTACCGCTAACTCCCCGAAGCATAACTCGCCGAACTGTCGTAGCCCTTTATCCGAACTGCTTCGCACCTGTTCTTTCCGGCGAGCCCTTCCGCCTTACGAACAATTTTGATCCTGCAACAAAAATTTTTCTGAAAAAAATTCATCTGCAAAAATTCTTGCTTAGACCTCCTTTTTTTTTTGAAAAAAAAGAAAAAAAAATTAAAATATTCAAGCAAAAAAAAAAAAATTCCTCTCCGCCTCCAAGAAAAGAAATAAATATTTTCTTTACTTCCTCTCTTTATTTAGCAAAGAAAATCTTTAATTAAATTTACTTAATTTAATGCATCTCACAAACACCTCTGATACTATTCATGAAGAGGTTGAGGATTGATCATGATACACTAAGTGCATCTTGCATGAATCTTTTGCTAAGAGGTGAGCTACCCGTCGGATTACAATGATTTTCGCCCTCCACCAGATGATCAAATCTCATCCTATCAATAGGAGCTCCTCACCTAAAAATCGATAACCAACAAACAGATTAGAATGATCAACCAGCAGAATCAAGCTAAACAACCCAAATTCATCTGAACCGAAGGCCATCAGAAGCCTGCCAACGATCCCAACTCAACACAGTGTGATGCCTAGACCTTATCGAAAGCGGTCGGCTTGACATCTCCTGGGTCTTGGCGCATTTTCATTGGAGATTCTTCCTGCCTGGTAAGGCCTTTTTTTAGGCAGTACAATCATGTTGCTCCCCATTAAAATATATCATCTAACATAAATAATTTGAAGTAAAGTCTCATAATACAATGACACTAACTTGAACTTTCACAAAAATAAATAAAAAAAATAACACGCTTTGCACATCCCAATAATATTCAATAACAATGACAACACGTCATAAACTTCAAATGCAATGCACGCATCCACTTAAATCTTTTTTAATTAAGTTTGTTTATTAATATGACAGGAAAAAAACACGATAGATATAAGATATTTCTTTGCTAAGATAAGCTAAGATATTTCTTTTTTAGTTAAATTTGTTAAGAAAGATATTAAGACATAATAAGATTTTTTTTAAAATTAAATATGGCATGAAACAAACAAGAAAGATACAAGACATGAAAAGATATTCTCTTAGGCCCTTAAAGCAGTGTTATGGAAAATATTAAATTTAATGATTATAAATTAGAAAATACATATATTAGTTAATTAATATTAAGATAATCTAATTTAAAGAGATATAATTATATAATTTTCTTATATTAATTTAATTAGAGAAGATATATCTATATGATCTTTATATATTTCTAATTTGAAAGTCATAATCATATTTTATTTAAAGGAGATTCTGAAGAATTTAGTGTATAGATTTTGTTCTTTCTCCCCATTTATTAATAGTGGAATAACCTCTCTGTTGAGAAAATAAGATCCATATGAACATGTCATACAATATATATTTTTGTGTTGTGTGAATTTATTTTTCACATTATTTAAGTGATACCATAACACTCTCCATATAAACATGTCATACAATATATAATTTTGTGTTGTGTGAATTTATTTTTCACATTATTTAATACAACTAGAAAGTATTTATCAAATTAAACCCGAATGATTTAAGACTACAACCCTTGCACATTATTATTATTATTTTACAGAACATCATGAGAATAATATTAAGTTACATGCCAATAACCTTTCAAATCGAACACTTATTCTACTTAAAAGTTTTCTCACATAACGTAAAGATTACTAATGTTTTCATAGCCGGGATGCCGCAAGAACTTGCTCGACGTCAGTCTTGTTCATGATATAGCAATTACTACGATGCTTCTGCATCTTCTTCCTCATCTCCTCTACTCGCGTAGCATTTCTTTCGCTCTTAACCTCAATCACAAACTCCCGAGCCATCTCTCTAAGCTCATTCTTCTGTATCTTCCCCGTAGCTGTCTTCGGCATCTCCTCCAAAAAGACGACCTTTTTCGGCACCATGTAGCGTGACATATTACTCCGACAGTAAGCAATGATTTCTTCTTCCGTCACCTTCGATACAGAGCTCGTTGATCTCCCTCCTTCAGTTTTAATTGTAACGAACGCACAAGGTGTCTCTCCCCAAAGCGGATGATGCATCGCTACCACAGCAGCTTCTAATACTCTTGGATGTGCATACAACACTGTCTCCACCTCCACGCTACTGATGTTCTCCCCACCAGAGATAATCACATCCTTAGACCTATCTTTGATCTCCACATAACCATCCGGATGCACAACAGCAACATCTCCAGTCAAAAACCAGCCATCTTTGAACACTTCTGAATTGGCTTTCTCATTCTTATAATATCCTTTCATGACGCTACTTCCTCTGAGCATGATTTCCCCTACCGATTTCCCGTCCCTCGCAACACTCGTCATGGTGGCAGCCACCTTCACATCAACGTCGTTAAGACTCAGCACGCCAACCCCCTGTCTCGCCTTGAGCTTAGCTTGCTGATCACTTGGCAGCCGATTCCATTCCTTTCTCCACTCGCAAACCAAAGCCGGCCCAGTGGCTTCCGTCATTCCATAGGCGTGGGTCACGTGGAAGCCCAAATTCTCCACTTTTTCAAGCAGCGCGGCAGGCGGCGGAGCCCCACCGGTTAAAACCTCGACCTTGATGGCCGGCAAGCGAACCACTTCTTCGGTGGCGTTGAGAAGAAGGTTGAAAATGATTGGCGCGCAGCACATGTGCGTGACGCCGTGCTCTGCAATTGCGTTATATATCTCTGTTTTAGAACTATTGCGTATGCAAACATTGGTTCCTCCCCGAGCGGCCATGCCCCAGGTGAAGGTCCAACCGTTGCAGTGAAACATGGGGAGGGACCAGAGATAAACCGGCTTGTTCCCCACACCCCACTGAAGCAACAAACTAAGCGTGCTCAAATAAGCCCCGCGGTGACTGTAAACCACTCCTTTCGGCTCCGATGTCGTTCCCGATGTGTAATTCAAGGCGATGGGATCCCACTCGTCAGCCAGAACCGGAAGCTGATCCATTCTCAATTCAGCCGATTCGATGAGCCACTCATACTCGAGAAAGCCGAGCTGGCTCGCTCTCGGAGATCCCAATTCGTCAATTAGCACGAGCAAAGGTGCCGGTTTTGATTTCAAGAGG
>NW_018164444.1:15246289-15257534 GCF_001263595.1 Phalaenopsis equestris
GCGGGCGAGAGAAGCGAATTGGTAATCAAAAAAGAGAACTTTAGCTTCGGAGTGGTGGAGAATAGTGGCGATGGTGCGGGCGTCGTAGCGGGTGTTGATGGTGTTGAGTATGGCTCCGGCCATAGGCACGGCGAAGTGAAGCTCGTACATTGCCGGGATATTGGGAGCGATGACGGAAACCACGTTGTTTTTTGAGACGTGGAGATGAGAACGAAGAACGAGAGCGAGGCGGGTGCAGCGAAGGTGAGTTTCCCGCCAGGTGAAGCGGGTGCGGCCGTATATGATTGACGTCCGGTTAGAATATACGGAAGAAGCGCGGTTGAGGAAGTCGATTGGGCTAAGAGCGGTGTAGTTTGCCGGATTCTTTGGAAGTTCCATTATTATCAAATGATTGAAGGGATTTTTAGGATTGGGAAGAAGAAAGGAGGGATGATGGTGGGCAGGACGACGGTGAAGGGGAGGTGTGGGTATATATAAATTCTAGTCGGTTCTGCAGAAGAGATATTTTCCTCCATGATGGTACAGGGGAAAAATGGTGTAATTTTACAGTAAATTGGGGAGCAGTTTGTTCAGTTTGAACATAGACCATGACCTTTTGATCTCGCGAGTTTCACGCGCATAACAAAGGACTTGTATTTACATAACTCACACCCAAACTTTCCTATTTACATAAATAACATTCAAATCTTTAATATAATGCAAAAAAATAACTCTATTTACTTTTTTAAAGATGAAATATATTTTCTTAAGATTAGATTTAAAACACTAAAGTGTTATGTATATAAAATATGAACTCAAGTGTTATGTATGTGTTAGGTATGACTCATAATACCAGAATTTGGAGTCTATTTGAATGAAGAGACGTCTTTCGGAATTAAAGGGGTGTGTCTCTTGGAATTTAGTGTGTTGAGATCAGCGAGGGCGCAGCAGAAGCATGATGACCCAACCCACATTGGAGCAGGTGAACTCCCAGGTATCTTTTCTCCTAAGGGACTGGATATTCGCTAATGTGGAGATTTGTCATGGTATGGCTCATATACCATATACAGACAGATGATGAAACGAAGCAGAGCGGAGCGGAGCGGAAGAATCTGTCCATGACTCATATATCATATACAGACAGATGATGAAACGAAGCGGAGCGGAGCGGAGCGGAGCGGAAGAATCTGTCCAAATCGAGAAGAATCTGTCCAAATTGGGAAGTTACGTGTGTTGGGGGTGCGGGGGCAAAGCCCCGCGGTATGGTACAGGGGTAATGTTGTAATTATATGTTGTGCCTAGGTTTACTCATGGGGTTATAAATAAGCATGATAGTAACCCCAAGTTGGATCCCTAAATTCTGTAAACCCTTTTCTGATTATTGAAAGGAACTCGCCGCTCTGCTCCCGAGGACTTAGGCATATTTGCCGAACGTCGTTAAATCTCTGTGTTCTTCTGGATTTGTGTTGTTACTGTTTTTCTTCACCCTAATTTTCTCAACAGTATGTAAATATGAAAATTTAGATGTGGGACATGTGATACATAAGTAAATTTCCCTTGAACAAATTTTAAGTTATTTTCATATGCCGAACATTTTTTAAAGTGTAAAACGGTTGGACATTAAGGTCGGTGCGAGGGTATGGGTTAGTCCTGGGAGCGGGAGGGTAATTAAAAGCAGCGGAAGAGGGAGAAGGCGACGGCCGGAAAGAGACGAAACATATGACGTTGTGACCGAAGACTGATGTTGACGAAAAAAAGATGAAAATTACAAGAATCTGCTCCTCAAATTCACTGTAAATTCTTGGTTTGAAGGTGAAGTGTACAGCGAAATTGTGGTCGCACTGCGCTGGAAGTCAAAATAAAGGGTGGAAAAGAATAAACCTGAAATTGCACTCGCGTGCATTTTTCTAATTGGACGCAGAGATTTTTTTTTTTTTTTTTTTTTTATTTTTTAGGGTGTGGGTAGCCGTGTAAACATATTTGTCTAAAGATAGAAAGATTTGATTAGAATTGATATTGTGTTAGTTATTACTGATAAATTGTCAATTGGTTGTTTCTTTACTATTACTAAAATGTCTAAAATATTAAAAATATAATATAAAGTAAATTTATATATTTGTAATACTATATTATTTGATTATTTGCAAGTGATGCATGCCGAAAATTTCACGGCGGTGGATTAATGGATTATCGTCCTAGCGTTGCATGAGAATTCAGCACATACTCTGATAAAAAAAAAGAAAAAAAATCAGTAGTGTCAACAGAAGTTTTAAAGTGAAAATATTTAAAGGGAAAAAACTATACGGTCTGACCTAGTTATAAAAAATTCATTATAAGTTGATGGTTACAAATACTCTTTGTTTCACTGGCAGAAAAAAGTCACAAAGTTTTTTGAATTATAATGTTGATGTGTGAATGAACTTGTTATAAGAAGTGGGCGGCAGACGATGACAAATGTTGGAGGTCGGCAGGTGGCGGTTGACGGTGCTGTGATCGATAACGGTCAACGGTGGTAGATGGTGGTCGAGGGCGGTCGATGGTGAACAACGGTTGTCAGCGATGGTCAACAATGACCGGTAGTAATTGATGGCGGTTGGCAGCGGTCAATGGCGGCGGTCGGCGGGGATCGACAGTGGTCAGACTGTTTTTTGACTTTAGCTTCTTCTTAAAGCTTCAAGTTCTTTCTCAGGTTTCAAGCTCTCACCCCTGATGCTCTATTTATAGTATTATTGGTGTAATTAATACAAAAATATGAACTATTTTGATCGAACGGTCCAGGGTGTTTCCTTCAATCAGGCGGTGTTTGAGTGTCTTAACGATGACGAAATGGAGCAATATTGAGCTAGCTGGATTCATCTTGCTCAGATGCTCGATTCGACTATAAGCTTGCTAGATTCGTCATTTGGTTGACCTTCTAAATATGTTTGAAAAACTTCAAGAGTGGTTTAAGGACTTGATCTTGGCTTGATTTGACTCAGATTAGACTAATTTGATATCGTTGGGTCCTTCTCATCAAGCCTGACAATTTGACTATAAGTTTGTTGAAATTGGAGCTTTGGATGACTCTTAATTGAAATTCGTTCAATAGAACGAAAGCAATGGCCGATGATTAATTTGCGATGAAATTAATTTAAAAGTGATGCATTTCAATTGTATTACACTAGAAATGTTCGTAATCAAACAACCCCTAAATGAAAAGAAATCTATGCCAAAGCAAAGCTGTAAATCTCTTCATGCTGCAATAAAAATAAGAAGTGAATACTAAATTATAAATTATATACTCAATCTACTAATTTGTAAATATCTTGATATGGAATTATCAAAAGATAATCAAATCCACCTTTTGCACGTGTCAAAATTAAATTGAAGTTAACAAATTCAACATCTTCCAGTGACATTTAGCACTCCAATCATGAGCGGGCTCCACAGTGGAGACAGCAGAAGACTGTGTAGGCGGGGAGGAGTTGCGGCCACACACAGCACGCCGAACTGGTGAGCACACAAAAGAGCGAAGCAAGGCAGGTGGGAATGGTGCGTGCCGGAGCAAACAACGCGTTCTTGTGAGCGACGACCTGCATCTCTGTTTGTTGCCCTCCGGCTTATAATGAAACAGTACAGTATGTCTAAATCAGTACGGTTTTAAGAGGCAGGGAAAGAAAATTAGATTATTTGCCTGCGGTTCTTTAAAAGTTTTAATAAAGTATTGATTATTTTTTAATAACTATAATTAAATTTTGGTGCGCAATTGAAGAAGTTAATAATAGAGTTCACAAACGATAATTTTATTATAATTAAGATTAATTTGTATTCTATGATGTTTATATTGGAGATCATAACGGAATCATCACATATTTAACATAAGACAGGAGAGAGAGCGAGGGAAAGATGAGTACACTAGTGAACATTAAAATGAAGGAATTGCGTAACATTTTATTCATGAATTGATTCTCTATTTATAGACAAGGGAGTACAAGAGTTGAAGTAACATTTATGCCCCAATTAAAATAGGGCATGTTATAAGTTATTCTTGTAATTATATCCCTATGAGACTAGAGTCATTCTATGCTTCCGTTGGGTCTTCTTGGCGGACAAGGTGAGACAATTAATATAGCTAGTCGACTTGTTGGATAGAGACCATTGGTCTATTGGTCCGGTTCGCTGGATTTATGATGCTAGTCAGTGAGACTGGTCTGTTCGGTTGATACTAGTCGGTCAGATGTATTGATTTGATCGTCACCCTTCAATTTCCGCCAGGGGAATTCTTGTTGACTAAGTAAAACTAGGTCATCAGATTTATGGCGAGTCATCGTAACGCGACTGGTAGGTTACCCATTGGGCAAGGAGATCCCACTGAAGGTGGTTGAGACTCGCGACCCCATGATGTCTTGAGGGTTATCTCGGCTGTCTCTAGCATCAGGAAGCATCGCTTAGGCGTCTATTGTTTGATCAGTTCAAATGATCTTTGATTAACATAAGTCGGTCGATCCTCTGGGCCGCAGGTTGTTTTAGGGTGGGCCCACCTTAGCTACAACATTCTTTCATAGGTAGTCAGATTGTTTTATGATTCATGCTCACACATTTTGTGTTAGCATAAATATTCAAACTTTGGTTGAATTTAACAAAAAAATATAATATAATAAGTTTTTAAGACGGGAAGTATAATCTTAAGCTTGGATGGAAAAAGTTATGATTATTTTATTTTTGTTCACTAAAATATGGCTTTTCTCCCTGCCAACAACTGTAATCGTTCTCCTTATTACAATTAATTTTGGAGTTATTGATTTGATGAAAAATGAATATAGTATAATTAAATATAATATATTTAAAATATTTTGAAATTGTTTGATTCGTTATAAAACAAGTGCATGAATTTATATTTCTATTTTTGGTCTTAAGAAAAATAAATTTAATATAAAATTAGTTACATTTCAGCTCTCATTGAAAAAAAGATATCCATGTGCAATATATATATATATATCTTTACAGATATCTATAGATATCTTACAGATATCTATAAATATATGAAAATTTTTAGAACTTTTTAATAGTATCTTCAAAATTGTATATAAAAAGATTTATTTCGGATAAGTTAATATTAATGCAATTTTTAATAACGTTTAAAACTTTATGCATCATATAAATAAATGTAAAATTTAGATATTAGCTATGTAAATATAGAAAATTTTAGGAAGATTTAATATTATACATTGAAAATTTGGCAATGGTCATCCCGAGGAGATCGAATAGTCAATAAGAGAAGAGTGCGGCCAAGAAGGGCCCGCTGATATAAGATCATGAGGCTCACTTATCTGACCGAGTGCAGTCATACAAACTGAAGCCAGAAGGTCGAAGTTGATTGAGTCGGGAAAGATAACCAAATGATCTGAATTTGAGTCGTTCGATCTGAGACGATAAAAAGATACATTAAAGTCAACTTGCATGAAGAAGTCGACTCGAGATAATATCTAGTCCCTCGATAACTTTAATTACATCGGGGATGTTCAAAATCTATCTTATATAGGATCAATGTCAACAACTGTGCTAAGTTAACTGATTGAACCGATTCTGCCAAGTAAAAGCCAAATAAGTTTAGTCGACCAAGCCAGAGAGCAACTTAACAATATGTTTATGCCCGTAAAATGCTAAGAATATTATGTACAACCCCATTAATGCAAGGACAGAAATACAACATCATCATATTATACTCTCTCCCCTATAAATATGAAGATCATTTTTTTGAACAGGGAGAGCCAAATTAGCTATAAAATAAGGGAAAGGGCAACATGACGGACACGATTACTATTCATTAATGTTCATTCTCTCACTCACTCTCACTCTCTCTCTCTCACACATACACACTCTCTCTACACTCTATTCCTTGAGGCGTGATTCATGGACAAATCAAAATTTAACATCCCAAAAAGTGCGATAAGCGTGGATTATGCCATAGAAAAGAAGACGAGCATCGCACGGTGAAGAAAGACAAAATATATAAATCAATATGACATGCACCGAAGAGTTTGTAAACCAACAAATCTTGGAATTAAACGATCAAATGTTGGATGTCATATGAGACACTAGTTAAGGGAAGACAGAAGTATCCCTAAGAGGAAGGGTCGACGCCCAATGATTGAAAAGTCCCCTAGGCTCTGAAAAGAGAAGGTGAATCCCAGTACTTTAATAATGTTGAGTCAACACCAGGCAAACGACATCGGTTTTGACATACTGAGGCAGCCTGAAAAAGGTTCAAACTCCTGACAGTAGCTTCTTGCAAGACCAAGACCGATCACACCAATCACATAGCCTCATTTGACTCAATCATGTGTTGTTGAGTATCAAAGATGCGCTAACATGTCATCGCTTCTTTACCACACTGAGGGAATTGACCTTTAAGTGGTTCAATGCATTACCATTTATCAACATGAGTGTTCACATCATTCATTAATTTCAAATAAATGTTTGTGGTTCAGTTTGCTAGCATCCAAATGCTCCATAAAAATTTGTAGGCTCTTCTACAGATTCGACATAAACAAAATGAGAGTCTTCGCTCATTCATCACATGCTTTTCAAATTGAGATGTTGGAAGTGGGACCGGGAGCTCGCTTTAACTTATGTCGCCTTAGCCCAGGGCTAAAGGAAGGACCCTTCTAGTATGCGTTGGGCTTGTAGGGACCGAAGGTTTGTCGGAGTTGTTGGAGCTGGCCAACAACCACATATCGACCAAGTAGCATAACCTCGTTCCCATTTTCTATTGAGCGGAATCCTCCACCTATCGCTCACAGAAGAGGGCACCTTAAGGCGACTGGTGAAGACTGAGGGATGATCCATGTCCTTCTAATCATCTTTATTGCAAAGACACTCGATCACCCTAGGACCATAGGGCGACCAAAAAACATATAACCAAGGGAGAGAGGTTTAATATCTTAAACACCGTGCGGCTCAAAAGCTAGAATGTGTCATCGTTCCAACCCTTATATCTTATTGTCAAGTTTATAAAAACGGTTAAGTAAAATTTTTATAATTATGCATACTAGGTCCAGCTTACACCCGAGAAACTTGGGAAGTTCATGCAAATGATCGACAAAATTTGACCGATGCTTAGGGAACTCAAAAACACCTACCAACTATGATTCCACAAAGCGAAAAAAACTAACAACAATGAATAAACACCAGATTGGTTTTTTTTTCGAAAACTAACAGCGATGAGTAACGTCTGATCGATAAAATTTTCCAATAACTGATAATTACTAATAAATGTTTGGCCAGTAAATCGCACAAGATCAGACCCACAACACTCATGCATTAAAAAAAATCATGTCTCATAGCCCAAAGCGAGTCAAACTTAGGTGGTGATTCTCTGCCTATTAGCTACAAGATCCGCGATGGGTAGCGTATGAATCACCCCAGCTGCAAGTCTCGAAAGTTACCCCACAAAAACTATGGCAAGCTCTGTTTAATATGCCTAGTGTAAGGTGTAGTTCTTCTAAGATGACGTCTTGACCTAGAGAATGAAATATGAGAAATGTAAGGCTTAAGTTGGACGATAAATTATCAAACCGATAAAAGGATTTGACACATTCTCCCTGACATTGCTTGGATGCTAATCGATTTTGACAATAAGGGATGCAAATTAAATATGAAAAGCAATGAGTCTCATCACGCTTAATTTATAAGGACCAAAGGCACAAAAACAAGAGAGTTCAATTAGAGAATCACTGATTAAGAAAAAGTTGAAATATATCTTCTGCAATAAATTCTTTTATTCTTATCGCAACATCACTTTCAAGAATTTTGAGAATCGGGGAACTAAAAAATGTACATAAGAAAGTGTCAGTGTTGATTTTGAGGAGATCTGACGGTCCAGATGAGAAGAGTACAATAAAGGAATGCCCACTGATAAAGGCCATGCGACCCACTTATCCAACCGAGTGTAGTCATCAGAGCTAAAGCCAGCAAGGCCAGAGCTGACCAAGTCATGAATGACACCAAATAATCCAAATTCGAGTTGTTTGTTTAGAAATAAGATAAAGAGACATCCAAACCAACCGATATGAAGAAATCGACTTGAGGTAAGAACCTGTCCCTCGGCATCTCCAATCATAGCACGGATTTCCAGAAGCTCCTCCTTTTATTATTAAGAGCCGAAAACCATATTAACTCAACCGATCGAACAAGTCCTACCAACCCGAAGTCAATCAAGCTCAGCCGACCGACAAGACTGATTATGCCTAGCTGGTTGAACCAGCACTACCACGCTAAAGCCAGTAAGTTCAAAGCCGACCAAGTCACAAAAAATGACCAAATGATCTAAATTTGAGTCGTTATGTGAAATAAGAGATAAAGAGACCTCTAAATTAACTGGCATGAATAACTTTAGGGAAGACCTAACCACTTAGCATCTTCATACCTCTAAATTAACTGGCATGAAGAAGTTAACTTTAGGGAAGACCTAACCACTTAGCATCTTCAATCATATTAGAGATATAAAAAATTTCCCTCATCTATTATTAAGGGTCAACAACCATACTGACTCAACCGACCGAGCTAGTTTTGCCGACCCAAAGCTAATCAAACTCAGCTGAAAAATTAAACAGGCCATGCCAACCTGTAGCCAACCAAGTTCAACCAACTGAGCCATATAACAACTGTTATAGGCCCATACTTGCAGAACACCAAGAATACTTTGTATAAATCCCATTAAAGCAGAGACAAAAATGTTACATGATTACTGTTCATTCTTTTATATGTTACCAGAGTAGCCAAATAGGATGGAAAGGTCAATATGATTACATGATTGTTATTCATTCTTTATATGTCTCTCTTTCTCTCTCTCCCTCACCCTCCCAATCCCCGCCCACCTGCTTTCCTTTTTATGCTATATTCATTGAGGTGTGATTCACATACAAATCATGATTCAACACATACATACCCCTCAATTGTTAAGTATTTACATATAAAACAAATACTCTTCAATTTCTATATATATATTATGTTATCTATTTATGAAAAATGTATATTTCATTTTTTTAGTAGTTGAATAATGACATTTTAGATGTGATGTAGAAGATTTGGGAGCATAATGATAAAAAAGTAAAGTTTTGATGTTAGATATATAAATACATAGGAATTGGATGATATGTATGTAAATGCTCCAAAAATTTTATGATAGGAATGATCATCACTCATTTTAAAAAAAATAGAAGCATTTAAATTTTTACCACCCAATTCCCATGTATTAATATCAAGGTTGAGAAAACAAGACCAAACATCAAACTAAAAGAAGGAAATGTTCAAGGTTCACTAGTTTTACCTGGGTTGAACTGGAGGTTAAACCGATGATGAAATAAATTATAAATTTATTTAAATATGACATAAATGATATAAATATTAAAAAAAACTTATTAATATATAAAATAAATAGATCAATATTTAAATAATAAACATCAAAATAATTTTAGGAATTATTTTAAATTATAGTTATTATTTTTTTTAAAATTAAGGATGAAATAGAAAAATTGCATTATGATAATTTAAAAAATAAATATATATAATAAATAAAATTAAATATTATCAAAATCCAGGGGTAAAATTTTTCAAAGATATGTTGGCTTCTCTTACTCCCATTCCTAATCTGCCACATGACACTGAAGAGTTGTACTCATTTCTTCCACCAAACTCCATTTATCAGCTACTGGTTTGCACTTTTTAATATTTTTCTTCTCCATTGGAAACTCCCCATGCAGAGGCCACATTTTGTTTCCAACGCCACTTAAGTATTAAAAAATACAATTTTCGATCAAACCAACCAATTTTCGCCAGTTTAATCCATTTCAACCTGGTTCGATGCAAGGGCGTTTATTAAGTCAGTCCGAACCGAAGTACCGATGATTCACGGTTGAACCAGTCGGTTCCGTCTGATTTTCTAATCCATAATTAATATATCTATCACCTACACTTTAATTTTTATATCTACGTTTTCAACATAGATTGAGTGATTTGTAAATAAAAATTAAAGTATAGATGGTTGATATATTAATGCATATGAATTGGATAATATGCTTGTAAATACCCAAAATTTAAGTATAAGCTATTATTTTTTTGGTTTTTTTTTATTTAAAACAAAGTTAAATTAAAAAAAAAAAAAGGAGAAAATTACGTTATCTTCTCTCCATCTTCTTTCAATGCCTCACTCCCAACTTCTTCCCTCGTCTACTCCACTGAGCTCCTCGACGGCTATCTCCAAGCTTCTGCCATCAAGCCTCCTGCCGTTTAGACCATTGCACTCATGGGCGCGCCGGTCACTGATGGCCTCAACGGTACCTCGTCCCCTCTTCTTCTCCTCGGTTTACGCAATCTGGGATGCACTCACCGGGGACGCCGGAGGCCGTGCTCGCGCTGCCTCAACTGCCGTTCGCCGTGGGATGCTTCTTTTTCGTCAGGTGAAGGACGCATCGCCACTTTCCTCCTCTCTTCACTTTAAACCCTAAACCCATTACTAAATTTGTGAGAAACCTGATTTGTAGGGAAATGTAGACGGGTCATTGGCCGAGTTTGATCGTGCGATAGCACTAGACCCTCGTCGAAAGGGCTGTAAGTCAATTTCTCTTCGAAATTCAGCTTCGTATCTTATATTTCTGACCAGTCTTAATTCGATTCGTATTGGATGGTAAACTACTAAAAATCTAGCATCTAATCATAGATCTTTGGCAGAGAGGGCTTTCTCTATACTATTTGAATAGGTATTCCAATGCATCCCCTTATTGAAGATTTGATTTTGGTCTGGTGAAAGAAGGTTGGGATTGTGATCTTGTTGTAGTTTTTTTACCTGAAGATTTGAAGAAGGAGCAGATCAGTTCAGGTTGGATGTGGCCGAGAATCCTAATGATACCGAGGAGTCCATTTGGTGCTTTCTTTGTGAAGCACAAATTTACGGAGTGGATGAGGCCAGGAAACGTTTCTTAGAGGTACAATGCCCCCCTTTTCTTTCCAAAATTTGAGCACTTGTCATGTTACAATTCAACTTAGGACTATTTTGGTTTTTTGTATAGAAGAAACATATTTTAAAAAAAAAAGTTTGATTAGTGTTAGGTATGACTCATATACCAGATAAGTGATAGATTCTGGAGCGGAGTGGAAGCATTTGTCCAATTAAGGGGGGTTTCGTTAAGTAGATTGGGGGTGCGGGGGCAACGCCCCTGTGGTACTGTGCAGGGTAATTTTGTAATTACATATTGTATACTAGTTATATATATATATATATGAAAAA
>NW_018164444.1:15257596-15316843 GCF_001263595.1 Phalaenopsis equestris
ATACATGTATTGTTTTCAAGAAATCAAAAAGTAGTCGCCGTTCATTGCTGTCGTAGACGTAGGCATATTGCCGAACCTCATTAAATTCTTGTGTTCTTTCTTGATTGTTTGGTTGATTCTTACATTTATTTGCCCTAATTTCTCAACATTCAGCTTTCACTTATTTTGAGAGGAGAAAGAAAAGTGCAATTTTTGAGAGATTGTAATGGTCTTTGTAGATTTGCTAACTGCTTGCAACAAAATGAGGGAATCTTTAAAATTTCACTTTCAAGTCGTATTACATTTTATTATGTTTTTTTAGTACCTGTCTCAAAGTTTGTAGGATTTATTATGTTGCAGGGGGTTTGATGTCAAAATCTTAATAACTACAATCACACTAATTGGCTCCCACATTTGATTGTATGATAATTTTTCATAAAAATGCCAGAATTAATTGTTTTGATTAATCACTTAATATTACTAATTTATAAAAGAAAAAGCATGTTTATAATGTGTCGTGTCCTTTTTATGATCATGTGATTTTCTTTTTTTCAGACCATTTCATGTCGGTATCCATATTTTATAATTCTTAATTTAAAAATGAAGATTTGAATGGATAATCAATTTTGATTTTTTTTTTTTTTGGCTCCTTTATTATGCACTTATGTGAATACCTACCTTATGGAATTGTATATGGCATCTAACACCTCAATTTTTTTTAAATGATGCTCAGGTTGGTCAAGATTCGCGGTTTTTTATGCGTGAAGTGTATAATACATTTAAAGATGGTGGGGATCCTAAGAAGGTTAGGGATTATTTAAACATCTTTTATTTTTTGTTTCTTATTTTCTATATCTATATTATTTTGCTTATATTTTGGCACATAATAAAATGTGTTTAGTATCTTAAAAACATATTATTTTTGCTAATTTATGTGGTGGCGATGATAGTTGCCCATAGAAATGGAGTAGCGGACGCAATCACTGGTAGAATAGCAAAATAATATACTTGATAAAGATTTCCTTATTAAATATAGCCTCATCAATTGAGAGTTGTACTGTTATTTAATATCATTGAGATGGATTAAGATAATTGTGATGGTTATTTCTAAGACTTGTTGTACATATGCAAATCGTCATTTATATTTCTTTTCTGAAAGTGGTGTTGAAAAACAAATTTCATGTAAGAAATATTTGATATTGGCATGAAATAAGATTGATGAATAACAAGAAAATAAAATTTATAAAAAATGAACTCACATATTTATGTGGAATACCCTTATAGGAAAAATCATGAGTAGAGAAGAAGAATTTACTATATTGAAGAAAAGAAGATTACAAGTAGTGAGTGTTGGCTCACATAAGATCTCACCAAAGAAATGAGTTATAATCTTGCACAATGAGTTAGGTTATTTATAGATTTGTATGAGACCGTCATAAGAAAAAATTTAAAAGTGGTCAATAATGCAAGAGCTCATGGATTACACTCTAAATGTTATCATAAGATCAATCTAACAATAAAATTTTTAACCCATGTACTCATAATAATGATTAATTTAAAATTTTACTGAATGGCTAGATTTTTTATTTATCACATTATTAAGCCCAATTAGTATTTTAGGTCATTTGCAATTCCAAGATCACCAGAAATTTTAAAAGTGGTCAATAATGCAAGAGCTCATGGATTACACTCTAAATGTTATAATAAGATCAATCTAACAATAAAATTTTTAACCCATGTACTCATAATAATGATTACTTCCATTAAAGCGTGTAGGACCCACAGAGCTCGGATAAGAAATTTATTATTCTCTACCTTGACATGAATTCCCAAAAATATCAAAAAGATTTTCAATTTTTGATGACATATTCACCAACTCTTTTACAAATATTTAAGGATTATCAATGAATACCAACCAAGTCTAATCAATGCTCAAACTTAGCTATTGGGAGTACCTTAATCATCACATCAGCAAGATTATCACAGGTACTAATCATGCTCACAACTCTATCACCACAAGCAATAGCTTCATAAATAAAGTGATAATGAGAATCAATATATTTAGTTTTCTCATGAAACATCTAACATTTAGAGAGAAAAATAGCATTTTGACTATCACATATCATTGCGGTATTCTTTAAGCCTTCACTAAGCTCTTTAAATAAAAATTTTCAACTAAATGACTTTTGTAAGCTACAATAATTTCAATTAACATTGCTATTATGATATATAAAGTAGTTTTCAAACTGATCGCACAACCATCAATAATAAACATATCTTGTAATTGATCTCTTACTATAAAGGTCTCTAGCGAAGTCTGAATTAATATAGCCAATGATTACATTTGTAGTCTTCCCAAAATTGCAAACAATCATTTTTAGTTCCACCAAGTATTTGATGATCCATTGAAAAATTTTCTAATGTTTCTTATTTGGATTACTCATGTACCTGCTGATTGTACAGACTACATATTATAAGTCTAGTCAAGATCATACCATCGCATACATAGGATATACCACTTCACTGCAATATGAACTCGTGATATATACTTAATCCAATCATTTCAGTGTGAACATAAAGTTAATGAGATTCTAAAATGTGTAACTAGTGGAGTGCTAATAGATTTGATATTTTACATACTAAGCCTATGCAAGATTTTCTAAATGTACTATTTTTCTCTCTGAAATAATTTTTATATTTCTATACATAATCACCAGGAAGAATATATTTGCAAAATCTACACCTGAAATCTGACTGAAATCTTTTGCAATTAGTCTAACCTTACATCTAGCATTTTCAGCTCTCGGTGTACCTTCTCTTTTCTTAAACAACCATTTGCTGCTAATAATTTTTTTCCCTTGGGTTTGCTTCAATAAATCCCTACTGCAATTCTGTGGAGGGATTTCATCTTCTCTTATATTGCAATCTTCTATTTACTAGAATCAATTAAATTAAGTGTCTCTCTATAACTAGAAGATTGTTCCCCATACTCAATAACTTTAGCTACCTTTAGGGCATAAGGAACCAAATCGGCCACACTGTCCATCTATGATGGTGATATGTGTGAAATTTAATGATGTGATGTAGCATGTTTTTTATATTTTTTGTGCTAGTTTTATGTTTTTTTTGGTATTTTTGTATATGTGCTACATAAAAAAAAAAACTTAGCATTTGGGGAGATATGTGGCAATTTGAAAACCGGCTTCCCAACGCCGTAAGGAAGTGCCTCGACACTATAAATGGGCGCCATAATGCCATATACGGGATGCCTTAGCGTCAGCCCTTCATGATTAATGCCACGACACTCCTCTCCGATGTAGGGTGATTTTGCGGTTCGATGACAGTTCGACCAAACACTTGGCATAAAAACTTACGATTTAAAGATAAAGATTCTTTCTAGAATTCTCTTGCGAATAAAGGAAATTGTTAAGAGTGTGGGGAAGTGTTAGGGTATGATAGAGTGAGGATTTTTCACTTGTTTGGGTGTGAGTTTGTAATCTTGAAATGAGGAGATTATGGGTTGCAATTAAGTCTCAGGAACAATGATTTCAATTATATGATTTTTTATTATTTTATTTTTGTAATTTGGTTTGATATCATCAATGCAATTCATGTTTTTATTTCAAATCATGCGCAACTCTTAAAATTTCTCGTTCACCTGGATTAGTGCTCACTTGGTTTAATACTCCTTAAAATCTCAAAAAATTCATGCTCGATTTTTGAAACTAGCGAATGTTTCAAGTTGTTTTAACCTTTCCATCTCAACTTGCATTCAAACTGACCTTTTAGATTGTTAAAATTAGTTGTAATCTAGAGTATTATCGGAAAAAGACTAAAAATACAATTAGGTTAAAATACATAAGTTTAGTGGAATAGGAATATTGTCGTTAGATATTTGTAATATTTTTTGTGAAATATGGATACTCGGGAGTTTTTACTTGGTTAGGGGAACTAAACTATAATATGGACCTCCAACTCTTATTATATCTTGGAAAAGAGTAAGAAGTGTTGGGCCCCAATTAATTAGTACATTAGGAGAATCACTTGGATGAACTTGTGTTTTATTGAACTAATTCAAATGAGACTCTCACACCATTAAAAATTTTTCTCACTTAGCTTTAGTCTTTAATTTTGAAATTAGGATTTATAAACTTTTAAAACCTAAAAAATATGAATCATTTTGGACTAAACTTAGGATTAATAAACTATTAATTAAACTATTTTGAGAAATAACTCATTTTTTGTGGGATCGATAACTCAAATTTATAATTTGTGGACTACTTGTTTAGAACGTATACTTGCATGATAATGTTTGTGCACTACACAACATATCAAGTTTTTAGGGTGTTGTTAGGTAACAACGTTTAATTTTCAATTGAGGTTAATACTAGTTGAGGATTTTTAACTTTATGTTAAAAAATTATAGCGTATTTATTGTTTTTGATTTATTTAGGTGTATCACTTGTTTGTTTATTATGTTTAAACTATAAGAACTGTTGTTTGTTGTAATTATAAAAAATAAAAAATACAAATATTGTGACTAGTGCTTTAGTTATTTTATTTGTTATTTTGTTTTATTGTATTTTTTGTTGTGTTTTATTATTTTTATTTTATGAAGTATTTTGATTGTTAGTTTATGGTTATTAGTTAGTATAAGGCATATTTGCAAACTCAACTTAGTGAACTTCACTGTTTAACCCTAAAGTAGAGAAAACCTCTTAAAAAATTAGAAAACTTACAACATTATGAGTACTTTAGAAAAATGGTGAACCCTTCGAAAGAAAGCATTCGACTTAGACCACTTAGGGATATTGTCAACTCCATGATAGATGAAATTTATCAGAACATTACTAATCTTACCTTTCAAGCTAATACATTTGAAATTAAATATGTAATTATTCAAATTATTCAAAATAATCATTTTGGAGGTTCACCAATAAAAGATCCTTACATATATCTAGTTTCTTAGAATTATGTGCAATCTTTAGAAAAATTGGTGTCTTGAATGATGCTGTAAGGCTTATTTTGTTCCTTTTTCTCTCTTGGAGAAAATGCTAAAATGTAGCTTATTTCTTTAAAACCCAGGTCTATCGCAACATTGAACGATCTTGCACAAAAATTTCTACATAAAATTTTTTTCCATCTAAGACTGATACTTAAGAATGAAATTACATTCTTTACCCACTTGGACATTGAGTCAATTTATGAAGTTTGGGAGACGTTTAAGTATCTTCTTAAAAAATATCAATATGTCATACTCGATTGATTTATTTTACAAACTTTTTATAATGGGCTGGTGGAATCATTGATTTTCATAATAAATATTGTAGAAAGCGGTCTTTAATGTTAAAAGCCTTTGAGGAGTCCCATGCATTGATTAAGAAATGACTAATAATAATTTTCAATGATCTTTTGAAAAAGTCAACCTTAAGAAATTAACTAGCATATTCATGAATATGATGTGTTATCAATTTTGACTTTATAGGTAGGTGCTAAAAAGTGATATAACTTATTTTTGAATTCAATACAAGGCTGACTGATAAGTGATGAGAGTGCTTATGGATAATTAGGGGATCCTAATGTTGTTTTTGTGGAATCAATGAATGTCATTACCAATAGGATCAACAATCCCTTTTTAAATATCTACAATTCTAGTTGAAAAAATCACCCAAATTTTAATTGGAATAATAGCCAAAATGTAGGAAATCGACAATAGGATAATAATTAAAAAAACTTTTTAAGTAGTTAAAATAATTAGAGAAATAATTTAACAAACTCAAGATCAAGTTACTCCCCTAAATTCACTTTCAAATAACAATTAAAAAAAATTATCATTGGAAGAATTGGTGTTAAAAATAAGAAATAAGTTGCGAAGTCAAGTTGCAGGCATGAGGAATATTGAAAATCAATTGGGACAGCTTGCAAATTCATTAAGTAGTAGACCCCAAGAAATGTTATCACATAACACCAAAATGAATCCAAAAGAAAAAGGAAATATGCAATGTAAAGCCATAAAATTAAGTTGTAAGGAGTTAGATGATGCAATGAGGGAGGAGGCTAATATGGAAAAGTCTGAGTCTGAATCTGAAAGAACTAGTGAAAAACCTAGATCTAATTTAGGAAAAAAAAAATCACCTCTTGCAAAAGAACTTGAGAAACAATCACCATCTTTTCCCCAAAATCTTCAAAAACTTAAGTTGAACCAACAACTTTTTCATATTTCTGTAAGTGATCAAAAAACTAACAATTAATATCCTATTTGTAGAAACTTTCGAACAAATGTGTCGTTATGTTAAGTTCATAAAAGATATTCTCAATAAAAAAAACAAATTAGAGGATTATGAGACCATTGCTTTGACTGAGAAATGTTGTGTTATTAAAAAACATTCACAAAAATTTAAGGATCCGAGTAGTTTGACTGTTCTTTGCACTATAGGAGATAAGTTTTTTGGTAATGCATTATGCGATTTAAAAGTGAGCATTAATCTAATGTCTCTTTTCATCTTTAGGAGATTAGTACTATGAGAAGTTCATCCTATCACTGTAACCTTCAGTACCTGATTGTTTTTTGACTTATCTAAGGGGGTTATAGAAGATATTCTTTAAGATGGATATATTTATCTTCCCTGTAGATTTCATTGTGTTATACATATAGGAAGATAAGAAAAATCTTTATCATACTAAGTAGATCATTCTTAGCCACTAAATGATAAATAATAAATGTTCAGAAAAGAAAACTTAACATGAGAGTGAATGATCAGGAAACAATTTTTAATATTTTGAAATCCATAAAGTTTTTCAAAGACCCGAGGGATGATAAATGCTATGAAGTAGATTTGGTGGATGAGTATGCTAGAAGCTATTTTTATGAAATTTTAGTAATGGACCAAATAGAGAAGAGCTTAATTAAACATAATTATGAAAATCCTAAATAAGGATCAGCTCTATTATTTGATACAATCCCTAAAGTGAATAGGGATGTGTTTGAATCTATAGAAACATCAACTAATTTTAATACTCTTAAAGTCTAACAACTTTTGTTTGAGTAGATCTAAAATTGAATACTTGGAATGTAATTTTAGTAGTAGTATATCTAATGACATAGTTGTAACAATGGGTGATCAAATCATTAAGAGTGAATGTTTTAGATATTGGGTCTATTGTTCAAAGTGATGGTGATATAAATGCTGATGTTATTAGTAGTTGGATGGTTGAAGTGGAGGAAAGCATTGGGTCTATTGTGTGATAGAAAAGTACCGCTTAGACTTAAAGGAAGTTTTATAAAATGATGGTATGCTTTATGGTGTGTAATGTTGGCCTATAAAAGAGAAGAATAAAACTAACTTAAGTGTTTTTGAGATGATAATATGCTTTGGTGGATGACTGGCTTGACACTTAGAGATAAAATGTGAAACTAATATATCCGTGGAAGGGTTGGTGTAGCTCCGTTAGCAAACAAGATTAGAGAGAGTCGTCCTAAATGGTTTGGTCACATTAAACATCGACCACTTGATGATTCAGTTAGAAGAATAGATATTTTAGATTCGACTAATGTTGAGAAAGGTAGAGGTAGACCTAAAAAGGCTTGGGCATGTTGTATTAAAAATGTCCTTAATTTATTAGAATGAAATAAAAATATGACACTCAATTGGACAATGGAGAAAAATGATTAATGTAGTTGAGCCCACTTAGTGGGATAAAGGCTTTTTGTTATTGTAGTATCTTCTTTAGTTGAGACGGTAGAATTACAATTTAAGATTCTCCCTAAACATTTGAAATATGTCTGTTTAGAAAAGCCTATGGTTGTAGCATAGCAAACATTAAAGGAATAAGTCTTTCATTATGCATGTATAAAATTTTAATGGAAAAAAATTATATATAAATGGTTGGCTGCCAAGGAATGTTTAACCCTTTCGTAAAAAAATTAGTAAAAATGGAAATTCTTAAATGACAAGATGCATCCATTATTTATCTTATTTCTAATAGTGCATAGGTGAGCCCAATTCATTTGTTCCTTAGGAACTATGGGTGATTGTAGTTGAAAATAATATGAATGAGTTTATACCTACTAGAAGTGTCATTGGCTGGAGAATTTGTATGAACTATAAAAAAAATTGAATAAAACTACCAGGAAGGATTATTTTTTCTTCCCTTTTATTGATCAGATGTTAATATACTGACAAAACATTCCTATTTTTATTTCTTAGATGGTTATTTAGGATATCAGCAAATTCCTATAGCACCAGAAGATCAGAACAAAACTACTTATATTAATCCCAATAGAACTTTTACTTTTAGAACAATGTTCTTTAGGTTATGTAATACTCCTACAAAGATTTATGATGTTTATATTTTTTGATCTTATTGAAAAGAGGATTAAGGTGTTTATGGATGACTTCTTTATATTTGACACATCATTTGATTCATGCATGGAACAATTTGCAAATGTTTTGTAAAGATGTGATGAGATTAATCTCGTGTTGAATTAGGAGAAATATCATTTCTAGAAAGTTATGGATGTTGATAAGGCTAAAATTCAAGTTATAGAAAAACTAGCACCATCTACTTCAGTAAAAAAGATTAGATTTTTTTAAGGCATGCATGGTTTTATAAATGAAATATAAAAGATTTTTTTTAAAATTGTTAAACATCTATCATTTATTAGAGAAGGATTTGCATTTTGAATTTGATAGTGAATGCCTAGCAACTTCTGATTTTTTAAAACATAAATTAATCACAACACGTGTTATCGTAGCGCCTGATTAATAATATTTGTTTGAGCTTATGTGTGATACTAGTAATTATACTTTAGGAGCTGTGTTAGGCTAGAGGATAAATAAAGTTTTTCATGTGATATATTATGCTAATAGAACTGTTAATGATGTACAAATTAATGACATTATTGCCAAAGAAGAGTTACTAGTTATAGTATTTGTATTTAATAAATTTACATCTTACTTGATTAATATTTAATTGAAAGTATTTACCGACCACTCAGCTTTTAAATATTTGTGACTAAGAAACATGTTGGACTGCTTTTGATTAGATGTATACTTCTGTTATAAGAATTTGATATTGAGATTGTTGATAGAAAAAATATCGAAAATCAAGTAGCTAATTATTTGTCTAGACTTGAGTAACTGAAAAGTTGCATGATAGTATTAATGAGAATTTTTCTGATGAACAACTATTTACAATTGTTGAACAAACCTTTCATTGGTATGCTAATATTGGCAATTATATTTTCAATAGTATTATTAGTTATAATTTGCCATATCACAAAATGAAAATGTTTGTTTTAAATGCCAGATTTTATTTTTGGGGTAAATCTTTTCTCTTTAGGAAATGCTATGACCAAATCATTAGGAGATGTGTTCCTGTAGAAGTAGAAAATATTACTAGGCAATGTCATGATTTAGAATTTGGAGGGTATTTTGAAGGATTTAAAACTATTTCTAAGGTCTTACAATCAATATTCTTTTATCTATCATTTTCAAAGATGTTAATAATAATGTTAAAAGAAATGATAAATGTCAAAGTGTAAACAATATATCTAGGAGAAATAAAATGTTCTTAATTATATTTTCAAAGATGAAATATTTGATGTTTAGGGTATAGATTTTATGAGATTATTTCTCTCATCTTTAGAAAATTGATATATTTTAATTGCAGTAGATTATATCCCAAAGTGATAAAGGCGGTGACTCTACATAAATGTGATGCATATGATGTTAATTTTTTCTTTAACTTAAGAGAAGAGTGGAGTTGTGCACTCATCATTACGTAGCGAATTATTTCAACTGAGCTAGACCTCGCTGTTTTTTCTCATTTTCACGGGTTTTCACATAAAAATTGAGGTGTCGCCTCCTACTCCTCTTTACTATTTTTGTGTGATGGATTTCTGTACAACAGTAAGATACTAAATAATTACTCTACTGTTGTGGATTTTCCGACGCACATCAAGGACAACAAAGTCTTTATAATGGGGAAATAAGTCCATTTCAATCATTCCTTTTTTTTTTGGTTTGATGATAATCCCCATATTGAATACTTTCATTTTCTTGCTTTTGAGCTTGATTATCTTGAGATAATCAACTTTTTAACTGATTCTCATGCTCAGTAGCGAACTAGGGAAGGGAAAATTGTTAAATTTGCAGCAATCGTTCTAAATACTGAGTCAAATGTATGGCACTATCTCATTTCTTCCAAACTCATGTTTTCGACCAATACTAGTGAGGTCACTTAGGATCGAGCAGTCTTTAATTTCTATATTCAGAAGGAGAAGTCTATTGATATAGGCTCTGTGATTCATGTCTCAATCATGAACATCATTAGAGGAGGGACTACTCTTAACCTTGGCCACTCATCTGTTATTTATGCCCTATGTGTTATGGCGGGAGTCGAGGGTGATTGTTCTGAAGAGTAGCTTCTCCTTAGTTGTGCGATGACTAAGGACACTCTGACATATTGTAAGGATGCATCTTCTGAGCCAGGTGAGATCTCCTTCCAACTTTCCACCTCACGTGCTAAACCTTTTACCTCTTCAATGGTGGAGAGGCTGCAGATTTTGAGCGATAATGTGACAATCATGCAGCGGCGGCAGCAAGATATGGGGAGTGATTGAAACATTATGCAAAGTAGCATTAGAGGCAGTATGACTATCTAGTGCAGTTCAACTCAGCTTTGGTTTATACGTTTCTAAACTGACAGCTGAATGTGGGACCTAGTGCTATCCAGTTCTAAATTGCTCCCGAGTTTTTGTGCTATAAGGGCTCTACCCAGCCTATGGGGGATGAAGAAGATGATGATGATTAGAAGGAAAAGAAAGAAGAGGGGGGAGAGATTTGATTTCTTTTTCTTCTGCTTTGATATTGGTGTGTAGTATGTTGTATGTTTTGGATTATGGGAGATGTTTATTTCTATAATAATTTAGTTTTGTGATTTCCATATGTGCTACTTGCTTTGTTGTGGTAGTGTTTGTCCCAATGTTATAGTATTTCTTCACTTGTTATGTTTTCATATTGTTCATAGCATGTATTTATGTTATTTCTTGTCATATATGCCTGTTTATTATGTTATTATTTCATGTGCTCGAAGGTGATTAAATTTAAAATTTCAAATTAAGGGGTAGCATTAACTAAGATTCATTGTAATTTAAGAATTTATAAATAAAATGATTAAATTTACATAAATATTTACTAATTGTTGAATTAAATATTAATTTAATAATTACCAACCTCTTACTTGAATTAATAATTCTTTTAGTATACAAATTCTTAAACACTTAAGCTTAATTGACTGAAAATAAATTTAATTAATTATATAAAAATTCAATAATTATCAATTTACATAATTCAGTGTTTGGGGTTTAGAGTTCAGGGTTCATGGTTCAAGGTTAAGGGTTTTTAGGGTTCAGGATGCAGAGTTTTGGGTTGGTTTCAAGGTTTAGGATTAGGGGTTGGGGGTTAGGGGTTGGGGATTGGGTTCAGGGTTTAGGATTTTGAACTCTTTTTAAATACCTTGAACAATTGAGAAATAATTGATTATTTTAAGAAGGAAAAGAGTTTATTTTTATTTATATTTGAAAATAAAGAGTTGATATTCAAAATTATTAAATGAACTTAACCAGTATTCCTCATAGAATAGAAAAGAAAATAAAATAAAAATGAAAAAAAAGAAAAGAAAATGCTCAAAGTTCAAAATCCATTAGTTTATGAAGATAAACTTCATATTAAGTTTAAAAATAAAAAAATGGTATCATTTCTCTTTTCTAAAAGAATCAAAAGCTTCCTTGATTGAAATTTAGATTATTGTGCATTAAATGAAATAAAAAAAATATGAATTCAGATTATTTGGTTGATAAGCATAAATGAATTCATTTATATATTTGTTAATTAAAGTTAATTTAATCAGAAATACATTAGGTGATTAAAAATAATTGTATTTAAAGAATATTAAAAGAAGTAATGTGATGACATTATTCGTTAATAATAATTTAATATGTGTGCATTTGTATTGAATAAATTTATTATATTATTAAAGAATAATGAAATCTTGAGATAAAAATTATCATGAAACTTAAAAAGTTTAAATTTAAATATTAAATTATTTATAATAAGTAATGTATAAGTTTGGAGAAATTTGGTATGTTGAAATATGATGATATGACATAATATTTTTCTTACATTTTTTTATGATTTTATCGGGTATATTTTATGTTTATGTGAAGAAATTACCACTTGGGAAGATATGTAGTAATTTGAAGATTGACACTCTAATGCTATAAGAAAGCGCCCCGACATCATATTGAGCGCTACGGTGCCATATATTGGGAGCCTCGACACTCGAGGAGGACAAATTTCTATGAAATTCTCAAAAGCACAACACTTTGGTGCCTAAAACATGCGCCTGAAGCTGGGGCTCCAATGCTCAAAGTGCAATGTAACAGTGTCTGATGTTTTAAAATGAGAATTTTAAGTCACAAAAGGCGGCGCTTGAACCCACCGTCATGACACTTGATGTTGGTGCCCCGATGCTACATGATCAGTGCCCCTACACTCCTCATCGACATAGGTTGGTTTTACGGTTCGGCCGAACTCTTAGGATAAGAATTCGTGAATTGAGAGGAGACTCTCTCTAGAAGTCTCTTGTGCGTCAAGGAAATACTAGGGGGTGGGGGGAAGTGTTAGGGTGTAATAGAGTGTGAGATTTTTTCATTTGTTTCTATGTGAGTGAGAGAGTGTGTGTTTTTAATCAAGTAAGGAGGAGATTGGAGGTGGCAATCAAATATTGGGAACAAGGATTTTGTCTTCTTTTTTTTTTCTTTTTTTTTCTTTATAATTTGATTTGATTTCATCAATGTCATTCATATTTTGGTTTTAAATCATGAGTAGCACTTAAAATTTCTTGCTCCTTTGGATTGGCACTCTTTAAAATCTAGAAAATTTTATGCTCGATACTTGAAACTAGTAAATATTTGAAGTTGTTTTAACCTTCTTATCTTAATTTATGTTCATTTAAATTATTAAAATTAGTTATAATATAGGACTATCGGATAGAAGCGCAAATAGGTTAGAACATATGAGTTTGGTGGAATAGGAATGCTTTCATTAGATTCTTGTAATCTTTTTGGGGAATGTGGTTGTTCTTGTAGGGTTAGAGAAAATTAATCATAATACGGAACTCCGATACATGTTATTTCCGAGAGTAAGTATCAAGCTTCGATGAACAACTACAGCAGGAGAATCACTTGGATGATTTTAGTTTTTATTGAACCAACTCAACTCTAGCTTTCATATCATTAGAAAACCTTTCTCACTTAGCTTTATTATTTAAGTTTGAAATTAGGATTTAAAAACCTTTAAAACCTCAAAAAAAATTTGAACTAAATTTATGATTAGTAAACTAGTAATTAATCTTTTTTCTTAGAATGTCTCCCAATGGTCAGAATGTATGGAATATAGCATCTCCTTTGTACCTTGAATACATGCGCTGAACGTAACTCTCTTCTAGTATTCAAATATCCAATGCCACAAAACTTTAATTTAGTAATATTTTAGCTATCCAGAAGTCCTCTTATATTCAATTTAATCATGCATTCTCGTTGATGTAGCCAAGGTCATGTAAAATAATCTAGTTTTTTCATCATCTAAAATAGATGGAATAGTAATTGCTACATCACTAACCACTGTAGAGCCTTGCAAGACATAATTCAAAAATTTCTTTTATTGTTTAATCATAACAAAAGAGCTTTGTCAACCTTCAAAACTCAACATTCACCGGAATGCTTGTATTATTTGACATAAAGAATATTTAAGAAAGCTAAATTTATTTTCAAATCGAGGACATGCCTCACGTTATCAAGTGTCGTGATAATTCTGTTAAACATCTTGATTTTGATAGTTTCAATATTGGCTATATTATAAGGAGGATTATTCCCCATTAAAACAACACCCTTAGGCACTATTTTTCATGTTGCAAACCAATTCATATTGGGACAAGATGAAATGTGCAAAGCCGAATTAGGAACCCAATCATCACAGGGCTCACTACTAATTTTTTCGACAGCATTGACTTCATAAGAATGATTTGTTATTTTCTCTTCTGATTAGTAGTCGCTTTCTTATTTTTGTTATGCAACTTGTAGCAATCAAATTTGATGTGCTCTTTCTTCTTATCATTTGTTTCTAAATTTTGATATGCTCTTTGTATCAACACCAAAACTTCTCTCTTGAGTTCTACCTCGAATAACAAAAATTTCTCCCCGAGCAACAGATTTATCCACAAACTGCTTCATCTTCTCTTTAGAAATTAAAGCATCATACATTTCATCTTGAGTAAGCATCTCCCAACCATATAAAATGGTATTTCTTAATGTTGCATATGATGAATGCAACAAACAAAATATGAATTATTTCGAATCTTTGTCATCATGTTTTAATTCCAACAACAACAATAAGCTTTTATCCCACTAAGTGGCGTCATCATCATATTTTACTTCCATAGCCTCCAAATTAGAGGCTATTTTCTTAAGGATAGTTAAGTAGTCTTTAAGGAACACTTTTTCAACCATTCTCTAGAGTGCAAATGCTACCTTAAGTATAACTTACTGGTAAAACTTTTCGTTATTCACAACTCCTTCAATTTCAATCTTAATGCAAGGGAGGTCTTCTCCTTTAAATACTATGTAAAATCTGATTTAACAGTTGATGAATCTGAGATAAAATTTGTGGATCCTTGTGTTGTTTCTCCTCCTGCATCCATGATGAAGACATCTAATCAAATCCTAAGTGTATCATCTAAATCTATTTGCACCAAAACAACTTGCATCTTAACATGCCAAAAGAAAAAGCAGGTGTTACGATCCATAATCGAGATGTCGTATCTCATTGTTGTTATTATCGAGATTAAAACCTCACTGCGATATCGCTTGTTATGAAATAAGAGTGATGAGCGACAAGAGAAATAAAAATAATAAAATCAAGTATGCACAAAGTTACATCGAAGACTCTTGAAAGGAAAAAGCACAAGGAGAATTAATTATATTGATGTAAAGAAGATTATAAGTAAAGTGTGTTAGCTTACATAAGATCTCACTAAAAGAAAGGGTGATAATCTTGTGCAAAGAGATGGGGTATTCATAAGCTTGTACAAGTCATTTTATAAGGAAAATCTCAAAAGTGGCCAATAAAATAAAAGCACGTGGATTACAATCTAAAGGCTATAATGAAATCAATGTAATGGTAGAGATTTTCAATCTATGTGCTTATAATTTTCTATTAAAGCAATCAAGATCCACATAAGTCGGGGCACAAATCTAACATATATCATATGTAAATATTTAACTAAACTACCTAGCGCCCCATCCTGACATTCATATTAATTCAATAAAATACCAAATGTCTTGATTTATAACTCCATTGACAGTATTGGTGATAACTAATACCCAAAATTGTGTTGTTAAACAAGCAAAATTATGTTTTCGGTGGATATGGCCTTATGGGACACTAGCCATAGCTTCCTGGTTCTTATATGACGTAAAAAATATGACTTTTAGGTTGAACGAAAGACTAGACAATTAATCAACGGAAAATTCCCTCTTCTTCTTCATGGGCTGAAGCTGGCGTGATATAATTAAGCAGACTATTGCATTTTCTAACTGTAATTCTTGTAATGTGTCTGTTAACCTTTTCAGCTTGTTTCAAGCTTTTCAAATGCTGGTGACATTGAATGTTTCTATGCTTCTCTCTATACTGGTCTCTATTATGAGTCTCAGGTGATCAATTAATTTTGGTATATATATTTCTGTTCTTTTTCCTGCTAATTCTTCAACTATGCTTCACTTTATATCATCACTTCAACAGAAAGAAATGAATGCTGCAAAACGCCATATTGTTTCAGCTTGTCAAACTCCATATGGATCACGGTTCATGCTCTCTCTCTCTCTCTCTACATGCATATCACTTAATTCATATGTATTTATATATTTAACACACTTTATTTTCTTACATGTATGTCACTTTACTTATGCATAAGAGTAGTATTTCATTTTTTTTAAGATTAAAATAGTGGTATTTTTTATGTGATATGAAAGATTTGGGTGGTATATATGTAAAAGGTAAAGTTTAGTTGTTAAATATGTAAATGTGCCCCCTTCCGGGCATCTACATACATAGCACACAATCCTTGTGTATTTACAAATCTCACACCTAAAATTTCATATTTACATACATAGCATTGAAGTTTTAATATCACATAAAAAAACACTTTTATCACTTTTTAAAAGTGAAATATGTTTATGTACATATGAAATTTTAAGTGTGAGATATGTAAATACATAAAAATTTGCTTTTTCATTTCTTTTTCAATTGTTTGAGAAAGTTTTTTTCAGTTTTATATGTTTGATCCATCAGTTCCCAATGGTACTTGTTGCAGGTCTGATGATTATATGGCCGCCCTGGCAAAAGTCCACTGTTCTTGCCGAAACTGGAGTTTCAGCTGAAGTTTCTGCTCTGCCATCAAAAGCTCGAGGAGCGGAGTTTTTGCAAGAATCTTTAAGAGGCAAATTGGCCTTTTTTTGGTTGATTAGGGATGGTAATTATTGAAATTGTTAAGGTTATTTAAGCAAGGCGTTGGCTTTTGGGAAGATTTACATTCATGCCACTAAATTTCTATCTATCTACATATTGAACAAATAAACTTCAATTTTTGCATCCATGCGGATTAGTTTTATCAGAACTTTCATTTGGCGTGGATTTTGGAACTAATTTTGATTTATTGTTTATTAAAAAATGTGCAAAACTGCAAAGCAAAGTTATGAGGTGTTTAGTAAATTTCTAAATTTTCGGGCGTAGGCCAGCAAAATTTCTAAATTGCCTAAATTACATAACTACCTAAGGAAAAAAAAAATATTAAAATTTATTATTTATATGAAAAAATTTGTAATATTCAGAGAAAATGTAGATCAAAGCCTAACATGGCATTCGGTGCACCCAACTCGAGAGTACAATTTATGTGTTGGCTTACGAGTTGTGGCGATGGATAGGAAATTGTTTTAATTGACTTGAATTGAACATGACTAAAGTTTGTTTGTGACAACTTTATGTGTGTTTTGTATTTTAGATTGTTGTTACATCTCTATTTGAAAAATTGCTTTCTATGAATTTTTGTGCTGGGAATCTATTTTTTTTTTTCATCTGACTTGTTAAAGTGTTGTGGTTGTAAAAAAAATGATTTCTAATTTCTTGGATATATATAACTATTTGTGTGATTGTTTCACACGAATGTAAGCCCTAACTAAATTTATAATTTTTTAATAAAATTGTTTTATCCACAACAACTTCACAATCACTTTTTTAACAAGCTGGAGTCACTCCAAAGTCCAAAGATACCCTAAAAATCAAAATTTTGATTGAATTTTGTTTATGATTGATATTCTTTTCTTGTTGTTTTTAATAGGTAATGATGATCATATATATAGATAGATAGATAGATACATAAATAGATAGATGATGATGATGATGATGATGATGATGATGATGATGATGATGATGATGATGATAATAATAATAATAATAATAATAATAAATAATGTGGTAAATATAATCAATAATAATAAATTGGTTCTAAATATGTAAAAATAATAGAATAATGTGGTATGTTTGTAAATTTCCCTAAATTAGATCCACAAAACTAACTTCCCTCCCTACCCGAAACCCTCGCCGACCTCTCTCCCTCCCCTCTCTGCCGGTTCCGCCCATAAGCATCGCCTTCCTGACCGAACGCTCGCGATACTGTAGCGGTTAGAGCTAGCTGGGAAGGCAACCACAGGATTGCGGCGCACGAAGGCCTCCGCAACTCCCATCGTTCTCTTTCTTCCGTTCCGCTCCTACCAGAAACCATTGAGGAAGGTAACCCTCCTCTTTCTCTCCCTTCATTCTCTACATCTAGCCTATCCGTCTTCCACCGGGATTTACTAAATCCTGGATTTAAGGCCAAACGGAATAAAAACGGGATTTAAGAATCCGTGTGATTTAAAGAGGTCTTTTTTTTTTCTGCTTAGCATGATTTAGGTTAAATCCTGCTAATAGCTCTTTGAACATCCTTAAAATTGAAAATTTTGTGCATTTCGTATGCCTCGTTGATGGTAGAGGACTTCTTGTACATGGCAAAGAGCACGCTCATGACACATATTATGGAGATTTCAAGATACTGAACTGATGTTCATGCTTGGGATATAGGCAGGTAAACCCTAGTGCTTGTCGCCCATAGTGGACCTAACCGGCATGATTTGGGCTGGCGCAATTATTTTTTGGGTTGGCTTCGAGTTAACCTGGATAACTGGTAATCAATCCAATTACTCTTCGGGTTTGGATTGGGTTAATTGGGTTAAACGGGTCATATTTAGATTAGTTAAGATATTGATCTGAAAAATTGTAAGATTCATATAATAAATTGGTTACATGAGTTGGTTTCGGCTCAATTTGGGCTTGGGCCAAATATTTTGGCTTAATAAACAGGTGTGGTTCGAGTCAAGCATATTTTGATCAGGTCAATTTTAAGTCGGACTCAAATCCAAGCCGTCAACCCAAATTGACATCCCTATTCGTCATTAACTCCAAATCCTCTTAATCAATTGTTTGTGTGTAGCAGTTGGTGGGTCTTTTTCTTGGTGAGATTTGGTGTTCTCGTCTTCTATTGGTGAGATCTTTAAATTTGCTTCAACCAAAAATCTGTATGCCAATTGTTAGTAATAGTAAAAACAAAATGTTGAGCAAAGTCCACATGAAGATAAAGAAAATAACTATAGCACAACACAATCGCAAGCGCATACCAATTTACTTAGTTCAGGAGATTTATCTGCATCCACGGTCACACAAAGATTGGAAGTTTTACTAAATTTTAATAGGGATATATGGAGATATTATTCTTCCTATAATATAGAGGATGAATCAGAGTTATTATATCATAAGACAGGACATGAAAATGCCTCTTGTTGTCAACGTAAGATTGCGCAAAACAAAGAGGTGAAAATAAATCACAACCTCCTGATGTAAGAGCCAATAGAAGCGCCTTTTGATAATGATGTTGAAAACTTCTTCCTTAAAATACAATATGAAAATTATCTTAATCTCATGTACAAGAAATTAGATGCCTTAATATTCACTATAAAAAGATTAAGATTAGGTCATATTTCTTTTCCGTCCCAAAACAATCTTTATCAATTTTCAATAGTGGCTTTTTAATAATTAGGAGATTACTGTTATTAGGGCTGTCAGAAAAGCTCGTTGTTCGGAAATAACTCGTGTTCAACTCGTTAAGTAGCTTGTGTTCTAATTGTTCGTTAAGTAAACGAGCCGAACATGAATAAATTTTTTAAGCTCGAATTATAAACGAGACTAACACGAACAACCTTTTGTTCGATCTTGTTCAGCTCATTTTAGCTCAAAACAAAGAAATTATATATATTATTTATATAAATATATTGTATAGATTTATATATAATTTTAAATCATAGAAGCTTATGTGGTCATGTTGTTCTAATGCCTTCTACACTACATAAGTTGTGCAGATTCAAACCGAACATCATTGGGGCTGCCAAAATGGCTCGTTATTCTCGATCAACTTGTGTTCAATTCGTTCGCTAAACAAACGAGCCAAACATGGACAATTTTTTTTGTTCTCGATATGGAAACGAGTCGAACACAAACAAAATTTTGTTCGTTCTCATTCGGCTCGTTTTGACTCGAAATAATTAAATTATATATATGCACACACACACACACACACACATGCACATATATATAAAAAATACTACTCATCAATAAATAAATATATATATATATATAATTGATGTGTATTATTTTTTAATGATTTAATTGAGTACAAAGGTACAAAAAATTATAATCAATTAAAATTGGTAATTAAAAAAAAGAATAAATATATATTAAATGTTATTTAAATAAATATTTTAATATAAATAATAAGATTTAAATCTCAACTCTACCCTTAATATTCTACGACTGTGTGATTAGGGCTACCAAAACTGCTTGTTATTCGCGAACAACTTGTGTTTACCTCGCAAACGAGCCGAACAGGAACAATGGTACTTCTTAACGAGCCCAACACGAACCGAGCATGGGCTCGCTTAAGCTCAGCTCATCTACACTCCTAAACACCATCCATTTATTTTCTTAATTAATTTAAACGAGCCAATTTCAAGTTGAACATGAACAAGAATATATAATTTTTTGCCGAACATGAACACACTGTTCACGAGTAATTTCAAACACGAGCTAATTTCGAACAAGCCGAACATGAGCCAAGCCTGATGGCTTGTTTACAGCCCTACATGTCATATTAGGAGGAAGAGAACTTACTAAATTTAATAATTACACATTTCCAAAGCTACCACCGAGGGATCATCCCAAATACAAAGTTGCCAACAGGACTTGCATGAATCTAAAAATCTGCTAACAGGAGAACCGCCAGAGGTGTGCCGTGGTTTCGCTCGTTCCTTTAGGAATTACAACAGCAGTAGCAATAATCCCACTCTTATATGAATTGCTGGCTTTAATCTTGTTGCCTCAGGAATCACAAGGAATGCCCTTCAACTTGTTCTTTTAGCAGCATTATTCTAATAGCCAATTTCGGGCCACACTTAGGGGATATTTGATCAACAATATTTAGTAAATCTTGGTTTTAAGGCAAATCTGAGAAGAAAACTAAGATGAAACTGGATTTATGGAATCCAGGATATTAAAGTGCATTTTTGTTGTCCGGCAAAATTTAAGTTAATTCTCACTTAAATCCATTACAAGACAGTCTCTTACAGAGATAATGTAGCCAGGAAAATGTCTTGACTGAACATGGCTGGAAGGTTACCTACCAATTGGCATACCGCCATAGAAAATAAGTGGAGAAGGTTTACACACACATATTGAACATTGAATTTGAAAACTAGAGCACCTCCTTTCCTGGAATAGAAATTTCAACTGTAAGGGGATGAAGGAAAGAGAGAGAACAAGAAATGTCTTGTTGTGATGGTGTCAGAAGATTCTTAGAAGGTATTTTCCATTTTCTATGTCTTACTAGGGTTAGGTTTCCTGAAATAAGCACAGTTAACTTCTTGGTAACTCAGAGAGCAAGAAAGTCTCTAAGGTCAAAAATTCAAAATCTAGACTTTTAGTAATGTGATTCTGGTTCTTTGTGCTCAAGGAAATAAAGCTACTCTACTTTCATAGAGTTCTATACATGCTTGGTAAATGAGAGAAGTGTCAAAATAGTCTCTAACTTTTTGCATGAGTTCATTTTAATCCCCATGTCTATTGAAATGTTAATTTAATCCTTATAATCTTTTAATGTGTTGAAATAGATCCCACGGACAATTATTTTACCCCAATTTAAAGAGTCTACTGATTAATTTGATGCTTTTATAGGTTCTGGGATTAAAACGATCACATGTAAATGGACTGAACGATTTTGACACTTTACTCCTTGGTAAATGCATCTTCCATGTTCGTGAAACTACGGATTGGGTGCATGCTTGGGATAGGGATTTCCAAATAACGCTTTAATCGTAGTCATCGTAAGTAAAGTATCGATTGGTTTCAATAATGACCTCCATCCCATTGGAAGATGGAGAAGAAATTTCATGAATCTTAATTTGATTTAAATTTGAACCATTGAATCAGGATCTGTTTAAACTGAAAGATTATCACAACCATGATATTTTGCCCTTGCCCTTTACAAAATTAAAATCTGGAAAATCAAAGCCATCAGATTCAAATTGGATGTTTTAGTTTTCTTACAGTCAATATCACCAAAAAATTATGCATTTGCCGGCATAAACCCAAAATTAAAAAAGAGCATTGCATACATACCGCCCAAATCTTATATATTTACATATCTAAGTCCTAAACTGTACTGTTTAAATTTACACCAGCCAAATCTTTCATATGACATCAAAAGTATCACCATTTTAACTTTTAAAAAATGAAATACATATTTTCATGCATAGGTAAGGTTAAAAATTGAAGTTTAGGTGTTAGATATGTAATACATTGGAATTGAGTGGTATCGATGGTAATCTTCCAATTTTAAATTATGTCCATATATCATCCTAGTTAGCTGTGTCAGTTTGAAAGAAATATTGCATTTGGCCTTCCATTATGGCTGAAAAATTCCAAAAAATTAAAATAAAAAATCATCTCCTTAGGAGATGACAATGATGACAACGAAATGGGACTAAAGAACAGATGGCCTTTGCTGTTGCTCTTTTTTTTTAATAAATAAGAATTAGATGGTATACTTGTAAAAATCATAGTTCCTTTAGTGCTTGATTGGCTTATCATGTGGCTTCAGTAAAAATATGGCTTTAGTCATCAATCTTTGAGTTCGCAGGCTCAAAAGATTTTGTGAGAGTTTTTGACATAGCTACTAATTTGCATGATTTCTCAAATATAATTGTGGCACAAATATGAAAAATATTATGCCTTCAGAAATTTCATATAAAGTATAGACTTTTCTGCAGTCATCTGATTTGAAAATTGAATAGCTCGGTTTATTCAAGTTGGACTGGACTCATGTTTAGACTTGAGTTTTTATTTTTTTTATTATTTATTTATTTTCAGGGAAATTTACATACAAAGCACACAATTCTTTTGTATTTACATATCTCACACCCATGTTTAGACTTGAGTTTTTATTTTTTTTCCTTTTTATTTATTTTCAGGGAAATTTACATACAAAACACACAATTCTTTTGTATTTACATATCTCACACCCAAACTTTCATATTTACATGTACTCCTAAACTTTCATATTTACATGTATGGTACTTTGGTGCTTTAAACCTATGCATGAAAGAAAGGTGTATTTCACTTTTTAATAGTGATAACGGTGCTATTGTTTTATGTGATATTAAAGATTTGAGTGCAGCGTGTGTAAATATGAAAGTTTAAGCATTAGATATATAAATAGATAGACTTGTGTGCTATGTGTGTATATGCCCCTTATTTTTTTACCATTGCTTGAGCCTCCCACAACCCAAAACTCGCCAAGTCTAAAGTTGTCCAAAGCTTGGGTCTCCCATAAGTCCATCTCGAATAATTTATACAAAAATAATCCCCAACGTGTGCCTCAATACTAGACTGTTAAACCTTCCCAAAGGACTTACTAAACTGCTTATTTCTCCGAGTCATTCATTATAAAAAATCTTTTAGCGCATTTTGAGTACCGGCCGACTTGCTACTGATTCTCATCAATTGACCCGTAGCATACTTTAATTCAATACTCGCTCGAAGTTCCCATTACGAACTGCTAAATCCGAGCTTTAACTCACTCGTAATATAACGAGTTATTCTGAGTTCAACTTAACGCGTTTTCTCTATATTTGTTCTATGCAGGCAATTCCGTGAGGACGATCTTTATTTTCCCCAAAATATAAATAAAGGGTCACTAATCAAGGTTCGACTGCTCATTCTCTATTAAAAGTGTTTTGAACAGATTTTGAAATGAAAATCTTAAAAGAAAATTCTTTTTCTCGCAGTTTTGTCATGTTAATACAGCTCTTTTTGAGAATTATTTAAAGGAAGAATTACATACATACCGCTCAATTCCTATGTATTGATTGACATATCTAACACCAAAACTTCAATTTTTACATATATATATATATACATGATAAGGCTTATATCACTTTTTAGAAGTTAAAACAGTGGCATTTTTTTATGTGATATAAAATGAAAGATTTGGGAGGTTTTTATGTAAAAAGTAAGGTTTAGGTGGTATGCATGTAAATACATAGGAATTGGGTGGTATGTATGTAAATGTCCCTTAATTAAGCTCATCTCTGTTTTCCAGGCTTAGTTGTATTAATGTCACGCTTCAGGAATGTGGCTCTTGCAACAGGGTTATTAGCCTTCGCAGCTGGTGGTCTAGCATTTCCATTCTGGATTGCGTAAGCAAAACTTGAATATGAATACTAAAACTATGTGTTTGTAATATAATATTAATCGATGGACTTTTTTGTAAAGTGTTTTTACTCATTTTTTGAAGGACATCAAAGGCTAAGCCAGTAATCGATTCATCAAAGCCTCTGCCACCTCAGGCCACTTTCAGAGGGCCTTATATAAACTCTGGTTCTTGTGATATTGGTCCAGACCCCACAACTTATCCAAAAACTTGATTGTTTGGGGGGCATTTACATGCATGCCACAGAACTCTTATATATTTGCATATCTAACCCTTAAAAGTTCATATTTACATGCATACTACTCGAATCTTTAACATCAATAAAAATATTACTGTCGTTGAGTTTATGGCAGCAAAGTGTTGCTAGTGTAAATATTAAATTTTAGGTGTTTGATGTGTAAATGCATAAGAAATGTGCGGTATGTATGTAAATTTCTCTTTTTATCTTTGAATTATCCAGTAATTATATAGGATAAATAATGGAAAGAGAGTGTTGGATTTAAATTGTATTAGAATGAGAGTGAGAACTGTTAGATTTGTTTTGAGATTAGTTGAATATGAAGGATTTGTTTCATAAATGTTAAAATAAATATAAAAATTATTATGCTCATCGCAGTGTAATTTGTTTTAGAAGTGCGGTTTTTTTTTAGAAGAAAAAAACAGTTATTGTTACGATTTAATTGTAGATCTATATTTGAACCTCATAATTTCTTGTGTCTTGGGCGGCCCCAAAATGGGAATGCGATTATTGCTTGTGGAGCCTGCATGCAGAGTTGCATGTGCTCTCCAATTACAGCCGCATATCGTGGCTCTCCGACCACTCTGCATGCGTTCTTTGCATGCAATAATTAGACATAAAATGAAGAGAAAATATTATGTATGGACGTTGTACGAACAGACAACAGTGGCTTGGAATGTTAGGTTACATGTTGAATTTGTGGTGACATCTTCCCATCCACCTTTGTTCATCCGTACAAGTCATAAATTTTCAAAGGAGGTACTTGCCACTAGTAATTTTTTGCTAAATTTTTTAATATTATTTGATATGCTGAAATCTGAAACATGAATAATTAATAATAATGCAATATTAATTAATTATTATAATACTAATTAAAAAATTTTTGAAGGGAAAAATATTAAACTTGAATATTCGTTATCATTTGACTTTTTGTTTTGGGATAGTTCGCCTTAAATTTTGTTTTTATGGATGGGTATCTGTTGTTAGGAAAATTATTATGTGTGGCTGGTAGCATGTTTGGACGAGTTTGGGTGTGATCATGCTGCCATGAATCGTAGGGCGGCTCATTTAAATTGTCATCCAAACGTGTAGCCATCACACGTAATCAAAGTGGTTGAGGATGTATTTGTTTTGAACAAAGAGTTAATTGAGAAAGAGGGCGTGGGGAGGGGAAGGGAGAGAGAGAGGGAGGGTCTGTTGGCCAAAAATTTTTCTATGCGGACTCCTGACGTAGCTTTATGTGTGGCGCGGGGTATTCCTGAGTTATTTTCAGGTTATTTCTGGATTATTTTCAATAATCCCAAAATGATCCAGAAATAACTCAAAAATAAAATTTCGAGATTATTGAAAATAACCCAGAAATAATCTGAAAATAACTCAGGAATAACATGCACCGCACATAGAGGTATGTCAGGTGTTCGAACAAAAAATGCGGGCATGTTTGACACAGCTGCAACTTTTTAGCTATAGTTTATCTGTCCCAGGAAGTAGTTGTGGGGAAGCTGCTGCGAGGAAATTGTTTGTCTGTTTGTTGCAGTTGCGTGAAAACAACTGTGAGGGAGTTGCTTCTGGAAGATTGACCTTGCTGCCCCTGTTTATTAAAAATGTTTAAGACCGAACTTTAACTCTCATCAATTTGATACTTCAGAAGCTTCTTTGTTAAATTTCCACTACATATAAATGAATGAAATCAAACACGAAAAAGAAATATCTTATAAAGTCAAATTCAAATATTTGGTATATATATATATATATGTAAAATGCATAAATTCTTGGATAATCTTTTTGGCCCTTCAACTTTAACCCTTAAAAGTTCTGATTTATTATAAACACTTTTAGAAGCTAAACAAAATAAAACTCTTAATAAACTCTCCTTCCATTCTTTTAGTATGCTTCTAACCTCAAAGCATGTTGATGCCCATGCACTGTATTTGTAGAGGAAGCTGAACGCATTAAGCACTGCAATGGTCATGTTTTCTGCTTGCGAGATGAACCTGAAGTGCATAGGATATGGTTGCCTAACGCAGAAATGCCTGGGTTAGCTGTAAACTGCAAAAATCAAACGAAAAGAAGAAAAGAAGAGAAGAATCGTGACCAATTAAACTGCATTTCTTGGTGAATAAAAGATAAGGAAAATGAACGAAAAGAAGAGGACGATGGCGAAGGTGGAAGACGAACTGTGACCAGAGCTAGGAGACGATGGCGAGGAAGAGGAAGACGAACTTAGAACGCGGGCAACGCGAGAGAAGACGAAGGAGGGAGGGGGAGGATCGCAGCGCTTGCCTTTGTGTAACAAGCCAAACGAACGAGGAGGAGAAGACGAATGAGGGAGGGGAAGGCTCGATGAGGGTTAATGCGTAAAAAGTCAATCAAGAAAGTTGTGCAGCAAGATCCATCCCGCGGCTGGCTTTTTACCCGAATCGCGTCCCGCACGCTCTCATGCCGTGATCCCAAACAGAGCCAGAGAGACATTCTTTAACCACTATCTGTGCAATAGCATAGAAAATTGTTATTATCAACTATTGTCATTATCAACTGCGGCAAAATTTGGTCCTGGCTTAGGTTGGTTGATTAGATAGCCGATAGAAGAATGGTCAACCAATTATTTTTTATTGGGTGAGGATGATTTAGTGTGTGTGATGTTAGTATGAATGAGAAATATTTGGGATAATTTTGAATAAGAATTGCTTTATTACCCCTTATATGGTTGGTGAAAAAGTGGAAAGGATGATGGAAAAAAAATTAGCTAGGGAGTAGTTTGCAATTTGAGTTATTAGTAGAAGAAGATATTTTCTTTGCTTAGAAGGGGGTATGATTTCCATAACAAAAGTTTGGGATATTAGGAAACTATTGAGCTATTTTAAGGACCAAGATAATGTTGAGAATCTTGATCAACTCATACCAGATAAAAAAAAATCATATCGATTAAATATAAAGGGAGTTGTCGCGTTTGAAGGTTAACTAGTCATAATTGTGGTAGAATAAATTTTTAGATTCTTAAGAAGTCTTCACTTACTTTAGGATGGGAAGAAGTTGTTAATGCCTTGATAAGGTTAGGAAGGACTAGGGCATGTATAAAATTAAAGGGAGACATTTTGGTTCTCAAAGTTAACTATAGTTGGTTCTCAAGTCTCTGCAAATTGTTGGGTGCATATAATCATGGTTAAGCCCTGAAATTTTGAACTCGAATGGATATGGCAAAAATAATATATGAGAGCAGTAGGGAGGAAAAATATATATGAAAATATGTTAAAATTTATCCCCACAAAAATTTCCTCGAAATTGATGTAGCTAATGATTGTATATAAGTTAAGTGGAGTACTGCAATCATTGGCTCTTATTGATATGCAAAAAATTGCATTTAAGAATGGAGTGGTCATGAGAATATGTGAATCCCGTTATTTCAACATTGCTTGGATGTCATGCTTGATTTATAAAATGGAGTTATTATAAGAATCTTGTAGCTCTTGTTTCTATTCATAGTTAGCTAAATTAGCATTTACCAAATGTGGATTGGCCATGAGAATATGTGAAAGCCTTTACTTTCTCTTTGCTTTGATTCTTCATGATTACTTAATTTGGACATAAATTTGTCATGGTAGTATCATAATTTTTCTCTGTGGTCATATAAAGGGACATCTTGTTTTTCTAGCATAACAAAATCTATCATAAGCCTAAAATTCGTGTCAAATTTTCACATCCTACAATCTAAGTACTCTAAATACTGATTTTTATGAGCACTGGTTTTACAACTACCATACAACTATCCTAATATTTCTAAAATCATCAAATATGTAGATAATAAAAATTAACCCCATCTTTTCCTTGATGATCGTCACCGTACAACATCATACATCCTTCAACCAACATTGATCTTCTTTGGCAATAGATTAGAGAGATGATGTTGCCAGTCGAACTTCTTCACATTTTTCTTTCTTTATTCAAGTGACTCATGTTGGATCAATAATGACATGCAATAGTTAATGATGCAATATTAAGTTGTGATAAAGAATGAAGGCACACGAGATTGCATATCTTATATTTTGTTGAATACTTGACTGAACACTGTTAATTCTAAATTTCTCACCATAAATACATAGACCAATGTGGTGATTCATATAATTCATGTTGTTATTGTTGTACTTTTCTGTTATAGATTATTATTTTAATGGTTATGTTCATTAGTCATATTATCATTTAGTTCTAATAAATTAAGATCATTTTTATACAATAAGCTCAGTTTTCTTAGGTCTACCTCTGCCTTTTTTAACATAAGTCGAATCTAAAATATCTACTCGCTAATCGGATCATCAAATGGTCAACGTTTAATGTGACCAAACCATCTAAAACGACTTTCTCTAATTTTATGATGCCACAAATTTAAAAGGTCACAAACAAGTTCTAAGTTTTGCTTCTAAAACATAACCATCACTCAGAAAACTATTAAAAATGAACAGAGATTACAAGCTAAAACCTCAATTGCATGCCACAAATTTAAAAGGCCACAAACAAGTTCTAAGCTTTTCTTCTAAAACATAACCTTCACTCAGAAAACTATTTAAAATGAACAGAGATTACAAGCTAAAACCTCAATTGCCAACATGTTCAAGAAAATAATTTGATAAGTATAATAGCTGATTCAAATCAAAGATAGTTGAAGGTTATAATAAGAAAATCTCAGTGTTTAGAGTAAACACATGGAGATGAATAATCTGTCATCAAAAGAAAGTAGTAGACCCATAATGCAAGGGATCTTGGTTTCCAGAAATACCCTTTAAAAAACTACCACTTGAATAAAGAAGCAGGTACCAAACTACAAAAGATGCACAAGCAACCAAAGCCATTTTAGAAAAGAGTACCAATTTTTTTAAAACTGCAGGTAGATTACTACACTATACGTATCTAAGTGGTAATGACGACAAAGAGCTTTTTTTACTATATATGGTGAAGGATAATAGAGATCCTTCAAATAAGATGCATTACTTCCACAATCACCATGTAAATTCCACCCAAATGAGATGCTTTACTTCCACTGTAAATCAAATACCTAAACCTTTATATTTAATGCATAACAGACATACCCTTATGTTATAAAGTGTGACAGATAAGATGGGGAATTGTAAATCCGGAGCACTTAACAATGCCATTTGGGGAGCACACATCATAAAGAATATTTGGTGGATATCATTAGCAAGTAATCATATGAATCATGCGAATGCATAACAGACATACCCTTATATTATAAAGTGTGACAGATAAGATGAGGAATTGTAAATCCAGAGCACTTAACAATGCCATTTGGGGAGCACACATTATAAAGAATATTTAGTGGATATCATTAGCAAGTAATCATATGAATCATGCAATAATGTTACTTTCCACACATACATGATTTAGTAGTACTATAGTTCTTCTTATGTGTGTGGATATTTACATACACACCACCTTAGGTGTTGCAACATACGATTCTCAATTAAAGTCTTGGTTTCTGATATGTAAATCCATAAGAATCAAGTGGCATGTATGGATTTTGCTATGCAGGAGTTAGCCATGCAGTCAACAACATATGTTGTAATAATTTTTTTGCAATGTTCTCCATGTACTCTGTCATTAGGATTCACTGGTGTGAAAATAATTAACATTGTTACACAGAAGATATATCACACGTTGTATTTGGGAGCTAATGTTAGATCATTAGAAGATATCACATGTAGAAGAAAACTTGATAGTATCGAATGAGATAACACATCACAAGTACTAACATCAAAAGTTTTTGTTCTGTCAAAATATTTCACAAAATGAAATTACATCAATAGTATTTGTTGTACAATATAAATTGATGTCAATAGTAGTTATTCAACTAAAATAACAATTGTACTTTAATCAAAACATGTAGAAGTAGGATTAATCAAACATTACAATTTTCATAGAAGAAGTGCACATAATGAACCCTCCTCTCAGGTGTCATGGATGTGAAAACATGCCTCTTGACATGATCTTCAATTAGTTCAATGAGTAGAGATACAATGAAATATCCTCATAAAGAAACATGTAGAAGTAGGATTAATCAGACATTACGGTTTTCATAGAAGAAGTGCACATAATGAAGCCTCCTCTCAGGTGTCATGGATGTGAAAACATCCCTCTTGACATGATATTTAATTAGCTCAATGAGTAGAGATACAATGAAATATCCTCATAAACTTTCGGCATCTGTTCTAAAATTTTTATTACATCTAGAATAGATGAAGATTGTTATGTCGTGATAGCCTCGGAAGATGAGTTTGTGCATATTGTAATTAGCTCAAATATTTAACTTCTTAGGTATGCAGGACCAATTTTTTTAGTACGACTTGCCCTTTTAACGAATTTGGTGTCCTTGCATTGCTAGATTATTCTTTAATTGAGTTCGGTCATATACTTTATTTGACTTCTTAGGTATGCAAGACCAATTTTTTTAGTACGACTGCCCTTTTAACGAATTTGGTGTCCTTGCATTGTTAGATTATTCTTTAATTGAGTTCGGTCATATACTTTTTGGTTTTCTCTTGAAAATTTTTTGTAATGTTATGTCAATCTTCTTTGTTGAAATGTGTGGTTGGTTTATTTTCTAACCCAAACTCTTTTATATAAATATAACAAAAAACATTATTATTTTTTTGTCCCATATAACAGACGATGCTTTGTTTCTTGTGTTGCCCATTTGTTGAAATGAGATCAAAACTTTAAGCAAAGGACATCTAGCAAAAAAAAATTAGAAGTGCTTTACATACATACCACGAATAAAGGAAATGAATCAATTAGAAGAGCATCTAGCAGATAACCTTTCCCACTTCTATTCATCAAGGAAATGAATAAATGAATTTCTAAGTAAACTTTGACACATTTGAATCGAAGAATTTTCAAAAGCAAATAACAAAGACATAAGAGCCTCAATCTTATTTGAGATTCTAATTTTGTTGATTAGTTAAATATGACTTTAGTTGCAAAAGTATAAGTGAAGATAGATGCATTACATAACAAACAATACATAACAAGCAAAGTATTTGAGATAAAGTTGCAATCATAAAAGAAATGAAAGTTGTCCTTAATTTTATTTTTAGACATACATGAACAAATCTCATTAAGAAATAACAAAAAAAAAAAAAAACTATTGTTGAAAATTGAAGAGGGATTGTAGGATTCCAGATCAAAAAACAAGCTTGAGTGCACCCATGTCTTTCAAATAAAAAAGAACAAAAGGAACTCATCATAAAAATTCATTCATGGGACAAGCCTTACTTAGCAAGTATTGGTAGTTAGCATTGCATAACAAGTTTTGGCATTACAATCCAAAATATGCCAATCCAGAGCATCCTCCCGAACGAAAATAAAATTACAGTGAATAAAATTGTTCACTTATTATTTAAGAAAATCAGAAAGTTGCTCCATACCACACAATTCTTCAAGTATGAAAGAAAATCAAAAAGTTGCCCAAATTATCATTGTGAGATAGGTTTTACACAAAATTAAAGCCAAATTATGACTTCCAATAACAACATAATCACTAGAGATTGTGATAAATCAAATGATATGAGGTGTTGGGCTGCACAATTAAAGCTAAACATTCATACTTTACATCATTGGACAGAAGCAAAGATGGGCAAACATACCTTAAGAGTAGGGCTGTCACAAAATCTCGTTGTTCGCGAAAAGTTCGTGTTAGGTTTGTTAATGAGTTTGTATTCGATTTGTTCGCTAAGTATACGAGAAGAACGTAAACAAATTGTTTTTGTTATGTTAGTTAAACGAACCAAACACGAACGGTGATGCGTTCATTCGTGTTCGAATCGTTATTGTTTGAAACATAAAATAATTAAAAATAATTATATATAAAAAATTATGATATTTTAAAAAATTAAATTTTAAAAATTATAATATATTAATATACTATATAAGTAATATACTAATATAGATATTATAAATTTATATAATATAAGTTATATAATTAATATAATATATTATTTATATATATTAATATTAGGGATGTCAAACTGGTTCGTCGTTCGCGAACAGCTCGTGTTCGGCTCGTTCGTTAACGGCTCGTTCGTTAAGAAACAGACACGAACAATGACTTCACGAACAATATCGAACACGAGCTTATTTCAAACGAACCCAACACGAACACAAGCTCTGTTCCTTTGTGTTCAGTTTGTATACACCCCTATTTAAGACAGAACAACCTTCAAAAGAGTGTAGGCCTTTTAAGAATATCAAAGCAAAAAATAGTAGGTTCCAACAAGAATAAGGAGCATCAAGAAATCAAATTTCTAAGTAGCCAAAATACTGTAGTACATTGAAAGAATAGGTGGCTATGAGTTTCTGAGAAAGTATTACAAAACTTGTGCAATTAAAATAGTAGGATTTCATAGATTTATTTAAAAAAAACTTAACTTTTACAGAAAACAAAAAGAAAATGACAGATCTCTATCATTTTAACTCCTTTTTACCTGTAGTTGTACTTCACTCATGCAAAACGTATGAGAGATTGTTAAAATCAACTGCATGATAGATTGACAAGATAAAAAGAATGACAGATAAGATATTGGCAAGATAAGAAGAATGGCGAAGATGTTACCAGACGAGCGAGATCGAGCGCGCTAGGGCAAGAGAGAAGAAGAATGCTATAGGGCACAAAAATGCTCTAGGGCACGCACAATTCCTCTTTGCAAACAAGGTGAGGGGCGAGGGTAGAATAGAGAACCATGATGTAGGTTATTCGCGAACACGAAAGACACATGTGGTTCTACATCCGTGAATCTACAGTAACTCCAAATTGGGGTTTGGAGCCACTCCATCTAAAAGCACGAATTAAACATACCCAAACACGGTTGAGTTCAACAACTATTTTTAAAGCTCAATCGATAAATTTTTGGGTATTTCCATAAATACCACCCAATTCCAATGTAATTAGATATCTAACACAAAAACTTTGATTTTTACATTTATACCACTCTTAATTATTCTTATCACATTAAAAATACCATCATTTAAGATGATGTTTGTGGAAAAATTGAAGTTTGTTTGTTAGTTATATAAATATATAAGAAATGGCGTTTCATACTTAATTTTTATTTAGTCTTTTAAATGAAAAAATATGTGGCCGCCAATCGGACACACATCTCAAGTTAGCTTCGCCCAGATCGGTGTTCGCTGTTAGGTTTTCCTCTTTCGTCTCTTCGCTCCTTCGCTGCACTTGAAATGCAGCAAATTGTAGGTCACCATCCGAAGAATCCAAGCTCATTCTCCACCAATCTCTTCTTTCTTGATCGTTCCTCAAGCCATTACAATGGCTCTCCATTCCTCATCCATTCGCCTCGTCGGCGGTGTCGCCCCCTTCTTCATCCACAAGCCCCGCTTCCAACTCCATCGGTGTACCGCCGTCTCCGCTGTCGACTCCTCCAAAGTTCGTTTCGTTGCCCGCCGGGCCGAATCTTCCAAAGTGCAGCAACTCCAGCGTCCTCTTGGTAAGAAAAACCCTTATCGAGAGTGAAATAGAAGTTTATATATATGTATTCATGGATAAGAACAACTTGGGTTTTTGGATTCGGGGGCAGCGGATTACATGGCACTGCCGGCGAGCCAGTACTCAGTTCTAGACGCGCAGCGAATCGAGCGAGTTGATGAAAACACCTTCAGGTGCTACGTATACCGTATTAAATTCTTCACCTTCGAGATCTGCCCCGTCCTCGTCGTTCGAGTCGAGGAAGAGCCCTATGGATGCTGCATTCGGCTGCTTTCCTGTAAGGTAATGGTGTTCAATGTTGTGCTTTTTCTCCTCGTCACAAGGTGTTTGTAGGAGTTTTAATTTATATTATTTTTTGTGGCAGCTTGAAGGGTCACCACTCGTGGAGGCGCAGAACGATAAATTTTCTGGTAATGAATCTCTTTGAGCTTTTGTTGCTTTGTTTGATATATAAAGAGAGCTTGGTTTGGTCTTCTGCTCTTAACTTTCTGAAATCTTCATGAGATGATGTTACTTCTAGTGAAATTGAATTGATGTTGAAGTTTTTTGATGATTTTGCTCTAAATCTCAATAGCAATGCAAGCTTATTGGTTGAGAGCTTAGGCTGTCAATCAAGAGGTCCTGGTTTCAAGGCCTTGGGTATGCGGTGTGCAATTGTTTGAGATTAAATTCGCTCTATTGTCCAAAAAAAAATCTCTATAATAAGAATGTTGATGATAGCCAAGAAAATAATGCAAGCAACGAGTTTTTTTCTGCAGATTTTAGGGGTTTTGAAAGGTTGGAATTGTTTGGTATGGGTTGAACTCGTCTTTTCATGTTGTTCTTACATAAATTTCCTTTGTAGCCTAATTCTAAGTGTAAGTTGCAGCAAATTGTATTCTCAATAGATTCGTGATTTTGTGAATTTTTGTTATGGTTAATGTCAACAACGGTTAATTCAATCTTCGGTGTATTACTTAAATGTTGTACGAAATTCTCTTATCAAAATATGAACCATTATCGTATGCTGAAAATTTTGTGGCAGTATATGAGAGTTTCTTGTCAAAGCATTGCACAAGGATTCACATATACAAATAAAAGAAGTTCAAAAGTGATACTAGAGTTTTTAAATTTGAAAAGAGAAAAAATCAAAAGCCTAGCCCATATGAGATAATCCACTATGCCAATCAGGTTTGTAGAAGTTTGTTGGTTCTCTAAATTGGTGAAGATGATATTACAAAATATGGAAGGCTAGCCTAGCCTCCTATAGTTATAGTAAGGAATAATGGAGAAACAATGAAGGGTGATAATGATGATTAAAAGATGGATGGCAATCAATAAATATCAATGTTGTTGATGAATGGTCATGGTTAGAAGAGTCATTTGTAGGATCCGAAAATTTGCTCCTCGGCCTCCCTTGAAAATGAATGATGAGAGCTTTATGTGAGCGTCTCAAGTCAAATTTTCAGAAGGCAGACAATATATAAGACACTATTCAAAGATCATACCCTCTTTTTTGATGAAGATCTGAGTTTAGAGATTTCCTATAAGCAAACAACCTTATGGTTAATCAAACTTGATAATGAGATGGCACTTTCGATTGATAGAGTATAGATTACTCAACATAAAATAGCAATAATTAAGTTTTAGATTATGAAATTTATCACCGCGAGCTTAGGAGCGGATAGCGTGGGAATGATCATGAGCTTGATCAAGGGTTTAGGTTCCATCATCCATATTTGCCATAACTATGGAAGGCTAGCCTAGCCTCCTATAGTTATAGTAAGGAATAATGGAGAAACAATGAAGGGTGATAATGATGATTAAAAGATGGATGGCAATCAATAAATATCAATGTTGTTGATGAATGGTCATGGTTAGAAGAGTCATTTGTAGGATCCGAAAATTTGCTCCTCGGCCTCCCTTGAAAATGAATGATGAGAGCTTTATGTGAGCGTCTCAAGTCAAATTTTCAGAAGGCAGACAATATATAAGACACTATTCAAAGATCATACCCTCTTTTTTGATGAAGATCTGAGTTTAGAGATTTCCTATAAGCAAACGACCTTATAGTTAATCAAACTTGATAATAAGATAGCACTTTCGATTGATAGAGTACAGATTACTCAACATAAAATAGCAATAATTAAGTTTTAGATTATGAAATTTATCACGCAAGCTTAGGAGCGGATAGTGTGGGAATGATCATGAGCTTGATTAAGATTTTAGGTTCCATCATCAATATTTGCCATTTATTCTAATCTACTTAGTAAGGGGAGGTAGTTTTGATCCAACGTGACAAAATGATCCTTATCAATAGTTATAAGTTGTTTCGTCTATGTGAACCTTGTAGACATGCGTTGGATGTATGTATAAGAGAATAAATTCAAGTTTTTCTTAGCTTACAAGGGCTTTGTGTTCCATATCAATATATCTTATGATTTACAACTCATAGGGTAAGAATACTATTGGATAATATACGAGCTAATATCATGATTGTAATATATTGGTGCCTACTGGTCAAATCATCTCTCAGATGACTTAGGTCGTAACTTTTTTTTTTGTAAAGAATATTGGTCAAATCACAGAAATAGAGGACTATTATGTTCTACTGATATGATATATTTTTTTTATTGTGAATGTTATAACATATTTGATAGATCATTTTCTTATTGCGAGCTTATGTTAACGTCAAATTTGTCATTCTCGACAAATTATTACGAAGTGTGAACATGATTTGTTTTTAGTTCATTGAATGATAAATTATACTTGAATATTTTGAGTTTTGCAGTTTAAAATTTTAATTTTATAAATAAAACCTTTCATTTGAGATTTTCATTTAACACAACCATCATCATGGCATTTAATATTTAAAATGCTTGTATCTTTAATTTGATTGAAGTTTGTTACAAGCATTTATAGAAGTATCAGTCTTGTCCGATTTGTTCCTTGTAAGGAGGAAAATTGGTTTGGCTTAATTGCTCTTAGTCTGTTTAATTTTGCTATTTATTTCGAGAATGATCAGACTAACTTAGGTTGAACTTACGGTCTTATCTATATGTAAGGCGAACCTGCTCGAGAGCATACATAATTTAATTATTCATTTTGCTTCTTGAAGAGAAATTTTATAAACTTTAAGCTTATCTTGAACCCGCACAACATTCTCAGGTTTTATGATTAAACATTTAACATGTTACTTAGAGCACATTAGATATTTTATTGATGTGCATACATTTTGATGCACTCACATAATGTATCTATGTTATTTTTTATGCTCTTGCAAGATATACTTACATGTTGTTTGGTGTTTGTAAGATGTAATTGCCTACTTTTTAAAGTATTTTAGGATATTATCGTATGATACGTGCACAAAGCTTCATTTTGAACTTCTTAAACAACTTATTTTACCTGCTTGTAGACTCATATTATGGATTCAATGGCATTGTAAATTTAATATTAATTTGTAATTTTTGTTTGGATTTTTAATTTAGATTCCTAGGCCAAATGTCATTTCAATTTTTTTCTCACTTAGGCGGTAAGATTCATCTTATTTGACTATTTTTTTTATAGGCCCTACAAGGCATCTTTTTCTATCTATAAATTGGAGAGATATTTTATTCATTCCATTCAACTGTGTGTTTAGGGTATAATGCATTCTAAGCAGTTTTGAGTGAAAGAAAGGTTCGCTCGTCCTTGCTAGTTAAGTTTTAAGTCCATGTAAGTTTTAGTCAAGTTTGATTCTGTTTAATTTTAGTTCTTTAAAATATTTTACATAATTGTTTTAAGTGCTCATGTTACTTTCAACCGTGCAATTTTTATTTTCTCATTTAGTTGCATATTAGTCCAATAATTCATTTTTTATTTTTTTTCTTTTTAAGCAAATTGTTCGTAGAAAATTGATAGCCTCTCATCATGCTTTAAAAAAAGATGCATGGTCTATGTCTCACAACACTATGCCAAGGGTCTTCAAACCCACTACACTTGAAAAAAAACATGTTTGAGTCTTTGTGTGCCTGTATAAAAAAATTATGCAAACATCCTTCCACTACATCGACATGACGCACGTGAGTTCTTAACTCATCACGCTTAAAAGGTATACATAGAGCTTCAAGTACCTTTATAAGAACATTCAGACAACATTATTTTTCAAATACATCAAGACAATGCAAGCGAGAACTTGTGTTTACTTTTAGGATAAAAATGAAAATTTATTTTATTTATCTTTATTATTTTTAGGATACTATGAATTTCTTAATGACCCTTTTATTTTTAATTTTATTCTAAATATGTATTTTTATGAAAGTAATAGTTTTAAATTAAAAATTAACTTGGTTGTCTCGTTGTATTTAGAAGAAATTTTAAAATTGTGTAGAGAAGCATTGAGGCATATTTTTTTCTTGAGGTGAAGTGTTTGCCTTAAGAATTTTGAAGGCATAAGCCTTTCATTTAAAAAATTGAGTAAAAAAATTTTATACAAATTTTAAAGTGTTAAGTGCAAATAACATATTACAATCCAAACATATTGACACATTAAATAGTAATATATTAATACCCTTACAAAATAAAAAGTAATAAATTGTGTAAGGAAATAAATAACTTACTAATATTAAACTATCAAAATAAGCGAAAATGTTAAATTAAAATATTAAAACTTAAAAGTCATAACAATCAAAATAAATTATACCATTTATCACGAGTCTCTCTCTACCATTCATATTGTTCTTCACTTAAGCTTGAAAATAACAATCTATCAATATTAAAGGTTTTAAATTTAATAGCCTCCATCACTTTTATCATTTTTGGACTTTATTTCATGCATATGTATAATGAGTTCTTTCTCACTCGTCTCATATTCAGTTGTAATAATGTTCTCCCATTTATCTTCATTTTCAATCTCAGTGATCATTCTCTTCTTTAATCAATAGTAGTCAATAAAAAAAAAAGTAAAAGTAATGACTATATTCAAATTACATTTATAAAAAAAAAAGTAAAAGTAAAAGTAAAAGTAATGACTATATTCAAATTACATTTTTAATTACATGCTTTTTATGGATATTCTTTTTTAGCTTATTTCTAGCTACTTGTGGTGGACCTATTAGTCACGCTTTTGTTCTCATAAAAAAGTTCTTATTGAGATCTTCTTTCTGCAAAAAGTTCTCTATTTTTTTTCTTTTATTCTTCTAGTATACATAATATAAACCAATGACTTCATTCTTAAGGTATTCAAACAATTTTTAATTTATATAGATTTGAGTTTATGTACTCTAATTTTGCTGAAAACCTAACAATAAACATTTAAGTCCTATTAGCAAGCCGAACATGAGCCGTTCACGAAAAAAGTGTAGTTTTGACAATCTTAATCATGTAGTCATAAAATGTAAAGGATTGAGGCAAGATTTAAAATTATTGTTTATATTAAAACATTATTTGAATCTAATTTAATAAGTTTTATTCTATTCTCTTAATTAATACTTTTAATTGATTATAAATCTTTGTAGTCTTGTAGTCAATTAATTTTTTTAAAAATATTACTCATCAATTGTTCGTGTTAAGCTCGTTAGTATTTCGAGCCAAAATGAGCCGAAGACGAATGATTCCATGAATGTTTAGCCAAAACGAGTTGTTCGCGAACAACGAGCCGTTTTGACATCCCTAAGTTCTAATAATTTAACTACAAATTATTGTAGCTCTGGAGTAACATCATCAAATTGAATCTACCATTCAACTAAATTTAATAAAATAAAATTGGGCGATATATACTTTATTTTAATAGTTAAGCAACAACAAAAACCTAGAAATGTAATCTATGGAATCATTCCTTATTTTTATAGAAACAAGTTGCATATTTTCTTTCTTCTACTCAGTTGAGCGACAGTTAACCTATCTATTCAATGATTCAAACCTATTTTGATTTCAGGATTAGTCAACTTATTTTCAACATATTGAAATTATGGATTAAGAGAGTATCCATGCAATTCACAATGAAGCTGAAGTTCCCATTTTTTATTAATAATTTCCCATATCTTCTTGTAGCTAGACTCCTCTCCTCTTAAGTTTAGAGCAATTAATTTCTTAGTCTCATCCATTACATCATAGATAAAGCTCATAGCTGATTGTTTTCCTGAATTAACCATGCTTAATGTTTGACCCAGTGAATTTGTTGTTATTATTGCATAATTAATATTTAACCAAAAATTCTCATTTAGGACAATCTTTCTTACTTCTTTTCTCAGGTTGTTTTTTTGCCCAAACACAACTAAGCTATTGTGTGGTAATGAACATAGATTTTAAATTTTGTGCTTCTTGCATGCTTCGTAGAGACAAGTAGTTTGTAACAAACCTAATAGTATCAGGCTGTAAGAGTTCTTTCTTTGAAAAATTTCTCATTAATGCTAAAACTCATGAGTGGTTGTAGATAAATTTGTTATTTCTGTGTTATGATCAAGACATGCTTGTACTGAAGCAAGTCATCGAATTTCTCTAAAATCAAATCAATACATTGTGCAAAATTTGTTGTCCAGTATATATCTTGTGTTTTCTCAATTAATTTTTTTCTAGCCATCTTATGAGCACTTGTGTTATCTGTAACAACTGGAATAACAAAATACTTTCCAGTCTCCTGTAGGATTCTATCAAGAAGTCTAAAAATATAGTTCACATCTTTAGCCTTATCCAATGCTTCAACAAGTTTCAAGAAAATAGTATTGTGGGATTGTTAACCAAAGTATTTATCAAACTTCTATCCTCAACATCAGGACAACTATCAACATGATCGCCCCTCTAGTCTAATTCCAAGTTCTCTTAGTCTCCTTGATGCTCTTTTCAGTATTATTCAACTCCTACTTTAACACCTAAGTTCTCGATTATAGTATCAGGCTGTAAGAGTTCTTTCTTTGAAAAATTTCTCATTAATGCTAAAACTCATGAGTGGTTGTAGATAAATTTGTTATTTCTGTGTTATGATCAAGACATGCTTGTACTGAAGCAAGTCATCGAATTTCTCTAAAATCAAATCAATACATTGTGCAAAATTTGTTGTCCAGTATATATCTTGTGTTTTCTCAATTAATTTTTTTCTAGCCATCTTATGAGCACTTGTGTTATCTGTAACAACTGGAATAACAAAATACTTTCCAGTCTCCTGTAGGATTCTATCAAGAAGTCTAAAAATATAGTTCACATCTTTAGCCTTATCCAATGCTTCAACAAGTTTCAAGAAAATAGTATTGTGGGATTGTTAACCAAAGTATTTATCAAACTTCTATCCTCAACATCAGGCCAACTATCAACATGATCGCCTCTCTAGTCTAATTCCTAGTTTTCTTAGTCTCCTTGATGCTCTTTTCAGTATTATTCAACTCCTACTTTAACACCTAAGTTCTTGATTATAGATGGATGGTGGTCTCAAGCCTTGATCATAGTAATCAATGAAATGAATATATTGAAATACGAAGGAGAGTTTATCACATTGAATGGAATAACATTTTCGTAAAAGAACCTCCCAATATCCATGCAAGCTTGCACGCCTCTGGCAATTTCAGGAGTTGACAACCCTTGCATCTATGCTGTCCTCCACATTTTTTTATGCATTGATTAATAGGTGTTCTGTTACCTCTACATGATGTCTGTGGCAAAGTGGATATCAATTTTTTGTTATTAGGCCTGCTTACATAATAAGGGCCAACATCCACTTATCGTCAAATTGTTGTTGTGTTAAATGGTTTGATATAGTGGACTTCTTTATGTATGCACGAATCTCTTCTTTAACCACCTAAGGTGCCTTTGCAAACGGTACGATATTCTTGTGAGAGCCTGAAATGTGTTTATTCATTCAGGTAACTACCCCTTTGAGAACTTTCACGCAATATTTATACTTCAAATATGTTTAAGTTTTATCATTTCCTTCAATTTCAACTTGCACGGCTGCACCCTTTACCTTCATGTCAGCTCTTTTCTGTTCATGGAGGATCATTCTTCTAATAACCCTTTAATGAAAATAATAAATTGGATTTAGGTCATTGGAAGGAAAGAAAAAAATTAGGAGGTGATGATAGCCACAACTGCTGAGGGCAGAAACTGTGATGGCTAAAAAGAAGGCTGACAGCTGTAAGGAGGGTCAGTGGTGGTAGCTGCAATGAACAATCGTGGCAGCTGCTGCTGAGAAGAATGGCAATTGCTGCAAAGAGAGCCGGCGGTGGCAACAAAGGAGGCTAGTGATGGCAGCGGCAGTGGCGTTGATTGTTGAAGAGAAGAGCGATGAGTTCCTTCTATCAGATGAGTAGCCCGAGAGCTGTGTGTGAGGGGCGTGAAGGTTAAGTGGGGATAAAGGTGTGTTTAACACTTGCTAAAAAAACTAACCTACATTGAACATGCTTCACACATTGTGGGGCGAGTCATGCCTCAACAGGTGTGAGGTGTACACCTCACGTTGAATCAATGAGGCCTAGTCCTCATTGCGGATTTTAGGGTCAAAGCGCTGGGGCTTTTCTCTCTCTCTCTCTTATTGCACAATTTCAAACAACTTCAAAAAATGTGTAACATAATCCAGTGGTATATTTTCTTGTTACTTTTATGAATTCGGGAGAATTGACCAAATATTTTCCTATTTCAGTTGGATTAGATCAGGGATCGGCTCTAAGCCCGTGCCTTTTTGCTTTAGTTATGGATGCTCGTATTAGACATTTACAGGAGGATGTACCTTGGTGTATGCTTTTCGCTGATGATATCCTCCTTGTGGATAAGACTAGAGAAAGTGCTTTGGGAAAACTTGATTTATGGAGGTCTACATTGGAGTCTAAAGGCCTTTTTTTGAGTAGAACTAAAACTGAATACATGAAATGTAATTTTATTAGCAGCTCTAGTGACAGAGTTGAAAGTATGGGTGATCGAATTATTCAAAGGTGTGAACGCTTTAGATATCTCAAATCTATTGTTCAAAGTGATGGTGATATAGATGGGGATGTTATTAGTAGAATTCAAGTTAGTTGGTTGGAGTGAAGGAATGCTTTGGGCCTATTGTGTGATAGAAAAGTACTGCTTAGACTGAAAGGAAAATTTTATAAAATGGTGGTGAGGCCTGCAATGCTCTATGACACAGAATGTTGGCCTTTAAAAGAGAAGCATAAAACTAAGTGTTGTCGAGATGAGAATGCTTAGGTGGATGACTGGCTTTACACTTTGAGAAAAAAGGAGAAATGAATACATCTGTTATAGGTTGGTGTAGCTCTAGTGGTGGACAAAATTAGAGAGAGTCGGCTGAGATGGTTTGGTCACATTAAATGTCGACCATCTGATGATTATCTAATGATTTGGTTAGGAGAGTAGATGTTTTAGATTCGACTTATGTTAAGAAAGGCAGAAGTAAACCTAAAAAGACTTGGGCATATAAAAGACTTGGGCATATTGTAATATTGTATAAAAAATGATATTAGTTTTTTAGAATTAAATGAAAATATGACACTTAGGGTCTGTTTAGGATAGCTGCAGATTATTGATAATCTGTTGATAAACAACTGATCTAGATAAGCTACTGATCCAGATAAGCCGCTGATCAGCAGCTGATCGAGATAAGCTGACTGTCTGTTTGGTTTGTACGTTTGGATAACGACTGATTTACAACTATTTTTGGATAAATGATCATTCTGCCCCTATGCAGTAACGTCGTTTACGACAGAACTGTCATAGCTATAAATAAGATATTTTAGAAACAAATAACCACTTCTTAACAGTACAAAAAAAGTATACACCTCACATAAGAGAGAATACCAAGATTACTAAAAAAAGGAAAAATAATTAAATTAATCTATTAGTCGCATAAAATTACTTTCTTTGTATCTCATCTTCACCACACCCAATTACCCCTAAGTACTCACCACAACCTCTCCACAACATAATCAATAGATGTAAAGCATCATAATCAACAAGTGTTTCGCTACCAAACCCCCTCCCATATTGCAATGTGATGTAGCAATTCCAACAAGTAAGCTAGCATGTTCGACACATTAAAATGGAAAAGAAATAATGTCAAACACGTATACATTGCAAAACCAAAAATATCCTTAAGTATGAGTGGCATAAATACTATATAATAAATTGATTAACTTATTATTCTGGATAAATACTATGTAGTAAATAAAATTATCTGTTTGATTATTAATTTTTAAAATCTTTTATCATCATTTTATTTTTCAAAAAGTGAAATATAACTTAGCATGCATAAATAAGGTGTTAGGTATGTAAAAATTAAAATTTAGCTGTTAGATTTGTAAATATATAAAAATTAAGTGCTATGTATGCAAATCTTCCAGGAAAAATTTTAGCATAATTATGAAATTAATAAACAACGAACATATATATTTTTGATTAAAAGTAATCATTTTTAGCATAAAAATAATTTTCCAACTCGAATAACACCGACTCTTGCAAAAAGACACAAATAACACTGTTTAACTCACCAATAACACAAAAAACTAGCTAATAACACTGCAATAACACTTGAATACTACTGGAAAACAACTCCAATAACACCGGCTCTGACAAAAGGCGCGAATGACACCGCGTAACTCACCAATAATACCAAAAAACCTAGCTAATAACACCGCAATAACATCCGTATACTACCGAAAAATAACTCAAATCACCGGCTCTGGCAAAAAACGTGAATAACACCGTGGGATCTCACCAATAACACCAAAATAATCTAGCCAATAAAACCGCCAATAACACCATCGGAGGGCACGTGAGGGCAGAGCCGTAAACAATTTCTCTGAACGCGGCGGGAAGTTGAACCGACAGGCGACGTGTAATACAAAAGCAATATTAGCTTATCCTGCAACGCAGCGAAGCCAGAGAAAACAAACACCCATTTCAACGTTTTGAAAACGTCCCACAGCTGTTCTGCTGCGCCAAACGGGCCCTTAATAGGACGCAATGGAGCAAAAGGATTCATGTAGCCGACCCCACTTAGTGGGATAAAGGCTTGTTATTAATGTTTTTATGAATTCAATGAATTGATTTTGTTACAATTAAGATATATCTTGTTAATTAGATTTTAGTTTAGCAATTTCTTTTGCTAACTTCTTTGGGTTTTTACCTTCTAATTCAAGGATGCATTTCGGGTCTCCTGACATTGATTTTGTAAGGTGAATAAAACTTCTTAAAAATTTTTAAACACCGAAATTGGGTTTACAGATATATTATGTAATGCTGAATAGGTCGGCAATTTAATGTTTTTATCTGTGCTTGCGTGAAAAATAGAACATTAAAGCTCAATTATGCCTCTACAGGAGTCCATTGACATTGATTTCATATGGGAAATGCAGCTTCTATGGTGAACAAAATTTCTTATGATACAACTTTACGTGACTCACAGATGCAGCAGCTTACCACTGACACCATCATTGAGGTATCATTAGCTCTTTTGAGTTTTATTTTTGTAAATTTACATACATAGCATGCGATTCTTATGTATTTAAATATTTCACACTTAAACTTTCATATTTGCACACATAACACTTTGGTACTTTAAACTTATGCATGAAAAGGTGATCACTTTTAAAAAGTAGTAATACTGCTACTTTTGATGTGATATTAAATATTTAAGTGATATGTGTGTAAATATGGAAGGTTGAGGGTGAAATATATAAATATATAAGAATCGCTTGCATGTACGTAAATGCCCCTTGCATTTTTTAGTTCAATAATATGTTTGAAGTTTAACTGATGCTGTTGTAATTTTCAGGTAACTTTGGAAGTACCTTTCCTCTTTCGTGCTATTCCAGTTAATGCTATTGAATCGGCTGGTACACAGGTTCTAGAACAGATACTAAGAATAATGCTTCCAAGATTTCTAAACCAGGTGAGATCTTTTTTTTTTTAGGTGGGATCTTATTTTTTAATATTAAGTTCATAACTAAATTAATAGCTTCAAAGCGCAAAGTTTGATTTTATGTTCTTTTGTTTCAAGTCTTTTATGAAACTTACTGTGGTATGCTCTGTTTTGTTGAGCACTTTGATGAGTCATGCTATTGTCCATTTAAAATTATCTTTATTTTACTTTTCTTTCAAACAAGTTCCATCTTTATGGTAATATTAGAGGGTATGATTAGAACCTATTGAGGTAAGATCTTCCAAGAATTTTTGCTCATATATAGGTGCGACGGTATTTCACTAACTCTGCAATAATTCTCACTGTGGTGGACATGTTGATATTCTTCTGTAAGTTTGTTGTTCTTCATTAGTTGTAGGGTGTTGTTCTTCATTAGATTGGGAAACTAACACTATGACCTTAGTGTCTCAGAAACACGAGCAAGGTGCCTTCTCTAGTAATTTTTTTTATAAAAGAAAAGCAATTAAATAATGCCTTTGCTCTGGCCGGGGGTTACCACAACAATTCACTGAAATTGTTGTTTTTTGTCTTTAAATTTTACTTGGTGTGGTCAGCCGTGAAGTTTTAAAATCGTTATCTTAATTTTCTTGCAACGATTAGGTGATTTTTTTTAATTTATTTTTCTTATATGGGTATATTTTTCATGTTGATTTTTCATTTTTATGATACTTTTTCTTGTGCATTCTATATCATAGAGATAACCACATATATTTGTTTTCCATTTTCTAGTTTTTATGGTTGATAAGGTGGTTAATATTTTTAGCCATTTTGGTACTTATGATCAAGTTAATGACATTTGTTGGACTTGCATTTATGTCTGAATGTGATTTTATTTATGTTATTCTTCCTCGCGTAAATTAAATATAAAGTGGACAAAAAAAAAGATTTATTTTGTGCCCATTCTTCTACTTAGTGATAGATGTTAAAATTTAAATTTATTAAAAGTGCCTCTCTAAATTTTTTACGATATGCATTTTTGCATAAGCATCCTTTAATTGGAAGGAAAGCTCCTAGTTTCTTTTCTTTTAGCTTCAGTTATGTTGGAATAAATGGCTTTATTAATTGTGCGTGAAGTTTCAATATGAATCTCAGTATATTTTTTTCTGTCATGATGCACAGAGTTTTTGGTTGTACTAATGGTTGTTTGGTTATCACCGAACATCTTACTAAACATCTTAATTGTGTCTTTCATCTCAATTTTAAGTTCTCTTAATTGTATTTAAATCCACATTCTCTCATATATTCCTAGTACAAGAGCAGATTTTGCACTACTTTAAAAGACAACAACTTGTTGTTTTTTTCTCCACGTGACTAGATTGCCTCAATGTATGAAAAATATCTAGCTATTGATTTTTTATCAGTTACGACTCCTACCCAACTGACATATATGTAAATCTCAATCTCATGATTTTATTACTCTTTTGAAAAGTAAACCAAATCTAGGATTCATCTTCAAATATCTCAGGATTCTATTCACTATTTTCAAATAATCTTTATTTGGATTATTCATATGTTGGCTTATTACACTGATTGAGTATGCTATATCGGGTTTTATATGAGATAGGTAAAGTAGTTTGCTCACATGTCTTTGATATATTCATTTGTTAGTTGGATTGTTTTCTTTACTTCTGTTTAGCCATTTGTTGGAATTTGTGGGTGTGTCGACAGGTTTACATTCAATCATATTAGTTACCTAAAAGGTCTCAGATGTACTTCCTTTAGGATATGACAATTCCCTCCATAGACCGAGCCGCCTCCATTCTCAAAAAATATTAGAGATTCCCAAGTCATTGATCTTAAATTTTGTTGTCAGCATCCTTTTAAATCTGATAATTTTCTCTGAATAATCATCTGAATAATATCTACATAGCAATTTTGTCTCTAGTATTGGATTTAGCAAATAGTTAATGATCAGCTTGACGTTAATGATATCCATTTATAATTAAAATCATAGTAAATATGTTACACAAAGTACGAGAAGATTGCTTCAACCCATATAAGTACTTCAACTTGCAAACCAACCTATTGTTTCACCTATTTTCCAAACCTGGAGATTTATTCGTGTAGACTTCTTGATCAAATCCCCATTCAAGAAGTCAAGTTTGACAGCTAGTTGGTTTAAAGGTCAATCTTGATTTACTGTAAGAGAGAGTAGAACTTGAGCAATATTAAGCTTGAGAAATGATGCAATGGTTTTCTGATAGTCAATCCATGCGACTTAGTGATGCTCTTGGCTACCAATCTGGCTTTGAATCTCTCTACATTTTTATCTCCTTTTATATTTGACTTTGAATATCTATTTGAAGCTAATAAATTTTTTCCATGAGGCAACTTTGTAATTGTCAATGTGTTATTATTTTATAAAGCCCAATTATTTTTCTTAACAACTTGTTTCCATGCTGGAAACTTCAGAGCCTCTTGAATAGAGTTGGGAAACCCCACACTATGAGGATTTGTCACAATCCTGTAAGTTTTGTAAGATGGTAATAACTTTCCATACGTTTCATATATTTGGATTGGATTATCAGGGCACCTTCGAACATGAGGTAAGGAATTTATACCATTATGATATTAGATGTAAGAAGGACTTGGTTCACGTTATTTACCGTTCCTAATCTGCATGGTGCCTTCTACATGCTCAACGATTCTTTTTATTCTGGTGTAGGAACAAAATTCCTAATTATTAGAGTCAAGTTGAGTTGGAGTAGAGACAATTGAGGTGATTCTAGTGATAAGTTTGGCTCTTCAAGTGAAGCTGGTTGAGTGATAGGGTTTGGTTCAGTTTAGGAGTGTAAAGGAGTCAAGTCAAGCTTAGCTTGTTTGTCAAATTGTGAACTCTAGCTCGAGTCTAACTCGAATATAGATCTTGAGCTAGGCTGATAGTGTTAGCAACTGGCTCGCGAGCTCGAACTAAAAATTCAATTTCTCTAAGAGCTCGCCGAAGAATGTATTGGTGGCCGAAGGAGGATGCAGCTGCAGCTCACCGGAAAATGCATTGAAATGACTAGTGGTAGGCTAATCTAGCCGACTTGCAAGCCAATGAGCCTAGTCGAGACGAGCTCAAGCTCAAGCTCGTTTAATAAACGAGCTCCAGTTGAGCTCAAGCTTGGCTTGTGAGTTCATGAACGAGCCAAGCTCGAGCTAGCTTACCAGTATGCTCGGCTCATTTACACCCCTAATTCAGTTTTTTGAGTGATTGAATTTGATTCAGTTTAAGTATCTTAGAGAAGGTCCCAAATTTGAATTCCCTTGAATTCTCCCCCTAAATTTTAGATTTAGGAAAGTGAGATTGATTCTCAAAAAAAGGTGACATCCATAGAGTTAAATAATTTTTTTAGTAATTGGAGTGTAGCAATTGTATCTTTATTAGGTGAAGTAATCAAGGAATATACATGTGAGAGATTTTGGATCAAGTTTGGTGTTGTTTTGTTGGTGGATGTAAATAAAGGTGGAACACTGAAAGACTTTCTACTATAAGTCGGAAGAAAAAGAGTATATACGTGGATAGAATTTTATAAGAACATTACGAGGAATTTGACTTTTTAGGACATGACCAGACATTCTATTGATGAGATATGTGATTTTGAGTATGTCTTCCTCTCAAATGTGTTTAGGCAAATGATTAAAGATCGTAAAGTAAATGTTTGTTTTTTTTCTCAATGAATCCATTTTTTTGGGAATATCCACACAAGAACTTGTATGGATTATACCATGCTTGGAAAGATGAAGACCAAGAATGCAATTAAAATATTCCTTAGTGTAGAAAATAGCTTTGGGGATGAATACTTTCTTTGATTCTCTTATTCACATGTAGGGTAAATATATACAAGGAAAACAAGCTCTCCTAATTTACAAATTTACCAAAATACATATAACCTAAATTAGGAAATGAAATAATCCCGAAATAAAAATAAAATAATGTAGAATAGGAAGGGTATAAACTAATCAAGTGTTTCATGTTTTGTCCCAATTAAATCCTCCACAAAATCTTATCAAATTTTCACACTCCCCCTCTAGTTGGGTCGTAGATATTGTTGAGATCATGGTATTGAATAATGAAAATGTGCTTAAAGGAAGAGCTTTGGTGAAGACATCAACAACTTGTTGGTGGGTCAAGATGTAGCTTAGTTATAAAATATACATCCCCACCTCTTTTAAAGAAGATGAAGCATCTAACTTCAACATTCTTGGTCCTATCATGATGCACAGGATTTTTGGCAATACTGATAGCTTCTTGACTATCACAAATTATTTTTACAGGCCTATTGGAGGTACAACCCAGTTCTTCTAACAATTTTTGAATCCATAACCTTTCATAGATTCCCACGGTGAGTGTCTTATATTTGAATTCTGCACTGCTTCTAGAAATAACAAGTTGTTTCTTACTTTTCCATGTCACTAGATTTTTCTCATATATAGGAGCAGTAACCTTTGGTTGGATCTTCCGTCTGTGAGTTCTGCTGTCCAGCTAGCATCGATATAGACTTTCACATGTTTATTCCAGGTTTTTTCAGATTAATTCATAATAAGGAGTTTTCTCGAGACACCTCAAAATTTTGTACACCATCTCAAAATGCTCTTTATTTAGGTTATTCACGTGTTGGCTCACCATACTGATTAAGTATGAAATATCTGGCCTCGCATACGACAGGTGGATGAGTTCTTTTACCAATCTTTAATATCTTTCCTTATCCATAGAAAGCTTTGTTCTCCTCGATGACTTATAGTTGGGATCCATTGGAGTATCAACATCCAGTCATCCTTATTTCTCTTAATAGATCTCAGATGTATTTTCTCTGTTATATAACAATGCATTTCTTGGACTTTGTTATCGCCATACTTAGAAAATATCTCATAGTTCCTATATCTTTGATTTCAAACTCTATGACAAAACACTTCGTTGATCTTGAGAATCCCTCTTTTATCATCACCAGTAAGAATCATAGCATCCACATATATTATTAGTCACATATACTCATAGCATCCACATATACTATTAGTGCAACAACCTTACTTTTCCGAGTGTGTTTTATAAATAAAGTATGATCAGCTTGACTTTGAGAATATCCATTATATCTCATAGTTTTAGCAAACATTTCAAATCATGCTTTTGGCGATTGCTTGAGCCTATATAGAGACTTCCTGAGTTTGTATGCTAGGTGTTTGTTAGAATCATTCTCAAGTCTTTATGGTATCTCCATATATACTTCTTCTAGATCTCATTCAAGAAAGCATTTTTTATATCAAGTTGATGTAGCAGTTCTCATTCCTTGTTAACTACTATTGAAAAAAAACAAATGTTATAAAGGTTTCCTGATAGTCGATCTCATAAGCTTAAGTGAATTCTTTTGCAATAAATCTATCTTTGAATCTCTCAATACCTCTATTGGCTTTGTATTTGATGTTAAATAACCAGCTTTTTATCTTGACGGAGTTTAATGAGAATCCATGTACCATTAAGCTTTAATGCTCAAATCTCTTCTTCAACCTCTTTTCTCCATTCTGGGTATTCAATAGTTTCATGAATTGATTTAGAAATCTGCATATTATCAATGTTAGAAACAAAAGCTTTGTAGGATGAGGATAGCTTTCCATAAGCTACATACTCTTGAATTGGATATCTAATGTCTTCTTCCTTATCACCGCATCAGAAGAGGATGGGAATAACTCATGAGTACTAGACTCTTTACCCGAAATTTCAAGTGAATGTGAACTCGGGTTTTGTTTTGGGCAGTTCTGTTCTTGTAAGTTGTTTTCCACCTGTTCAATTCAATATTTTTCTCCCACCTTGTGTACTCCGAAAGCACTTTGTTCTGGACTTTAGGTTGTGTTGATTGCGTTGGTTTGGCATCCTCAATCAAGATAAGAGTAGATGGTGAGGCTGTGTACGTGACAGGAAGTGCATCCCAAAACTTGTTGGAAGAAATCTTAGCTTGCAAATGTTCAATTTTTGCAACTTTGTCTTCAACCTGGGAAAGTTTGGTTCCCACCCTTGCTAATATTTTTGTCAACTTTTTTACATTTCTTATTTACCTTTGTGGTGGATTATGAAAGGCAATTTATTGAGCCTTGAGCTGATTCATCAACAATAACAGTTGAGATCACATCTTTCTCACTAGTAAGATGTTCATAGCAATCATGATGATGAGATGATGAAAATATGACCGTAAGGTGTTGGAATTTTGAAATTGGCCAAGTGAACCAGGGCAGGATTGTAATTAAAGTTTATTGTTGAATACAAAGCCATCCAGGAGGAACAATGTAGCCCTGAAGTGGATCATAGTTTGGTCGAAATGTGTTTGTTGAATATGATGAGGAACATAACAAAAACAAATAAATAAATAAAAGATGATGATGAACATAATTTTGAAGGAATCATAATATCCTATTTAGTTGTAGCAAGGAGAAAAAGGAGGAAAAGAGTGAGTTAAGGAGGGCAAGAAGAGTTGCTTTACATTTACACCACCCAAATCATTCATTATCACATCAAAGATACCACAATTTAACTTTTAAAATGTAAAATATACCTTTTCATGCTTAGGTAAGGTGGCATATATGTAAAAATTAAACTTTAGGTGTTAGATATGTGAATACATAGGAATTGAGTGGTATGTATGTAAATCTTTCTTGAAACTATAACTAACAAGCAGAAATCACAGATCAAAACTGTAATATTGGCTATTTGTATTCATATAAAGCTGCTCTCATGCTCTGATCAAAATGTGCTGCTAAATTGCCAATTTCTGTAATTTCAGCTTGTGAAGGACTACCAAGCCTGGGCATCAGGTGACGATTCAAGAAAAGCTCTTGGGACCGGTGAAATCTGAAGAAAATATGGCTTCTTTTTTCTTTTTCTTAAATTTCTCATGTCGCTATTCCTACTGTGATCTGTTGTTGGTGCTCGTTTGCTCATGACTTCATTCCGGATGATCCGTGCATGGCTTTAATATGAATTCGCACAAATAAAATTTTTCATGCTTCTTTTCTTCTTCTTTTTCTTAGAAGTTCTTAGAAAAGAATAACTGTGGACTGTTGTCATATTTATGTTTTGCTATAACTTTTTTATAGTAAATCTGTTAAAATGTGGCATTCATGAGAAAATTGCTTTTCGATTTTTTCATGATAATAGCTTTCATATATATATATATATATATATATATCGCAACTAATTTGTAGAAGCCATTCTTGAAGATTGTTGCTTCATTTGACTTGCTTCTGTGATGTGGGCCATGTGGCAGCTAAAGTTTGAGTATGTGTTTGATTTTGATGTGCACTGCAAGCCAGTAACTTGCTTCTGTGATGTGGCAGCTAAAGTTTGAGTATGTGCTTGATTTTGATGTGCACTGCAAGCCAGATATCTATTGCAGTGTTGTAATTATTTTTTTTGGAAAAGGTGAATGCTCGGACTCTGCATCTTAAGATTCTTCATTTTGTTTTCGACTAACATATGATACATTTGAGCATTTGCATAGGAAAAGTGATTAGTACAACATTGCAATAGGGGTCTGGCTTGCGGTGGGATAGAGGTTTGTTGTTTTTGTTGTTGTATAATTAATTATTAATTAATGTGAATGCCTTTTTTATGCACTTTGAGATACTCGTTTGTATTTTTTTCTTGTTATTATTATTATTATATTTATTATTTATTCTCATGAATTTTGTTAATTTTTCCTAAAACTGTCAAACATCATTTAACATCAATTAAGTGAGTCTTAAGACAATATGTTTTCACCAATATAAAATAGCTTTTAATACCTCATGATTAAATGGCAAATAATCATTTAACATTAATTACGTGATCTTCTATTAAAATGACATACATCATGTGATTTATATTGTCAAAATAACTAAAAAGAGGAGAGGAAATTTTAAGCTAGTCATACATTAATAGAACAATTAGCTTTGACCTCGTTTTTATTCATATTCCGCATTTTGTCAGCACTAACATAGATGCCTGAGTATATAACTATATCCCTTCTTCTCTTTAAAGGGATGAGGGATAGCTATTGAATAGCATGGAGAATAACCTTTTATTCTCCTCCTTTGTTCATCTATTCATTTATCATCACATTCTTGTTCAGGTTAATTGATGATACAAACGAACCTTCTATAGCAAATCAAATTCGTCATGGCGTTCTCACATGAGATGGGTTCCATGAATTTTTAATTGTTGTTTGTTATGCAACGTAATAGAAGGCCTATCTCTAATTATCCGAAAATAAAAAATAAAAAAATTGTGAAGAGAAAACCATCATGCAAATGAAGGTTTTCCTTTGTGAGTATGGCCTTTATGATATAGGGAACGTGACTCGTTCTTTAAATTGAGGTGGTTTCAACCCATTCATCAAGTGTTGAAGCTGTCAAATAACCACGGGGTTGTTGGGTTCCCGGTTCATTGGGCTTTTATGCTAGGGTTTAGGGGGAGAGCTCAAAATTCGTAGAGATTCACAATGAAACACTCTTAACCTAAGAGGCTTTTCTCTAACACAAAACCTAGATTCATAAATCTCTATCGTCTGTACCTAAGGCTCGCTATGAATGAAAAATGCAAGAGCTTTTTAGAGGTTTGACTTTCATGACGTTTGGTGAAGTGTTCTCTTTACTCTCTCCTTGCCCCTACCTTGTTGGGGTGAAGCTCTCCTCTTCCAAAAGAGATTTGAATCTTTTCTTCTTCCAAGAAGTCCAAGAAGTTTCTCCAAGACTTCTCTCACACTTTCCTCTAAAAATTGATGGAGGAAGAGGGGCAAAAGATGAGGTTGATGAAGAAAAAGTTCCTTTTCTTCTCTATAGCTCTCCACCAAAATCCTAACCACTCGAAAAGCTCTCCTCCTCAACTCTCTCAGCAAATAAGACCCCTTCCCCAATTCAAAGGCTGGCTGGATCAAAGCGAAATAGAGGGAAATTCCTTTCCATAAGTTCAAGCTCTTTGGCCAATGCTTAAACCAAAATGAGTTCCTCATGAGGAATGTGATTAGACAATATTTATGGTAGGAGGCTAAATACTTTCATAAGACATTTCCTCTCCTTTCCTCAAGCTAAAATTTTGCTTCTATTGGGACAATTCGATCAAAAAATCAAAAAATCAAAACCTGGCAACTCCCGGGGCGCCTAGGCACCAGTGGTCAGGTGTCTAAGCGTCTAGGCGCCAGGGTCCGGTCATCTACTTTCTCCCCTCTCAAGTTTTGATGGTCGTAGGGGTAGCTTTGGGAGCTTAGGCGCCCGGGCTGGTGCTTAGGCTTTAGGGTCTTGCGCCTAAGCATCAAAACCGGGCGCCTAATTTTCCGTCTGGTCAAGTAACCCGATTTTGTAAAAAAATCTCCGTTGAAGGGTTTTAGCTATCAGTAAGCTATGAGAGACTAAATATGACTAAATATAGTCCCATAACTTCAAAAATGAACCTTTTATAGGTTTATATCAAGGTTTTTTTTAATGCTGTCGGACATCCGGAACCACTATGCAGATGTATTAGCCCGACTGATTTTACCCAAAAATGTGTGTGGGAGAACTTTATGACTTCCTTTGGCCATGGGAGGCTTTGAATGGATATGGAATGACCTCTAAACATCAAAACGATTAACAAATGTGTGTTGTATCAATACTAAAGCCACCCAACAACAAGTTTGCTTGGGTAATTCTAAGTAAACAGCACCACGAGTTTCTTGCCAAAAGCACATACCAGAGGGTCCAATCGATGTTGGGACTACAATAATCAATACATGCATCAAGTAAGGTTCCATAGTGCTTAAATTGACATCCTACACTTGAGACATTAAAAATTGATACCAACAAGCTCCTCTAAACTTCAGTATTCTTCTGACTCAAGATCTCCCCTCTCTCTCAATAGGGGGAAGGTAGGGTTTTATTTGTATAGTACGGGAGAGACCTATATGCAAATAAGAAAAAAATTCATACCACTCAATCGGATAGCCCGGAGCAATTCTCTCGATCGAATGACATTCGTTAAACATTTTAGTGTCTTAATAATGTTATAATTGAGCAATATTGGGCCAGTTGGATTTGTTTCATCTAAACGCTCAATTTGACTAAAATTTTATCAGATTTAGAGTTTGTTTGACTTTCCAATTATACATTGAAAGCTTCAAAAAAGTTGCTTATCTTCTAACTTGATCTGGGCTTAATTTGACTCGGACTGGACCAAATTTAGTACCGTTGTCTCTGTCATGTCTAGCCAATTAGTTTAACCGTAAGCTTGGTGAAATCAAACTTTTGAAAAACTTTTAAACAAAGTTTGAACTTTTTGTGCTACAAAATTACTTTAAGAATCATACAATAACTCGAGATTCATTACAGATTATGAAAATTGGTCGATGGTGTTTGACAATTTTAATATAAAAATTAGATCTATAAGACACTAGAATCATGTGGTATGCATGAAAATGCCTTAGTAAACAAACTATTTGGTTTTCAAATATATAGTACTGGAGAGACATATATGCAAATAAGAAAAAAATTCATACCACTCCATCGGATAGCCCGGAGCAATTCTCCCGATCGAATGATATTCGTTAAACATTTTAGTGTCTTAATACTGTTATAATTGAGCAATATTGGGCCCGTTGGATTTGTTTCATCTAAACGCTCAATTTGACTAAAATTTTATCAGATTTAGAGTTTGTTTGACTTTCCAATTATACATTGAAAGCTTCAAAAAAGTTGCTTATCTTCTAACTTGATCTGGGCTTAATTTGACTCGGACTGGACCAAATTTAGTACCGTTGTCTCTGTCATGTCTAGCCAATTAGTTTAACCGTAAGCTTGGTGAAATCAAACTTTTGAAAAACTTTTAAACAAAGTTTGAACTTTTTGTGCTAAAAAATTACTTTAAGAATCATACAATAACTCGAGATTCATTACAGATTATGAAAATTGGTCGATGGTGTTTGACAATTTTAATATAAAAATTAGATCTATAAGACACTAGAATCATGTGGTATGCATGAAAATGCCTTAGTAAACAAACTATTTGGTTTTCAAATGTTGAATTTGAATGTGTCTGTGAATTACACCCAAGAAATAGAGTGTAAGATAGGAGCGAGAGAGAGAGAGAGAGGGAGAGAGAAATGCATAATCATGAACAATAATTTGAATAATTGATTAGCCCTTTCACATGAAATGACCCCCCTATTTATAAAGAAAATTGATACAATATATCAAATTACATGTCTAATATTTTAGGTATTTTACATATATTAGGTCTTTGGCTCGACTACATTAAAAATCGGTCGATGGAAATTAGTAGGTTTTGGATTGGCAAGCTTTGTTCGTTTGTCTTCGCTGAATAGGGGTTGTCGGCTAGCCTTTGATGGTTTTCGGGTCGGTGAGACTTAACCAGATTGACTTGATTTTGTTGGTCGGCTGTGCTAGTCTCGTTGTTGACCATTGATCCCTATATAGGAAACTCATTTGGGTAGAGTAAGGATAGACTATCAGACAGAGTGTGAATCATTATAATCCAATATGTGGCTTAATCCATGTTAATGTGATTCTTTGGGGATGCTCCGTGTGGCTATGTGATGGTTGTTTATCGCCCTCTAATGAGAAAACTCGAGGGTGTCGGTAGGATAACTAGGGATGCTGCATTTTTGCATTGAATCAGGTTATGACGAGGGCAGGTCAGTGGCTCTGCTCGGCTCTATAGAATTTAGTCATTGACTCGGAAGACATTTGCTCGATCGACCTTTGACCACAACTTGAAGGGTTGCACATGGTCAGACACTTCTTTCAATATTCAACTAGTGAATCACTTTGCCTTATGATGATGAACGATTGGCTTTACGTTGATAGGTTTTTGATCTTTTGTCTGTAGACTCTCACTCTTTCATTTGTGCGTCATTGGTCTTTTGTCTATGGGATTTTTTAATGACAACTAAATTAAAAATTAAAAATTAATGACCAGGATAAATTTAAGTTTCCTAATTGAAAAAAAAAAAATCACCAGCATCTCGTGCACAAAAGTTACAATACAATTAATGGATGACGAAAGGTCCCGCCGAACTTGAGAGAGATTGAGCTTGGGACCAAAGCAAGAAAGCGAACAAAATTTTGTCTGATTTTGGATGGCTCCATCCCAAGGACAAGAAGTGTGGTTCTCTTCAACTTCTACTAATCTGTCCCCTATCCAAGTCGATCTCTTTTCTCGCAAATTCTGCTCAAAATCAAGTTTTGGATCGCCGGTTCTAATCTTTCTGGTCCAGTTTATTATTTTGCTCCAATGGATCTGTCTCGCCCCGAAATTATTCCTCGAAAAGGTTTTGGTTTGGGGATTGGGGTTTGAGTTTTGTTTATTTACCTCTTCTCTAACATGGCACTCGCCACGCAAATACACCTCGATCGATCAGCTGAACCTTTCTGTTCGGAATCTGAAATTTCTTGAACCTGTGGAAGTTCTCCACCTCCCAATGGACGGCATTAGGTTGAATTTCTGAGATTGTTTCAAGATCTTTTTAGAAGCAATAGCTGAAACCTGGTTCTTTCTGAGGAATAATGGCGATGGCATCAACCGCAAAGGTATGTCTAGGCAGTATCGCATTTGGATTTTTCTGGATGTTAGCTGTTTTCCCTGCAGTGCCTTTCCTACCCATCGGAAGAACTGCTGGTGCTCTCTTCGGCGCCATGCTCATGGTTATCTTCCGCGTCATATCGCCCGACGAAGCTTACGAATCCATTGATCTCCCCATACTCGGTCTTCTCTTCGGAACCATGGTCGTCAGCGTCTACCTGGAAAGAGCCGACATGTTCATCTACCTCGGTAAATTGCTCTCATGGAAGAGCAGAGGAGGCAAGGATTTGCTCTTTCGTGTCTGTCTCGTCTCCGCATTTGCGAGCGCTCTGTTCACCAACGACACTTCCTGTGTCGTTCTCACCGAATTCATTTTAAAAATCGCAAGGCAAAATAATCTACCCCCTCAACCCTTCCTCTTAGCCCTAGCTTCCAGCTCCAACATTGGCTCCGCTGCAACTCCCATCGGTAACCCTCAAAACCTAGTTATCGCTGTTCAAAGCAAGATTTCATTTGAGAAATTCCTGCTCGGAATCTTTCCTGCTATGCTATTGGGCGTGCTCGTCAATGCCACCGTTCTCCTCGCCTACTTTTGGAATCTTCTATCCATCGAAAGGGATCAAGAAGTTGTAGAAGAAGCAGGAAACTTGTTTGCTGAGAACGATGTGATTTCTCACCGTTTCTCGCCCGCAACAATGTCGCATCTTAGTTACGCAAACTCCGAGGAACTCAATTCCACCACCCTTGAACAGATCCCATCGCCAGTCATGGATTCTGGTCCATCTAATTCTACAAGAAGCAGACTTAGTGGAGGAATGGAACCTGCGAGGAATTCGAGCTCATCAATGGAAGCACTTGGAAGTACTGGAATCTCGCAGAGAAGGGAGGAAGGATCCTCCACAAGAAGATATTCTAGAAATATGAGCAGCCATAGTATTGATTCTTCGAGAGAAACTTCTTCGTCTTACTCTTTAGAAGAGAAGGATAGTGCAGCTGAGAAGTGGAAGAGGTGGATGTGGAAAACGAGCGTTTATGCGGTTACCATTGGAATGCTGATTTCTCTTTTAGTTGGGCTCAACATGTCGTGGACTGCAATTACTGCTGCTCTTGCTCTGGTGGCTCTTGATTTCAAGGATGCTCGTCCTTGCTTAGAAAAGGTAATTTAC
>NW_018164444.1:15317027-15347985 GCF_001263595.1 Phalaenopsis equestris
AAACGATCTACTTAAAAATGACATAATTGGCTTCTTAGAAATTGTTATGCAATAATGAGAAATGTTTAGTTTCTTCATAGATTCTCATTTAGGCTTTCACATATTTTAACATAGAATTTTGAACTGTCTAAAGTCTCTTTATATTTTAGTTAAGTTATTGAGAGGATACGCTTGCAAAATGGGGATTTTCTAAAGATATGTGAAAATATTTGAAGCCTTAAAATAGTGACCATGAGTTTATGTGACAGCTTGTGAATATTGCTTATCTAATCTGTTGTGTGTTATTTGATGGATTTGTCAGGTTTCTTACTCCCTGTTGATATTCTTCTGTGGTATGTTCATAGCTGTTGATGGCTTTAATAAGACTGGAATACCGAGTACCGTTTGGGATGCTGTCGAACCATATTCCCGGATCGATAGCGTGGGTGGGATTGCATTGCTTGGCCTAGTTATTCTTATTCTGTCTAATGTTGCCTCCAATGTACCCACTGGTAAGCTCTCTGATTTATCTCTTTTATTTAAGGAAGATTTGCATACATACCACTCAATTCCTATTTTTTTACATATTTAATACATAAAGTTCAATTTTTTACATACATATCACTTTACCTTTGCATGAAATGGTGTATTTCACCTTTTAAAAGTAAAAAAGTGGTGGCATTTTTTGATGTGATATTATTAGTGAAAGATTTGGGCTGTATCAATGTAAAAACCAAAGTTTAGGTGTTAGATTTGTAAATACATAGCTTTTTTCTCCTCTTTTCACCCATTGATCCACTGAGAGCAAAGTTGAGCATCACATCCCGCCCAGCAGGCTTGGAAGAATTGACTTTCTCAGCAGTACATGGTGAATTGAGAACTTAATCCAGGGGCATTTACATGCATACCACCCAATTATTTTGTATTTACATGTTTAATAACTAAACTTTACCTTGTACATTTATACCGCCCATATCTTTCATATCACAAAGAAAGTACCACCATTTTAACTTTAAAAATGTGAAATATACCTTTTCATGCATAAATAAGGTGACAATTATGCAAAAATTAAAGTTTAGGTTTTAGATATATAAATACATAGAAATTTAGTGGTATGTATGTAAATCATCCTAAGAAGAATTGGCCTCTTGTCAGCCAATCTTCATTCCCAGCCTTCCATTTCTTGCCCAACTATTTTCCAACAAATCTGTTGGACAATTCGAATCATCCTTTTTTTTTTTTTTTTTTTGAGAGGGAGATTTACATGCCTACGGCCCAATTCTTATGTATTAACATATCAAGTATCTAGACTTTACTTTTTACATATAGACCACCTAATTCCTATCTTTAGACCACCTAATCTATGCCAGAAACGTAGGAATTAGGTGATTTGTGCGTAAAAATTGAAGTTTGGGTGATTGATATGTTAATACATAGGAATTTGGTGAAGGTATGTAAAACCCCCTTTTTTTTGGGTTATAAAATGATGCATTTTGTGTTCTAGAAGTTGACTGATTTCCAGTAGAGTTTTAAAGCCATGATGTTCTGCACCCCAGTGGTACAAGAATATCCATGGAAAGGACATGCAAAGCTAAATAGTGAAAGGGCATTTACATACATACCACAGAATTCCTATGTATTTACATATCTAACACCTTTTTACATTTATATCACTCAAATATTTCATATCACAACAAAAGTATCATCATTTTAACTTTCAAAGTACAATGCACCTTTTCATGCATAGATAGGGTGGCATATATTTAAAAATTGAATTTAAGGTGGCAGATACGTAAATACATAAGAATTGAGTGGTATGTATTTATATCTTCCTATAGCAGTGCTGGGGAGGTGATAAGGATGAGATCATTTCATTAGCATGTAAGAGTGATAAAGAAGATTATTATTGGGAGACGATAATGCTGAAGAAGGCAACAATTAGTTTTTTCTTTTTTTTTTTCCTTAAACTTAAATATGATATTTGCATACAAACTTTTACGTATATTTCAAACATATGCATTCCTATGAAATATTTATGTTAGTAAATTTTCACCTAAACAAAAAAATTTTTTTTTTTCATTTTGTCCGAATAATATGTATTACCCCAACCATAATATTTTCATTCACCAATCTAATCTGATTGGTTGGAAATTTTGCAAATGCCATTATGATGGAAGATCATTTTACAATATAATTTCTTCTGCAATTTTAAAATTTACTTCTTCCTTCTCGTTACACTAATGGTTGCTGAACTTGTATGCTCGCCTCAGTTCTTCTGCTTGGAGCAAGGGTGGCGGCATCAGCATCATCGATCTCGGCTTCCGAGGAGGCCCGGTCATGGCTTATACTTGCATGGGTGAGCACGGTGGCCGGAAACCTCTCCCTGCTTGGTTCTGCGGCGAATCTGATAGTCTGCGAGCAGGCTCAAAGGGCTCAGTTTTTTGGTTACAACCTCTCCTTCCTAAGCCATCTGCGTTTTGGGGTACCTTCCACCATTATTGTCGCTGTGATTGGTTTGCCTCTCATCAGAAGCTACTGAAACACTGTAAATTTATGGTAAAGTTTGATTTCTACAAATAATCCAGTTGATCTATTTTCATTGCTTTTTTATGCAATAATTTGTATAATTTAGGAATTGTGTAAACTATAGATATTGAAACATTTGTTTTCGATAATGTGAGATTAAAAGTATCTTTGCTTTTTCAATGTTGCAATTGGTTCAATGTCTATGTTTATATCTAAATGTCAATATAAAATTGTACTTTTTTTGTTATGATTTGAAGGGTTTTTTTTGTTTGAAGTCAAGTTTATATTATTTTTATTCATTAACAATGATTGAAATTATTAGGAAATAATTGAGGGAGAAGCAATGTAAAAGATCGCCTAATATATAGAGATTGTATAATTTGGATATCAATTCTACTTTCATGAACATTTAATTTTGCTATATCATTACGGTTATTGTTTGTTATGAAATTGGGATTTTAGTGGGATGTGGGCCAAAGGGTTCATCTCAAATTTAAAAGATGTGAATTTTTGTTAACATACTTGTGTTTAGGGAGGCCCCCTTAGGCCCTTCATAGTTCCACCACTAGTTACAATAAAATTGGATTTTCTTCTATTGTCATGATAGTTGCATCACATGTAGTTGCTAATGTCGGACATTCAATTCACCTAGATGACTAGAATTATTTCGGCTTGTTTTCTCAAGATTGCTCTATTTTTTATAAAATTAATCTCATCATTCAAAGGCGATTGATCGGTATGGTTGATAATTGCACCGGGCATGTATATGTGGAGTCCGTCCGTAATTTTCTTTTTTGGGATATGTTACCGAACCAAAGTCATCAGCCTCTTCTTATTATTTTGATTTAGGATTGTTTTCATATTTTCTATTACATGTTTGTATGTTTGAAATAAATTGCATTGCTTCTTTTAGTGGTATGTCTGGAAATCACGAATGCAATATATGCTCTTTAGAGTTTAAAATATTAAATTTGCTACAAAATATTAATAAAATTTTCAAGATAATGAGAATTTAGGATTAAAATATTCATGACTTTAAAATTCACACTTTTTTTTTCCTGCATGGCCTTTGGGTTGGGTTTAAATTGGGTTGCATACATGACTATCACCCCTGTCATACTTAATTGGGTCTCAATATTAAGATTAATTAGCTCACTGCATCATATTGAATGTCACGAGGAGAAGCTCTCGTGTTTCTCCAACCTGATCGACCCAACATAAAATTCTCCTTATGTGGTTGTCTAGTGTGCTTAGGATGTTAGAAGGCTCTCGACTCAGACGGGTATAATTTCTTTTGTTAGAAGTATTTCCAGTTTTGTAGCTTAACCTCCTTTTCTCTTCCTTTCCTACAATATCCTTGTCATTTCGACAGGTATAAGTTCTGCCTCTTGGAGCTCTACCTGATAGACGTAGGATAGAGTTTCATTCACTTTACCTTAGGGCTACAAAGGTCCCCGTGGACGATGCAATTTACAAAGTGCTGACCTGGGTCTCTAAACATGTTGCGTCAACTACATTCACGGCCAAGTAGACTTACGGTTTTAGTAGTTTGGGATGATGGGTCTGTGTTACCCCGACCTAGCTATATGTATACTTTAGAACCTACACGAGGGCGTTGTGATGAGTTTGATGTGTCGTCGAGCGTTTTGGATTGTATTTTATTTTTGCATGCGGATAATGTCACATATTGTTTGCATGTTCGCGTGAGCACTTTGGTTCAATCGCCCGCCCCAACACGATTGACCAATCACTTTGGGTCTAATTGATCGTCCCAACACGGTTGACTTATTTTTCGAGTTCGATCCACCACCCTGGCCCGGTCGTCTGATCTTATGGGTTTGAGTGACCACACCGGTGATCTTATGGATTTGAGTGACCGCACCGGTTCGATCACCCGCTTTGGGTTTGATCGGTCGTCCCCGGTCGTCTGATCTTATGGGTTTGAGTGACCGCACCGGTGATCTTATGGGTTTGAGTGACCGCACTGGTTCGATCACCCGCTTTGGGTTTGATCGGTCGTCCCAGTTCGATCAACTCATTTCTTGGGCTTTATTGGTCACCTTAGCCAGATTGCATGATCTTTTAGGTTTGATTGACCGTCTCACATCGATTATCTGCTTTAGGTCTGATCGGTTATCCCGACCCAATCAACCTATTTTTCAAGCTTAATCGACCACACCTTAGGTTTGATCGACTACACTGGTACAATCACCTACTTTAGATTTGATTGGTCATCCCGACCCGATCGACCCATTTTCCCGGCTTGATCGGTTGCACTGCATCGATCACCCGCTTTGAGTCTAATCAGTCGTCTTAGGTTGATCACCTGCTCCTTTGGGTTCGATCGATTGTCCCCGATCGATCAACCCATCTATTCGGTTTGACTGGCTGCCACAACCTGATATATCAATCACTTGCTTGCTTATTTGTTTTTTGCATCAGATTGCATGTTTATTTGCATGTGTAAGAAAATCTTATTTTGACTTGATGTATACGATATTCATTGCATGTAAAATAATTTTTTTTGTATGTTTTGCATGTGACATGTTTGGATGTCTCTTTAAACATCTATGTTTGGAATGTCTCTTTGAGCACCCCCACTTGTGGTGTTTTTGATGTCTGTACTTGTAAGTTTCTTCCTCACATATGATGTTGTATGCACGAGAATGGATACTTGCACACTTTGAGAGGAGTTGGCTCACTCATAAACCATCCATCTCACTCCCTACAATGTCGCCTAGAGGATAGTAGTATTTCACATTGTGTCAAATACAAGTCACGCTTCCTAGCCACTGAACTCATGTGAGGCACAATGTGTGTCCACCTAGGTGTTTGATTCTAACTTGTAAGGATCACGTCACTTAGTATGTTTGGCATTAGGCATTTCTGTATGTTTGTCATTTGTATGTCATATTCTTGAAATTTCTGCATGTCATATGTTTGACATTTCTCATATGTCTGTTGTATATTTTGCATGTTTGCATGTGTGCTCGGTGAGTGCCTCTCGAATAAGGAGCAAATCCTTTTCATAAGTATCATTTTACTCGATGCAACCTCACTCGTAGTTGGTGTCTGCTTGTCGAATGTCACACTAGGTCCCCCGAGCAGATGTAATTCCTTTCCATAGGTAGTATGTTTTATCGGTACATCCGTTCGTGTTTGTCATGTTGCAAGTGGCATCATTGCATTCATTTGCATGATGTGTACTTCGCCCTTTTGGGCTCCCGTTGCGATTGTTTCATGCTTCAATCTAACAATCATGGTGTGCGTCTCTTGCATGATTGTATACTTGCTCATTCGCTTTGATGACTTGTTCTACTCATAATGAGAGTGATTTGTTTGTTTGTCATGATACTGAAATGAGCATTGCTCTCAAGGATGTCTCGACGAGCAATGTGAGTTTCTGTATCAGTAGTAACAAACACTATAATTGTGTTAAAGATCCAAGGACTCTAAAGCAGGTCACATGATTTGCTCTGGATCTGCCCTTAGCGGTCTGTTCTTTTAAAATATATAAAAATATATATTTTTGTTATTATAATTATTATTCGCCAATTCTAAAATTATATATGTTAGGGCATAGGTGATGCCACCTTTTGAAGTGTCACTCCTTTCTTGTGATTTATTTTAGATCCATTGGATCTTTAGGACAGAGTTGTACAGTAACCAGAGACTTTACCCTGTGTACTTAAATTTTGGTTAGACACTTATCGTTAGATAGTGTGTTAGGCTATGACTAGTTTGCTATGTAGTATTTTTTAACACCTGACTATTATTTTGTGTTGGCGTGGTTGTCCTAGTTAGGTGTCTTTTTCTGCTCGTGTTTTTAGTGTGCTTGTGTGTGCTTATTTTTTTTTATACGCATGATAGTCTATTAGGTCGCTCTTCTGCAGGAAGTCATGTCATATACGCATACACACGTGTACAATAAAAGGGGGAGCATGTGATGATTTATATGTTAACTTCTGCTTGCAGGTGCTGCTTAGCTCCCCCGCTAGACATGGCTCAGACATGTTATATGTAGATAGCTTTCTGCGCTAACATATTTTCGTGCAGTTAGAGTCCTTTTTTTATTTTTTCTATGTATTTTTAAGAGTTCTTAGAAGAGTCTTATAGTGGAAATAAAATACAAACACGGGTTCCCAGAAGTTTTGGTATGGGAATCAGGCTGCGGGGGACCAGGAGTAGCAGCTCATGTCATGTATCTTAATTCTGCGTTTGATATTGATATATAAAATTAGGACCAGGCATGTATATGCAGAGTTCGGCCGCTCTTTTTCTTTGTTGAGATATGTTGCTAACTTAGCGGCACCGACATTTTCTTATTATTTGATTTGACTTGTTTTACTGTTTTTTATTGCGTGTTTGCATGCTAAGAATGAATTTTTCTTTTTCTTCTGTGGTTTGTCTGTAAATCACAAATACAATATTAGCTCTTTACGATTTAAAATTCTAACTTTGCTACAAAATCATAATGAAATGCTCGAGATAATGAAAGTATTAGGATTAAAACATTCGGGACTTTAAAATTAGTACATTTACTTTCCAACATAGCTTTCAGACTGAATTTTAAATGAGTTGCATGCATGACTATCACCTCAATTATAATTAATAAAGCCTTCACACATAAGATTGTGATAGATAACTGTATCATATTTGCATGTCCCGGGGAAAAGCCCTGAGCTTATTCAACCCGACTGACCCATCATAAATTTTACTTTGGTGGCTTTCTAGTGTGTTTAGGGTGTTAGAAGGCTTTCTAATGCGTTTAGGGTGTTAGAAGGCTCAAGGCGGGTGTAAGTCCTTTCGTAGAGAGTGTTTTCAGCTTTGTTGTCAAACATCTTCTTTCCTTTCTTTCCAACGACATCCATGTAACTTCGCGCGGGTAAAAATCCCACCTCTTGGAGCCCCATCTGTAGTCGTGGAAGAGTTTCATTTATTTGACCTTAAGGATACCAAGATCTCCGTGGATGACACAATTCACAAATTGCTGACCAGGGATATCTGGACGTATTGGGTCGACTTCCTTCACGACCTGATGATGCAGCCTTGACTTAAGTTCAGGTGCACTTGCACTCTAGGGCCTTACAAAAGTGTATGTATCGCTTTTGTAATATAAGACTTTTGAGTCCAGGTTATTGAACCCATAGGGAAGGAGATGTTTAAGTTTTAGGAAAATTTCTAGCTTACTACATTCATTCTTAGCTTGGAAGTAATTTGGTTAGAATTTGTGCTAACTAGTCCTACAGAATTACAAACTACTTTTAATGGTTTACTCCTACTGAAATTCAACTTAATATAGTTGGATTGGTGATAATCAATTTGTAAAGCTACCCTCCATTGCAATGAATTAAGTGGAGTGAATGAAATGAAAAATTGCAAATTGTAACTAAGGCTGGTGACAAATAGGAGCAACTCTCTTTTTTACCCTCTCCTGAGTGCATAAAGAAGTTTGGTTAAACTGGTTTTAATTCCTTAATCCCCAATTTGAACCAATTAAAGATTATTTCCCTAACATTTGCATCTCCCTATAGTGTACTTGGTTCATACCCTATAGTTCAACACGAATAACCTAGTTGTTATTTCATAGTTCTCCTGAGTCATTATGGGTCACAAAATATTTTAACTAATCACTTGGTTAGAATTAAAAATAAATGAAGATTAGAAGATTACTCATCACATTAAAGATTTTACAAAAAAATTTAAAAACATTCCTTCAATCCTACACAACCTACTTAATCACCACTAGGGAAAGGTAAAAATTCTACTAATAAAAGTATTGAGAAAACACCACAAAAAATCTTTGAAAACATGTAAATCCACTATAAATTTGTGTTTTACATAAATACAAAAACAAAAATATACAATACTTATCTTTTCCACTCCTTACAAAGCTTTGAGAATGCTACTCCAAGGATTTCTTTCTCCCTTGTTGCTAATTTGAGCACTGTCCTTGCTTTACACTTTGAAATTCTCTTTAAATCCATCACAAAATACTCTCATACAATCCCCTACAACAAAATAATGACCAAGACTCCAAAGAAAAGAAAAATGCTCCCCTTTTCCTTCATTAAAGTCCCCTTTATCGTGTTGAATAACTCTCTTCTTCGTGTGAAACAACTGTTGAAAGCTGCCCAGGCAGTTATTGGCGCTTAGGTGCCAGGGAGCTGGTGCCTAGACGTCAGGCTCTCTTTCTGTAGTTTTTATATGGGGTGCTAAGGCGCCAAAAATAATGGCATCAAGGTGTTGGGGTAGTTGTACCTTAGCTTCAGTTTCTCAGCATGGGACTGACACCTAAGAGAAGCGTTAGTCTACTGGTTTCCCAGCATTGGACTAACACCTAGGAGCTCAAGAGTCCTGGCACCAAGGCGCTGGTCTCCTGTGTCCTTCATAGCTCCACTCACCTCCATTTTGCTCCATTTCATCTCAAATTCGCTCCACTCCTAATACATATTGTATCTGTAAGAAAAATATAAAAAAATTTTTCCTTAAAGTACAATTTCATTCACAAACATGTGCAAAGCATTAAGAACATTTAATATTCTTTGGTCCTCAACACCTGATAGAATTAGGGTCTCAGTAGCTTTGTACGACGGGTCCGTGATACCCTGACTGTACTGCCTCTACCGTTTAGGATTACTCTAGCCTTCCTTTTTTTAGCCCCTTTGAGCCTTTTCGCTTCTTTGCTTCACTAATATCATCTTGATGACCCGATTACCGATGAGCTGATGAGCTTTAACGTATATGGATATCCCTGTCAAGGTGATTCTCGTTATTTAATAGGTTCTGATGTTGATGAGCTGCTACTCATTTGGGATGTGAGAATATAAGTGAAACTTCATTTTTGAGAGTATTCATGAGTATCCCTCAAGATGCATTTAACAAGAGGGTTACATTCCTCTGGAAGGGGTTACATCCCTCAAAATAAAGCACTCAAAGTCGCCAACTTGTCTATTTATATGTCGTCATATAACTATTCTTGACCCCAAAATAAAGCACTCAAATTCGCCAACTTGTCTATTTATATGTCGTCATATAACTCTCTTATTCAAGAACGTCGCCATCCTGAATCATATCAATTATTCGAAGAGAAGAGGAAAAAAAAAGAATGATATACGACAACAAATAAACAAACAAATAAAATGAAACAAGTGGAACACTTATATTTGGGTAATCCTTGTGTAATGAGTTGAGAATATACGTCCAAACATGATCGAATCGAAGTATCTCTAAACATAACATCTACGAAGAGAATCCCTGTATAAACCACCTGCAACCAGAAAACAAAAAAGAACATCTTAAAAGAATTGGGAAAACATGTTGCTTGCTCAACTATCTCTATAATCTCCTCATAATTTGGTGACTCCATTTGTCAGAAATAATAATGTTAAGTTTATGTCAAAAGAACATGATATTCTCAGTGCAGGTAAATGCTTAAAATGTGCGCAATGAAAGTTTTTAAAATATGGAAATCTAGAAATAATCAAACGTCTGAAATAGTACACACAAGCCATAATTTACAACAGAAATGTCAAATACTACAAATAACCACTCTGTCATATTACCAACAACTAAAAAAAACATGTGCATGACATATAACTAGTCGGACTCTTTAAAAAATAACGAAGGTAAGGAATCCTCAGTTCAAGGAGCATCGTGAAGAAAGCATCTCCCTTGTTTCGATCCTCCAGAAGTTTTACAGTAAATAAATATAGAAGCATGTCCGTGAAAATTTATTGCCAACATCTATCATTATTGGGTATGCTTGGAGAGCAGTGAAGGCACTTGAAATAATGTTGGTGCAGTTTGTTACCAGCTGTGATATCTGCAGTGATAGATGAGCTGCCCAACTTTAGTTTTTTTTTTCTTTTTTTGCGCCAAGAGTGCAGGTCGCTTGGAGTGAATGTACTCCCCTTGCTCCATTACTTTCTGTTATTCCTCGTAGACCTTGTTCGAATGAACATGTTGGTGGACTTTTTTGTTTTGGCTCATACATTGACCCATTTTGCTACAACACCAAGAAACATAGCATTTAGCTGCTCCGCCAGCTCCGAGTCAATGCCAAGAAGTTTAAATTTCTTTGCATTCGGTAAAACCTACAATTGATAAATTGGTCTTCTAAGATGTAGAATTTTAAATTAAGAACTATTGAATGTAAGATGTTTTACTTATTAAATTGTTCTCTTATCACCACTTATCAGATGCATTAATTGTTATGGGGTCCCATCCTAAACCAGTGGCCCCTCTCTTGAGCTCCTTACATAACTTTCAATAATTTTTAAGTTGGTCCCATTTATTTTTCAACCGAGTTTTGTCGTACAATCTATCAATTCTTTCTTGAAGGAGTTTGATTATATTTTGTCATATTTTCTTATTAAAATGTGTTGTTGATTCATTGATCTTTTCTACCTCTTTTAAATTATCTTTGTCTTCATATCCCAAATAGCGGATATCTAACATTTTTTTTTTGTTTGCCCATATGATATCTAAGTAAAAAAAAAAGAAATATATCAACAAAAATTGACATGCAAAACAACAATACATGAATCTAAACAATAATATGTCAAATAAAAAGTAGAAGCACGGCTCATAATCAGTTCATAGATCTCAAAGATAGTTCTATACATGATCACCAATTGTGTTATGTAAGCATAAAGACCAGGCAATATTCAAGTCAAATTGGCATGGTCATTTTTTTTCCACTTTCACATTTCGTAATCAGTTGAGGGTCATGTTTTTTTTCACATTGTTCTACTAAACATTTCATAAGAAGTGTGAAATGTGTCTATCAAATCGTATTATGAAAGCCTCGTCACAAACAAAAACCAGACAACCAAAAGGTCGAAAAAAAATATGAAGTTATATAAATCATTCAAACAAACCAAGCAATGATCATCTATTTGTTTCAGATTTCTTTATTGTTTTATTTTGAATGAAGATACATGTAAGCACTGGTTTTCAATTTTTTATAAAAAATTATGCTGGTCAAATTGTTTTCTCTTGCATCCTCATTGTGGAGTAATATTTTTTGGGGAGTATGTTGAGCACTGTCTCTCTTTTTTGTAGTTTTTTTTCTGCTAAGACTTTTATAAATAGTTTGCATATGCTTTGCTGCACTTTTGAATATTGCATGGTAAATAAGCTAGCAACATCCTTACATGTTCTGATCAGTCAGTATAAGCAATGACATGAAATATATATGAGCATTTTCCATCTGTTCATTTCAATTTTTTTGGTGTTTTTGTTATGCATATCCAAGCACTAATGCAAACCCTCAAAATACATGCCAGATAAGATGTCATAACCAATTTATGTTTTTTATTGTGCTAGCCAATTTGGATCATCAAGGTAACAATTAGAGCTTAGTGATATCACTTAACCAAAGAAGACTCCATCCATAATCACCATTTTCCTAAATCAAATAAGCACTCGAACGTGTTCTTTCGTGACAGGTAGTATATGTGGTAAAACAACCTTAAAATTGACAAGTGATGATCTGTTGATCCCTTCAATAGTTATTTGCCATCATCGCTCTAACTAACATTTGAATGTCATCCCCCATTTGATTTCTTATCCGGAATATATCCTCATTGAATGCATATGCATGACAAGTACACACAAAATTATGAAAGAAACAGACAAAAAATGTTGAAATGTACTGCATTCCATAATTTCTACTGTTTGATTATGAAAACTTCAAATGTACAGCTGAGCATATGCAATTCTATTCTTGAAAGTCTCAATAGAAAAAAAAAACGGTTAAAAAATATGAAGCAATGTTCAACATTCCCCCCCACCCCTCCCACCCCTCATTGAATGCATATACTCTACACCGAGGAAGTGGCAAGAGCAGACAATTCGACTAGCATAATTTGTCAGAAAAACTTAAAACCACAATTCACATATCTATTTGAATAAAATAACACAACAAATAAATTTGAAATAAACAAATGAGTATTGCTCATATATATATTTTCTCTCATTACCACTACTAACTGACCAGAACATGTCGGGATGCTGCTTACTTATCTATCATGCAAGCTTCAAATGTGCAGCAAAACATATGTAATTCTATTTATAAATATTTTTGAAAAAGAAAACTAAAAAAAAAGAAACAGTACTCTAGATTGTCCCCAAAGAATATTACTTCACAATGAGGATGTTAGAGCAATCAATTCGATTAGCATAATTTGTCAGAAAAAGTTCAAAACTATTACTCATACAACTACCAAAATAAAATAAACCAATAAAGAAATCTGAAACAAACATATGAGCATTACTCATATATAATTCATCTCACTACTTATGCTGATTCATCAGAACTAATGAGGATGCTGCTAACTTAACCATCATGTATACTTCAAATGTACAACAAAACATATATAATTCTATTTATAAAAGTTTCTGTTTTAGAAAAAATAATAGTGCTCAAAATTCTGAGCAATTCGACCAAATTATTCATAAAAACTGAAAACAAATTCTCACTTAACTATCCAAACAAAATAAACCAACAAAGATATCTAAGAAAAATAGATGAGCATTGCTCGTATATTTCTCACCTCATTGTTTCTCCTGATTGGTTAAGACAGACAATAATGCTGCTAACTTATCTATCATGTAAACTTTTAAAGGTGAAGCAAATTATTTGCAATTATATTTATTATAGTCTCAGATAAACTTAAGAAAAGAAACAATGCTCAACATTCTAAGCAATTCAGACATCATAATTTATCAGAAAAACTGAAAACCAATGCTCATGTAACTATCCAAACAAAATAAACCAATGAAGAAATCTGAAACAAACAGATAAGTATTGCTCATATATATTTCATCTCATTACTTCTGGTAACTGATGAGGACACGTAAGAATGTTGCTAACTCATCTATCATGCAAAATTTCAAATGTGCAGCAAATTATATGCAATTCTATTTACAAAAGTTTGAGATAAACTAAAAAAAGGAAGTAATGCTCAATATTCTCTCTCGCGAGACATTACTCCACACTAATCAGATGGCAAGAGCAAGTAATTCGAGTGACATATTTTGTTAGAAAACTGAAAACAAGTACTCACATATCTATCTAAACAAAATAAACCAACAAAAAAAATTTGAGACAAACAGATGAGCATTTTCATATATATTTCATCTTTTTATTTTCTATTGATTGATCAGAACACGTAATGATTATGCTAACTAATTTTACATATAAACTTTAATTGTGCAACACATCATATTCAATTTTACTTGTAAAAAGATCATAAAAAGTAAAGAAAAGAAATAATACTCAACATTCTCCCCCCAAAATACTACTACACAATGAGAATGACAATTCTACCATATAATTTGTAAGAAAAATTTAAAAAGTCACTCTAAATTTAACAATAACAAATTATTAACCAATGATATACATTAATAATTATTTTAAAATTTATTAAGTAAGTTAAAAATTTCTAAAATATGTTTATTCATTACTTAACTATTAAATCATTACATTTAAATTTATTTAATTATATATAAATTAACTATTAATTAGTAAACAATTAAATTAATAAAGTATTTATACACCACTTCCCCTCTCCGCCCAAAACCCTAGCCTCACCCTTTCTCGCTCAAACTTCACATCCCCGCCTAAACCCTCGCTTTTCTCGCTCCCCCTCCCCCTCCCGGTTTCGCTCAAAACCATCGCCTTCCTCAACGACGGGATCGCGGATTACGTAGACCACCGAAACTTCCATCTTTCTCATCCTTACGCTCCACCGCTACCAGAAACCATTGAGGAAGGTAAGCCTGTTCGCCCCATTCTTTCTCTTCGCTCGTCCCAGATTTACTAAATCCGACGTTTCAAGGGATTCACGAAATCCCAGATTTACGGCGAATCGGCGTCATTTTTAGGATTTACCAAATCTCAGGATTTATGGAGATTTATTTTTCTGTTTGGCAGGATTTAGCCTAAATCTTGCTTGACGGCTACCGAGCTGCCCCTAAAAGAGCCTAAGTTCTCCCCTTGAACTTTTTTTTTCGAGGTGCAACCATGAGACCTCCAAGAACTTCAGGCGGTGGGTTCAGGGGCCGGAGTGATGGAGGCGGCGGTAGGGGCCGAGGAAGAGGTGGTGGAGGTAGAGGCGGAGGAGGTAGAGGCGAAGGAAGAGGCGGCGGGAGAGGCCGTGGATTTGGCGGCGGCCGAGGAGCTGGCCGAGGTGGTACGAGGGGGAGAGGTGGCCGTGGGGGGATGAAAGGCGGAAGCAAGGTCGTAGTGATGCCTCATCGACATGATGGTGTTTTCGTAGCGAAGGGAAAGGAAGACGCCCTCTGTACTAAGAACATGGTTCCCGGTGAATCCGTCTATGGGGAGAAACGTGTTTCTGTTCAGGTGATCGGCTAAGATCTAGATGAACTTTGCTCGGTGATATTTGCATATTTTAGTGGTTTCCTCGTTGTGCGAAGATTCGCTTATGACGGCTCTAGTTCTGGATGGTTGTATTATTATTATTTTTTTTCTGTTGAGTTTTATATGTTTATTGTTTTCTTATTTCAGACTGAGGACGGAACTAAGATGGAGTACAGGGTGTGGAATCCATTTAGGTCGAAACTTGCAGCAGCGATTCTTGGTGGTGTTGATAATATTTGGATCGTGAGTTTGCTTCCATATTATTCAAGTTAATCGATGCACATATCTTCACTTCGGATGTTGATAAAAAAAAGATTTTTCTTATTCAAACAGCTTCTTTCTTCTTTGCATTAACATTATCAAGCAATTTATTTTTTGTTTACTAAGTTATCTCTATTTGGTAAAATGTTTTTGATATGGAAAGTTCTGTGTGCATCTGCTTTCACAATTAGCAATAAATTTAAAATTAAAGTTAATATTCAATTTAACTTAGTTATAACAATCATTGTCTTATTTTTGTTTTGTCTATCTGTGAGCGTAACTTTGGAGCAAAAAAAGAGAATTTTTTTTAAAATAGCTATAGACTCTTCTTAATTGAATTTGGAAGGGAGCCTCTCTAATTAAAAATTAAGAAAAATGGCAAATTCATTCTGCTAAATGGATGATTTTTGTGGGTATTCTTTTACAGTACAGCTTTTAAAGTTGCCCATTATGCTAGTGATTCCTATCAGCTACAATTTTTTTTACTTTTAGTTTCTCATGTTCATTTTAATCAATCTAAAGGAAATTTTTTTGACCCAGTCAATCTCAAATTTCAATTCTATCATCCACGCTTGGTTTTATAAATCGTTCTCCATCATTTCAAGTTTGTAATAAAATAAAATAAAATCACAGAGATGCTATAATATGTGAGGAATTTAGAGGAGCAATAGTTTTTTATAAATTGTATCAGGTAGCTCCCCAAGTGATAAATTTTCAATGACAAAATTACCCAGTTAGAGTTGCATCTGAATTATTTATAAGAAATTTAATGATATATTTTGTCTTTTATATTTAACTGATTTCCAAATTTGAATTCACGTTACTGCAAGTCAAGTTAAATAGAATTTGGTTGTAATCAGTTGTATGATGGTAGGTGCTGAAAATCATAATATTTTAATGTTAAAAAGATTGTGGTGATTGAATTATTAGAAGCACAGATAGAAAATTATGTAAATTCCATTGAAAAAGTTATAAAAGTGAGTGAACATATTTTTTCAAGTTTTAGAGCTATGAATATTAAATAAAAAAATTATTTTTTGGCCGGGCTCTTGTTTTTCTTAATTTACAATTCATCTGAAAATAATACCAACATTAAGAATCAATGAAACAGTGCGACCAAGAGCAAAAAATAAATACATTATTTTCTTAACTAAAGAGAAAAATTGACATGAAAATCTGTTCGTAAAATAAAAAAAAACTGTTTTTCATACCCATAAATTAATTCAATTTGAACACAATTTATACGGAACTTTTTATGCTAAAGGAATGCAGTCTTCCTCCAATAAAGCATTGTCATGGTTGTTTTTTTTAATGAAATGGTCGATTGACTTACTCTACTCTCATATTACAGTAGCCTACTTTGAATCATTTGGAACATGACATTATTTTTCATCATTTATACAGTTATTTTAAATAAACATAATATTCTATTCTGCCTAAAAGAAGTCGGTTGCTGTTGCAGGCGATACAAAAGTACAAAACATTGAAAAGTGTCGAGCAAGATTGGGTTAGATTAGAAATTATTTGAGATAGGGTGATGTTTCGAACTGTATTCTTATTTATAAATCCACCCTGAATTTCTTTTTCATTACTCAAGATATAGCCTAAACACCTGTATTGACTGCTTTTGATTGATTTAAATTGACATAGGAAACAAAAGTGTATAAATTGCTCTTTTAACAGTCTACTTTTGATGCCACACTATATCATCATTTCTAAACTTGCTCGAGTCGCCTTGTTTGTTGCTCTCATTTATGTGGTATCGCTTCTAAAGTTTAGTTAGGAAGGGCGTTTTTTTTTTTTTAAATTTTACCTCCAATGCCCCTTGAACTATATAGCCAGTCAGTTTTCTTTGAATGAAAGTTCTTTTTGTTATTTTTAATTTTGATCATCCTATTTACACAAACCAAACTTTCTATTTAAGTAGGCCTGGAAAGGCATTTATATAACTCAATTATTTATATTTGCAATGTATGCTGTATTTAAATGCTCAGTTTTGTTTGGTTCAAATATTACATTTTATTTTTGGGGAGATGAGGTTTCGGGTGCTCAAATCTATTATATCACATAGAAATACCATTATTTTAACTTTTAAAAAGTCATAATACAGTTTTTCATGCACAAGTAAGGTGAGATGTACCTAAAAGTTAAAGTTTAGGTGTTAGATATGTAACTGTATAAGAATTGAGTGGTATGTATGTAAGTCTTCCTTTTTTTATGAAGGCCTTGACAGTTTTATTTAAGTTTTTGAATATAAAAAATATCTTATCTTCTCCATCTTATCGCTTTTCTATCAATTTTACACCACTCACGAACTTCATCCATGCTTACATTTATTCTAAGTTTTTATTCTCTTCTAGGCTCCTGGCTCTCGGGTTCTCTACCTTGGAGCTGCATCAGGGACTACAGTATCACATGTTTCTGATATTGTTGGACCGGTAAGTCTCTTCCTTTGTAACAAATTAGGCTTTCTTTCAGCTCATTATTGTCTCATTTAAACGCGTTTGGAACTTGGCAGACTGGTGTGGTCTATGCTGTTGAATTCTCGAATAGAAGTGGTAGGGACCTCGTAAATATGGCGAAAAAACGCACGAATGTTATACCAATAATTGAAGATGCCAGACATCCTACTAGATATCGGATGTTAGTTGGAATGGTGGATGTTATTTTTTCTGATGTTGCTCAGCCGGATCAGGTATATGTTTTTCCTTTACATATGAATATCAGAAAACATGGCATCTTTTTTTCATTCTCAGTTCGGTTTATTTAGATATTATTTGTTACTTAAATATTATTGTTTAGTTTTTTTTATTAACTTTATTGCTGATTAAACTCTTTATTGTATATTGATAAATCATTTTGTTAATACCTGCTTTAGCTATTTTCATCCCTAGTTTCATTTTCATGTAAATCTGCGTGGAACACGTTTTGATAATTTTGCACGCAAACACTCAATTTTTCCTAGGATGATGTCTAATTTTCTTTTCAGCAAAAAAAAAAAAAAAGTGCTTGAGAATTTGTTACATTAATATAATTTTGTATTTTATCTGTTTTTCATAAAGGTTAACTGCAGCACTGAACTGTTGGTTTCTGATATGATTTTTTTTAATCACAATTTCACAAAAATGAGGTTTTTTTGCAGATTTGCTTCTGTTTTTCTTCTTATTACACATAACGGGTTATGCACATTGAGCATGATATGGTTCTTGAGCTTTGACTTAACTGTCTTGGTATGCATTTTTTATATTATTATCAGGCACATGATGAACTACTCGGATTCCCCTTCTGGATATCATATGGATGATGAAGTTCGAGTTTCTGATGCAAATATGTATGCAATTTCTAGATTTTTTGGAATGATAAAACACCTTTTTTTTCCTCTTTTTATAGGTTTCTCTCAAAAATGAAAAGTGTACGAGTGACTAGTTTTAAGTACAATATTCTATTTGAAGGTCAATGTCATCAGCTATTTATCACCTGGCATCCACAAGTCATTTTTGCTACGCGCGTATATGTTTATTAATTTCATAAAAGATGAACATGTTAAAATTTATACTCAGTTTTATCATCAAATTAAGAACCTCTTAATAACACAGTATAATTTTGTTAGAACAATGCTATATATTACTAGCTTACAGGTTTTGCATGCTCTTTTATATTTAAAATAATAAACTTTTTTGTAATTCTTCTTTGAACACGACAATTCTATCATGGAAGAATGTTTAGTTGATAATATATTTTATCATGATATTTACTTGCTGTATTTTTTTCATATGGGCTTGCTGTAGCTGATAAGAATTAAATAGTTCGTTTGTAAGTCGTAAAATTTATTAATGCTAGATGCATACTAATTGGTTTTCTTTTTATTTATATATTGACGAAAGGTACTTTATATATGTACTCATGATGTTTACTCTTTTGTATTGATCTTTCATTAGTCATTTCTTGAAATTCATTTTTTGACCTCATGAAAAGTTCCTTCATATAACAATGTTTGAATTTCTTTTTTGGTTGGTTTTTATATCCTGTTCTGAAATAATGGTAAACTTTTTAGGTCATCTTTTGTTCTATCAGATTTCTTTGAACCATGCCTTATCAATAATAATGTATCATTTTCATTATGAGTCTTAAGATAAGAAGTTCTAAGATAAATAATACAGTGAAACATTGTCGTAAAATTAGATAGGGGTACCTAAAAGTCACATAAAATTATTTTTATGAGTAAACTTTGAGATTTCAATATTTGGGATGCTCTTGAAAGAGCTAATTCTATCTAAGATAAAATGATAAGCATTATTAGCACAAAATAAGTGAGATAAACTAATGGGCATTAAAAGATGTACTTGGAGAATCAAAAAGAAAAGTTTTTATAAATAATAAGAGTTGGTGGTGAAATAATAATGTGCAATAAAAGATAAAATTGAAGTTATTATAAATATTTATTTAAATGTAAAATATTCAAGAACTAAGAAATCTATCAGGTAGCCCGTAGGAGGTTTAAGAGAATAGTTTGTGATGCTATGAATTATGTTTTTAATTTATTTATAATAATTAGATACTAAAGAGTGAAAAATATTTGTATAAAAGAGCCAAACTAAGATAAAAAAAAGTAAAGATGAAAATAAACAAAGTGCTTTTCTTGGATGTTATTAGGTGAATGAGTTATTTTAATAAAATTTTTAATTAAGTTTATGAAAATACGATAAATTGTAGTAATCTTAATATCATTAATAATATTTTTTTTTGCTATTTCATTAGTAAAAATAAGTTAAGGAGACTTTAAAGAAAATTAATGGTGTAAAATCAGCAAGCCCTGATTAAATCCCAATTGAAGTGTGGAAATTATTAGGAGATTTCATAGTTTATTGGTTTAATAAACTCGTTAATATTATTTTAAAAATTAAAAAAAATGATGCTTAAGGAGGGAGGAAAGAGTATTTTGGTCCCATTTTTAAGAATGAAGGGGATGCACAATTGTGTGCAAATTATAGAGGAATTAAGTTAATGTGTCGTGCTGTAAAATTGTGGGAGATAGTAATTGAACATAGGTTAGGACATGATACAAATATTTCTCGTAATCAGTTTGGATTTATGTCGGACAAGTCTACCATGGAAGCTATATATTTATTGAGAGATTTGATAAAAGAGTAGAAAAAGTGTAAGGAGAATTTGCATATGATTTTTTATTGATTTAAAAAAGCTTGCGATACTGTTTCGAGAGAAGTTTTATGGAGAGGAAAATAAAAATTTTGATATGACTTATATTTAAGTCATTAAAGATATGTATACTAGAGTTGTTATTTGTGTTTGAACAGAGGGATTGTGGGAGGATTGACCAAGTATTTTCCTATTTCAGTTGAATTACATCAAGGATTGACTTTAAGCCCATATATATATATATATATATATATATATCTTTTTAGTTATGAATGTTTTTTTTTGGGCATTTACTGGAGGATGTACCTTGATGTATGTTTTTCGCTTATGATATCTCTCTTGTGGATAAGAATACAGAAAATGTTCAGGAAAAACTTGAATTATGGAGGTCTACTTGGAGGCTAAAGGCCTTCATTTGAGTAGATCTAAAACTAAATACATGGAATGTAATTTTAGTAGTAGTAGCTCTAGTTTCGTATTTGTGACTATAATTGATCAAATCATTAAAAGGTGTGAACGCTGTAGATAGCTCTAGTTTCGTATTTGTAACTATAGTTCATATTTGTAACTATAACTCTAGTTTCATATTTGTAACTATAGGTGATCAAATCATTAAAAGTTGTGAAAGTTGTAGATAGATATCTCGAGTCTGATGTTCAAAGTGATGATGATATAGATGGGGATGTTATTAGTAGAATTTAAGTTGGCTGGTTGAAGTGGAGGAATGCATCAATGCATCGGGCTTATTGTTGCTTATTGTTTGATAGAAAAATGCCACTTAGACTTAAAAAGAAAATTTTATATGATAATGGTGAGACATGCAATGCTTTATGGCGCAGAATGCTGGCTTTAAAAGAGACGCATATAATAAGGTTACGTGTTGCTGAGATGATTCTTTAGGTGGATGAGTGACTTGATATTTGGAGCAAAAGCGCAAAACAAAGTTAAGTGTTGCTGAAATGAGAATGCTTAGGTGGATGAGTTGCTTGACACGTAGAGACAAAATGCAAAACAAATCTATCTATGAAAGAATTGATGTAGCTCTAATGGTAGACAAGATTAGAGAGAGTCGTCTTAGATGGTTTGATCATATTAAATGTCGATCATTTGATGATCCGGTTAGGAGCGTAGATGTTTTAGATTCAACTTACTTTAAGAAAGACAAATGTAGACCTAAAAAGACTTGGACATATTGTATAACAATGTTCTTAATCTATTAGATTTAAATGACAATGTGACACTCAATAGGATATAATGGAGAAAAAGAATCCATCTAGACGATTACACTTAATTGGATAAAGACTTCTTCTTCATCTTGCTGTATGATGTTATTTTCATGTACCCTTTATATAAAAATAATGATATATAATACCAAGCATTATATCGTGCTTTGAATATTATCCATAAGTTAATTGATTTTATCAAGTAGCATCCGTGTGTGAATGTTTGTTCTTGAATTAAATGGTTTCTTATTGTGATATTTCATGAGTTTCTTCTTGCAGCATCTATTTTGGCTGGTGATTATTTTCAGTGTCAATGCTTGCGGATAGTTTTCAGTCTTTTTCCCTTCTCATGGTATCATTCCTTTTTTTTCTTCTAAAGTAATATTTATATGGATTTTAAATAAATACTGAGTTAGGCAAAAGTCTTTTTTGTGTTTGGACTGGATTAGCTCTTTTGGTGAATGCGAGTCTAAATATACTGTAAACAAAAAATACAACTTTTATCGTTCATTGATACATCTTAAAAATCTTTTACGACACTACTTTTATTTCAATGAGCCACATGCCAATTTGGTTGTAGCTTTGTTTGCTGGTTTTCAGAAATTTATGGTGGGAACCAACTTTCTGTATCCAAAGCTTTTCTAGGTTTTGATACCTTGAAGAAAGCTTCTGTTAAATGTTCTCCAATGCAAAAAATGTTTATAATACCTCCGATATTCTTCAATAAAATCTACTTTTCCTACAACATTTTTTTAAAGGGATTTTGCTTCTTTTTCTGCTTTTTTCTATTTGAGTCTTTATTTAACTTATTTCTGTGGTGGTAGGAAAGTTGCACTATCACTTTAGTCTGTGTTCTGTAATGATTTTTGAAGGTGCTTTCCATATTTTTAGAATGTGGCATGTTAAAAACACTTTCTTTTTATAACGCATATTGGACTGATTTTTTGCATGGTATAACTCTTCTTAGCTACTATGACATTTTGAGTGAATAAAATTTAGTTTATCTACTTGGTGATTGTTATGGTATATCCATTATAGATTTGTTTTTTTATTGTGCAGTGGTGCTTGTCAGAGTTGCAATTTTTTATTCTTGTTTTGAATTATCTTTTGTTATTCTATGCATGACATTATTTTCTTGAGAATTGAAGTAATCCAAACTATTTCAAAGCTCTGCCTTGTCAATCTCTCACTTTAGTTAAAAATTATTATGTTCATAATGGTTTAGGTTTGAGGAGCATTGTTAGCCGAAACTCAATTTTCACTAGTTAAGTCAAATAATTACATTAGCAGTGATAGCCAAAACTGCATATAGTTGCCATATGTATGCCTAAAAGAACATAATAATATTTACAAAAATTTCACTTAATTTTCATGTAGTTATCTAACTCCTGAACTTTAATTTTATGTGTATGTTACTTTATCTATGCCTGAAAAACTGCATTCATATTTTAAAGTTAAAATGGTGGTTTTGTTGGATATGTTATTAAAGATGTGAGTGGTATAAATGTAAAAGATAGAGTTTAGATGTTAGATATGTAAATACTTAAGACTTGGGTGGTATGTATGTGAAAGTCCCTGAAAGAAAAAGCTTTAAAAGATGTATAAAATTACTAAAAGCAAAAAAACAAAAAAACAAAAAAAAATTATTTTTGAAACGACAATAATGTGGTGAGGAGTTTGTGTAGGCGAGTGATGAATTGAGAGGAAAATAAAGAGGAAAAGTGAGAAGGATAGAGCGAACGAGTGGGGGTTGTGGGTGTCTGACGTGCAGCGAGGATGATTAGATTTGTTGGGCAGTGCAATGCAGATGAGGAGTAACCTTGTCAAAGACAACCAAGGGAGAGCATGTAGAGAGTTGTGTCAGATGAGAGGGAGATCCCATTGGGATAACTGCGTGAGTGAAGAACGAGAAAGGAGAAGAAGAGGGAGATTTGGTCTGCTGGAGGGGAGATGCGGTGGACGGAGATATGAGAGGCTCTAGGTATGGTCCTCTCCCACCAATAGTAGGGGAGGTGGATCGAAGAGTGGTATTAGTGTTGGATGGGTTCAGTTCAAGCCCATGGAGGGCTTAGGCAAGATTTGGAAGCATCTGGGTGGAAATGCATTTTTGGAGGCTGACGGCTCGGCTAGGGCCGTTAATGGAGGTTTGGTCAATCATGGAGAAGTTCATGCTTTCAACAAAGTGGAGAATCATGACATTGCAACAATCACAACGTCCATTATGGCCCCAACCGTGAGGCTGAATGATGCAGCCTCTGTTCCATGTGCTGAGAAGAGCATTATCACCTTTTGGATGGTAAATCCGTAAAAATGCAAGAGACTTTCATTTGTATTGATGCAACCATACACAAAACCAACAAGTTTTTCATGAAATTGAAGTGCATAAACATAATTTTATGCAAATTGGAGTAGTGGAGCAGCCACCTATCACACATAATGATGCACCCATGAAGGAAATGACACAAACAATTGAAAATACCTTGTGCAGAGCTTTAGGTACAAAGTCCATTACCGAGAATCATCTTAATGAGGTGCGAAATTCAATGTTTGGAGACCAATGTGATGTCATTTTGGGACTGCAGGAGATGGTGAATGAAGATTTTCCTGCAGGTGTAGAAATTCATGATGCTACTATGCATGATATTGACTGGTCTGCACACTGCATACCAGGTGTTCGAGGAAATGCCCCTTACCTGGATAGGGCTGATCGCATGCTGGATTTTGGCCGGCAAGATTTGGATTTACTGGATGTCGGACTCCTAGTTGCATGTGTGCAAACCGCTCGAGGGAATGCCTCTCCCGCAAGTTCAGCAAACGCTGGACTGTTTTTTGGGCAAAACCGAGCAGGATTTCAACACAGGTTCATGCACATAAGGTTCTCTAGGTAATGTTATTGGTGGATCCCATCCCTCCATTGCCAATAACCATAGGTCTAATGCATGACAACGACTAGATCACTTAAAAATTGATCACATCTAAGATAGCTACAACATTTCACTGTTGAGATTGGTGTTTTTTTAAATCAAATGGATGCAATTTCCAACCTTTGCAAGTTATACAAGGCGATTGTTGGGAAACTTCTAGGGCGAAAGTTGCATTACATAGTCCTTCAAAGAGTACTTAATCACATATGGTCTCATATTGGGGTTCTAAAGATTATCTTGCTAAATTTTGATTTTGTTTGCATTTTTCAAACAATCCCAGCATGTGATATCGTGCTTATTCGAGGACCTTGGATAGTTGCAGGCTGCATTGTTGGTGTGGATAAATGATCTCCTAATTTCAAGTTAAATTCGCTGCAAGGTATTTCTTCATCCTTATGAGTATGATTCCCGCATCTTCGACTCCATTGGTGGTATAGTTGCAACATTACTCGCATTGCTACCATGCTCGGCCAACCCTTATGTCTCGATGCTAACACATGCAATCGGGGACTCAATTTATATGCTTGGATTTGTATCTGAATGAACCTATCCATAAAATTGCCTATCGTTGTGTGGGTTGACACGCATGATGAGAGAATATTTTCAACCGTTGAGTATGAAATCATCCCACATATTTGCCACATATTTGCTTCAATTATGGAATGCTTGGGCATAAGTAGACCAATGCAAAGAAAGAAACCAAAAACCAATCCTTTGTAAGTGTTTGTGACCCTCTTGACACTCAAACTCCTGCATTCATTACATACAAATCTACTCAATCCGTGAGCACCAACTATAGAGCTGATATGTCCATTGAATAACATGCCCATCGGTTGGGGCACAAGATGAAGGCAACATCACCAATGTTTTTGCTTTATGGTACTCATTTGTGCATTCTCACTAAGATGGACATGGAGGACCCCTGCTCGATCTTCGGCTTTGGAACAAAGCTTCGACGGGAAGCTCCTAATATGGGTGACTCAACTGCTCCTAAACCAACTAGTTAATTGCACCATAAACACCATCTCCACATGGTGACTCTCCCCAACTTGGGGAATCTATGGTGGTTGATGCCAACAAAGGGAACACACTTCTTTAGTACGCTCACTCACCTTCTAAGGCCAAGGATAAGGGCCATGTATAGTTGGAAGTGGCGATAGTGATGGAGGACATTGTGGCACAGTTGAGGGCGTAAACCTTCTAATTTGGATGTAGAAATGGAACCCCTCCTTATGAGCATCAAAATGGAGGTTGATGCTAGCAAAGAGAACGCTCTTCTTCAGTATGCTCGCTCACCTTCTAAGGCCAAGAATAAGGCTAGACACGTTTGGAAGTGCAACAACCATGGAGGATGAAGGTGGCACAAGTGAGGTGTGTAAACCTTCTAATTTGGATCTAGAAATGGAAGTCCCTCCTTGTGAGGATCAAAATGCTGATTTGGTTGGGCAACAATTGGCACAAGATATTTGTGTTTCTGCAAGTGTGGAAATATACCCCCCTCTATTGCACTAAATAAGGAAGATAATTAAACATGCACTCTAGATGTTTATGGAAATGCCACAACAAATCTTCTTAATGAATCAAGGGACTTTTTGGGTCAGTCCATGATGCATGATGGACAAGGGAGCAATCACTTTGTTCAATACAATGGAATCTTCAATATAGGAGCAGGATTCTCTAATTAGGAGTGTAAACAAGCCGAGCTTGAGCAAACGCTGGCTCGGCTCGTGTTTAGCTCGTTTTCTTGGGGAGCCGAACATGAGCTGTTTGCAAAAAAACGAGATGTTTTGACATCTCTAGTATTTAAGTCGTATGACATTATGGGTAGAGGCGAGATTTAAATCTTATTTTTTATATTAAATTATTCATTTAAATGGAATTTAATATATTTATTCTATTTTTTAACTCATAATTTTGATTGTTTATAAATCTCTGTAGTCTTGTAGTCAATTAAATAATTTAAAATTAATACTCACAAATTGTTGGGGAAGGTCTATGCTCGTGTTTTTGTTAGAATAAATCTATCAAAATAATTACCAAATGGTGTTTGGGTTCGTGGAAAACAAGACAATTTTTTCCAACCTGTTAAATATGAGGGAATTAGCCAACTTTGGTTTAAATGCGAGATTGTTGGTCACAAAGATGAAAATTGCAACATATGTGCCAACTCCTTCCGAATCCAAAAATCCCATCAAAACCAAACTCGACGTAGTATTGTGGTTCTGTGGAGGCCCATCGAAACTCTGTTGTTGCCACTGAGGTTGGTAATGCACTCAAAAGTGACAACCGCGATGAGAATTGTCGGGCGGGGACTGATCACCAACCCACACACCAAATTGAAGAGGTTGCACATGAATGCACTCAAAAGTGACAACCGTGATGAGAATTGTCGGGCGGGGATTGATCACCAACCCACCCACCAAATTGAAGAGGTTGCACATGATGACACATCTTATGTCCCAAGGATTCTTGGCTCGAGAAGGAAAACCATGTTGAAGGGAAAGACCCCAAAGGCAATATAATCAGTGACTGCAACATTATCCCATGTCACGGTGTTGCTCCAAAATTCAAATTTTTAGTTAATGGTGAACGTAAGGAACGTGGAGATAACTCTCAAGAGGCCTCTCATGATGTTGAACAGACGCAGAACACTGACCCAAGGTGGTTGCCTCATAATCTCTAGCACGAACAATTTCTCACCAGGGAATGTCCAGAGGGCTGAGTTGCCTATCTCTTGAGGTTCTAAGCCGATAGGAGGCGGGCATTGAAGAACTGAGTTGCCTCATAATCTCTAGCACAAAAAAAAAAAATTTCACCTGGGAATGTTTAGAGGACTGAGTTGCCTATCTCCTGAGGTTCTAAGCCAATAGGAGGCGGGCATTGAAGGAACGGATCTCCAATGCCCACTTCAACAAAGAATCCAACTGGGCCCCATTGAGCATATCCCAAGGAAGAGAAAAGTGAACTTGTTGGCAGCGGGGATGTCTCCCCTTTAGTGAATCATTGTTCTCGGTCTTAAGGTGGAATTGTAGGGGTGCTCGCGAAGCTGCGGTTGGAAACCACCTCAACCATCTTATTTGCAGTTACGACATCCATTTGATTGGGTATTATGGAAACAAAGGTGGAGAATCTTGATAGGAAGGATGTGGATATCTCAATGAAAAAATCAACCCACTTACGCTCATCCACACTGCACTACCCAACAAATTCGGTTGTCCTCTCTGCACGTCAGATCCTCGCAACCCCCACTCGGTTGCTCTATTCTTTTTCTCTTCTTCTCTATTTAACTAGCATAAATTTTGAGAAGCACAATGATTAAAAATGTTTTTTTTTTAAATGAGCTTTTGTAGGTAAAATTTCAAAATGGTAAAATTGGTATGTTTATAATTATTATGACCGGTCACAAGTAGGGTTGTCAAAACGGCTCGTTGTTCGCGAACAGCTCATGTTCTACTCGTTAAGAAGCTTGTGTTCGGCTTGTTTTGGCTCGAAATACTACTAATCAATTATATATATGTATATATATATATATAATATTTGATGAGTGTTTTTTTTTTTAAATTTAATTATTTACAAGGCTACAAAAATTTATAATCAATTAAAAGTATTAATTAATAAAATAGAATAAAAATTATTAAATTAGATTCAAATGATGTTTTAATATAAATAATAATTTTTAAATCTTTTCCTAACCCTAATCCTTAACATCTTACGGGTACGTGATGAGGGTTGACAAAACGACTCTTTGTTCGTGAACGGCTCGTGTTTGGCTTGTTTACACCCCTAGTCACAAGTCAAAATCGGTATAGAAATACTAATTCTGACATCATATTACCCCTTAGAAGCCAGCCATCATTAGAAGCAGATGCACAAAGCCACCAGCAAGGAATAGAGTCTAAACAATATAATACGTTAATTGTAGTGAGAAAATAATTCAGAAATGATTATTTAGAGAAGAAAATGTTCCATATCTGATAAGTTTTTCCAGTTGGAAACTTTACTCCAAATTGCATGACATATCTAGTGAAATAGAATTATTGTAAACGTTACAGAATAGTTAAACCTCATGTTTTTTTCAATAGAGTAGGTCTTAGTCTTATCTTTTTTGTTGTAAAAAAAATTTGATAAAAGTTGGGCTTGAGAAAAATGTGGTCGCCAAAGGTAAGATGTTGTCTTTTCTGTTTGAAACTTGACTTTTATAGAAGTGTATGAGTGACTATTTATCAATGGAAGCTTGCGAACTAGATGCTTTTCATGAAGCTTTTGTCTTGTCCTTGATTGTGGAGTTTAAGTTATATAGATATATGCATGGTGCCTTTACGTACATGCCTCCCCACCCTAATCCTATATATTTACATATCTAACACCTTATACCACCAAAAACTTTCATATCACATAAAAAAAAAAAAAAAACTATTTTAACTTTTAAAAACATAATACACCTTTTCATGCATACTAGATGGCATGTGTGCAAAAAATGAAGTTCAGGAGTTAGATATGCAAGTGCATAAGAATTGAGTGGTATGCGTGTAAATCTTCCGAATTATATTAATGGCCACTCCCTGCTTTTTTTATTCTTAAATCTTGGTTGGCCTAACAATTGCTCTTCGTCAAATACTTTAAGTAGTAGTTTTTATTTTTTCTGATGCTGCAAATGACTATATTTTCAGTTGATCAACGTGAATGAAATCCTGTTTATGTAATCTGTTATTTTATTTTATTTTTTTATTGGAACCTATAGACACTTGAGTTGTTTCAGTTTGTTATTTATTATTTTCTGTTAACTCTATTGCAATGTTACAGGCAAGGATATTAGCTTTAAATGCTTCATTTTTCCTCAAAAATGAGGGTCATTTTGTCATCTCAATTAAGGTATTTGACATTTTCTGATCACATATTCCCTTTCTAAAATTACTTCTTTTTTCACCCTTTAAATTCTTTCTTGGATATTTTTATGTTGAAATGATATTTTATTCCCTAGGAATTTTTGGCTAACTTATATAATTTTTTAGGGCATTTAATCACATGCTACCCAATTTCTATTATTTACATACCTAAAACCTAAAGTTTACTTTTTAGATTTATACCACGCAAATCTTTCATATCATTTCAAAAATACAACTATTTTGACTTTTAAAAGGTAAAATGCACAGTTTTATGCATAAATAAAGTGGTCTATATATAAAATTACATAATTTGATATTGAGCCGTTGCGTGGAGTGGCTTAAGAGCCTCAAAGTGATTTGAAGCATAAACCTCAAAAATCAACAAATTGCACAAAGTAAAGAGTGTTTTATTAATTTCAAAATAATAAAAGGTAATATATTAATATCTTATCCTATATTCCTATTAATGCATTAAAATTAACATCCTAATATAAGAAAAGCAATAGATTGTTCAAATTAAAAAAAAATAATAATGTCTTAACAATATAAACATTAAATCATAAAATATAATAACAATTATATAAACATCGATTAAGCCATAATAATTTAACAATTAGTTAGACATAATATATATATAAAGGTTTTGATGTTAGACATAAGAATTGAGCGGTAAAACTTCCATTTTTAACTTTTTAACATCTAAAGACTTCTCTTTTTTCAGGCCAATTGTATCGACTCCACAGTGCCTGCTGAGGCAGTGTTTGCTCAGGAAGTGAAGAAACTTCAAGCCGATCAGTTCAAACCCTTCGAGCAGGTTACTCTTGAGCCTTTTGAACGTGACCATGCCTGTGTGGTTGGTGCTTACAGGGTGCCAAAGAAGAAGAAGCATGTGGAATCTTAAGAATTATTTGTGTGGATTTATTTCTATTTTTATCATTCCTCTTTTTTTTTTGAAGTTTAGTGCCTGTTTATTTGAATTGTTGGTACCCATTATCGCTCAACTTAGTTGCAGTCTGTTGAAGAATTAGAAGCCTTTTGATTTTGTAATGGTCACCGTTTAGTTTTTGTCCGGATTAATGTTCTTATTTACTGTGATCCAGTGCTTGCTAAATAATGTTGCTACTGTTATATTTGAGATAATCACATGCATAGAACTCAAAGCTTAGGTGTTTACACAATAGCTTCTTTTTTTTCTCTTTCTCCCACCCTTTATGTATATATAGATGACATTGAAGTATTATTTTTATGAAGGGCTTTGTAATATTAACTTTAGTAAGATCAACCTACTTATTTACATATAATTCTAGGGTTTGTTAATTTGTGAAGCTTAGTTTTTGAAGAATATGAACATATGTAATTTTATTATGTAATTTGAATTCATTTATGTTAATATTTTTGTATAAATTTATAATTGTTGGAAAACTTTGGTGAATCATAAAATGCTAAATCATCAAGAGAAACAAAAATAAAGTGCAGAAATTTATTTTGATTTATAATTTTTTTGTTGTTATTGGTGATGGTTAATTGTCATTCCTCATGCCAATTAATCGTCGAATTTTCATACCATCCTACCCTAGAATCTTGTGAGGACGTCAGGGAAAGTTTGATTTGTCG